>NC_133830.1:9207500-9832500 GCF_047830755.1 Zonotrichia albicollis
CGGCCCACAGCCAGTTTTGCCGTTTCTTCATAGGAGAAAATGGAGTGAGAGTCTGTGGCTTGAACATCCCCTCCGTGGGCCCTGAGATTCCGGGTCGTGATGGGAGGAATTCCTCCTCCCACTCCTCGGCTGGTGTACCCTCGTCCCACAAACAGCAAGGGCACCTCATCCTTCGAGTAGGCGATGAGTCCCACAGTGGTGATGTTGGGATCATTGGCAGCCACGTACTGAGTGTCACCAGGGCTCTCTGGCCGGAAGAGGACGTGGTCGATGGACTCCAGGCTCCTCTTCTCACAGATGCCCTGGTGGACGCTGCCACACACGATGAGCTCCTTCTGCACAGTGTTCACCAGCAGCAGCTTGTTGTGATTGTCAGTGTGGTGTGCCTGAGGGCACTCCAGCTTTGAGACTGGTGGGAGGCAATCCTTACTGTCCAGAACTGG
The DNA here is from genome assembly GCF_047830755.1 of Zonotrichia albicollis. Taxonomy (NCBI): domain Eukaryota; kingdom Metazoa; phylum Chordata; class Aves; order Passeriformes; family Passerellidae; genus Zonotrichia; species Zonotrichia albicollis. The sequence goes on from NC_133830.1 coordinate 9,207,944, forward strand.
CCCAGTCTGAACCATGTTCTCCAACAGCAGGTCAGATGTCAGCTGGAAAAGAAAGTTGGTGGCCCCCAAGTAAATGGTTCCAGATTCCAAGTCCATGGACAGGTGGAGGAATTTTGTAGCATTGCGTGAGAATGTGACATACTGCAGTCCCTGTGGAATTGATGCTCCCAAGAAACAGAGAACAGGAAGGAGGAACGTTCCCAGAGGCATGGTAAACACTCTGCAAGAGAGGAAAGGCTGTTATAACTCCTTGGAGCCAAAAGTAGAGATTTACACTCAAAATCCTTCAATAACACCCACAGCAAGAGGCCTTCAGGAGTATCAGAGATTTAATTCAGTCAGATCTACACCAAGATGACAGGCACAGCATTCTCAGGAGAAGCTGCAATACTGCAAGTAAATGCAACATTGAAGCTGATCACTACTCTTGTAACATCAGAAAAATCCACATTAAACTTGACTCCTGTACAGCTGAGCTATGGTGATGTATTGGAAGTTCTCCAGGACAGGACCAAATTTCCATAGGAGCCAGCATGTTGCACATGGTATTAATGAGCAACACCACAGTGAAACAAACCACTAAGACAAACATAACCTGCAGGACCATTGCTTAAATAAACTGCAGCTGAGATCCAATTTGGAGCAAACTTACAAGCTCTTCACTCTGTATTTGATCTAGATATCATAATTAAACCCTCTCTTTGTTATCACTTATGGCTATCAACAGCCTCTTGTGGGTCTAAGGCTGTTCCACCCATGCTTCAGAAGAAACCTTCCCATGCCATCTCTGCCACTAGCATCACGCACCCAAGCAGAGCCTGGGTGCCAGGATTAAGCCTCTGGAATATCAGTCACATCAGTCCTAGCCTCCCCTCTGGGGCTACCAGTCTGCCCTCAGCCCTGCCAAGCCAGACGCTGTGGGTTCCCATTTTCCTGGGAACTTACACAGCACATCCAGGTGAGGGGGAGTTCACCTTTACCTGTTCACCTGTTACTGCTCTCTCTGGGGTAGAAGTCTCTTACTGACACTCATTTCTCCACAGCACTTCTCCCAGTACTGTGTAAGGTGATTTAAACATGCCTGCTTTGTGGACAAGGCTCCATACCTTCCCATGTCTCAAACTGCAAGCAAGTCCAGGGTAGATGCTGGACAGACCCAGGGAATCACCAGACCTGTTCAGCTCCTCTCCAGAGAATACTTAGACCAACTCCTTTTGAAACCTACTGTGATCCACTCAAGCCATGCCATGGATGGGAACAACTGCTCTGGACAAGATGGGGATCCCCACAGCCTGGTGGAAATGTGGTAATAAGTACCTGCAGCATTTAGATTAACACTTTCCCCATGGAGAAAGGGAAACAGCTGCAAGTACTCAATAATTTACTATGAGTACCACCTCATTTAAATTGAGAAGTAGGTGGTGATGCAGCTGTGAATCTATTTCCTTCCAGCCCTCCCTCCCTCTTGCAGGCAGGGTATCAAAGCTGCACAGAGCTGCACAGCTGCCAAGCTGGGTCAGAGGCTCCGTGGAGCTGATGAGTACAGTATCTCCTTCAGAACTGCCCTGTAATCTGCTGGGCTCATTTTGGCAACTCAGCTCCTCAGGGGTGATATTAATTTTGTAGTTAAAGTTAAGAAAACTATCATCACTCCCCTCCTAGGGCATCAGCCCTCTTGGGTCTTCCTCATAAGCTCAAAGTGATTTAGCTCAGAAGTCCTTAAATCACAGAGGCAGAAAAAGATCTGCAGCATTTCAAGAGTAAACTACTCCAGCATTTACTGGAGGACTTAACCAATTTAGGCCACAAACTCCTCAACCCATAAACTGTGTCTTACACTCATTCTATACAATGTCCAGCACACAATGTGCAGAAAACACAGTAGCAATGCTGAGAACAACAGCTGTAAGACTCTGGATCCATCTTCTACTGCCCTGCTATTGCAGAAAAAAACCCCAGAAGTCGGCTTTCCAGCTCCTTTGTCAGTAAAACTGGCATCTTTGCTCTACCTAAAGACCAGTTGAGAGGATTAGTTTACTTGTGAAATCCAGCGGATGGAAGGTATTACAAAAACAACACTTTATTAAATATAGGCTTTGTGAAGCTCTGGAAAAGCTCCACTTCACACGGTTCTTGTAGGTAAGTAGGCAGCACTGTCAGGATATGGCCAGGCACAGGAATGCTGGCTCTGGGCTGGCAGCTTTCCCCCAGAGCACACAGCCACTGATTCACACCACCAGCGCCGTGTTTAGGCTACGTGCACACTGGGGCTTTTGTTTGCCCTGATAATGGACACTTAGTGCTTTCTGCTTCAGAGCTATGAACACACTCTGCTTCACCCAGACTGGCAAACAGCCCTGAACTACCCTAGGAGTCTCTTTTCCAGAGTGGTAAGCGAGTGCATTGTAGCACCTGAGAGAAACCCTCAGCGTGTGGGAGACGCTATGTGGGAAAACCCAGCAAGAAGATACACACAGGCTGAAGGAAGGAGACCTAATTTGACTCTATCCCCTCAGGTTTAGATCAGCAGAAAAGATCTTGCTCCAACTCCAACATGACAGTTATTTTTAATGCTTTTTCATAATTTCTGTTGGAGAGAACTTGATTTAAGGAACCCCCTAACCACACAACTGTCTCTATACCTCTGCACTGCCTTCATGCAGATGTCATGATGGCTTGTACGACTGTCTGGAGTCTCCTCAGTTTCAAAGCTGAAAATGCCTGCAAACAAAGCAATAGGCTGATGGCCACCCAACAGGAGCTTGACTATGTTGTGAACAGCAACAATGACAAGGAGAAGAGAATCTTTGATCTGGAAGCAGCTGAGAATCACAAGACATCATTATAGCTACACCACTCTGAGGAATCTGTAATCTTCTTTTAGCTAATGCAACCTTCCTCTGCCAGCACTTACAAATTAAAATGGGCATGTGTCTCCAGGATTTATGGGTTCTGAAACAGTGGCTTTCTGGCTAGAGGTTATGCCTACAAGCTGCACAACTCTGCTCTGTGTCCCACAGAGCCCCATTGGCAACTGCCAGGGCAGAACTAACCATTACTTCAGCTCACATGACACAACTCCAGCAACATGGATCTTGTTACAAGCTCATCGATCTGTATTTGAGCCGACTCCAAATGTTTCACTGAAAGCATTTTACCTATTGGAGCACCTGTACTGGAAAGAGGTTGCAAAATCAACTAGTCCTTCATTCCAGCAGACCATAATCAGATCTTGCTGTGGCCAAGGCTCTAATATATAGCTACTCTTCTTTCAGTCACCAATACTCCCCTGGAAGTCACTTTGTGAAGAGCTAGTCCTTAAAAATGATTCAGATAAGAAACTACTGTCTGGTCCTCATGACTCTGTGAGAACAGAGAAAACAAAACAGAATGGTAGTACAGCATGTTCTGCAGGCTGGTTCAAATCACCCTGCACAATGGATAAACACTGAATATAGTGCTCTTTGTTGCTCTTTGCTACAAAGACCCATTAGCAAATGAACTTGTATTTATTGCTAGGTGAGCAAACATACATTAGCAATGAGCATGACTGTCTAGCTATCAGTAGCTAGAAGCATTTGCACCCTACATGAGAATAGAGAGGGAAAAAAAGCCAGCAGCGTGTTTTGATTCCATTTTCCAAGTTGTTTCTCAAGCACAGCCATCACTGTCTTTTTTATGCTTGCCTTTCAGTTAAGCCCATGACAACCTCTCTGGGAGGACAGGAAGGAGGAGGATAACCTACATTTAAATCTGATGGTTTCATGACAGGCTACACTACAGAGCTCTTTATGGATTTACTGAACCGTTCTGCTTCCTGTGCTCACTGCTAGTGTATAACACAGCTGTTGTAGACAGATTGCACTAAAAGTGTGTAGCCTTTAATTAATTCTGAATGCAATTGCCAAGGTTTAAAGATTCATTTTAAATATTTCATTTTTTTGATGAATTCCCGTTAAACAGGAAAATGTTCCAGACAATACTCTGAACATTGCCTCTAACTCACCGTAAAATATTAATATCCAAATAATACTGCTGAGTTTTATTTATTTAATCTGGATCACAACAGAAGGGCTGGAGGATTAGTCAGTTCTGCCACAGAATATTTATATCACAACCACGTAACAACAACCAGTAACATTAAAGCAATGGCACTATTGTGTTACTTAAAATTTGAAGTAAGATCGTGTTTTCTGTAGCACTATTTTTACCTCTCTGACCTCACGTATCCCTCTGAGAAACTTTGCTTATTTAATAAAGAAACAAACCCAGAACTCATTTGGGCACATTTTAACAGCGTATCAACACATAGAGATTATTCCAATCCTCCCAGATAATTTCCCTAATACCACATTCTATCCTCCAAACATAGAGAGGTCAGTTATGTTCCAACTTCTAGGCTAGATTTTATACTCACCACCAAACCCAGCAAAATCAGCCTTGGGAAAAAAATAGGTCTCTGAAATCTGCACCTGCAATTTCCACCTTATCATTTGCAGAGCCAACCCACAGTGTAAGCACTAAAAGATTTAAAAATTAAAAGCACCATTTTCCAGCTGCACGACGACCCTTGTGCTCCAGCACATTCAAAAGGCCCAGCAGCAGGAACTCAACCACTGCTATGTTTTCTGCACAAAAGCCCTGAATTACAGCCCCCTTCTAAGCTTCATATGCTCAACAGAGACTTGCTGTTTTCTGCTGTGAAAGATGGCATTCCCATTAAATAAATAAATCTTCCTTGAGTCTTATTTACTACTACCAGGGCAGTTCCCTGCTCTGTTGTTAAGAAGACTTGCAGCAAAAAGCTTCAGCAGAGATGAACACAAACCACTGTTTTCCAAGTAAAATTGACCCCAAGGAGAATCCCAAGTTCAAGCAGTCCTGTCAGAGCAGGACTGGCACAGACAAGGGAGCTCTGTTATACCAGATGTGAATAACACCAAAGATGAGGTCAAAATAACTTCTTAAAAAACCTTAAAGACAGCATCAAATATGAAATGGCAAGGCAGCAGAAATTCTGTACTACAGAATTAATAGCATTCTTGGATAAATACTTGGGAAAATTATGTTTTCTAAATCCTTGATGGTTATTGCTGAACATTACAAGGTATCTTTCTGGATGGTGATTGAAGTCATACTGAAAGAATGTTGCACAAAATATTGTCAACTATGTGATAACTTCAATAATGCTCCTGCATTGCTCTTTGGAAAAACTGCAGAAAGTGCTTCTACCTCTATGGGACTACTTAAATATTAATTTCAGCTGTACTGGAATTAACTGATGATAGTGAATAGGTATTTCCTCTAAACAGCTCTAGCACAACCAAACTTCATCCTTTCACTGATGAAAATGTGTTATAAACACTAAGCTTCCAGTACAACTAGCTCATGAAGTGTTAATGATTAATACAATGTTAAATAGTGAAATTTTTACAAACCAAGACCAACTACATAAACATTTACAAGGAATATAAAGTAACCACAAGATGCTTACTGTTGAAGAAGCTTTCTTCACATATACACTATCATGGCAAATCAAGGATTGACTTTTCCACTTCACCATCCTCTCAAACACTAACTCAATGTGAACTCAAGACCATGTTGCATGTGCATTTTTAAAAGGGAAAATCAAGCCAGCTGGTAGTTTCACAGCATCTTAACACAACCAAAAGATAATGTTCTGCTGGTGTTACACATTTGAAGATTAAAGTCCTTTAGGATCTGCTCCAACTTTCTGTGCAATCAAAAGAAAACCAGTGAACATCCCTTCTAGCCCATGAGCTCCTGACTAAAGTCTCCTCACGATACCAGGATTTTTTCTTAGGGCTCCTAAGCCCTAAGAACCTTAGAGAAGCTACCACCTTAACCCAGCAAGCTGGTGCCTGAGGGCTCTCTACCCCAAGTAAAAATGCCTTCTCATATTGTCTAACTTGTCACAAAATCTTCCAACTCAAAGAAGCTTCTAGTCACTTTTTGTATGAACGGTTTGAAAACTAATCCTCTTTCTTAATCCTCCTTGGGCAAGAAGATAAAGACAGCTATTCTAAGTCTGACAGAGGTCCACCTACACAGAAACCCTAGCTGCAGCAGCCGACAATAATAGATGCCTAAGAAGTAGACGAAGGGCAGACAAGCATAATGCAATCCTTCCCTTCCACATCCTGCCAGCTTTGAGCTTTCCCAAATCACAGATTGCAGCCACGTGTAATCCTTTGGATGGATACATTAAGTGGTCTGAGCTTCTTCAGTCAGAAAGACTTAATTTCCCTAGTAGCTATCTGATCTCATCCCAATTTGTCAACACCCTACTTTTTTAGCTACCTGACCTGGATAAGCATTTTCTTTTGACAGGACCTGACCTGGACAGGCCACTCCTTTGGCTGACACTGCACTCCAATGTTATTTTACCCAGTTTGAACCCACCAGTTCTCCATTTACCCACACAAGAACTCCTTGATCTTCCAGCTGCCACATCACATGTTACATTTGCATCAGTGACTTAACTTTCAATTAGGGGGAAAAAAACCTAGTTAGGAAAAAAATATCCCATTCTATTAGAGTATATCCAAAGAGCCTAGACAGGTTTACAGCATTAATAAAACCCTGTAAGGAAAGCAGGGCTCACTGAAGTTAGCCATCCAATTGGCTCTGCTGAGCAAATTTTCTGTTTCTATGATAATCTACATAAATCTACGACCATCACTCCACATAAAAACAAACTTGCTTGCATGAGTTCAGGAAGCCAATTGTTGCCCAAAATTTAGATGAATATGTGGAGCACAGAGAAACCTCTTCAGAACCCAGGAAATTCCAAGTGCAGATTTCTCATTTCTGTTTAACTGAGACCCAAGAGACAATTTTTAATCTGGCTAATATTAACTAAACTGATCTTAAAAGAACTGTCAGCTAAAACTCTTGGAAAAAAAAAAGTTAACCTATTGTGGAAATAAAGTCACTGTCCCTATCATGATTTAGTAAGTAATTAAAAGACAGGTGTTTCTCTGTCAGATGTGGGTTATCAGTGAGATCTGCCAAGAACTTACTCTGCAGTCTGCACTGTTCAGTATGTTCACGTAAGATCTGAGAAGAGGAATATGCCTAGAAGTGGCAAATTTTATTATTAAAAAAAAAAGTAATCACCATCAAATTCAGAGAAAACTGTAAAAAATAAAACTCATGCACTTAAAAGTAACTACACAATATCTTAGAATGTCAATACCAAAACCAACAAAAAATATTCTAAGTACATAGACTCAACAGGATAAAAACTAGTTGTTATCACTCAGAAAAACTTTGAAAACTTCATAGGTCAGTCCAGTACTGAGTATCAAGCAAAAAGGCAAATACGGCCTGTAGGGTAATTAGGAAAGAAAACACATATCCCCATTATGCTGTCAAATGCTGCAGGCAGTTCTGATTCCCACATCTGAAAAAGGAGACAATAACAAAAGGGACAACAAAGATGACCAAAAGCATGGAGCAGCTTCCATATAAGGAGTGACTGAGCAGAGCAGGACTTTGGACAGACAAAGAAATGACCAGGGGGAAGATAAGGAAAAGTCAAGAGGTCTGAAACATGACAGTGTCAAGATGAAAAACATGGGGTTATTGATGGAATTACATGGTTATATTGCCGTATTTTACAACACAGAAACAAGAGAGCACTCACTAAAGTTACAGACAATTTTCCTAAGTCAGCTCAGGGACATTGTCGCTGGATGTAGAATATTTCAAATAACATTTAAAATGCATAATTAAGTTGTAGAGCTCACTGCTGTAGGACGTCATGGAGACCAGAAACATAAACAAGAGAGAAAAGAGATTATATAAATTCATGGAGAATAGATATAGTTGAGATCAGATGATAAGATATAAGTCCTCATGCCAAGCAGGGCCCTAAACTGATGATGGTCATAAGCTGGGAGGCAAACAGAGGTGGGGAAAAATTTAAAAAAAACAAACCCTAGAACAAACCCACCACATTATACATGCCCTGTTTCTTACAATCCTCATTAAGCATCTGCCTCTGGATCTTGTCAAAGGCAGGACACTGAGCTACACAGAGCTTTGCAATTTGCCCCAGGATGATATTCTATTTAAACTTCTATTTTATGGTACATTTATAGACTTTATTTATTTTTAAATATTAAGAATGTTCTCCAGCCCTGCCTAATCACATATTTAGAAGGCTGGAAGCCTAACCTCCCTGGCTGTTTCTGAAGGCAGTATCTCTCATGTTAACATTCAGATACCATCTAACTGAATCCTGACAGCGCAACACAAAAGTTAATGCACACCACGGGAAAGCAAACCCAGGGCCAGAGCCACAGAGCACAGAAGTGGCAGATCCGAGTTGAGTGCACCCTCAGACCCTCTTTCAGGAACAGCTCTTCCCTGTCTGCCAGCATTTGATGGAAACTCCTCATCAGAGGGAACACAGCGGATCCGTGTGTGCCATCAGAGCAGCCAAGCCTTGGGCAGAACCACGGCTGCTAAAAGTAGGTCAGGACCATCCGTTCTAGGCAGGGAGAAAGGAAAGCTGGAGCACACCAGACTGTTTGGCCAGGTATTACAGAAAACCTTCATCTGGGATTTCATCACTACTTCAAACACATGTGATTCATATTTTACCGGCCTCCACCTCAAACAAGGCACACCTTCCCAACCACACTGCCCTCCCTGTCATTAGGGGCACCTCTCCCAGCCTCAGCCAGGATCCTCCTGTTCTCAGCTTTGGCTCCAGCAGCTACAAAAGCCAGAATCCTGCTCTGCCAGAGCTGTTTGTGCCAATTTCTATAAAGCAGCAATGTCCAGCTGCTTCATCCACAAACAGCCAGGACAGCACACGATCTCCACATAATCCCTTCTGCCTTAGAGTCTGTTTTCCTTGGCAGGATGCCCTGCAGAAGGGAGAGAGATCTCTGCAACCAGCACACGCTTCCCAGAGGACAGGACCGTGACCCCTAACCAAGCTCTCACAGAGGCAAAGGCCACACCCCCAAGGCAAGTTCTTTTGGATCCAGCCTGGCCTTGGAGTAACCCAGCAAGAGAGGAGAGAAGCCTCAAACATCCTCTGAAACTCCTGTGAAAAAGCACCAGTCCTACACTTTCACCTCAAGAGGAAAATCCATGGTTTCCATGCCAGCATCAGCCCTGCAGGTTTGCACAGTGGAAGGGAGAACAGGCTCACCACAGGAGTTCATGCCAGCAGTGGTACAGACCACAGGCAGACACACAAGGACCACATCCCGAGCTCCACCATCCAGGTGTCAAGATGCAAATAAGAAATGTTAAGCACTACAGCCTGTCTTGAATAAATCATTTTGCTCTGAAGACATTGAGCAGAGCAAGGTGCTCTGTTAAAAACATTTTCTTGACACCCTTAAGTCTCAGATTTAGTACCACAATCAATCTATAAAGAACTAATCTGCCCTGGGTGGGCAGGAAGAACTCTTCTTGGTGGTTTCCTTCATTTCAAATAAAATTCATTTTTCTACCCTCCCCTCATCTTCTGGAGAACCATACATCCTGACAGCAATTTGACAGTCTTCCCCTCTCACTCCAAGAGCGTCAGCAGTTCTGGCTGTAGCCATGAATACAGGCAGCAACATGCAAATACATTTAATGCAATGCAGCCACATGAGTAGTACCTATCCCCTCCCACCCAGAAGAGACAGCAGAATAAACAGAACTCCACATCACTACCCCAATCTGCTTGTGGTTTGCCTTCAGACCAAGATGAGGTATATTCTACCTTGTATTACTCAAGTTATGTTAAAGCATTATCAGAAATGACGCTTTGATCAATTATCTGCCATGAATTAGTGCCTCAGCCTGCAAGGTTCTCAGTCATCAGCTGTGAACTACCAGGCTCAATAGTCTGGCAATTAGGTTACACAGGTCTGTTAGATAATGATCCAAACTGAGGTGACCAGACATTTTCTTCCACCTCAGGAAGCCAATGCCAAGGCTTTCATAAAGCCAGTAACAGATAACAACACACCATGCTGTTCAAAAAGCCTGGGGACCTACCTTCCCAAGCTCGGGAAGCTTCACACCTACATAACACATCTAAGGAACAACAGCTCTCACCACACAAGTGCAGAAGCCTGAACAGGTTGGGTGCAGACCTGAGGGCCAGGATCAACTTCACCCCAGTCACAACAGCTCTGAACAAAGACTGTCTCATGCAGGCTGGATATTCAGTGCTTTCAGATGGAGTCCAACATGGAATGGTGGCCCAGGGACCATCCATGATGGGCATTCAAGGTGCTCATGGCTGAGGAGTCACAGGCTGGCAGCAGCCATGCAGCCTCATTCTTCTACTGCACAGCCACAGCCCTCCACGCCACACACGGCCCACACTTGGAAGTTCTTGTGTCAAGGATAAAATTCAGAGCACCGGACTGCATATAGAGAGGGGTGAGAGAACTATTGCTGGGCACAATAGGCAATGCTCTCCCTTCATACCACAGTGGGTCCACAGCCTGGAGGAGGGAAAATAAGCAACAGGAAAACTAAGTGGCAAAACAAGCAGAAGGTAGGACCCTGAAAGATTTTGTACTTGGAGAAATAAACCATGCAGAACAAGAGTTCTCCAGTTATTTTGTTAACATGCAGACACCTAGTCCCATCTTATCCAGAACAAGGAATTGTATAACAAGAAAAAACTCCCAATAAGAAATTTTATACCTTCAAGTGGCTTTACAAACACGAGTTTCTGTTCACTCAGATTAAGGAGATCCTAACTTTTACTGGCAAAATATTTGAGCTCCTGGTTCAGGGCTGAGAAAACTTCTTTGGTGCAGTCCTAGAGGCACAAAGGTTCAGAACCAGCTACCTGCTGATGAGGGCCATGAATTTTAAAGACTTTTGGTTGAGACTGTTCTTCATCTGGTTTGCTACCCTCCCACCTGCTCAGTCTGACAGCCACTGGCTGAGCAGGACTGACTGGCTCATCCTTTCCCCTTTCAGAGAAGCCCAGACCTTCACCCTAGGGCTGCAGAGATGCACTAAACAGGTCTGCAGTGCCAATCTGAAATGCAAACTGCTATGAGCAGGAATTTCAGCCAGTATAACTGGCTGACTGTTGGCATTTCAAGACCATGCTGCCTGCCAGGGTCACCCCTGGGCAAAAAAGTGCCCAGGAGACAGGAAAACCAGATTTACAGTAGTTTGTTAGGAACAGCACTGAGTTCTACAGCTGAGTGGCTGCTCCTCTGCTAGAAGGAACAGCTAGGCAGAACAGAGAGGAAGGAAACAAGGGAGAAATGCACATCTGTGCTAGAAGGATAAACCATAGCCTGTGGTCATCACAGCTCTGTTTGCAGACTGTCCCAGTTCCAGGCAGCCCTCCTCTGCCATTTTAAGCTGTGTACTCCACACACATGGCAGGGACTGTGCCTTCCTCTGGGAAAGGAAACAGTTTACTCTGCCATGCACAGATAACTAATCAAAACCCCACAAAAGTGTGGCTCAGACAGCACTTTTCAGACTTACACATGGACCAAACTGAATAATCAGACACTCAGTGTCAACCCAGGAGTCCATGGTGGGGCTGACACAAATTTAGCCTCATGAAAAAGTTTTAGTTTAAATCTTCTCAGGGCTTAGTGGGAAATACACTAGTTAAAATCATGGATCAGCTAGGAATAGAAAAGATCATACTGGCTAAAGATGGGTTCAAACTAAAACTAATCTGGACAGACTATCTGGAGAAGGGCAGACAGGTCCAGCACACACAGGAGCAAGCTGAGAGAGAGTCACCGCTTGAGCCAAGCTACTGATGAAAACAATAATTGAGAAACTGAGAACAAACCAGGAAAAATACTCCATAAAATGGGATAACAACTGAACACATTGCTACTCTGCAATGATGAGACTTAGGGTTTGGGATAGAAACTTCTTCCCACATCAGAGTTGACCAAATCAAGATAAAGGGGGAGCAATCAACAGGAAAGGAACTTCAGTCCCCTCCACCTGCATTCTCCCTCAGCCCCAGGTCTGTCTGTAATCTGAGCACCCAACTCCTCAGCCACCCCATGGAGTAATGTTCACTAGAGAACACGATATGCACACAAGACTGTTTCTGTGTCCTTGGAGAGGGGCTGTAGCTTCCCAAAACACACCAACTCAGTTTTCAGTCACAAGAGCTGCCTCCAAGAATACACAGCACCGTAGTTCCGCTACCGGTCAGCTCTGCAGAGCTGCTCCCCAGGGATCACAGCAGCAAAATCAGTCAACAAAACATTTTAAACCCCCCACTCCCAAAACTCAAAACAGCAGAGACCATGTCTCTAGAGACAAAATAACAGATAGCCTGACGTTGTTCTCTTCCTTCTGAAATTAAAAGTTCAAAGGAACAAGCAGGGCTGTTCTGTACTGTGCCCTCTGAACATTTGGGTAAGCATCTAAAACCAACTGCAAGAGCTGGCTTTCAAGGCTGAAGCATCTAGAAGTGAGCCCTGTTTCTGAGTTATTTTTAAATGTTTAGACAGGACTTAAAATAGGACCAGTGTTTTGAGTACTTCTGAAGAGTATGAACCTCACGTAGGCCATGACATTTTTAGTTTGAAAAGGCTTTGGAACAGAGGTTTTACTGTTCATGCATCAGCTTATCACCCATTTTAGCTCAAATGAAGTTAGAGTCCATTACAAAGCAAGAAACACCCTTTCAAAGGAGGGAAGTTAACACAAATAAGATGTAGGCTATCAGCAGTAAGGCAGTCTATGTATCTCAATAAAACCTACCATCCCATAATAGCAGGAAGAGCATTTGCCACAGAGAAAAGGGGAAAGGCAGCTTCTCTGCTTATAATATTCATCTTCACACCACTTTTCCTACCTGTGTAATTCCTAGACATACACTCTCTGCCTCTCCTCAAATTCAAGTCAACAGCCTGCAGACTGCAGCAGCCCAAGGCAGTGCCTTCAGCAAGCAAGAGGTGCATGCTGTACATCACCAGCAGCACAGAACCAACCCAGAACACCAGCTGTGCCACTCCCTTTTTTCTGCAAGTTTTATTAGCATCCCCCCTCCCACCCCATGCTGACAAACCAGGCTGCACTAGTCTGGCTCTGGCCTGAAACATCAGACTGAAGCAAACCCACAGTAGCACTTCACCTCCCTGAACACTCTCCCAGGCTTCAACAATGAGCAGCTCAGGGACTTGCTGGGATTAAGGTGGTTTCTGTGCATTTACTAACCTTCAATAGCTCCCTCCTCTACAGACCTGCCCCATGTGTCCTCACACACACACAGATATTTGGCATCACAACATCCTGTGGCAAGAAGCTTCCCAGGTTAACTGCACACATCAAGGACTAAGTTGTTACTTGGTTTTAAGCTTACTCCATGAAACCTGCTCATACTTCTAACGGAAAAGGAAAAAAAAAAAAAGGCTGTTCCCCCTCTAAACTTTCCAGGTGATTCAGGAATTGAAGATAATTGTCACTTATTGTTTTTCAGGTGGAAGAATCCTGACTTACTCTGTCATGCTTTGTATGGAAGGTAACACTCACCTCTGTTCACTATTGCTGCTGTTCCATTTCTAAAAACTGAAGATAACTCTATTAAGATGGCAATGGTTTTCCTAAAGCTGTAGAAAACTCAACTTCCATAAGAGCTAGAGGAACTAGTGTGATGGTTATCAAATACAGCAGGGATTCCCCACTTCTATAGTGAATTGCCCATCTGGTAGCTCTCTGTTAAAATATTCAGCCTAACTCCTTAAACTGAGTTTGTTCAAAAGTAAGTTTACTTTCAAGCCACAGAATTCAGCTGCATCCTTCTTCCACCAGAACATGGAGTATTTTTAAAAAACTTTCTCTCCCTGTTAGTTCTTTGAAAATACAAATTATCTTATGGTTGAATCAGCCTGCCCTGATGAAGGGTAGATCCCTCACAAGATCGTGTCCCAGAGCTTTATTCTGTCTTGCATTCTTCACCAACATTTAAATCCAGCAGTTTTTCCTCAAGTATGGGCACAGTGTTTATAGATTTCCTGATGCTACACAGAACAGTATTCTTACCAGACCTCGTTCTCCTGCAGAGTCATATAAGAATATCTGAGTTTGGAGATTGTGTGTATTGTGACTCCCAAAAATTCTGAGCGATTTCTTTCACAAATGCACTAACTGCTTCCCACATTGTTTATGAGATATAGAAGTTTGTTAATAATACATGCTTAGCTGACTAAGCAACCTAAACTTTCCTGTCAGGCTGAAATAACCTTCCTGGCTTCACTCTTTTCTTTGCCAGTTTTACTATTAAGAGTCAAATAAGTGTTTTTCAAAGATGCAGATATGTAGAAGTATAACTGGAATAAAAAAAGATAAAGAAGGCCATTAAAACCCAACAGAACAATACATTACCTAGAGCTGCAATACTCAGTGCTAACAGCTTCTTAAAAATATAAACCTACCCCACAATTTAGGGTTTTGAACCACACTCTAAGGGTTTGGAAGGAACACCTCACCCCACAAATGGCCCATAACTGGTCCTGATAAAAACAAAGAACCCTTCTCCCAAGGTTCTATGAGCACCTGAGGTGTTTTCAGAGGCAAAGGTGAATGTTTCTCCTGAAGAACTCTTGCCTTGCACACAGCACTGCAGTTGTGTTTATTCTTAAAAACTGGTGGTGCACAGAAAATAGGGCAGAAAAGCAGTCCCTGAACTGCTAAAAAGGGAGGGGAGGGAAGAGGAGGGAACAAGGAACACTCTCCTAGGTAACACCAAGTCGCTACTCCGGCTGCACAGGAATGAAGCTGAGCACGACTCAGATAATAACCGTAACTCACATTTCAGAAGTTAGTTTGTTCAGACATGATCTTTCACACTTCGAGGTACTAAAAAGCATGTCCTCTAGTGCACTTCTGCTGGAGCACTTTTTCAATAGGATCTGGACAGAACCACCTCAGTAATCTCAAAGAATACAACAACACACAGTCCTTGGGCCTCCTTACAATCTTGTATTTTTTTATGTACCCTGAAAGCATGGATCCAGAAGAGACTGGACTGAATTCAAGTAATCTCAAGTACTTACTCATTCCCTATTTCATACTGCTTTGAGTTAAAGGTTTTACTGGAACCACCCAGAGCAATGCAAAGCTGAGGCAACCAGACTCTCCAATCTGTGTACATTTGTTATACGTATTCAGCATTTATTCTTGGATGCCCCAGATTAAAAGAGATTTTCTGCAAACTTGCTCTTTATTACCTAAGAGTTCCATCCAGGTCTACTACCAAACTTTCAGGTTGCACTCCAGAGAGGTCTGGGCTGGG
The DNA here is from genome assembly GCF_047830755.1 of Zonotrichia albicollis. Lineage (NCBI taxonomy): Eukaryota > Metazoa > Chordata > Aves > Passeriformes > Passerellidae > Zonotrichia > Zonotrichia albicollis. Next base: position 9,223,227 of record NC_133830.1, read on the forward strand.
GGTTGCTGTCTCATTTTGCTCATTGTTTTTATTTCTGCTGATTTCATTTCTCCTGACGTTAGAGCTGCAAATCCAACAAGCAGAAATCCTTCAGATGAAGGGCTCCTGTACTCCCAGTGCTCTAACATGATACTCATCTCTCCAGTGCAAAAGTCAGTGACTCATCTCCATCAGCTCCTAGTATCCAGGTGCCAGGGTTTCACTTCCCAGACAGAGGTTCATGCAGATTTGCAGATCTCCAGCATCTCATTCAGTCTGGGATCTCTGGTGTACCACCCTCCATTTGATATTCAAATTCCCATATTCAAATTGCATGTATTCACCTACAGAGTGCTTCACCAGGCAAACTGACAGCAGAGCTGTAACTATCCTGTCTAATAGGAAGCAGCCTGAAAGAATTCACTTTCAGGGAGACATTTCTTCAAGGGTCTGTAGCTGTCAACACCACAAAGCTCAGCCAGCACAGAGCAGCTCATCACACTCCATGGTGATTGACAGACAGAGATGAACATCACTCCTGCTCCAGGAGTCTGTCTTCACATTTGGCAACACTCACTGGCCCATGTCTACTTATAGATCACCATCAGAAACTCATGGGTTTGTTTTGGTTTTTTCGGTTTGTTTCTTTTGTAGGTTAAATTAATTCCCTTCTACAGAAAATTTAAAGTATAAAAGCTAGTTTTTATATTTCAAGTGCCAAGAAGACTTGCAAAAGGTGTGCAGTGGCCTGACTTTGGTATCATTGCAACCCACAATTCCCAATCACTCTCTCAAGAAAGTTGGGGTGACAAAGGAAAAAATGACAAGCAAATAGGCAACCTCTGGAGTAAATACATGTGATTACAGCAGAACTCTACAGAACAGAGGTTGTGTTGAAGAGATGTCCTTTATCCTTCACGGGATTTATGCAGGATTTCCCTGCATAAAGAGAATGTTCCCTTTGCAAAGGGAACAAGTGAACACTCCCACATAGAGCCACTCACTCTTTCCAGCAGACCACGTGCCTGGAGAACTCGTCCAACTAATCACAGGTGGTGCAGTTGGTCAGGTGGGTTCGTCACGCAGCAGCATCCAGAGGCTGCCCAGCATGACAGGGGCCACACACACCGAGAGGATCAGGAACACGGAGGAGCCCAGCGGGCTGCAGCTGTCCATGGGCATCCCAGGGCTGACTCCCGGCACATTTTGCTTACCATCTGGGCTCTTGGGAACGTTGAGACACCTTCATTTCTCTTATTGAGGAGTGTGCCTCAAGCTGGAAAAAACAACAGAGCATGAAATGCAAAGACTATTTTTCCAATAAATTAAATCTGTTGCACTTGACTCCTGCTGTGGTTCCCTTCCTCTGAGAAGGCATGGTCTGGCCAGCTGCACAAAGTCCAGGCAGCCCTGGGAAAACAATGGGATCTTTTTCTTGCCAGAACCAGCCTTCCTGCTCACCCTTCTAACCATGGCATGGAGGACACCCCCAGTGTGTGTCTGCGGAGGAGAGGAGTCTGTTGGCATAGCAACTGCACACGCTAACTCTCTGCTAATGAACAGGGATAAAATGTTTTGTTCTCATTAGGAAAAATACAGACACATTCCTGATTGGTGAGTAATGTCTCTGCCTCTGGGAGATTAGCTCAGAGCTGTGCAGCCTGAAACAGCCTCAATTCAGCCCACTGCAGTGCTTCCCTTGAACAGCCACTCTCCAAGGACCCCGCATCTCTCAAGGGAAAGCCCACAGAGCTCTCTGCAGCACTTTGCCTTTGGGCCTGAGACAGCTCAAGGCGAGAATAATGAGAAGAGGCCAGACAGGAGCAAACCGGAACAGGCACAATGGGAACACACCCCTGTCCCTGCAGGGGAGCCAGCTCTCGCTGGTGCCTTCCCTGCACCTGGGTCCAAGCTACCTCGCAGCCAGTGAGAGTTTCTCTTTGTGCATCCACTGCAGGTCTGCCTTGCACAGGGCTCAGATCCGCCTGGGACCCCAGCTCCCACTCCAGCCACATTTCCCAGTGCTGGGTGAATAAATGGACAGAGCAAAGAGCTGCAGAACATTCACAGCAGAGCTCGGCAACCATTATTAGGTGCCTGGTTGCAGAAAAGACAACAAGGGCTCCAGCCTACTTGTCTTAGGATTTGGGCATTAACAATCAACAAGATCCACCACCAGTCTGGTATTTGCAGAATATTTGCACCCTGCTGTTTTACCACTAAGGTCTGTATCTGGGTGCTAACCCAAGCTACCCAAAGCCTCTGCCCACACAGGCAATACTGCCTCCCAAACCCTCTCCCCTTCAGATCCTCCTGCCACAGGAGCTAGCATGGCAAGTGGGAGGATCACAGCACTTCACTCTTTGCAAAGAAGATCTGGGGCAGATGCAAGGCCAGACACCCAATGCACAAGCAAAAATCCAGCCTCTAACCACAGTTTTGCCAGGCCTTTGGCATAAGCACAAACAAAGCTGGTCTGTACAGCACAAACACAGCCCAGTAGAATCAAACTCTGAGCTCATCTCATCTCTCCTTTATGCTGCTCCACAGCTCATTTCTCCTTTATGCTGCTACTGGGTCCCATTTGCTCACATCAGTTCCTTGCCTTGAATTCAAAAGCTGTTGTGAACAGGGACTGCACACCTTACACCTCAGAGGGGACTTCAGAATCTTTTTAGGGGCTGAACAGGTACACAAACTCCCTTCTCCCTCTGGTGGGAGATAGGTGCTGGCTGGGATTAGTACCTCACACAGACACACTCAGCTCCACAGCAAACTGGGATGTGGCAAAGCTCTCTTGCTCTCACACACCCCTGCACTGCTGATGGAGAAAGAGTGGGATTTAGGCTCACAGGTAGCTCTGAGCACTTGCTGTCTCCCTCACCCAGCCTCTCAGACTGTCACCTGCCCTTTTTCTGCTCCTCAGGACTTCAAACACCTCAACTCAGCAGCTCAAAGTGATGCAGGAGAAGGTAGAGTCAGCATAGAAAGGAAGAAAGGACTCTGTTCCTTTATGCCTTTGAGAAATGTGCATGTGCAGTAGGGAACGAAGCGTTGCTGCTCTCCCTTAGCCTCAACACCTGTGTGTTAACCCTGTACTGGGAGCCCGCAGGACTGCTCAGGTTTGATTCCTACTTTATGTCCTTCCAGCTGATAATTCTGTTATTTCAGTCTCTATGCAGGCACTCTACTGCCTGCAAAGCCATCTCTCTTTGGTAAAGGAGAGAAATAGCCGCGGCTCTTGCCCAGCAGGGACAGACCCCGGCCTTGGCTGGCAGCCGCTGCCAAGCCTGCCGTGAAGCGCAGATCCCTCCCAGACCAACACAAGGCCAGAGGGGCCGGGGTGCTGTTTTCCAGCCTCCAGGCATTTTACTTGTTCCAGGCGATCCCTCCCCCAGCCCTCAGAAAGGAAAAGCCGTGGGAATGGAGCTCAACACCCCGAAGTAGGCTCACCCCCGGGCAATGAGGAGCTTAACTCCCTGCGCGCCGGCGGGCAGCCCTCGCACCGGCTGGCAGGACCTCGGCCCACGGGGACATCCCGGCATGGCCCCGTCCTGCCCTCGGCACGGACACCGCAGCCACCAGTGCTGTGCCAGCAGGGAAGGGACAGCCCTGCCACTCGTCCATCACAGTCCCTCTCACTTTCCTAGGACGCTCGTCATTGCTGCACCTCTACTTTCCAGTGTTTCCATCCTCCACCAGCACAGAGCCAGCAAGCCGCAAGAGCAAAGCCCTTTTTTCATCTTTCCACTCTCCCAGCAGGTCCCAGAGGCTGCCCACTTAACAAAAAAGTTATCTCTATCATGTCACCAAGGCATTTCTCCTCCCTTTTGCCCCACACGCTGCGGTACAAAGCTGCTCTCACGGGCGCGGAGCCTGCGGTCAGCCATCAGCCAGCATGTCAGGAGTTAAGTCCGCATTTCCATTCTCCTGACCTGCACCAACGCTGGCTGAATATCGAGCTATTCTTTGCAGCTTGATAAAGCATGAGAAAGCTAAAGGCCTCACACACTCCTCTTTTCACAGCTTGGCCTGCTGCCCACAAGCTGTCACTCCCTGGCACCCAGGGCAAAGAGAGAGGGGAGGCCAAACTGCAGCCAGCTGCAATGAATCACCCGCTCCCCGTCCCTCCTCCCCAGGGAGCCCGGGTCCCTCCTTCCGGCAAGGGATAATGTCTGCCTGGCCTCGCCGCCTTCTTTCACAGAAAAAACCATCCTCGGCCGGGGGGGCTCCTATTGCAAAAAGCTGCTGCCACAAAAAAGCGCAGAGCAGCTCCCAGCAAGACTGAAGAACGAGGATTTCTGCTCAGCAGCTGGATGGGAACGCACGGCTGCAAGTGTTCAGCACAAACACCACTTAAAAAAATGTGAAGTTGGTCATTTGTCTAAATTGCAGGAAATTCTGGAGGAAGGCTCAGGCACAGAATCTGATTTGAAGGAGACTCTTTATGCCCCACTCATGCAATATTTATTTCGGGGACTGATTTCCATTCAGTCTCTTCCTGGCTGCCCTTTTCCTTCCCGCTATCCCCAATGTGATAGATGAATGATTTCTCACACCAGCCCAATTACCAGATTCAGCCAAGCTCTCTCAACCACCACCATCCCCTCTAGTTTATTTTGATGGGTTCCATCACACAAACTGTTTCCGCACATTACAGTTTGTTCTTCATTTTTAACACAAAACAGCAGAGGGAAATCTGATCTCAGGGTCACTGGCATCCCAGACAAAAAGTGTAGCCAAGACAGAAAGACCAAGGTCATCACGTGCATTTCTTGTACTATAGACCCACATTTGGAGAGCAGTGCTTTCAAAACGTAAAGACATCCAAGCTTCTGCAAGGTCAAGATGTCAGCTGTTTGCTTTCTGAGAACGGGGATATTCTTCAGAAAAACACATGCAAACTCAACCTCTCTCCATCAGCCAAAGAATGAACTGAACAGCGGCATGTGGATCCACATGGCACATGGGTACCTCCATCCACTTGTTTCTGTCTCCTGCAAAGAATAACTTTGCTGCACAGTAGCCAGTCCCTGCTCAACAGCTGCATCTCTCCCAGTACAGAGAAAGGAGCTGTAAATTGCAGTTTTATAGGGAAGAGGGCTTAACTCCAAGCCCTGCAAAGGCAAATTCTCATTACCTCCAGGGCAAGATGAGAGGTTACTCTCCCAAAAGCATGTGCTACCATGTCCAGCATCCCTCTTCTCCCACTAGCACTATCCCAGTGCCTCATATCCCCCAACAGGATATGTTACTCATATCCATACCCATACTCTCTGCCTTCCTTTCCTACTCAAGGCAGCCTTTTAGGCTCCAAATTCAGCATACCTGTCTGGTAGTGTGCTTCAAATTCAGCCAGTGTGAGGGCAGGATTAGATAAATTCCTCTTATCTCTTCCTGCACTTGCAGGGTGATGAGGGAAGGAAGAGCTGCACAGTTCCCACCTGGCAGACAATGTGTGTTCAAACAGTGAGAAACTCATCAACTTTGTTTGGCTCACAGAGGTGATCCACAAAGGGTTTCTTTTATTATTGTTGTTGTTTGGGCTTTCAGGGTGTTTGTTTTTACAAACTCTGAAACAGCACAAAACAAAACCATGAAAAGAAACTTTTTTTAAAGAGAAACGGAAGGACCTTAACTATCCCTAAAGCCACCTTCATCACAAACTAAAACAAGTCTTAAAAACACTCTTTCAGGGGCACAGGCTGTCAAGAATCACAAGTAATCACAGTCAATGCCACTTTATCACATTCTCTGACAGATGACACACCATGTATGGATTTCCCCTTATGACACATTTATAGCACTTTGTAAAGTTTCTCCTGCACTTCTACATCAGTAAGTGTCTCCTCCACAACACCTGCAGCTACCAAAACAAGTACATTGAAAAGATTATTACACTGAGCACCGATAAGTTAGCAAGCTCTGGAACTCAGGTTATCCCTTGTGCAAATGAAACACAAAACAATCCCTAACCATACTCCCACACACTGCTCTGCTGTGGGAATGCCAGCTCGGGAGCATTGCCCCCCTGCTCTGACAGAAGGATCTCTAAATGCAAAGCTTAATAGAAACAGTTAATATCCTGAGTGTGGCTCTGAGCCATCTGAGCTCTGTGTGTAATATAATCAGGTTCATAATGCCCAGAATAGCACTCTGGAGCCCTAGCACAGACTAAGACCTCACTGTATTAAGTGTTGTGTGGATAGTTGCAGTGGTGCCGTTTTCTCTTCTGTAAAATTACTGAGCACCACATACAGGAACCAACCATAACCCATATTTTACAGAAGCTGGGACACAGGAGAGCAATGTGCACTTTTCAAATGTCTTTTTTTGGCAGCTAAATCAAGTTAGTATTTTCACAGACACACTGAGGGAGGGAGGGAAGGGAACACTGAGGTTACTCTCTCTCTCCAGAGCAGACAGGCAAAAGCCTAGTTCAGCCAAAGCTCACTGAGGCTCTTTATGTTCCTGCTCAGTGACAGAGGTCACTTGTGGAAGCCTGAACCAGATCTGGTACAGGGCTGCCTGCTAAGCATGCTGGCAAAAGGATCTGAGCTATACCCTTCTCTGCAGTTGTTTGTGTTTCTTCAGGAACACCAAAGACCTGGAGTCTGTTCCAACACTGCTTGCACTGCCTTTGCTAAAAACACGCCTTTTAGCTCCAAAGTAAAATTTGTCTTGAATTGTTTGTGCTCTGAAGAAAGCAATCCCATACACAGGATCCACAAAGAAAGCAACTGCATGTGTTTGCCAAATCATTTCACTTATGCAAATTCTAATTTTCAGCACAGATTCCAGGATACTTTCCTACCATAAACACAGGTTAGATCCATGTTTGAGCTGATTACCCTTTGATGCTCTTTGGGTTCACATTGCACAGCAGGTGCTGCTCATACTTCCAAAGCATCCAGAAGTCACAGCTCTTCAATTCATTGATTTTTATGAAGCACCAGGTCATGCTTTCTGGCCTTCAGCTGATCACAGTTCATGAGCCTTCTGCACATTCTGGGCTTAGGAACTGTATGTGTTTGAAGTGAATAGAGACTAGATGCTTTTTGGCAAGATGCCTGAGGCAAAGGCCTCAAGAGAGAAATCCACCATTTCCCAGGCTGATATAAATGGACAGGCATCTCCTTACTGCAACTTTTATTCCCTCTTTGTGAACTGGCTATGAAGAAGGACGTCCTCATCTAAAATATCTGTGGTTTTAGCGCTGCTTTTCCTTTTTTTCTGCTGTGTTTTTGTCCCCAGAGAAGAGGAGCCCCATCAGCCCATGCAGTGTCTGATCAGAGCCCATCCTGCCCTGGCACCATGTTCTCCTGAGCTAAACAGAACAGGTGGGGAGGCAGGAAGACAAACTTCCACAAAGCTGTTTCTTGAACCAGATTTACAGGGATACAGTGAAATAGAGGAAGAGTCAGGGAAGATTGAACACATTTGTAGCTAACCAACAAGACAGCCAGCAGAGATCCTGACCTAAACCAGATTTTCTGGGAGAAACACCAAATCCAACAGTCACTTGCAGCCCAGCTGGGAGCTGCCACTGCCTCCACTCTGGCTGTACCACTGCAATGCCATCACAACCACAGCACCATCTTTCCCACTGAAATATCTGTTCCTTTGAGAGGAGGCCATAAAAACTACCTCATCTTCTGCATGCCATGAATGATCAAGATCTGAAAGCCTGAGTTGTGGCATCTAAAGTAACTACTGTGAAAATGCTACAGGAGATTTTTGCCAGAACAGGTGAGAAGAGCTTTCCAACTTCTTGAAAGAGATAATGTGTGCAGAGGTAACCCACTGCAGAACTGCAGGCACAGCAAAAATGGAAGTCCTACTGCTATTGTGAACATTCCTGAGGCTGTTGGTATGGGCAAGAGGAGAGAGTTGATCGCTGCTTTACCTGTAGTCACTCAGGAGACAAGCCATCAAGATCTACAGAAATTAAGATTATTTTCTGGAATAATAGATGCAGTTTCTGGGAGAAAGATTTTTCATAAGGATATTTTTGACTATTGGTTGAATAACTTCTTTGTTCCAGACTAAAAAAAAACCCAGACCCTTCTTGCTATTGCTTTGCCATTCAAGACATTGTCATTGTCACCTTTCAGATGTGTAAGTATAAGAGACAGCAGCAGCTGAGCTGTAGTAATTAGGAGGGAGAGATGTGCAGACCTTGTCTCACATCTTCCTGTTAAGATGCAGTTTACACTTTGGCAGGTTTAACAGTCCCCAGTGAAAATAAGCCATCTGCATCTGCTCCAGCACACCATCCTCATTTCTGAACCCTTCAAGCAGTTCTGGAAAAAAATCAGCATTGCCTCCCAGCTTTTTTCAGGCCTAAATGCAGTCACAAACCCATTAATTCTCTTACAGTAATGCAGGAACACTGGCTCTAGACCTGTTCACAAAGAATCTACTTGAAAAAACCCATTTCCCATTTTATTCAGGCACCTACTGAGTTCCAAGTTTCACTGCTTTCTGTACTTGCAGCAGGGAAGCCAAGAGGGACGCAAGCAACCTCATTCAATTCTATTCACAAGCACCCTTCCCTGGGAAAGCCAATAACTTTCAGAGGGTCTCTGCAGACTTTGCTCCACTGCTTTGCACACTGGAGAATGGCTGGTTGGTAATCCTCTTTTCACTCAGTGAGCACAGACCCAAAGGTTTTCATTCCTGTGAGCTCAGAAATTTCCATTTCCATTTGAGAGAGACATTTTCCTGGCAGTTCTCAAAAGATGCATTTGTAAAATAGGGAAACAACCTCAAGGAATGCTAAAGCAAAGGAATAAAGCTGTACGTGGACAGCCTTTCTACCTCAGCCAGGAAAGGAAATTCCTTCTCAGCACCAATGCCCCATAAACACAACCTACTCTGCAGCTACCAAATACTTGATCAAAAACAAAGTGACCAGCTGACCACCCTGTACAAACACCAAACATTTTCAGATCACCTAGGGCAACAGCCTCCAAAATCTCAAGTGAAAGACAGTCAAGAAACGTGGATTTGTGTGTGCACACAATACAAGCAAAGAAAAGAAAAGGGGTGCACATCAGATGGCTGCAACACATTAGAGAGGTGTAGGTGTTCTGCTGAACCCACTACAGGAAGACATGCTCACGTCAGTGATTTTTAAACTTGTAGTGCATAGACTTTTGCTGTCTCCAAAGGTAGCTAAAAAGCCAAATCCATTGTTGTATCCGTACTGTAAAATGTTTAGAAGTTTCCAAATCCAAAGAGGTTGAAACTTGCTTCTTCCAAGTGCAAAAGATTTAGCTGGCCCAAAGCCAACTCCCAGAAAAAAGCCCTAGTCAGTGGCTCAGGAATGCCAGCTCTAAACACTGACCAAATGCATACAAACCCTCTGGTAGGGAAATTCACAGTATCATCTCCCACAAAAACTCACTTAAAGTTGCAGCTATCATTCATTGCCTTACTTCTGTGCCAGGGAAACCTAAGTGAGTCTCACTTTGACACCCTCCAAAGTAGTCAGCTGAGTGAGCTATTTCCTTGCCTTGCTTTGGGGGATTCCTGCTTGGTGTTTCTGCAGAGAGAAGCATGGAGGCTTCACACTGCAACAGGCAGGATCCCCTCCATCACTCCCAGCTCCTTAGCAAAGGCATTCCTGAGGTGCACTGTGCCCTAACAAATCAACAAAAGCGCTCCAGGTTTCCTGGCAGCTGGAATTCTGCAGTGAAGGCAAACACCTCTGCAGCTAAAGCAAACACAGCCAGGGAGCCCCTGCTGAGCACCACAGCTACTGTCAAAGAGGGACAGGGAGAAGGTGATATCCTAAGGCATCTGACTGACAAAGGGCAACCCAGCATGGACAGGAGAGGGTGACAAACCCAGCCCTGACACAGGCATTCCTCCGTGCTGGCATGTCCTTGCCAAAATGGTTATTTTATCAGAATAAACCCACAAAGCTTCGTTTTCAGAGCAATGACCATCTTGCCCTGATACAGATGGTACTTTTGCCTTTAAGAGCATTTATTTTAATGTTTAGAAGACCCATGTAAAAGATCCTGCAAAAATACAGAACAAAAATAGCCTAGTCTTAAACAGCTTATAACTTAACTCTAAAATAAATGGAGACAAAGGGAACAGCAGTGATCAGTGTGAGCAGCTCTCAGCTCAGCAGAACAAGACGACTCCTGTTTCCAGGGTAAAGGAAGGCATTTGGGGTTTTTTTCTTTTTAAACTATATAACACAAAAAACCCAATGAAAGATTTGAGAGAAGAATTATTAGGTGGGTTGGAATACATTTATGGGCCAACCACCTCTCAAAGAGAAACCAAACCAGCATTTTTCAAAAGCAGCACAAGGAAACAACAGAGGGTAATGTTACCAGACAAACAGCAGCCAGAGCCCAGTTTCCAGCACTAATATTTGCTAGATTGCATACAAAAAACTAGATGGGCTGCCTCAGTACCTTGTTTTCAGTTGCACTTGGTAAGGGAAAGGGGAAACCAAGCAGGGCTGAAATAGTGACAGCAAAAGCACAAGAGCTGCCTGCCTCAAATGCTCTTACAACAGGCACAAGCCCATCAATACCATAAAATATCTCTCATTCAATAAAACAAAGGCATCTGCCTCAGATGCACCCTGGGAGCTGGAATAAATACCCAGATTTTACCATCTCCCCCTCCTGATGGTTTTGCTCTCCCACAGGGAATTTCCTGGTAACACTCTCAGTGCATGGATGGGAGGTAGCAGAGGGTAAGTGTGAACAAATTTACTCATGTCAGACCCGATCTGGACTGCAAATCCGAGTCTTCAGCTTCCATGGCATCATCTGGAGCCCTCACTGAGACCACTGTAAGGCACACTTTCCTTCCCACTCCCTTGAAGAAGCACCAGATACCAGTCCATAGGCAAATACAGCCTTTGGGGTAAATCCTGGTCTACCTACACGAGATTAATTGAGACACAGAGATGCCAGGCAGCTGACAGTGCACAGCAATGGTGCAAAGGCAGCAGCCCCATCAGCAGGTGAGTGCCAGGAGCTCCCACAGCACAAATCACCCACCCCCAGCCTGAGGGAGATCCAGCTGGCAGAGTTTGGCTCTGTTTGGGAAGACCCTGAGTGGCACTTAAAACCCTGAGTCTCGGGAAAGAAAGAGCAGCTGAATGTGCAGGGTGAAGGACTCCTACATATGTATAGTGGAGAGACACACACAAAGGAGGGCGGGGGGTGGCTGGGAAGAGTGACAGCAAGACTTGTCTCTGAGCCTTGTGCTTATTTTGACCTTTCAGTTAAAGATTCTCCAAAAAGGCACTGCTCAGCCCCAAGCCTGATTAGATGTCTTGGGAAAAACAGAGCACAAAGCTTCACACATGAATGAGCACAGAGCCATAACACGATCTTGATATTCCCACCCATCCATATGGCCAAAAAAAGCCACGTTCTTCAATGCAAACATTGGCAGCAGCAATATGAAACGAATGTGTTAATTAGCAGATTTTGCAATCCAGCACACAGCAGAGACTGCTGATGGTGGCTATTATATAGTCAATCAGAAGTGAAACAGAACAAGTACCACGTTACTTAAACCATTCACAACAAGGTTAATAATTTGCTAATTGCATATTTCTGGCCTGAGCAGACCAAGGTCTGTTTTTCAAGCTTCTTTTCTCAAAGGTATTTTGAAATGTATTTAGTAGGGCAAGCTCTCCATCACTTGCAACTCTTCTCTTTGTTAACTTTCAGTCTCAACTTGAATGTTTTGCTTAAATTCAAGAAAGGCCACTGCCTTGCTTTACACAGCATCCAACTAAATGAGCACAATGATTTCCCAGCCTTGTAAAGTTCTTTCATTTTCAGCCTGTAAACAATCACAAGTTATTCTGAAACAATCAGAGGCTAAATTACAACATTCATCAGGTTTGCTTCTTGTATAGGATTTTCACATTGAATGCAAGAGAAGATTATGAAACTGAATTACTTAAATGCCACTGGAATTTAACATAATTCCTTAGAGTACATGAGTTTACACATTAAATGCTTAATAAAACTCTACTCTCCTAGAAAGTTTAATCAATAAAATAAATACTGCAAGACAGGTGAGATACACTATTTCACCATTACACTGATATTTCTAAGAAATATAAAAACATAAAGAAGATTTCATTTTCATGAGATATTTGAAGTACAAACCTGAAGTTGACACTCCTGTCATAAACAATATTTTTTACATGCAGGATGTACCACTTATGGTGCATAAAACATCTAGACATAAACAAAGTTTGGAAGGAAAAGAACAAACAGGGATGAAGAACATGACTGAATTGGTCTTGGGGTTTTTTCTAAAGCACAGAAAAACAGAAATCAATTGCACCAGGACTAGTCAGAGTCACATAATTTAAGGTACAGCCGCTCTGATTTCCTGCCTAACACACAGGCACTGTTCCATTTTATCCACTCACACCTCCATAAAGCCCATTAAGTGGTTCTGTGAAATGTAGTGGTTTATGGCATCCAGACTAAAGGCCTTTGGAGGTCAAAACCTAAGTTCACTACTCTGCTAGCAGTTTGCTACAATGGCTCCATCATTCTTTCTGGCAGCGAGGCCAGACTAATTTCTTATTTGTTTGCCTTCTGCCTTGAGCCATTAATTCCTTCCCTGCTGGATTAAAGAGGAGCTCCTCAGAGTCAATTATGCACATGTTTTAACCAACTCACCTCTCAATAGCTTTTCTGGCAATCAACAGATTGGTCCTGTCAGTGTCTCAGTACAAGGCATCTTTTCTTGAGTCCTTGAACAGCTTTTTACTTTTTGTTTGTTTGTTTGTTTTTTAAATATCAATTTGATTGTCCTCCCCCCATCTCTTTCCCCTTCTTCAGGGTCACTGTTTTGGTGAGGCACAACCAGTGAAAAATCAGCATCTCTGGCACACAGAAGTCCAAACTTGCCTGTATCAGATGGATGCAATTTCACTGGACTCATTTTACTGCATAACGGAGGAGCTACAGAAATCAGGCTGCAAAGATGGTATCAATTCACTAACAGTCAATTATCTGACTGTACTGAGGGTAAGGAGCTCCTATCTTTCTTAACCACCATTTAATAATTTCTCTGAAACCTCTAAGGTAAACTTCACTACCTCCCCCTTCTGCCAAAGACTTACATACTATTCAGAATATTCAAGCAAGAAAATCCCAACATTCCTGTCATTTCTAGCCATGGTTTTGAATTTGTCCTCAGCATGGCCTGCTTCTCTGCTGAATCAACATTAGCAGTGGCTTTAGACTTATTTTCAAAATACTGATGAACTACTGAACAGCAGAGTACACTACTGATGCTGGCTGAAGTCACCTGCTAGGAATACCACTTTCTGAAATGCACCCAGTAACCTATGATTTCAAAAGCATCAGCCTTTTATTTTAATTAAATAATTACGAGGTATGCTGTTGGTGTTGGCACGGATCAATTATTCATACCATTCTATGACTCCAAGTCAAACATCCAAGAAACACATGAACAGTCACCTGCTGCCGTGTTCCTTTCCAGCAGCATTTTCTTACTATTAACACAATCCATCCCTTCAGAGGGATATACACCTCTGAAGTATATACCAAAATTATAACTCAAACCTCCCCAAAGACCTGACTTATTCAAGATGACTGCATGAAAAGCATTAATCCCTTGTAGGTGTTAACCAGGCACTCCATATCACAAGGACTGGTACCTTCCTCTACTTCTGTTCTAGCAGCAGGCCCATTGAACTTCCACCTCTAACCAGATTTCCAGTGTGTGGCACTTCTTATTTTGTGTTACTTCTCATTTTGGTGTTGTACAATAAATCCACACCTAAGTCTGCAAACAGCACAAGGCAGAGAGCTTATGCTCTGTGTGTAGACAGGTACAGCTCTGAGTGTGGGTCAGTGTGACAGCTGGAAGGGCTCTGCCTGTCACACCACTAGGAAGAAAATAATTGCAAAGCAATAGTAGAATGAAACATGTGCCTTTTACCAGTCCTTACCTTGGCATTTTCAAAGCAAGAAATTTATTTCCCATTGTGAACCCCCTGGCCCAGCTACCTGGGAACAGCAATACCCAGCTGTCTGTCAGGGACAAGATCACCAAGACAGCTCCAAGTAGCAGGAACAAGCAGCCTATGGAAAACTGGTTTCAGGGATGGCTACCCATCAGTTTAAACAGCAGAAAGTCTGCTCATATTTATGCATGACTGCTCAAGTGAACTGCATGACTGCCTTTGTTGATCTGCTCACAGCGATCCATTCTTTCAGTAGGAACACCAGGAGGAAGCCACGCTGGGACTGGGCAAGGGAAAAAAAACCACCCCATGGACATACTGAATGGGACAGAAATTCCCCTACAATTTCTGTGAGCTTATGTCCAGCAATGCCCTGCATTGACTTTTCCGGCAGCTTTTTGGGACACCTCCAAATATCAAAGCCCAAGCCACACCACAGTAGTCATTTTCACTAAACCTACTTTAGAAATTGATTAAACAATTGATTTTTTCATAGCTTAGATAGATACAAAGTGACCTTTCCATCCCACAAAAACCCAAAGGGAATTAACACATGTAAACAGAGTCTTCATTTAAAAGGGACTGTTTTGCTCCCTTAGAGGGAAAGTCCTGCAATACTTTATTTTTTATTGCAGCTCTCAACAGATCAATTCCCCTTCCTCCACTTGAGCTTTTCACCTTTCTGTCCAAAACAGGCCAAAGGCACAAGACTTCTCAGAAAAGCAGCCTGAAGATAAACACAAATCTTCCTATAGGTCACCAAGACATCAGTACTATTTTGTCAGCTAACAGTTCTATTTCAGTCTGTGAAGCAGCAACACAGAGGACAGTTCCCAGTAGAGATAAGAGTTTCACAAGCACAAGAAGTTTTATTTTTTCTCTATACAGAAAAGAGGTTTTTGAGATGTATTTTTCATTACTGAATGGAATAACAAGGTCCATGTGTTTATGCTGTTTGAGACCATTTCCCTTGAGAATCACTGCATACATAAAATTTCTACCTGCTTAAAATAAACATTGTGTTTTGGGCAAAGTTCCTTCATTAAGACCTTGTGCCTTCTGGTACTTTCTACATGGTGCACTTGGGGATGCAGATTACAATCCTAGAGCTGAACAGCCAGGTGTCATTTGTGTTTTGATGACCAAACAGGCTGTGGCAGCCTGCAGAACACACAGTGTCTGTAGTTGTCACTGGAGCACCCGTTAGGATCTCACTGTGCTGGCAGCACTGGGAGGAAGGGAAACAGATGCACAGCCCAGTGGCTTTCCAACATTCAGGAAAAGGATGAAACCACAGAACTGGGAGTGCAGGTCATTCTGTAACAGCTTTGCTCAGTGCAGAGCAGCATCCCAGCAGCATCCTGGGACTTGCATGTGGATGCTAAACACCTGCACCAGGCACAGACACAAACCTTTGATCAGCAACAGAATGCCAAAATGCAAAAGTACTTAAAGAGAAATGTTCTTGGGACTGCGTGAGCAGCACCAGCACAAAAATTCCTCCCATCCCTGTCACCCACTGGAGGGTAAACACTATTCAATGTTATTTGTCTGTAGCTAATGAGTTTGGCATTCATAGGTCCATGGCAAGAGCTCTGCTACAGCAGGTCTGTGATGGTGGGATGCTGTAGATCTATTAGGATAGCTAGATCCAAAATAACACTGTTATGTGATATGTCCATCAGCTTGCCACATCTTTCCACTCTTCACAATCCTTATTCACAGAGTTCAAGACAGACAGCTCTCCACAGTGGTGGAGCCTAGCTAAGCATTGTGAGGAGTGGCCATTATCAGTATAGGTCATTAAGGAAAGCCTCATGATGCCACCACCCTGTACAGACAGGCATCAGACCCACAATGAAACAGAACAATTCCCTGCAAGACCATCGATGGCAGGGAGCCGTCTGTGTTCTATGCCCAGAAAACGCATTTTAAAAGCTCAAGTATGTACAACAGAACTGCTACTACAACATACAGGAATAACTAAAAAACATAATTAGCAAGAAAACATGGTTGTCAGAAGCCTTTATATTTCTGGCACTCTGCTGAGCTTGTTACTGAGGCTACTGACACAGGCTTTCACCTCCCCTGCAGACCAGTTCAGAGGAGAAGGAAGGGGCCATGGTGACTTGGGCACTGTGAGGACAGAGACTTGACTGTCCCAAGCCCAGAGAAAGCAAAACAGGCTAAATGGCTCTTTCATCTGGTCCTGTGCAGCTGCTTATATGGCCACAATGCCAGCAGCACAGTCCCTGCTGCCCATCTGTGCTGCTGTGGGAGGTCATCCTGCAGGTACCTGCCCTCTGGGCAGCACAGAGAGCAAGAGCAGCATTTGTATGGCAGCTGCTCTACCCCACCACTCCTTTTCCTTTAGCTGTGCATCATCCCAGCAGTGCTGGGCACAAAGCACAAGCAGACACTCCAGCTCTGGGGCTGCAGCTGCCTGTGACTGAGGCCAAGGAGCTCAGCACATCGAGGCACTTGGGGATGGCAGAGCCTCAGGGGCTGCTCTGCCTTCCTGCCAATTCCAACCCTGCCGGCGCTGCCAAGAGAACAAGCTGGTAGCAATCACCCAGGGCCATTCTGAAATTGCACATGCACCTCTGCTGCCTGTCACACATCTGGAGAACAGTTTCTGGTTACAAATCCCCATAAGAGAGGAAAAAAATTTAGATCAAAGGAGGAAATAAACAGTACGAGTCAGTGTTACCCGTTAGAGCCTCAGAAGGCACAGCCACACAAGGGAACCACACCTCTCCATCACAGCCATGAGAAAGCTGCACTGCCACGCAGGACAAACAGCAAAAAGCCCTTGCAATCTTTGTCTTAAATCTCTCTCAAGTATCAGGTTGACGTAAAATGCAATTCAAAATACGTTTCAGCTAAGGATCAGAACATAAATTCACAAAGGCTGTAGTCTCCCCAGGTACTTCAGCCTCTCTGCAGCCTCATTTCATCAATTTCTATCAAAATGCTGAAATGATCTGGCAAATAAACCAAGCCCCTGGTTAGTACTTCTCCATTTCCCACAGTGGGACACAGAGATCTCATGCAATTAATTCAATTGCAGATCAGCTTTACCATTCTCTGGGGTAGAATAATTCAGCAGTAGAATGCAATCTGTATGCAAAAAGTCAAGCAGGAAGCGAATTAAGATCAAAATATTGATGTCAGTGCAATTCAAAGGTCCAGGAACTGCTTCTGCACTTGAGATCTCCAGCACACAACTCTTGGCTACACTAGAAGTAGGAGACAGTAGAAGGCAGGTGAGAAGAGTTTATGACTGGTGTGTGGAAGACAGCAAACAGATGATCAAAATTCTCATCACATGCGTTACCAAAATGCTCTCGCATATGATAATTTCATAATTCACTAACACAGTGGATCTTTCCAGCATTTTAAGAAGGTTCAATGCAAAAAAAATCTTGAGATCAAGGCTGAAAGTACTAAAGAGAGAGTTGTTTCAGGACCATTAACTAACTCCAAGCTGTCCAAAACCCTACAACAGCTTCAGTGAGGACATTATTTCTCACAAAGTCTGGTCTGGCAGGGCCATCTCTGAAACCATGGTTCCTCTGCTTCATATATTTTTTCTCTGAAGGACTTCCAGCTGAGCAGAACACTCAGCAGGCAATGCCAGGAGCATTTTCTCAAGCATTGGCTTGGCCAGCTGTCCACAGAGGTTGGCATTTCTTTATGGAAACTAGAGAACCCAAAAATTCTGCAGTGTCTCACACAGCAGGATGAGGGCATGGGCACTTGTAAGCACAGAGAGATTTCAAGAGCACACAACCTCCTGGAGTCAGGACCAGAGGGGGGGGGAGACAGGTGGCACTCCAGTTCTTAATGTAACTCCACACAAAGAGCAGGGAAGCCACTTAACCAAATTGGGAAATGGTGCCGTGCAGGAAAGCTAAAAAAGCAGAGATTGAAACAAAAATCATTTTGAAATTACATACATGGGCAGAAACCCTCAGCTGAAAACACTACTTCTATGTAGTAATTTTGAGAATTATTATAACAGGGTAAGATGTCAAACATACCCATTCTATTTATAGAATGACATGCAATTTAGTCAGAAAACAAGTTTCATCAACATAAATGCTTGAACACAATCAGCTTCCTCCACCTGCACGCTTCCAGGCACAGCCACCCTGCAGGGA
The DNA here is from genome assembly GCF_047830755.1 of Zonotrichia albicollis. Lineage (NCBI taxonomy): Eukaryota > Metazoa > Chordata > Aves > Passeriformes > Passerellidae > Zonotrichia > Zonotrichia albicollis. The sequence goes on from NC_133830.1 coordinate 9,241,371, forward strand.
AGGGTGGGACACAAGGCCTGCATTCTCCCTGGAGTAACTTCAGCAGCAGGATGAGCCCCATCACTGAGCCTCAATGCCACATTATGCTCAGATAAGCTGACACACACGTTTTTTTTCACTGAAACCCAGAAGCACTGCCTTTAATTTCAGAATTAAGGAAAAGTGCAAAGAGAGGGAGAATGGTGATGACTTGAAATTGTCTGCACCTGCAGATACAAAGCAGCAGCAAACCATTCAGTTAATACCTTACAGCTGTGGATCCCAAAGGCTCACCACAGATTCTGTGTGGGTATCTGGAGCAAGTGGTGACACAATTCCTGAACTCCAGCTCCCAGCACAGAACCAGCCTAGCTAAACCACCACCCCCAAAGATCAATCCCCTTACAGCCTGCGACACAGGGACAAGAGACTTCCCACATGAGATAAACCAGGAATAGATACAAGTAGCAAGATAAAATTACAGCGTTCAGATACTTCAAGAAGGGAAATGAATTATCATTTTCTAAAAGGGAGTAGCCATGAAGTTGCAAGAATTTTGAGAGCAGCAGTGCTGGTGCCGAGCAGAGCCAGGGGAAACTCAACAGTTCCAGGCTGTTCCACAGTTGAACTGCAGAGCCAAAAGCAAAGCAAAATCTCACACGTTTACCAGACACAGAAGAAGTGATCCTAACAGTACTTGCAGTTTTTATACTGCAAGCACATCACAAAAGTTCCCATTCAATTAAAGTCTGGCATCTGGAAATTTCATTAGGATCTGTTTCATTAGGAGATTCATTTCACATTTTGATCAACATCTAAAATGAGATCATACTGACAAAAATTTGTTTTCTGCTTCCCTTTCCCCTCTTTCTTTCTTGAGATTGGGAGGCAGGACTTGAAAGTGAAGGTCTAAAATTAAATTCAGGATATTAGAAACTATTTAAAAATTGATTCAATAATAAAACAAAACTAAAGAACCAAACAAAAAAGGTAAAAAATCCAAAACAAAACAAACCAACAACAAAAAAATTTACCTAAACTGAAACCATTTGTTTCTTTTTTTTTTCTTTCCCTCAGAAGCATTGGGAGGCAGCACTTACTTCTAGTTAATGAAAAGAATACCTAAATTGTTTCCTGGAACCTCAGAATAGCTCAGATGTCTTAGTTACTACTTGGCTGAAAAAAAATTATTAGCAGTGAAAACAAGCCCTCAGCATTTATTACTTCAGCAGTTGGGGAGAGGAGGCAGAGCTCATACCAAAGCACTTTGGTTCTCCCATTAGTCAGGGCTGCATGTTGGTACAGGTTGGAACATCCTCCTTTGTGTTTTTGCACCTTTGCAGCTCTGCAAGTCTGAGCTCCAGCAACTCCAACCCTGGCCAGTTTATTAAGCAGGGGAGCATCTCAGTTATCACTGTGGCAAACCACAGCACGCAGGCTGATTCTTCACGGTGCCAGAGAAAAATGCAGGTAGCAAAACCCCCTCCATGCTGATTTTAGAGAGCCTCCCAGGTTCAGTGTGCCACCAGGAAAGGTCCTTTGGCTTTCACCACTGTGCTGGAGTAAACACAGTGCAACACATGAGTTTGCTGTTTCCCAATTAAATTAAGCATCTACTCTGCCTCCCAGAACAGCGGTATCATCACAGTCACGAGACTGTGCACGTGCTCCCACTGCCTCAATCGCTTGTTTCTGAAAAACACATGCAAGAATTTATAGGGATTGTCTTCCAGCACTGAGACAACACCAGACAAAGCTCAAAGAATGATCAATATGAATCTTCTCTAAAGACATCATCACAACCATCAGGTCATCAAAGACGCCTCCAGTAACAGGACAGGGAAAATGATACCAGCACAATGAAAGAGCAGCTGGCACATTCCCATAAAGGCAAAAGCAGCCCTCCTGTGGTTTTCATGAACAGCAGAAGATGAATCCTTTCAGATACAGTAATCCTGCAATCAGATACTCACAAGAACCACAAATAAATGCAAATCAAATCCAGGGCTTTAACAGATTATAGGGAATGCAAAGGAGAGTCAGTAGAACGCACCAGATCCCAGCACACAGAGCACAAAGACATTTCTCTGAAGATCCAGGTGAGCAGAAAGGGCGCCAGTCCAAGCCCTGCTTCCTGAAACCAGCTTGTATCTAGAGGGCTAATTCTTACAGGGAAGCAGGCACGCTCATGCCTCCTCTGACTGCTGCCACCCTGCACAGCCTCCAAGCTGGGATGAATCAAAGTCCTATCATCTTCCTCCAAGATGCCCTTATGCAAGATTGGGAGGGTTCAGCTCACAACTTGGCTACAACAAACAATTTGAAGTTTCAGGAGGAAAAAAAACAACAGCTACAAACGAAAACAGAACAGACGGAGAGGCTGTCAGTGAGGAGAAGAAACTGATGTCCTTTTGAGTTTGCTTTGACAGGCAGCAGGAAGGACTGAGACAGAGAAGAAGATGACAGAAGAGAAATAATGTACACTACCCAATTCAGCAGTAAAGCTTTTACCAGAAAAAAATCTCAAGCATTTCTGGGGAGTGGCTGCTTCATCTTCTTCTGAAGTTGTCCTTGTCTGTTGCTCTCCCTCTCCAGCTGACACTGAAATTTACACTGAAAAAGACACCATGTTTCCCTGTACCCATCTCTGCTGGCTACAGGAACACTCCAGAAAGCAAACAGCAACAGTGCAGGACAGAAAGTGCCATTATTTTTGTCTTCTGTTGGACAGTGCTGGATAGCACACACCCCACTCAGGCAACCTGGGTGGGTGTTTTTTCCTTCAGAGCACACCCAACATACAGCTGGCACTGCTTAATTTGGCAGGCAGCCTCTCTCCAGGCTCACGGGGCCACCTTGGGCAGCAGCAGATACTTTTCAGGCTGGTTTAGTCCTTGCAGGCTCTGCTGGCATTGCCAGGAAAGCCCAAGCGTGCCAGCAGCAGCAACACTCCAGCAACAGCCCTGCTTCACACAAAGACTGGCACTGAAGGGAACAGCTCTGCACACTCATTACAGCCTCTGTCAGCTATTCCCTCTGCCCTTATATGGGAACATCCCGTGGCCCCGCTGGGAATATGATGCTGTTGGTGGACATGAAAGGTAAGGCAATACCTGAGCTGTCAGCAGGCGAGGGCAGAATTTTTCTGTTCTGAAAAGCAAGCAGAGTCTTGGAGCCTGAACTGTTTACTGCACTCACATGGGAGAAAGCAGAGATTAAAAGTGTCAACTGCTGACAGTCTGCACCCACCTTTCTCAAGAGTTATGCTGGTGATTTTAATCTTATTAAATATTGTTAATCGTATTACTAACCTAACTCTTTTCACATGTTAAGAAGAAATTTAAAGAGAAAATTCCATATATGACCGTGCTATAGTAAATGCTTTCTGGCCAAATCTCAGTTCAGGGCAAGTCCCTGGCTTGCAGAGTCCAGTTCAGCTGCACAGGTGTGGAAGTGCATAGAAACAGTCTGCTCAGCACCAACCTGCCTACAAGTCACCTTCCCTGCCAGATTCTTCTCAATCCTTAACTTGCTTGCTCTCTTCTCCTGTGATTTTGCTAGGCATTGCTGGCCTCTCAAAGTGACCCTGTTAAAATCTGTGAAATTCCATGCACCATTTGTAGCAAGGGGAAAACACCAATTTCCCCATTACAATGCAAAACCACGTAGCAAAACATCTCAGTGCATCAGCCTTCCCCAGAATCAGGGTGAATGCTTCCACACTGGCTTAGCCCCCTGACGTCACACAGACACATCATTAATAAAAGTCATCGATTTCTGCATTTCATACACAAGGCAGAACACTTCTGTGATCCCTGTTCAAAAAGTGAGGTCACTCCTGAGCAGATCCCATTCAGCCTCACACAGAATAGAGCACTTGTTTAAGTAAAATACTGACCCCGCTGTTTTACAACACTCAGGGTTGTAAGCCCCTTCCTCTTTGTAACCAGAGCAGCGCTCCAGATACTCTCCCAGGACTACTCCTGCTCCAGACTGCTGCCCTGAGATAAAGCAGCAGCCACAGAAAGTTTAGATTTAAGAAAATAAAGATCTCAAATTGCAGCTCCTGGAACACAAAACACACCTGCTCGGAGGGGCCCAAACACTTGCTGCAAACTCTTTCAAACGGAATGTGCTCAAGGTGGAGAACGAGATCTGCACACAGCGGGAACTGCCCGGTCAGGGCGCTCCGAGGAGCGGGGCCGGGGCCGGGCAGCTCCCCCGGCGCGGCCGTCCGGGCAGCCGGACCCTGGGCGCGGAGCCGCCTCGCACCGAGCCGTGCCCAGCTCCCGGGGGCTCCCCCGGTCCCACCGCTCCCGGCTGCGCTACCGCCGCCGGAGGGGCTCGCCAGCCCCGCGCCCGCTCCTGCTGCTGCTGCTCCGGGCGCGGAGCCGCGGGGACCCCCGCCCTGCTCCCCGCAGAGCCAGCCGCGGGGGCGGCTCGGAGCGGGGGTTTCCCGGCCCACCGGAGCCCCTCGCCCCGCCCGGGAGGCGCCGCCGCTCCGGAGGGGCCGCGCCCATCCCCCCACGCGGAGACAAAGCGCGGCCCCCGGGCGGCACCTGCCGCCGGCCGCTGACCCCCGGCAGGGCTTCCCCGCCCCGGGCCGGGCGCGGCGGCGGCAGCAGCCCGCGCATCCCCTCCCCGCGGCCCCGGTGCCCGGTGCCCGCCGCCCCTCACCTGCCGAGCGGCCGCCCCGCTCCGCTCCCGCCGCCGCCGAGCGCTGCCCGCACCGAGCCGCGGAGCGCCCGCCCCGCCCCTCTCCCCGCCGGCCGCTCCGCCCCCCGGCCGCGCTCCTCCAATAGCAGCCGTCCGCTCCCCTCGAGGCCCCGCCCCCAGAGCGGCCCCGCCCCGCAGGATCCGGCTGCCCCCCTCCGGCACGAGGCCGGCGGCGAGACCCCATTGGCTGGCGCGGGGAGGGGGCGTGGCCAGCGGCCCCTCCGCGCTTCGGGCCGTGCCCGGGATCCCCATCGCGGGGGCCGGCGGCGGCCGAGGGCTCCTGAGCTGGGCACGGCCAGCCGAGGGCTCCTGCCGCCGGGCACGGCGAGCTCCGCCTGCACCGAGCGAGGCCCGGGCAGCGGGAGTGTTCTGCACGTTGCCGCCAAAACGAGCGGCGGTGCCGGCCCGTCCCAGCGCGCAGAGCTGCCCCAGAGGGGTCCGCGGCGCCGCTGATGAGAGCTGTGCATAAAGCTGCGTATTTTGGGAGAAATCGCAGCGTTTATCTCCTCTCTGCATTTGTAGCAAGGTAACTTTGCGGTCAGGCTCGACAAGCCTTTGTGCTCGGCTCTCCCACCGGTGAGAGGTGCGGGTGAGTGGGGAGGGCACGGGGCACCGGGAACAGAACCTGACTGCGAACCCGCCAGCAAACCCAGCGTGTCCCCCCTGCACACACAGCACAGGCAGGCTTAGGCACAGCCCAGCTCCAGCTTGCAGCGCATGTGGGAACCAGCACACGAGCGAGATTGAAGAATGTGACAAAAGCAGAGTTATTCTAGTTGCAAAACAGCGAAGGACATACCACTCTAGCTGGAAGTCGGCGGAGACAAAAGCACCATAAAGCAGAAGCGCCTGAAGTGATATGTGTAATATAAACTGACTGCTGGTTTTGTGATTTTTATTCCTGTGAAGCTGGAAGCTCCAGTTATGGGCAGAGCAGAGGCTGGTGCTCCGTGAAAGAGACAAAGGCATTTCTTGCCACTGAGAACTGACTGCATAAAATCCTCTCTCTGAATTAGGGGTAAGTTCTGTCAGTGACAGTTCTACAGAGGGACAGAATTAATGCTCCCATTTTTCTCTCTCACACTGTAACTTCTGTGTTCCCCAGATGTGCTGTGCTCTGCTGTGTTGTTGATCAGTGAATATACAGTTAGTCTAACAACTGACTCGCTATACATGCAGTGACTGGCTGTAAGTACTGGTCATTTGCCTGCTGAGCTGACTGCCAGATGTTTGGCAACCCCAGACAAAAGATGGAGTTATGCCTTAAGCACCCGGCCACAAACTCTGTGTGGAGGAAAGAAAACATCTCTGAGGATGTGAAGAAGTGTTACAGGAGCTGCAGGTAAAAGCAAACTGAGGAAGAGTGCACTGGCCTGGTTTGTGCAAAGTACAGAATTTGCCTTATGCTGGGGTGCCCATCACTTCTCCTTTTTGGCTACAGACGAAGCTACACATCTCCATTGAAGGCATAAAGCTGCTCTGAAAGTCTGAATCTGGCTTTCCTCCCACGTTCATTTCTGACATTTCAGAGGGACAGAGTTGGTACAAATCCCACGTTCAGAAGTGTCATTAAACATCTACTGTCTTTCTTACAATACATCAGTCTCTCTGACTCCCAGCCCCCAAATTTTATGAAGGAAAAAAAAGTCTGAAAGTTTAGAGATGCTGAACAGTCCCCAGGATCTGGCAGCATGACTGTGGTCTCCCAAAGGAAGGATTATTTCAGAGGCAACTGCTGGCTGCCTCTCTGGACCTTTGCTCCTTGGTTATGCTGTGTGCAGAACCCATGAGGGCTCCCTCCCATGAGGAAATGATCCCTTACTTGTTCTTCTCCCAGCACAGAAAAAGCCATCCTATTACCACACCCCACTCACTGAATCCCTCTTTAGTTTAGAGCTCACAGAATTATCATCTCACTAATCAGACACATTTTAACTGCACTCAAATTGCATCTGCCAAAATCCAGTTTTGGTGACTAAGAGCATTAAAAAAAAAATCTCTAACTTTTCTTTGCTCCAGCCCAATCCTGACTCAAAACACTAATCCCCTTTGTGCCTTTCCTCCAGAGCCAGTCCCAACCTGCAGCCCCTTCTGTCTGGTAAAAAACATCTGCAAGCTTCACTTAAAAAGCAGCAAAAACCCCCGTGAGAGCAGATTTGAAAGGAGAGGCTTTTGCTTCTGTCCCATGGCAGGGTTGGTGCAGGGAGCTGGAGACAGGGCCTGCCTTGGGAGCAGGGCAAGAAGAGCTCCTGTGCCCTTTAGGGATGTCACAGTGTCCCCCTCCCGCCCCTCTTACAGCCCTTCTGAGAGACAAGGGTGGTGTAAAACCACTGTGGGATTAACCATTCCCCCTCCTGGGAAGAGTTTTTATCAGTCTGCACAAAAATTTAGCAGTTCTTAAAAAAACCCAAACAAACCAATCAAACCCTAGAGAAAAAGCTAATTCTCAAACATTATACAGCTGAAAATGGTGTCACAAAAGAACAAACATTTTGAAGAAGAAATAAAAACAATTTTGATTTCCATTTGTTCAGAAGGTTTGTTTTCTTGTGTTGTTTTTGGTATATTTAAATCCCTAAAGGATCATTTTCTGTAAAAACTCTAGTTAATGTCTGGTTCTAAGCAGGTTGGCTAAGTTTCTTACGTAACTATTATGATAATCACAAGGCAAGCAGCTGCTTATGCTCCTTTTGATTTCCTTCTTGCTCTTCCTCCCCTCCAAGTAGGAGATGAGAAAAGTTAAGGAAGTCACAAGGGATATGTGAATACTGTCTATAGCTTCTGGGAATAAAGTGTATTTAGAGCAGTAATTCAGGGACCAGCTGAAGGTTAACTACATCTGCCCTACTTCATATCTGACTCCATTCCTTTCAAGCTTTCAGTTGTCAGAACATTCAGAAACAGCATTAAGGTATTTGTTATGGCCATTTGGGCACCTACAGATCTGCTGGCAGCAATCTGTTGATGTTTAAGGATTTTGAGTAAAAAGTAGCCAACACCCCAGAAGCTGCAGGGGAAGAGCAAGAGACTCTGAGCACACACCTATTTGCATAGGTTTGCCTTTCTCCCTGCAGAACACAGCAGAACAAGCTTGGGATGCTCGTGGCAATCCCTTTATCTTGGAGCTCTGCTGCTGTGTTTGAGCACAGACCTTCTCAGATCACCCAGCTGCCAAGCACCAAAAATCTCACTTCTCTTTGCTTTAGGAGTGAGGTCATGAATGTAACTTCCTAGCAAAAATCTGGCAATAAAACACAGTTCTAAATATAATATGGACAAATCCAGCATTGTCTGCCTTTTCCTAGCTCACAAACCTCATTCCTACAGCAAATCTCAAACTTTTTTCTGAGGTAAACAGGACATCTCTACCACTCCTGTGCTCCACAAAGAGGGAAGTATTTGTTTTTAGAAGGCATGTTGTGAAAGGAACTGTCTTTTCCAAACAAACACATACAAAGAAATCAACAGGAGCACCTGCAACTTCCGACCACGTCCTAAAATATTGGAATATTCAAAACCCAAGTAGTAATAAATAAATAAATATATATATGTATATCCTGATTGTTACACTACATCTAACTGCTTTTGTCCTGTCTTCTTGAGCAACATTTTCTGGTTCTTTCATGAGCTGAAGGAAGGGCAACTTTACTCTTCAGAATGCACCTACTGTTAGAAGTCTGCAGTGACCTCATTCACAGTTATTTCCATAGCCACAAGCTGTTTGCTTTTGAGTTACTGGTGGTTTCTCAAGGAGCAGTAAGAACCCAAAATAGCTTAGCAAGGGCCAAGCTCAGGCCACTGCCACCCATTTTTCTATAGTTAATATCTATCAAAGGGCTTCCTGTTGCTCTTACCAGGTTCTCCTAATTCAGCTTCTGTGTCCTGCCAGACAGAGGAACTAATCTGAATGAGCACTGCCTTCCTCTGAGCTGCACACAGCACCCAGCTCCGTCCTGGGTAGGAATTTGCAGCCACCATCCCCCTCGGATGAGCACTGGGGCCCAGGGCTGAACCGTCCTGCCTAGAGAGGTCTTTGCTCACAGAGTAAGAATTCAAGTCTCAAAAGGCCTTAGCAAGCAGAAATTAGTTGTTGAAGAAAGGATCTGCTGAGAGACCTCATTCCAAAATGAAAACTCCGCTATCTATTATAAACCTTTTTAATAACCCAAAGGTATGCAACAGAACAACAGAACAACAGAATGCAGGTTGATGTGTGTGGTTTTCTTGGTTGGGGTTTTTTTGGGGGGGGATTTTTTGTGTGTGTGTGTGTTTTCTTTTTTTTTTTTTTTTTTTTGGTTTTACTAGAATAGATTTGAAGAGCACAGGCAAAAAGTATTCACTTAGTCCTGGCTGAATCATCAGGAAACATGCACTGAGATGCCATGTGCTTGTATAAATCACTGCTGCAAATGTACCTGAACTGAGGTGAGTGCCCAGGTAAACACCCCCTGTGCGGCTGTGCTGGTTTTGTTCAAACTCATGTATTTGCTGCCTGTGTTACCATGACAAAGGTTTAAGCACAAAGCACAAAACAGATTATACACACAGTCCATGTTTTAGCATCCTCCTGGATATTGCCTTCAGCCAGCCCAGGCAGAGCTGCCACTGCTGCAGCCACACCTTCTGGCTTTGGGGTGCACATACAGCGCAGTGCCAAGCTACACATTTAGATCATTGCCACAATGAAGTGATGATTAATCCAGGATTGAGGGAATACATAAATCTTCTCTCCTAATTATTATATAGTCACAGTTAATTACAAGGGTTTTTCCCTAATTGAAATTATTCTGCTGTCACTTCACATAGGAGGATTTAGTGAGGAAGAGCAGAACTAAGTGAGCCATGGTAATTATTGTAACACAGAGCTCTGCCAGCTGCACACAGGATCTGCTCCTGAGTCTTCGCAACTTCCTACAAATGACCAGTTATTTTCATCTTGATACATACACCTTGCAGCTCTTCTCAAATTTCAGGTGTTATTTCAAACAATCATTTATTACAGATTTGTTTGCCACTGTTCATTGACTGTTCATACAGTCATTGACTGACTTTTTCTTCCTGTAACTATACATAGAATTAAAGCTACAAACTCTCATAATACTCTCTTTAAATGGGTAAAAAGCAGATTTCTTTAGAGCAATAAACAGCCCTCAGTTTTGTATTCTCATTTATTGTACAGAAGTTTGGTCTCACACCTCTGCTCATTTTTGATGTCACTGAGTACAATTCAGTGAATGCTCCCTGGCTTTTAAGTTTAGCTGCCTAACCTTCAGCATTTAAAAACCATGCTGATATATACAATCCACATGTTCAGTGATGTCAAATAAAAAATTCAGCCAGTTATAGCAAGGGGAGCCAAGTTAATGTAGTTAAACTGAAAAAATACCCCAAACCCCAAGGCAGAACAAAATTTTCAGTGACTAGTGTGGCAAATTACAAATAGAACCATTGCACTAATCCTTCCTCTTTAACTACACAGTTGTCTGATTTTCATCAAGATCCTACAAGAAATATAACCTGTAAAAATATTTGTGAGATGACAAAATGAAATATTTTAGATTTGAAAAATTCTATTGATCTGTATGCACACTTCTTGATACAGATAAGTGTAAGGGAATTTTTATCCCAGTTCTGAAGCCAGCAGATCAAACTGCTTCCCTGACAAATATTTGTTACTCACTTCACACTCTAAATAATCAATGTATAAATCAGCAGTGGCCCTTTCCAAAACCACCTTTTGCACTTTCATTTCTCTTACAGGTAGTGAATCATCAAAGGTAATTCCTAACACTGTTTCTTTATTCTGTCATTAGCACCCAGTGATACCAAACGAAGGTGGTGCCACAAGATCCTGTCCCAAAGATCTTGCAGTCTCAGGAGCTTGCAATCAAAACTTCAGAGTCTCTTAGAGCAGGAGGAAGTCCCACCAGAGCAGTGTGCACCAGACAGGGGAGTTGCTCACACAAAGCATCACAGCATGGAGTGACACGCTGCTCCTTTGTCTGCAGAGGTCCCACAGAAGTGCCTGTGAAGCAGAAGTCCCACACTGGATTTGCCTATCTGCTGCCATCACAGGGAGAAAACCATCTCTTATCTGAGCCATAGCAGAAACCTTGTGTGAGGCCACACACAGATACTGATGTTTAACTGCTCAGGCAAGTGTTTAGCCTCAACCAGCCAATTTTCATCCTTCCAGGAAAAACAGGCAGCTGGACCTTTCACTTCTTTCCAAATATTATTTTGTAGTTTGTGTCTATTGCTGCTAATGTACTGGCTTAAAAGCACCTGCTGTAGAGTAACATTTCAATTGCCAGGTAGGACAAGTTAGGAAAAAACCCCAAAACAACAAACCTGGAGAAAGTCCCAATGAGATACTAGCAGGATAAGAAAGTGATTGCTCCATAGATGATTGCTAAAACCACAAAATACCTTGGGAATGACGGGTTAAGGAGGCTGCAGAGAAAGCATAATTGGCTTATATTGTCAGAATAAACACCATCATACTTAATACAGCTCTGGATTTGAACCCTTTCCCTCTTTCCCTGCCTGAAGGGACATGGAGATATCAATAACAAAGAGCTGAAGCTTTAGAAATGTTTTGGATACTTCATGACAAACCATCCTCAGAAAAGGTTACCTTGTGTAGCTTCAATGTATTTTAAATTCATCATCCAGCTGTTTGTTAAGATAACTCCTAATGATTTTGAATGAACAAATGGCAAAACTATGAAGAAATAAAGAGCAAAATACAGAGAATTATACATGAGGCATTTAAATCGACAGAGCAAAGGAGTAATTGGAACAGGAAATCACAAATGCAGCTCCAGAATGAAAATCACTGTATATTTAATCAGTTGTATCATGTCCATCTTGAGGTTCTGTCACTTGGTCCAGCAGTGGCCACAGTGTGGGGTGGTGAAGATGTAGTAGAGTTCATGGTGTCCTGGAGGGGAAGGAGGTGACAGGGGAACAGTGATGGCTCTGAGGGGATGCAGGACTTGGGGGGCTCACCTCAGCTCAGTTCTGGCACTGTGCAATGGAGGAAGACTCCTCCTTGTGCCCATACCTGGGGGAGAGGGGCACAGTGGGCATGGAGGGGCACCAGTTCATGGGCCAGGCCCCACACCCTGTCTGTCCCAGCAATAAATGTGTCTGAACCCCAGAACCTCAAGGGGTCTGGGAGGTGGCTGGGGGCTGCAGGGTGGCTTGGGGCTGGGCACAGGGATCTGTGGGTCAGGTACCCAGGGTTTGTACCTGATTACACTGCAGGGCTTGTCCTGGGCTACTGGGGCCACCGGGGATGCAAACTGCGGCCCATTGGGGTGAGTTAGAGCCTGATGGGAACAACTGGAACCACTGTGGGATGATGTGGGGCACTGGGAGCAAGCAGGGGTACAGCTCAGGGTCTGAAGGGGCCATTCTGGGCCTCACAGATGCAATTTGGGGCTGAAAGGGGCATTTTCGGTGCTGTTTTGACACACAAGACTAGACAGGAAGAGTGACACAGTGAATGAAATGAACAGATCAAGCTGTGGCATTTCCTTTGCTTGTTAAAAAGCACAGTGTGACAGAGACTTGACATGGAGGCTGCAGCAGTAATGGACTAAGGCTTTTCAAGTATTTCAAATATACAGGAGAAGGCATAATGAGAAACACTACAGCAGCTTTATTTGGACTTGTACTCCAGGTACTCAGAGTGCAAGTTTTCCTTTATTAATCTACTAAGCTGTGGCAATTAATTAGGGATCAGTTCCCTTTCAGGATGATATAGAGTACAGGCAGAGTAATGGCAAACATAGCACATGTCAGTGCAGTGCTGTAAATAGAACTTCTCTTGATTTGCGTTTCCAGTCTCCGCTCGGTATCACACAGCTCCAGAATCACATCTCTCACAGCAGCAGCCTGGCCCTTGCCCTCCCCTGCAGGCCTTGGCATCACTCTTTCTGTAGGTCGGGACTGGATGGCCACTCTGACACCCTGCAGCTCCGACAGCACCCGTGTGATGCTTTCCTGCAGACTGTTAAACTGCTGCTGTAAACTCCCCAGACATGAACTGACTTGTTTAATGTAGTTTAGCTGCTCATTTAAAGGCATTAAAAGAGAATCTATTTTTATGGAGTCATTCCTGGTTTCTCTAGTTAACAAAGCCCCTTCTTTCCCTCCCTTCGATGCTGTTGTTTGCAGCACCTTTTTTAGGTCTTCTATGACATCACTGAGATCTTTCTGCTGCAAGTAATGGTTGGAGGCCTGTTCTTTGATGGCTTCTTGTAAATTTACTGGGCCCTTCTGTGCTTCAAGCACCAAGACCTTCAATTCTTGCAGCCTTACACGATTGACATAGGTGGAACCAAGAACACCTATAACAGCTCCCAGCACAGAGCCAATAATAGACCAGTTCTTTGTTTTTTCAGCTCTTGTGCGTTCCTTCTCGTGGCTTTCCCTGACAGCTGCAGAGAAGAGAGAGAACTTTTCTCTCTCAGATTCTTCTGCATTTAAATATGCAGCTCGGTACCTCTTCTCTTCCTGCAAGAAACAGAGTGATGAAAAGAGAAGGTATAATATGAAGCTATGAAGTCTATACTAAAGGAAAGAAACCAAACCAATCCCCAAACTCCAGTGCAGCTGAAGGAATGGAAATTGGGAATATCTATTAGTAGTTTCAGAAATTTTCCCTTGCCTGTGGGATTTTCTTTATTAATCCTACTTAAGTCAATGAAGCATCATTCTAAGTCTGAGAAATGGAAAAGGTTATCAGGAATCACAGCTGAAGATCTTGTACATGAGAATCTGCCATGTGATGATAGCAAATGGGTATGAGTGAGCAAGGTCTTTCACTCCCCATAATGTTCACTGTTTCAGCCCTGCTAACTTCTCCAGACACCAGCAGAAAGCAGCTGAGAGAACTTCCATGGGTTAGCCAGAAAAGAGTTTCTCTCATTGCATGGAGAGTTAATTCATCGAACGGCAGCTTTTTCTTAACCACTCATGTACAGGTCACCACTACAACAATTAATTGTCTCATTATCTTCCATTTGATTCTCCAAATTTACTACTCTACTTTGGCATTAACATATAAAATTTGCACAGGGGATCAGACCATTGATAACAACTAAGTAAAACAACTACCCTAAGAAATTAACTGTGATCACTTCAGGACTGAACTGCATCTACAAAAACAATCAATCACTAGTGGAGGAAACAAAGCACACAAATTTTCAACACATTCACCAGTGTTTAAGTACCAACAAATTACCTGCAGCAACCTGTGTTCCAGAGTAGCCAGTTCTAAATACTGGGTGTCATCCCGAGAGACCCTGTCTAAGCGATCCCGAATTTCCTTCAGTTTAATCTGTTGGGCTTCTACATTTTCACGAGCCTCTCGAACTATCCCTCGTGCTATCATAAAGACATTTTCTGCCTGAGAAGAAAGAGCATTTATTTTAGAGACTTACTACCATACAGACCTAAATTGCTAATTATATATAATTTTTTTTGGGGGGGGGGGGGAGGAAAAAACCACCAACATAATAAAACACACTCCATTTCAATTCAGAGGATAAGCTCTATTTACTACATGCATAGCCTAGAACACATTCACAGTACCTGCACAGACACACAAAGCAAAAAAAAAGACAGAATTCTCCTTGGATAACCTTTTCTGCCTCAGACAGTGTTTATGCTTCATATAGCTCTATTCATAATTTAAAAAATTCCACATTATCTCCATCTTTACCTCTGTCACTTTTCCCTGAGCCTCTCGAACTTCATTGATTCCAACAAATTCTTCGTATCTGTCCCACCAATTCCTGCACGTTGCAGACACTTTTTGGAGGGAGTTTTTCCCCATAGCAGTCCCAGACTCTGTGATGCGATGAAGGAGACCCATGGCCATTTCCACTGCAGACTTGGCTTCCGGCCTCTTGGGCGCCGATGGGCAGTAAGTCCTCACCACGTGTAAATTCACTTTGGGATTCCACTTCATCAATGAATGGTGATACTGCAGACCACAGGACACTGAGGATACACTTGATTTGTATTTCATAGGCCCCATGTCTTCAATTTAATTACTAAATAAAAGTGCTATAAGGAGAAGAAGAGAAGTTATTGAAGCATGGCTGATTTGTAGCTCTTCAACTACACGTGTGCCAAAATAAATCAATTCAAGAATGACTAAACCATTGCTACTTTTACACACTGCTTACCTAGAGAACTTTCCAAAATTTTCAACAAAGTGCAATTGTGCCACAGATTCCTGATTTTCTGTTAGGAAGTACTCCCACCATGCTTCATGCTTCTTGACAACTAATTCACCCACGGCGTGAGCAGCGATCATGTGCAGATCCAGAAACAGCAGGAGTAACTTCAGAGAAATTCAGAAATTTAGTGCTTCAGCAGAGCAGTGACTGCACGACGTGGTTTGTGCTTCAGGTAGTTACTCACAATTCTGCAAAAGAACAGAAAAGGAAAAAAGGCAGAGAGGGGACAAAATCTTGATAAAAAAAGAAGTGTGGCTTGATCATTCTCTTTACCTTACACTGCACAGATATAGGAAGTGCTGAAGGATGCAAAGACAAAAACACAAAGGACAGAGGGAAAACGCAGAAGTGCTGAACCGAATACAAGCATTCCCATGAGACTGCCTACAAAATAATAAACCAGGACCAGCCACAAGGATAGAAAAATCTCAGGGAATGAATGCACAGCATTCTAACACACAGGACTGCATTTTAAAATGAGCTTAAAATTCTTGCTTACTCTGCAAAAGCAGGCTGCTAGTTATGGTTTATTGTATACTGATTTTAAATATGATCTTAGAATTCAACTGAGGCACGTTATTCTAAAAACTAGAAACTGGAGAACTTTTCAGTCGGGTTTTATATGAAATTTGAGTATGACTGTATTAGATTTTGACTAATATAATATGAAAACATAAATTACTGAGAACACTTGATAGCTGCTGCATAGTTTAAAAATTTATTTAAAACAGATTTCCTTGTTAATTTTAGGTGGTTAATACAGCCATCTCCACAAAAAAGTACTGAAACAGCTGGAAAAATTCTGACCACCACAGGTTCATTCCCTTGCTGACTAGTTCTAACAACTAATAATAACACCAAGTGGCATTATGAAAATCTTACCAGTTGTTTTACATACATAACATGTAAGATCAAACCCACAAGAACATGGAAATGAAAGAAATTCTCACTCCTGCCAGCATCACTCACACATCTCCTGTCAACAGCAGTGTTGAACACCTACTCTGCATTGCAGGCCACAACAAACATCAATTCAATTTTGTCTGTTCCAGAGTGCAAAATTCCCCTCTCTTAATTGCATTACTTCCTGAAGAGTTTAACCTAATATTCAGAGTACTGGAGAATAGAAAAAGAAGAGGGAAAAAGTTGAGATTTGAAGAAGAATTTCTATGCATGCAGTCACAGACTCCGATGAACGTGATCTCAGCCTGAGCTTAGAGGACACAAGAAAGTTGTGACAGCTTAACCTGACATTACGTGCCTGGTTCCTCTCTGGCCTCCCTCGCAAGAAGCATTTCCTCTGCCTGCGGCTCTGACAAACACACTCCCGAAAGCTGCGGCGCACAGAGCCGGTGGCCAGCGGGACTGCGCTCCCGCCTCCCGCAGCGCTCCCGCGCCGGGCCGAGCGCAGCCCGGCGCTGCCGAGGCGCCCCCGCATCCCGCCGCCGGCTTCCTCCGCACCACCGACCCCGTCCCTGCCCGGGGGCCCTTCCACCGACCCGGCCGAGCCGCCGCTCCCCTCCCGGCCGGCCCCGGCCCCGGCCCGGCCCCGCCGCGCCCCGTACCTGCCCCGGCCCGGCGGCGGAAGCGGCGGCGGCGGAAGCGGCGGCGGAAGCGGCAGGAGCGGCGGGAGCGGGCGGAGCGAGCGGAGCCATGTCGGGCCGGGAGGGTAAGGCCGGGCCCGAGGCCGCCGGTGCCGCCCGCCCGGCCCCGCCCGGCCCTCACTGTCCCCTCTGTCTTTGCAGGCGGCAAGAAGAAGCCGCTGAAGCAGCCGAAGAAGCAGACGAAGGACCTGGATGAGGTAGGGCGGCGGGAGAGCCCCGGCGGCGGCGGCGGGAGAGCCCGGCCGTGAGGGAGCCGGCGGGCCTGGCTGCCCGCGGGTTCCTGCTGACATTTACAGGAGCAGGCAGTGACAGGACGAGCGGGAACGGGCTCAAAGTGCAAGAGAAGCGGTTTGGATTAGATATTAGGAAGATATTCTTACCTGTGAGGGTGATGAGTCCCTGGCACAGCCCAGAGAAGCTGCGGCTGCTCCATCCCTGCAAGTGTTCGCTTGGACGAAACTTGAAGTGACTTGGGCTTGTGGAAGGTGTCTCTGCCCATGACGGGGCTTTGGAACGAGATGATCTTTAAGGTCCCTTCCAACGCAAGCCATTCTGTGTTTCTCTGATGCCATGATGACATCCTGCCCGTGTTCCACCATGCTGGTGGATGCAGCAGATGCCGAAGCGTGAGACTGAGAGCTGAGCTCGGTCAATCACTTCGGCCCCTGGGATTATTGTGTAGCTTGGATGAATTAAGTACTAGTGAATATATTAAATTATGTACTAGTGAATTGCGTGTTAGAGATACTCTGAACTCTTACATTTAAGGATGAATGTCAGCTTCTATTTCTGTGAATAGTGCATGATGGATGAGGTGCAACTGTTTGGAAAAAAGCAAATACAATACCTCTTTGAAAAAGAAAAAAAATCATAGCTTTCTAAATAAGCTTTATTGTTAAAGAAATGCTAGAACTAATAGAGTGTTTACAAGGATGCAAGTTAGAAACATTTGTGTGTCAAATGATGTAATATTTATTTTTGTCTCAGCTCTGCAATACTGTGAGCACTTGGGAACAACACATTGCAAGAAAAACCCCACAGAAGTGGATAAATGTGAGGGATTGATTTACTAGGAAAGACACATTAGCCAGCTGGAGACAGGAAAACCTGGAGAGAGAAACAGAATATTCTGTTCTGTGAGGGGTAGGTAGGGGAAGTAATACGGTTACATTGCAGCAAGGGAGGCTTTAATCAAAGAAGAGGAAAGCTTTGCAGTTGTAAAGATGAGCCACAGACTGGATTGGTGAAGAATCTGTGGAATCTCAGTTGTCAAGGTCCTCATTTCAGTTTCCCCAAAGTCCTGAGTGTCAAGTTAAAAATCTGGGTCCTTTCCAGCCTTGGTGTCTGTGAAGAATGTGTATCTAAGGGACAGAGTATGTCTGACTTCTCCTGGATTTGGAGGCCCATCCAGCAAGGAGGCTCAATTGCTGCCTTGCCTGCACAATTTGCCAGCAGTCTCATTAGATGGCTTGGAATTAATACAAATTTATTAAACCCAGCAAAAATGACATATATGTGGGAGGATTTAAAAAAAATTATGCTTTTACTTTAGCCTTGCTTTATTTACATTCTTTATAGCCCAAATGTTTTTGTTAGTACCTGTTTGCTGGGTGTCATGTGTCACTGAGGGTATGTTCATGAATGGTGTTAGTGCAAACATCTATCAGCCAGAGGAATCATAATCTCAGAATGAGAAATAATTCCAGAAAGACGAAACATACAGAGTTCAGTTTGTGGTCTTTGTGATAGTTTTGCAATATTCTGCATATTTAGCATTATTCTGCCATCCTGCCTGGGTTCAGTCAGGTGTTTGTTGCTGCTGGAATAGTACATTTGTTTTTCATTGCTTCTCAGTTGTTTTTGAATATTTCTGTGGAAGAGATGCTAAAAAATGCTGCTGTTCTTTCCTTCAGACGGATCTGGCATTCAAACAAAAACAGAAGGAGGAGCAGAAGAAACTTGAGGAGATGAAAGCAAAAGCTGCTGGAAAAGGGCCCCTGGGTAAGCGAGGTGCCATCCTGGCAGGAGAGATGGGGGCCTTGCTGGCTTCAAAAATTTAATGTTTTTGCTTGACAGACATAAAAAGGCAGGTGCCTCTGGGGTATTTGACATAGATAAATAAGTTGATGGCAGGTACAGATGATATGAAACAAACAGAGGCTATTTTTTTTCTATGCATTTTCATCCCCAGATGATGCAGGTTCTGGTTCAGCAGGCAGATCACTGTGTCTGGCACCCTGGTATGTGCAGGGACATTGCTCCTTTTTTTTAGCACGCCAGTCTTTTCTTTTCAGATGTGTTACATGTAGGCTTTTTCCACAGTCCTCCAAGTTTAAAAAGATCCAGTGCTTGTCTTCTGAGAGGATGAATTTCTTCATTATAAAAAACAATTCACCAGTGGGAACCAGGGCTGTGCAGGCTGTCTGATGGGGGGATTCATCTTCATGAGGAACTGCATTTGGAGCTAAGCTCTGTCACAGTCACCTAACCAGCTGTGTTGTTTCTTTTGGCAGCCAGTGGTGGAATAAAGAAGTCTGGCAAAAAGTAGCTTGATCAAACTGCAGGCTATGAAGTGATCAAGTTACCCAATGGACCTGCAGACTTCAGAGAGTCTTGAAAACACTCTGTCATTTGGGAAACATTGTACATTTTGTTTAGTCACAATAAATCCTTTTTGTTAAGATGTGATACTTTCTCTTTACCTGTAGGTTTTGTTTAAAAATGGCGTTACTGTTTTATACCAGAAATGAAACTTTTACTGAAGACCATGTGTGTCCTTGTGCAGCCTGAGTGCCTCTGGTCATTTGTTAGTCATTTGTGAGAATAAATTTCAACTTCTCCTCTCTTTTGACTGTGGAGTCAGAGCCTGAGTGTTAAAATCTGCAGAGTTTTATTCTGCAGGTTTATGTTTAGCTGCAGTTGTCTGAGATGTGGCTATAGCAGGGTGTGCTCTCCCATAAACAAAAGTTGGGTTGTACTTCCATCACCAGCACCTTGGGGCAGCCACTCCAAAACAACTCCTTCCTGTGTTCCTCCTTGGGAGCACTGCTGTGCCCTGTAGTCCCACTGCCTGCTGAACATACACTTGCCTTTGTCCTACAAATTGTCACGGCACCATTTTCCTGAGCTACATCTTGACATCACAGCTCTGTCACACTCGTGGGATGCCTTTGGGGTGGAGAGGGGAGGGGAGCAGGAACTGAATTCTCGAAATGAATGGTACTGACTGAACATTGGTTATGGAGACTTGAAGGAAGGAATGTGCTGTTCCCAAGGTGGGAGTTACAGGGGAAAGAATAATTCAAAGGCCTTATTATTGAAGAGAAATGGTGTTACAGAGACGGTTCCTGCTGTCAGGCAAGGCAGCTGATGGCTGCAGAGGGGGAATGGCTTCTGAGAACAGCGAGACTCTTGGGCTGCAGTGCCATGGGGGAGTTCATGGGAAATCTGGGCCTGCACAGTCTGGGCTCCTAAGGAAGAGACCGCAGGTGTTGGGTGTTCACTGCAAGCGTGCAACTAAGAGGGTTTCTTTGTTAAAAAGACATTTTTAAAGGGCCAGAGGCGTTTCCTCCTTCCCTCTGAAACGCGAGGCTCCGTTTCAGCAGGGTGGGAAGGGGGGGTGCCCTGGACACCTGGGAGCGGGAGGCGCAGCCCTTACCGTGCCATCAGCCGTGCCGAGGGCGGCCGGCAGCGCTGCTACCACGGGCCGGGACCGGCACCGGGATCGGGACCAGGCTCGGGGTCGGGACCGGGCGGGGCCGCGCGCGAGGATCCCGCCCTTCCTTGGGCTCTGCCGCCCTCGCGCGGCGGCCGCGGGAATGGCGGGGCACGGGCCGTGCCCGCCGCTCTGCGCATGCGCAGCGCCTCCCGCAGCGGGCGCTCCCTCAGCGCGGCCCCGGGGCGCTCCCGCCCGGCACGGGAGGCTCCGGCCGTGAGGCCTCGCCTTGTGCTCCCCCGCTGCCCGAGCCCCCAGCAGCCGGCGAGCCCCGCGGCATCGGCCCTGAGCTCACACAGCTGCAGGCACGCAGTTTGTACCCCGGGTATGAGCCTCATCTCACGTGCCGGTGGGTTCATAGGAACATCAGAGCCCTGCTGTCCTCCAAAAGGGGATAAATCAGCCCTTGGTGATAATGAGGAAACTGTCTTTTCTGAAAGTACTTTTCTGGACATTAGATTGAGTCCTGCCAGCCAGATAGAGCGTGTGAAGGCTGAAATTCAAGATTGCATCATTCTTGCATTTTGGGTAAGAGTACCTTTGGTAACAGAAAGCTATTCACACAAAAACGGACAAAGCTGCCTTAGACATAGAGCAGGGACTGCTCCTGGCTCTGTGCAGAACACTGACGGCAACACAAGGCACCACTGGTACCCCTTGGGGCAGAGCCCCAACCCCTGAAACACAACCAGAGGCAGAGTGTGCTCACAGTGGTGCACACTCAGTGAGAGCACAAGCTGGCTTTGCTTCACTTTCATCAGTCACACACTGGTGCTGGCAGATCCCTGCCCACACTGCCCCCCTCACCCCCATTCCCCCTGGTGTGCAACCTGGGGGGTGGTTTAAACGAGGAGGAAGAGGGACAGGGAGACAACACGCTCCAAAACATGGGGGAAATAAAACTTTGGCAGTGAATCAATAAGGAATTGTTTGCCCCAGGAATTACTGAATGAAATGAATGAGGTTGCTGATCCCAGCCAAGCTAACTTGAGGTGGTCTGAGGGGAGGACAGTGAACAGAAATGTGTGCTCCACAGCATGAGACAATATGCAAAAAGCATTTCAGCAAAAAAGCAAGAGAAGAGGGAAGGAGACCAAATGGCAAAGTGACAGATCACTGCAGTGAGAGCTGTTCTCAACAGGCTTAACTTTAATGTAGGCTCTGAACCGCCCTCCTGGCCAAGAGCCCTCCTGCTTAATATTAGGCTGTGGAAATGAAGCTAAACAAAGGAACACTTTGATTGTATCTTTTTACATAACACTATGTAATAAATGGCATTTCATTCCTTACTGCAGCTCCAGCTCAATGTTAAACTAATGCAAAGACAACATAACTGCTAAACCATAGATACACATAAAATTATCACAGTCTGAAGGGCACAGAAAAAACAAAGTCCAAAAGGCAGCTGGAAATGGATTAAAATTAAAATAGCAGCAAATAAACACAAATATTCTTTGTAGGAAAATCTATTGAGGGATACAATTGCCATAATCAATTCAAGTCAAGCTCTAGTGTTTGAAAAGACTTTGCCCACTCTTTAGAGTTAGTGGAGCTCCAAGGAAATTATACCCTGCTCTGAATGGCTTCCAGACACTGATTCTGTGAGGTCTTAGAAGAGGAAACTTCCTTAGTGTAAATCAGCCAGCCTGGAAAACTGGGTGTGACCTTCTCTAAGACATTTTCCATCCTCATTTTCTTCAAAATTGGGATAGTGGTATTGTATTACTTCAGAAAAGTATTCTGAGGTTAAATTAACATGTAATTGTAATGTACTGTTCGTGCTCTGCAAATTCCAGTGCAAAAGGCAGTGATGTAGGAGCTGAGGCTAAAGCAGAATTTGAGGACAGAATATGTTCTGCATATTCTTCAGTCACACTGAACATCTTGCTGTTCACCAGGCTTGCAGAGCAGCCTGAGATCTGACTGAAGCACACAAGAGGAGCAAATCAGTTTTGTCTCTTTGGCCAGTTCACTGTTGCATTTAAATGTTCATTATTTTATCTCTGCCATTTAACAATCTATGCAATTGCCCATTCTAACCTATTTTGCTAGGTCTTATCCTTGTGTCAGGGTTTTAAAATACAAGTGGAGTTATCTAAATTACCTTCAGAAATAGAAATCATCTACATGGCAAGTAAGTATTCTCATTTACTAAGATTCTGAAATAAAAGTTAGTTTGGTAGAGATTGGTCTGCTTTTATGACTCCAGTATCACAGTTTTTGGAAAAAAAGTATTAAATAAAGCCATATATGTAACTCCTTATGCAAGAAAAACACACTTGGAGAATTATGAGAGGATCTTCTAAACCAGTAAGAATTTCAGGTGTCAAAGGTTCTGCTTCAGTGTTTTGTTTATTTTCAGCCTACCCATCATTACTTACTGGTTTCTGCAATGTCTTCACTCTAAATGCTGCATAGAATTATGAGCTACATATGGACCTCAGGAATGCAGAGGCCATGTGAACCACCATTGTTCTAGATAATATGCACTTCCTAAAAGGGAGGAGATTAAGTGAGGAACAAAATCATTCTGTGTTTGACAGCAGAGGACCTACCATTTCCATGCTTCCATCCATTTCTATGGATGTCACTGAACTTGTAGTACCTCCAAACCAGAAGCCAGCTGGGAGCAACCAACTAAATGAGTTTATCTCTTGCTAACAAGTAATTAATATACCCTTAAGTTCAGGTCCAAGTGTCAAAGAGTTGAATTTTAGTAAAGAGGGGAGAATAAAAAAAAACAACAGGGCAAAATACAGCTGTGATGTGAAACAGCTTAGGTGTCCAGGAAATTTATTCTGATGTACTTACAGAAACTTATTTTTCCCATATGTGGGAAAATAATATGCTGCTGAGCAGAATTAATTATATTCCAGTTCTTTAGATCATGGTTCTTGCTTATCTTTTTGCTCAGCTCAAGTCACTTGTCTGTAATAAGAGAGCATATCATCTAAACTTTGGTAAAGTGGTTCCTGATTTGGAGTGTCACTGCTGTCAGTCTGAGCTGGAGGTGCCATATCCTGAGTGCTGCAGCCACTGTCCTCCGTTCCTGGTGGCACATCCTGCGTGCTGCTGTCACAGGTGTCTGCTCCTGGTGGCATCTCTTGGCTGCTGCAGTCACAGGTGTGTGTTCCTGGTGGCACATCCTGGCTGCTACATCCACAAGTGTGTATTCCTGGTGGCACATCCTGGCTGCTGAGGTCACAGACCTGTGTTCCTGGTGGCACATCCTGAGAGCTGCAGCCGCAGGTGGGCATTCCTGGGGGCACATCCTGGGCGCTGCAGCCGCAGGTGGGCATTCCTGGGGGCACATCCTGGGTGCCGTAGCCATAGGCCTGCATTGCAAAGGGCACCTCAGGAGTGCCATAGCCGTACCCATGCATCGGTGGCACCACTGCTGGTGCCCCATAGCCGTAGGCCTGCACTGGGAAGGGCACCTGGGCAGTGCCATAGCCGTAGGCTGGCATGGGCGGGGGCACAGCCCGGGCGCTGTAGCCATAACCCCGCAGTGGGGGGGGCACACCTCGGGCACCGAAGCCGTAAGCCTGTGCTGGTGGTGGCACGTCCTCGTCATCGCTGCTGTCATCCTCTGCTGATGACACGCCCTGAGTGTCACGGCCACTGGGCTCTGCTGAGCCTGGCTGAACTGGAACGCTGCTGTTGGAAGGCTGTGGTGACAGTGGCACATCTCCAGTGCTGCTGCCACTGCCCCCTGGCACCGATGGCCTCTGTGGGTTTTGTGCTCTCTCTGTTTCCAGTTTTTCAGAGGAGGTTTCAGAACTGTTCAGATTCCGACCTCGGAGATAATCATCTTTCTTTTGTCCCAAAAAGTAATCAGAAGGTGGTGCAAATTCTGGGTCTCGCTCATCTCTAAGCTCTTCCTGTTTCTTTTCCCATTGTCCAAACATTAGTTCTGTTAGAAACAGGAAAATGGCAGATTTAGCAAGGTCTGAAGGTCAGAGAGGAGGGAAAACAAATTGGCAAAGAAAGAAGATGCAACTGTGTAAAGCCACGTGAAGTTCCTTTCCCACTTCATACTGTATGGAAATACAAGAATCTAGTGGAGATTCCTTCAGTGAACCAGTTAGTTCAATTTGCATTTTAAAGTAAGCTGTCCTTTGCTTTCTGAGTGCAGTATTTGCTGCAGTGCTGCCTGGGTGTTGGTGAGACACCAGGCATCACCAGAAGAAGGAAAAAATAATGTCAGAGAGGATAAAAATTTATGAGATAGGATCTGAAAGTTTGAGGGTTTAATGGAATCATGAAGTTTCCCCTCACAGTGATGTTCATTAATGGAACGTAAAGATTGAAAAGTAAGAAGAATCTGGAAAATACCAGTATTGCATAGAAGAGCAATAGTGCTGTTATAAGTACTAAAGAAGGTGGGCATTTATGTGCTTTGTCTATTCCTTGTTTGCTTTTACTTAGAAGTCATGCATCAGATTAGAAAAATGTGCATGAGCTTAGATTAATAGTGCAAAATGAGTTAATAGGTTTGGGAAGGACCTACAAGACAGCCATCATTTGTGGCAAGGAAGATGCTTCAAAATGGGACACAGGCACTGAAGTGGTCTCTGCTTGAATCATGTTTTAGTATTGTGTTGTGTGATATTGTGTGATACATCCTATCAGGCAGCAGAAACCACAGGAATATATCAAGAAAAGATCACACGGTACACCTTCTGAACTATAGAATTTGTCATTCTGTCAACCTGTCAAGATCATTCAGAAATGCAGTAACTCATATAGAAGAAAGCTTTTGGGGACATTACAGCAGCTGCTGGCACTAAGGCATCCTTGTCAGTGCCCTGGACACTGGAGAGTCATCAGTACAAGGCAGAAAGGGTTTCATTGCTTCTCAGTCTCACCATACTTTGGTCACAAAACAGAAATGGAAGTGGCAGTGCTCCTTCCCAACGATGCTCCTGAATCCACATTCCCTTACCTTTGCCTTTATCCCACTCTCGGACATAAGGCACTCCAGGCTTTGTGTCTCTCCTCTCCTGGATGATGACCTCCACCTTCCTACTTGCTGCAGTAGCTCTTGGAGGTTCTGGTTCCTCAGCAGCACCTTTCACCTCTGTGTCACAGGAAGAGGCAGCAGAGATTGTCAGTTACAGAATAAAATCTGTATGACTCTCACAGGTAAAAATAAGAACATTTATTTCCACATATTTCCAATAAGAACAGTATCTCTATTTCATTTACTGGAGAAAACAATTTGCATTCTTATTCTTCTTAACAACCATAACAGTAAGCAGTGGCATGATGCTGTTCTTCATTTCCAGAACACCTCACAGTTAATCACTTGCAAGGAATTCTGAGACAGTAAAATATCAGCTACATTTTCCAGTGGGAGACAGACAGTACAAGTTGACTATCAGTGTTGTAAGAGAGACAGCACAGACACAGGATTAGAATTCAAATTCATTATCCTAAATCCTAGAGTCAGCTGTATCTCCAACTCACACACTGCACTGAAACTGTCACAGTGTATTATTGAATGGTATCAAAATGCCTTGTTACTACTTATTCTACCTCATCTTCATAGAAGAGAAAGGCAGTACAATGTCAGCAGCTCTAGCCTCAACCTGCATAATTAACCCATGTAATTCCAGCTGTCAGGTGTGAATCAGAAAAAGGCTACAATCTACATACTGTATTTCTACCTGCATTGTTAAGCTATTTCTGGCATTTTATATCTACACACAATTACATCAGCTCTCATCATCCTAACAGTTATGTTAATTGTATATATAGAATACACAATACCAATACACTGACTGTCTAAATGAATATAAATTAGAATCTGTCCACAGATCAATAACAAGGTGAAACAGCAAGTATTTAAGCTAAAAAGGCAACAGATCATACCTCCATTCTCCAGTTTTTCTGCCTCTTCCTCTAATCCAGCTTCCCTTAACTTTTTAATCTTCCGTGCTCGAAGTTTGGACAGCCTTGCATCTAGAGCTGCTTTCCTCTTCTCCTTCAGCTGCTCACGTTTATTTCTCTGATCAAGTGTCTTAACAGCAAAAAAAACCCATGAATTAATCTTCCTTCATTATTATAAACAAGTACATATCTTCCTTCACAAAACAACTAAAAGCAATCCTAAGCAAGCATCAGGTTTCAACAGGAAAAAAGAAGCCAAATTTCTCTGGAGTCAGTTGCAGGCATCACCTAATCACTTACACAACAAATCAAAGACAGTAACCACTGAAACCACCCTGCCCTGGCAGCCCAGGCTGCTCTTCACTTTCATACCTGCTCCCTCAGCATATCCAGGGTTGCCCGTTGTTTATGCCTGAGCTCTTGGTCCCGAGAAAAGGCAAAGTAACCAACACCGAGCTGCCTGGCCTCTGAGAAGGAGAAAAACAACAGATTTCAGTTAAATTCAGTTTATAGTTGGCAGTAATTACAGCCTCCAGGCACCCTGCTTTCAGGTGTGGAATTATTACCAACACTGGATTGGTTTTAGATTGCTTTAGATAATACATAAAGTGAAGCTTCTTGAAGGAGAACACAGGAGGAGGTAGAGAAACATTTGAGAAAAATACAATTTGAAGAAAAAATAAATCTAGACTTATGTACTGGTAACTTCCAACAGTTATTACACATGTGGCTTAACACACACCTACACTTTGCCACAAAGGCATTCCCTTGCTCCCTCTACAACTGATTTCTTTGGTGATACAAAGGTAAGAGATATAAAGTATGGCACTGTACCATTGTCTCGAATGTCCTCATAATGTATGGGTCCCATGGGTTTTCTGAGGGCTTCTTCCTCTTCCTTTTCCCACTGCTGCCTCTGAAGTTCTCTTCTCATGTCTTCAGATAACAGAGTATTCCCATCAGGCTCTTGTCTAAGTAAAACAAATTAAGGATTACAGAGCAGAATTTACCATTTTGTCAATACCAAACAGTGCAAGTATGATTTAGTCTGATCCACTACTGCAGTTTCCACAAAACACAGATCACTGTGGACACTACTTAGTGACACAATGCTGATGACTATGGTATGTGGTCAAGATAGAAATACAAAGCTACCTCTAAAACAAGTAGAGCATGTTATTAAAAGACAAAATAATATTATTTCTCAGCAGATTTATGAAATAATTATCAAATCACAAAATGGGAGAAGAAATTATCAGTTATTGCCATCTGCGGGAATTCTAGCACTCACATATAGGACCTTTTCAGATTTAATGTAAGAAAATGAAAGATATTTAAAGTAACAAAACAATGCTTTACCCAAAAGATTGACTCAAAATATTAATATTCAAATATCAATACCCAAATATTAGTACGGAAGTAATTTTAACAAAAGAGATGTTAAACAGCTGTTCAACAGAAGAACAAAACTAAACAAATGGAGGTCTAACAAATTCACTTTGAACATCATGAAGAATTTGGAATTGCTAAAAGACTATCATCAATTCCCATGTTAAACAGAACTGGAATCACTTTCCTGGCATTTTATGGAAGGTATAAGGAAATACAAGGATCCCAGTTTTTAAAAGATGCAACAAATATCTGAGATTGCTTAAAACCTTTCTCTACAAATTATGCAAATCTAGAGAATCCAGTAACATCAATTTTGGATTGAGAATGAGGTGACAAAGCAAAGCCCCTCTTCCTTCTCATTAAAAAAAATGTTAAATACTGAGAGGAACATGGAGCTCCATTAGAGAAACCACACCTTTTCCCTTGAAGCTCCTGATCCATTTTAAGTAGACTTGGTAAATCCTTCTTCATGCAGCGTCTAGATCGGCCCAAGAAATCAACATAATCAACCCTATAATGAAAGAAAAAGAAAAGTGATGCAAAAGTTCTATTTGCAGATTAACAGAAATCTTACCCAGAAGACAGAAGCATTAACCCTTTCCAAGGAGTATTCCAAAGGAGATCTCCAAAGAGCAGCTGTCACCTCCCAATGTGTGTGACAGCTGCTCCTGCTTTTCACTTAACACACCCCCAGATTAAGAGGACAGTTCTGAATGGGGCACATGACAGTTCTACCAGACATTTATTCCATCTCCCTTTGAGACCCCTCTTCACTTGGGCAATGAAATGGTGTACAAAATGTTCAGAAGTAACCATGTCACGTAGTTTTCACAACAAAATAGAACTCAGCCTACTGTTTGCTTCCCATGGTGAAGATAATGATGCAGCATTGGCTTCTTGTGGATATGAAATTGCTACAATACATTTCAATTATTGGTCTAAAGGCCATTCAGAACAGACTGATAGTGTGCATTCAATTGGCATAACAAAGGCTGACTAAAACACAAGCAAAATGTTCCTCTGAAGCTATTGTGCTTCTTATTCAACTCTTCATAGTACTGAACATCTGATTTACAGTTGTTGAAAAAGCTGTTAAGAGCTACACTTACTGTCCTGTAATGTGGAAAGTTCTTCAGCATCAAGCTGCCTCAATTATCTCATTCTAAAGAATATTACATCTGAAAAAGTATGACTGGCAATCTAGCTTCCAAACCCCAAACTTTTAAAGATCTGTGCTTTTAGTAAATCCTTTACTTAGTTTCTAAGGATATTTACACTTTAGTATTTGAAGAATGGGAGTGCTGTTTTGTATTGGTTACTGCTGGTTTAAACTGATTACCAGAAGTAAAAATCTCTTCTTCCACAAGCATTTTAAACAAATGGGAAATGAAAATGTTTAGTCAGGACTAGTTTCATAATTATTCCTAATGTCTCAGATGAAAAAATAGTGGTTACTTGGAATGAGACAGAAAACTGTCAGAGACTATTTGCTGTGCTACAGCAAAGTGGAAGAAATGCTGAAAATCGTGTTCTTATTCCAACTAGAGTTTCTCTCCTTTAAGAGAGAAATGACTGCTCATTTTTAAGTCACTCACAATTAAAGACAGGAAGATGAATACCATAAAATCCTCAAGTTTTGCTAAAATACATTTCAATTCAGCACATCAAAGAATAAAATGGTACCAAATAGTGTGATGACTACTTGGATAAACTATGCAAGAAAATAACAGAGGAGATGATGTTGTCCCCCCTATAGTACATTGCCTTCATTGCAATTTCTCAAGATCCTAGATGTAAATTTTAATGCAGTGTTACCTATGTGGGTGGAAATTAAAGTGTCATGGAGGACTGTCTATAGGAGAAATGAAAGAATGTTAACACCTTGCCAATGTGTAGTATGAAACAAAAATGAAAAACAAAGGTGTCACTTCAGACATTTTAAAAAAGAAAAGCATTTTCTCAAGAAATTCTCAAGAATAAGAAAGGCCAGGGCAGATGAGCCTAATCAGTAGCACCAACCATTCCTCATCCGGGTCCTCTGGTGGTGGAATGTCTGCTTCAGGCTGAGTTTCCTCCTCATCTGTGTCTCTTTCTGAAGTCTTCCCAGCAGCTTCACTCTGCTGCAGCTCCTGTACTTCGTGCTGTTTGTCTATGATCTTCTGAGTGAAATCCACCAGGTACAAATCCTCAGTTTCTTCATCTAAGGCAGAAAATCAATTCTTAGCGAACAGCCATGAAAAGAACAGAACTGAGCACAAAATCAATACCAAATAGCTACAATCAGCTTTTCAGCTGCCAGCAATGCCCTTGACTACAGTATTGGGGAGCACTTAAAAATCTCATTCAGTGCCAAACAAACCCAGAGCTATCAAGTAGCTCCACAGTGATAACGTCTATTTCTGAATCGAAGTTTCAGGGCATTGTGTGCAGCACAGAAAAGGCTGCATTCTCTGCAGCAAAACATTCTCTGCTTGTTAACTGTTTCATAAGCAAAGGATTTGTCAAGGCTCAAATACTTTTTTGATGCTTAACATTTGGATGTTGGCAGGAGCCAAGCATTCATGAGGGTACTTTTTAGGAAAGTAGAGGAAAGTGGTGGGGTCTTGTGGATGAAGATAGACATTGATAAAGAGAACAGATTAATTGCAAGGAGATTTGTATTCTATTTTAATAATTACTTTTTGAAAGGGACTGAATGTGTGAAAGAAGAAAGGAACAGATTAGCATTCTCTATCCCTATTAGCTGCATGACTGGCATTCAGATATGGACCAGCCAGACTCCTCTCCTGATGCTCTTCTCCTCAAAAAGGCCCAACAATTAGAATGCAGGACTGAGCATCAGCAATGCAATCCAAAGATTGCACAATGGAGAACTTTTTTTTTTGTTTTTCTAAGATACTGTATTGAAAAACCAGAACATAGTTCACCCACTTAATGAATGAGTCAAACAAGCCTCCAGTGCTTTACCTGGTCAGGCTGCCCTTCAAAAGTAATTTTATTTTCTCCAGTAAATGTATATTTTTTCCTTTTCAAAGTGGAATAAACCATGTCAATAAGTTTCTATAATAATTCCAAGAATTTATACATATATAAATGCTTATTTTGCAATAGTATGGCTCACCTGGGAAGTCTCCTTTTGTCATTTTCTCATACAGCTTTGCTTTCTCTTCAAGCTTCTTCCTGAAAAAGAAATAAAAATGAACTTTGCAATCCCACCAATTCCAAGCACATTTTAAAGGGACCTATTTAGGTTTAGATAAATGGAATAGGAAAATCCTGGGACTGCCTGACGTGTTTATTAGAAGCTGACTTATGCCTGGCTTTTGTTTTGAACCTTCACTAGCATTTCTAAAGATACAATATTTTCCAGTTCCAGAATTTATACTGAAAATAATTTCAGTGAAGTTACAAATTTATTCTCAAATGTAATTTTTCAAGTAGGCAGAAACATGCTGTTACAAGAATTCCACCTTTATCTAAGATAAATACTGGAAATGAAACCATTATTTGCAGATACTGAGAGACAGTTTTACAGGAAAAAAAAAAGAGATAACACAAAGTTACACCTAATCTTAGAAACTGAAGAGAAAACCTTAGCTAATTTTTGGAATTTCAAAGAGCAAGGAATTGCTTACAGAACCACAGCAAATTATTTATAAATGGCATTTTCCACATATATCTTTTTGTTCAACCAACCCATTTAGAAAATGAGGTAAATCTTGAAAATGTAAGCTATTTTCTGTCAAGCCCAAGAAACACTTTGCTACAGAATTCTAACACTGCACTGCACTGGCTGGTAATTCTAAAGATGATTAAAAAAAAAAATCAGTACCCTGACAGCTGTGATAATTTAGACAGCTGTGAGGTCATGGGAGCATGAGACTGCTGGGATGCAGTTTGTACACTACTGGTAAAAAGTATGGATGATACTGGAATTACTGCCTGGTCTAATGAGAACTGCTGGTCTAAAAAACTTCTTTCTGTGCTTTTCTAAATACCAAAAAACAAATTCTGCAAAGCATTCCTTTCTTACAGAGCCTAAAAGCTACCTTGATTTATCCAATATATCCTGCTCTTCTGCCTTCTGCTCAACATCTTTCGCAGCTCGATTTCCAACTCCCGTGTTCTGCTTGGTCCAGATACTGGGCTTCTGCAGAGGACAATTTTGTAACAACAAATAAATAGATGAAAATATTGAAATGGTAACAACTAAAAAAATATTTCAACTCTATGATGCAAATGATGCACCTGAGTCATGGAAGGCTTTGTAAATAACAACTTATACGTGTTTGATTTGAGATCATTCCTGTGCTGTACAGGCTGCAGGATGGTATCATAGTTAAGGGCAGGCTGAGATGGCCTTAAAAATCCTAAAGGCACTCAGAAATCAGACAAAATCTATTCTGGCAAAGATGTTAAGGTTAAAAAAACCCAATCATGCAATCTTGCTGATTAAATACATACTAACAAAGCTAAAAAATGTTTCTATTCTCCATTGCCTCCATTTTAGATAGAAAATACATTCAGGTGGCCTGTTTGCAGCATAACACTCTAAATGCTGCACGTGCTTCAAATATGGCAGGAACAGCACATTCTCCTTCTAGAAAGCTACAGAATGAACAAAAGCCAAAGTGCAGTATTGAGCAAAACAAGAGAGATAATTGTGTACATTGTATTCATTATTGTGCACCACAAACAGATAGCAGAGCATTTATCAAGGAAATTCAGTGAGTCTAGAAGAATCTCTCATCCTCCATCCTGCAGCATCATACAACATCCTCCACTAAAAAAAGAAACATCTTTTCCTATAATTAAAGGGTGTAGATCATTGGGGAATGAAGATTAAGTGGGGATTTAGATGGGCACAAGACTAAGCTTTCTGCACAGGAATTTCACCTAGAAATGAACTTTAAAGAATGTTCTCATCATGTACATTTTATATTTGACTAGAAACACAGCCGAGTATTTACTATTATTTAGATTTGAATATTAACTTCCTTACTTTCAGGAGAAAGAATGGCAAAAACAACAACGAAGATTATTTTTACCTTATTAGAGGTTCTGGGCTTTGCAAAGACACCAGCATCTTTCAACAGCTTTTCTTTCTTGAACTCCTCTTGCTTTCGGAAGAGTTCAGCTTTGAGATCCACCAGCTACACCAGCAGCAAAACAACACATGAATAACAGATCACAGACATCAGTTACTGCAATAAATATCTGTAACTCTAGGAAAACAACCTGCTAGTTACACTTATAGGAGCATTTGATTGCATTTTTATGTGGAAGCACCGATCTGATCACCAAGATCACCTCTTACAGCAAACAAAATAAAGAACCACAGAATGCAAATTATGATTAGGGATTAAAACAACCTCCAAAGATATCCTTGATCCTTTGCTACATAATGAGAATAAGAGATATAGCTCTGTCTAGATTTTACCAACCTCCCAATGGCAAACAAATGGAGAAGGAGCAATGAAAAACACTACTGAATATGAAAAGGGAACTTTTAACCATTAGATAATAAATAAAATCCTGTCTCTGAAAATAACTGATAAAAGTTTGCTATAGTAAAACATATATTTTCCCCACTGCTTTATGCACTGTTTAATAGTTTTGGATTTTTTTCTCCTTCTTTTTAAATAACCATATGAGTAGCACTGCCATTTGTGACCAAGGTCCATCTCAGCTTTTATTAAGGAACTCATCAGCAGGGGTGTTATCTTTACAAAGCTAGTTTGTAAGAGGGTATTTTCCTACTTTTTCCTGCAAGTCCTACAGATGTAAAAATTCAGAGCTGCACATTAAACCAGGAAAGTGCAAAACTTTGGTATCAATATTTGTCCCAAGCATTTGCTTTTCAAGTCGCTGGGACAACGAAGTGCAGTGCCTTAAAAATCACTCGTTCTCCCTTCTGCTTAGAGGGGATCATCCAAAAATTCAATGTAAAATATTTCACAGTTAACTGTGAAATATTAACAGTTATTAGCATACATTGACTATTTACACAGCTCTTCATCTGAAGTGTTTGGGAACTCTCGTGAGCGTCCTGGAGAACAGCGAGGGTCAGCACCTCGCCATCCCTAAGGGTGGGAAGTTAATCTTCCACAGCATAGATCTTCTGCTCCTTAGGAAAAATTATTTTCCCTGTTATGGGCTAATGTAATTTAATTGCACCGGGAATGCGAGCAAACCCATGCCGGGCAGACTCGGGTTCGGAGCGCAGGGCGTGTGGCTGGTGAGGAAGGTGAGGGGACAAACTCCCAGCCCCGACACTGTCACAGACCGAACATGCACACGGCCTTACACAGCCCTTTACTGCAGCATGCGCCGCAGTGACTGCCCACGGCAGCGGGGTTAGGGGAGCACACACAGCACCGGCCCTTTCCCTGCGCCGCTCTTCCCGCAAGCGGCGGCGCCAGAGGATCCCCGGTGGAGCCTCAGGGCCTGCGCCGGCCAGGCCCACCCCGCCCGCGGGAGCCCCGCGGCTGAGCACAGCTCACAGCCCTACAAGCCTCCTGGGCGGGCGGAGGGGTTCGTTTTGCCTCTCCCCGCTCAGTCACTCACCGAGGACGCGGCCACGTCCAGCGGTTTCTTCCTGCGGTCCATGGCGGGAGCGGCCCACCACCGCCTCCCTCCCCGCCGGGCGGCCTTGCCGTAAAGCGCGGCGGAAGCGCGGCGCTATCGCGACAGTGCTGCTGAGGGCGGGCGCTGCCGCCATGTTGGGAAGGTCAGGGGCCGTCCCGGGGACTCGGCCCGGGGTGGGTTGGCCTGGGCGGAGCGCTTCCGCCCGGGGCTTCCCTGGCTTTGGGTAACCCCTACACTCTAACTGAGGGGGAAAATGAGGCAAAATTTTGTTCCCGGGTGCGGGACAAATGCTTCCGGCGTCCCACTGGAAATGTCCTTGTGGGCCGCGGGGCTGGAGCTGCTGCTGTTGTGACGGAGCTGGGACTGCCCTGTGGCCAGAAATTGACAGGACTGCAGAAATTGACAGGACTGCAGGCTGGCCCAGAGCTGGGATTGCCTAGGTGAAGAAGATGGTTCAAACTTGGCATCAATATGGGTTCATTACCTGGTGCCAGCGCCAAGTCACATGCTGAGGCCAGGTCTTCCTGTTTTTTGTTCTCGTTTGTGCAAAGTGGGGAGCTGGGTGGTGACCCATGGAAGGTTAATTCCAAAATCATCCAAACTTCACACTCTTTATACAACTTAATAAACAAAGGCATCAACATTCCTTGGTTACAGATTACTCAGATTACTCCCCAATTTACTAGTTCTATCTCTTGCTTCTCCTGCTCATCAGTCTGCAGGCACACTTCTTCCTCCATTTGCGTGTGGGGCCAATTTTGAGTAGTGGTCAATGAGTTGCCACAATCTCCTACTGCCAGAACCACCCTTCCCCAGGTACTGCTCAGTTCTGACTTCACTCCTGGTGCCTCTCATCCAGACAGCCCATTCATTTGGGGATTCTCTTCTTTTTTTCTTAAAACAGCAGATTAGCCAAACATATGATGCTCACAATGCAATTGCCTAATCATAGCCATCCAGCCATAGCTACTGATTAACACCTAAAGAAAGAGCAAAGTTTGATTCAACCCCCTATCAAAACCTTGAGAGCCTCAGAACTTGAGGGGTTTGGTATCATCAAGAGAAAAAAACCCCAAAAACAAACCACACCAAAAAACCCCCAAACACAACCATTAAAAAACCCAACCCAACCAACCCAAACTAAAACTCTCTTT
This sequence comes from Zonotrichia albicollis, assembly GCF_047830755.1. Lineage (NCBI taxonomy): Eukaryota > Metazoa > Chordata > Aves > Passeriformes > Passerellidae > Zonotrichia > Zonotrichia albicollis. The sequence continues at coordinate 9,276,667 of NC_133830.1, forward strand.
GCTGCCTTAGTTGATAAGTGAGTGCACAGAGATAAGACCTGAAAGAAACAGCAAGGACAAACCTACCTACATGTGATGGATCCAGCTCTGTAACCTCAGAGAGAAGCACAGGAGCTCTTGGGGAATGACATCCAGAGTTTTAATTATTCTGGCTAACACTTTATATCATTTTTCATCCCCATGGAGAAAAAGGACTCTCTGATAGGTTTTAATTGAAATAGTGAAGATCACAGTTATCTGTGGTTGCAAGAAGAAGCTGCCTCTCACTTGTCTTTAATAAAGTGGAAAAATAGAAGGTGCTCTGATGTTGTTACTTGGCAGTGTGACAGCTGATAGAAGCACCAGATACAATTCTTCTGAGTTTGAAAAAGTATTGCTTTTGGGTTTGGCAAGCTGGATGAGGCCTGTGTTTAATACTTTATGGACACAGAATTGCAAAGCCAACTGGGATAATCAGTTGCTAAGAAAGCTGCACCTTTATTCCAGGGAGTGTGAAGTGTACAATTGAGAAAGAACAATTTCTGGCCTTCATGAAGCAATTTCTGACAGCAAAGCTGTCCTGTTTTTGGCTGCTTAAAAGGGGAGTTGGTGAGAAACATCAGGTACAGGGAGGTGCAGGTCATATTACAGCCATGAAGTATTTTAATCTGCAGTGGAAGAGGAGAAATGCACATTACTGGAAAATAGGACAAATGAAGGAAAACATCTGTGCTGTTCTAATTAAATCACACTTCAACAAATCATTTATTATTGCCTGTTCAAACCTTATCTAGTGACAACACTGAGGAGGAAAAACAGCCCAAACCCAGGCCAGGTTTGGTTCTTAAAATGTTCCTTTCTGGTTGAGGGTGAGATTCATCACCAAGTCTGTATGAAAAATCTGTGCTACTGAGTTGCACAACAGGATGTGGAAAAAGGAATTAATCCTAGAAATTCTAAGCTGGCTCGTGCTGCTGCAAGGATTGCAGAGCTGGCACTTGTGTTCTTGCAAGAAGCAGTGGATTGTTCTGTGGGTAGCAGAGGTCTGGCTAGGCATGCCTGGGTTGGGAATGAGGCAGTGCCAGTGATGCTGTACAGAACATGCGTGATGATGCTGTAATTATATTTCTAGAGTCCCATACCTCTTCAGTGTTTTCTTATGGCTGCAGACCTTCACAGCACATGCTCCTTCTTCTGCATGTTGTTCCTTCTTAGCCAGAGCTCCTTCAAGGCTCTCCCTAACTGGCCAGCTCACCCTCTTTTATCCCAGTTATCCTCACTAGCCACAGCTGCAGCCAATGAAGGACATGGCAGCTGCAGCCCATCAAGAACAACCGGGACTTACTGGGGCAAGGCCTATATACAGATATTCCAGTACAATACAGATATTTTATTAGGACTCAAAGGCCACCTCTACTATATGATGAGATAACCTTCAGCTCAGGTTTTCTCTCATGGAGCATCAGCAGGCAGGGAAAGCCACAGAGCAGGACAGAGGGGAGCCCTGCTGGAGCCTTGGGATTGCTCTGATGCCAGGCACCAGGACAGAGGGGACACTGCTTCTGCCCAGCCATGGGGTTGCTCTGCTGCTGGGGGATTCACTGAGAGCACACACCACAGATGGCTTTGGGAGCACCGTGTGTCACTTCAGTGGTCTGGGATTTACAGCCCAAGAATTGACAAACTTTCACATTATGGCGCCCCCAGAAAGGCTCCATGTTGACTCTAACCTGTGAAGGGCTATTCTGTGCATGCTTTTAATCCAGCCCACAGGAATTAATAAAATTCCAGTGAAGGAGAAATAAGAACACTTCAAATTGTGATGTAAAACAGCTTGACATAAAGAAATGAGGTGGGGAAGGGGAGGAATCTGTTTCAGTGTACAGTAGAAGCTCAATGTGGCTTTTCTGTGCTTATTTTTATCAGGATTTTCTGAAAACTGTATAGACTACCATGTCTGATCTCAGACTTCTGATAGCCCTGAATTCCTGGGGAATAATTGATTCATCACTTCCAATTAGTATGCTGCTCATTTTAGAATGAGGTCTAATTGTGTTTGTTTCCACAATGCTGCATCAACACAAAAACTTGTTTATTATTTTTGAGGAAGATTGAGGATCACAGTGGATTGTTCTAAGGGGACTTTTTATAAAACAGTGATGTTTCATTGTCTCATGAAATTGATGAGAGGTACTGCACAAACTTGAAATGAATCTGTTTCAAAGCTTTGGTGAGGATTTCTCCCACATCCCCCAACCAAAACTTGCAGGAGCCCCAGACCAAATTATATTGATGTTTGGAGGTTTTGTTCTTCTGAGACTGATTCTCTTATCTCAGACTAAGGTTTCATCCTACCCTAAGGCCTTGATATTCTATCTTATTTTTCTACATCTTGGCTTTAAGATGAAATAAAACTGTGGGTAAATAACAGCTGGACATTTTGTGAGATAAGCTCTAGTGCCAGGGCATTCAGTCCTCATACACTTTCAGAGCCACTCAGTCTAAGACAACCCACCCAGTTTTTCTGAGGGATGCAGAAAATCCTTCTGGCTTTCTTTTATATATTTCTTTTCAGTCCCTTAATCTCAGAAGTTATTGTATGAAAGAATTTGTGTTATGTCCACAAAAATCTTTTTTAAAATAGAGAAAGATTTTCTTTGCTTTCCATAGTTTGCAGGCTCTTGATTAGCAGGAGTATTTGTGGAATTTGTGTATTTTAGCGTGTGTGAGGCCAAAAGTGACTGTGGATCAAGCAAAATTGTTTGCAAACTAATCCTTGCAGCATCAGAGGTCCAAAAGTGTTCCTTTCCTTCCTAGAAAAGATGGCATCTCTTCCCAAAATCAAGTCCCAGCGTATCTGTTTAACTTACTTCTCTATATTTTCCTAAGGGGACCTGAAGCATAGTTAGACTTTTATATTTTTGTATTGTATTTTCAGAAATGGGCAATTGCTGCAGCAAAACAAACAGAAAAAGAAACCAAAAGCCCTTTGGTAGAAAGTCTGGATGGAAACTGTGGATTTTTTTTTCAGGAAGGCTAAAAGTTAGAATCATTTGGGTAGGTTACTGGCAGGTGTGCAGACTAGGAGAAAAAAATCCCAGGGGTTTGCTAAATGTTTGAGCTCTTTTGCATGATCCTAGGCAGAAAGTCAAAACTGGAATAGGTACACAGTAATTGTTTAACTGGCATGTGTGTGGCTCTGGTTTTTGCCTGTTGGGTCACAAGCTGTAATGCCAGATTGCTTTTGTGTTATCTTAGTTTTGCTTGCAAACTAAAAATTCCAAAAAAAGGAAAAAAAAATCTGATGATGACTTAATGCTAAATGAATGGCGATCTAAAGGAGCCTTGTCCTGTTCTATGGGAACCTGGATTTTATGTTCTGTTTTATGGTGCACTTTAAATCATGGCTTATGTCTACAGTGTTGTCCTCTCTTCTGTCTTCATACATGTTATGAGAGAGGGAATGCTGATACGTGCTAGTTGTATAGAAATTGTAATTCCTCTCAAATACAGCTTGAAAGTAGGGATTTCCTAGGAGCATCCAACAGCTTCAATCAGAAATAGGCTTAATGTCATCTTGCAACAGAATCTGTAGGAGTGACATAGTTTCTGCAACCAGAATTAGCTTAGAAAACGGTTATTGATAGCCATGATTTTTTTAGTATGTATTTTAGCAAGCTTTGCTGCAAATGGGCATAGTGACCCTTCCTCCTTTGGAGAATGTGTGCATGTTCTTAAGTCTGATGAACATAAGAAGAAAAAATGAGCATAAGTTCAAAAGAATAATAGGTTTTTTCTGTTTTCCTGTACTAGGAGATACCAATAGATAAATTTTCTACACTGAAGATGTAAAAAGGAAACTTCCAAAGGAAATTGGCTTATCAATTTCATTGGTGTGCGGCTATTTTGATCCCCTTAACAGGAACTCTCATTTGTTGGACTACATGGGTTTTCTGTGGTTTCTGTCTGATTGGCATAAAAGACAAACATACCCTGTAAGGAATTGCTCAACTCCTTGTGATTTACCCATTCATCTGTCCACCCTTCTTTCACCATCTGCTTCTCCTGCTGTGGACATGCGAGGTTGCTCCATGCCTGCAGCAAAGAGCAGCCTGGGTGGTTCACAGTCAGGCTTTGCAGGCAGCAGTTTTCCTGTCCTTGCAAGCACGGATGGAATTGTCTCTTTGGCAAGGTGTAGCCCTATAAAGAAGCTGGGTTTTGTATTCTAGCTGCACAGCTGCAAACTCCTTTGAGACACTACAGACTTGTATTTCTTTTTCTCTAGGTCTGGGATGCCAGGCTGGAGGAAGTGCCTTATGTTTTGTCTGCGGAGAATGCAGGGCAGAGGTAAGGCAAGAGGGGAACATGACAGCAAGGGGGAGATTATGATCAAGGGGATGCTCATGGGAAGGGGTTGAGTTCAATGCTTCTTTTTCTGCTCATAGATATTGTTAAAACTGCAGGATTCATCCCAAAATGTATGACTTTTTATTTAAAAGGAATTAATCTGCAGTGTAGCTTTCCCATAAGAAAGTACTTTTTCAGCTTGAAATCTGTTCCCCTTCCAAACTGCTGGTCTAGATGCTGCTAGTGAATGCATACCTGCTTTGCTTACAGCTCTGTCTTTAATCTGAACCTGGCCTAACAGAGCTTTTATGGTGATAAAGTTGTCTATCAAAAGCATCTACCAGAGCATAACATTTGGGAGCTCTAAACCTGCTGTACCTACTGTTTTTCTTTTAAAGAAAACACTGAGCTATTGATTGTGTCAGGTAAAGAGACACATGCTCGTTGTAGCTGTAACTTTCCAAAGAAGCGACTTTCTAGCTGTGAGTTTAAACCCTGTTATTTATGTTCATTTGGTGTCACAATGATGATGTAAGTCATATTTATATCACTTCTTGTAAAATGCTTCTGTTTATATCCTGCTGTTTGAGCTGAATTATTTTAAACCAGCAGGCTCATGGCAGCAGATTCAGGTTTTCTGACATGTTGGCAGAAATCTGGGTCCTATAGCACATTACTAGGCTACTTTGGAGAAGGGGAATAATTTATATTTCTAGTCTTTGCACAATAATGTTGAATTGTAATTGATGCTTTTTAAATGTGTATTGGATGGTGCCATTGCAATCTGAACTGGGTGGGATTTCTGTTCAGTACAAAGCAGCATGGTTTTTTCCCTTAGACCAACAGGAATCTCTGGCCTGAGGTCTTTCATTTGTCTTCCCAGGCTAGAAATGCTAGAAATGTAAAGATGTGACTCTCTTAAGAATAAATTAATAAATAAGAATTTTAAAAAAGTATTTATATATAAATCTTTGTTCTGTGGTTATGAATGATCTTTGAATTTTTGAGATGTAAACATGAAGACATCACTTCTACACACTCTTTATGGAGGGTCTGGTTCTTGACACAGCAGAAAATGGGCTGGCATAATAGAACAAATTATTGCTGTATGTGTGATTTCCTGATGCATTGGAAAAAATCAGATCTGTCTACTTAGGCAGGACACATCTCTGGCATGGGGTCATTTTTACCTTGATGCACCAAAGAGATTTAAATCAGCATAATTGGGGATGGGGTTTCTCTACCATATGGGCATTGATACCTAGCAGTCCTCCACCATCTGCCTGCATAGATGGCTAAGTGGCAGCTATGATTAATTTATTAAGAGAACAAAACTATCTTGTATATATAATCCTTCTCAGATACTCTGGTATATTCTGAGCATTCTGCTGTTAGGTGTTTTAGAATTAAGGGAATTTCTTTTCCCTCACTGTAGCTCAAAGCCTTGGTCCACTCTAGTTTGGATTTCTCTTTATTTTCTATTATCTGCAATAAAGTGTTCTTTCACTATCCATCATCCTGTCATTTATTCCAAAAACATGAAGTGAAAGACATACATTGTTTTTCTGAACAAATTAGCTGAGGAGAGGCTTGCTTGAGGAGAGGCTCAAAAGGCTGTTTAAGGTAATTTTCCCAGGAAAAGAGACAGCAGTGTCTGAGGAAGAAAGGAACAGTGATGGATGGAAGAAAGGAACAGCGGTGGATGGAAGAAAGGAACAGTGATGGATGGAAGAAAGGAATAGCGGTGGATGGAAGAAAGGAATAGCCGTGGATGGAGGAAAGGAACAGCGATGGATGGAAGAAAGGAACAGCGGTGGATGGAAGAAAGGAATAGCGGGCCCTGCGCAGCGATGTCCCGGAGCTGTCACTCGCGCTGGCAGAGGGACCTCAGGGCGGTAGATGGCACTGCGAGACTGTCATTGAGCTGCGCAATTCCCGTCTCAGCGGGACCGTGAGCGCTTGGCAGAGGGGACCTCGCATGAATGAATGTGTCCCCTGCACGTCCCTGTCCTCTCGCCAGCACTGGAGGGGTAAATTGGTTTCCTCTCCCCACTCCTCCGGTCTCATGTAAAGTTAGGTGAGAAATAAGACAAGTGCAGAACTTACAAAAGAGTTGGCCCCAGATTTCCAGCTGCCAGTCTAAGTTTGATGAGAGTCAGTGGGACTCGAGCTTTGAGTTCTGCTTTGACCAGCTCTCTGCAATAAAGGTTGGACAAGTGCTTTTATGTTAAGAGACTGAAATAGCAGCCATCCTTTCAATCTCCCAGCTGAAAATGACTTTGCAAGGGCTGAGATTGAAGATTAAGTAGGTAAGGAGCTATCCAAAAGGGTTGTTAGCTTTCTAGAGACACCAAAACACACATCCTAAGGAAATCCAGGTTCTTTTTGCTTGAGTGATCCCTGTCCTGTTGTTGAATGGGCCTTCAGCCCCTAATATGAAGGCTACTCCCCATACAGGCCTTCCCATACAAATGTTACTTAAAATAGAACCCCAGAAGGCACCAAAATGTTGCTATATGTATCACGAAAGCTTAGACTGATTGTAGATGTTATTTTAGCAATAATTGAGAAAAGAAATATTGAATCTCTGTGCATAGAGAGAGCTTGAAAGTGTGTGTGGCATTGCTGCTATTAGTCAAATATAGACAAGTGGAATGAGAACTAGAATAATACTTCAAAATGAATAACTACATCAGGCAAAAGTCCAATGATTTCTTTATTAAGGCCTTAATAAGAGCCAAGCAACCTCTCAGCTATACCAAGGAGCCATGCAAAATGTGAATTCCAGTATTTTATGAAACACTGGAGGAGGGAGCCCACTCTGCAAGAAGTGAAAGGGGCTTTACATTTTTTAGCTCTTGCCCACAGTGCTCATTTCCTTGCCAGCTGATTTGGAAGACATCAGAACACTGAAATGGCAATTATTGTATTTTTCTATCCCTTTTGAATGTACATGCAAAATTACAGAGTGTTTCCATTAAGACCAACAGTCAATATCAATGATTTGCAACTGTCTTGCCTCCTTCTCTGATCTGAAATAGACTGCAGTCATTAATGTGCTACTGACAGCTGGAGCTGGGTCACAATGAGAGGGACCAGGAGGCAAGACAGTCACAGTAATGACTTTTAACATATGTTGACAGAGATGTAGTGTTGCTTTCTGCACCCTGCTCTTTGCTTGAACTGCTTCTGTTCATCAACCAGAAAAAAGAAAACCCCACTTAATTTTTTCTAATGGCAATATTGAAGTTTGTTTTCATGAGATTCAGTCATGTGCTTTACTGAGAGATGGATGGATAGCGTTTTTCTGCTTACTATCAAGTGCAGTGGGTTTTGGTGGAATGGATGAGTGCCTAATGTCAACTCTGGTTAAAGAGGAAGCCTGAGACTGTAGAATGAGTGAAGGCTGGATCCAAGCCTGTCTTCATGTCCTGAGTCATCTGCCAGTGATGCACAACAGTAACTCACCTCATAAATTCGTTTTCCACAGCTTCTGGTTCATAAGATTCTGGATACTGTTGGATCAGCAGGGCCAAACTTTTTGGAGTCAAACCTGCCAGCTGCTACCCCAAGTCTGACTGTCCAGAGCAGCTGGGATTGGATTTAACTTCCCTTCAACTGTAGCTCTGAATGGAATTCTGAGCATGGCAGATACTGTAGTTGTGTTAATAGAAGGCACAGAAGTAGTTCCATTGTGTATTTCTTTCATGGTTGTTAAAAGACACTGAGCTATTCCTGGAAGAAATGACAAATCCCTGGTGATCAACTTTTTTTACTTGCACAGCTGGTAACCAAGAAAAATGCAGTTTGGGAGCGCAGGTACAGCTTAAAGATCCTTTCACATAAAGAACAATTTGTCAATCAGGAAAACAAAGCAAAATATAGAGCATGTCCTAATGGGAAATGTTCCCAGGCTGTCTGGTACCTGGCATTCTGGGAGGTGCAGAGCCAACCATCCAATACCTGATAGCTCTTTCACTTAAGTGATCTGTAAAATTTCCCTGGGGCACCTCTGCAATGAGGAGAAGAGATGAAACCTTACATAGCCAGAGGCAAATCTTGCTGCTAAGTGGATGCCTGGAATGAAAACCATCCATGTAGCAGTGGGATGGTTTGGAGATTTCTGCTGTGGGTAAAGAGTGGTAAGCACAGTTCTTGCTTGAGAGGGTTATGTGGCTTTATGAAGGTAAACACTTGGACATGGTGCAAATGGTGACATTTTATTAGTGGTGCTGTGTGTGTGTGTCTAGGGCAAAGCATGGTGGTGTGTGCAGGGGAAAAACTAATATGATAAAGGAAAGGAGGGTGTTCTGAAAGCAGTTTGAAAGAGAAAGAACATGTTTCCAGCAACTCCATCTTCAATCAAAAGTTAGAAAATGGCTCTTCATTGCTGTGACCGAGTTCAATCTTGTTTTTAAATTCTCCTGTCTTCCAAAATAACACTCCAGATCAAACAGCAGCTTCACAATGACCCAGACAAAGCTGTCTACTGGCTGAAGTGAGGAGATTTCCACACAGGATGGGACCAAAAGTATTGTCTCATGTTGCATGGTTGTAAACAAATATTAACAGTATTAAGCAGTTGTATCAACTGCTAACGCTTCAGACTCTGCTGTCTGCTTCCATGTGGAGGGTAGTACACAGAGTAACATTGCATGGCCACCTTGGATATTGAATTTCTGACATGTTTCAGTAGCCTGGAAATCAATAGGCAGCAGCTGCAATGGAGCTGGGGGCACTGCAGGGCCCTAAATCCTGCTGTCAGACTTTGGAGTCTTGTTTCAACACTGATGGTTTGGGGCATGAAGTGAGGAAGATGTAAAGCTTCTCTGTCTTGCTACACTGTGGTCCTCCGAGCACCATATTGTGTGCTGGTCACTGACAGGTAAATGGGGATGGTCTCTGTGGTGGGGCATTGGCAGTAAGTGACAAGATGAGGTTTGGGAGCAAGGTGGACAGCCAATGTTGTGGTGTTGGCAGAAGTGACTGGTGTCTGTGACTTGCTCTAAACAGCATCTATAAGTTAAGAATCCTCAAGGGAAGCAAAACCAAAGCTTCAGCACTAGCATCAGCCCAACAGTCATCTCAGCAAAGACAGGCCTTATGCCCAGGAGAAGAGATCTGCTGACAGCGGTGTTGCAGAAGTAGAGAATCAAGCAGGGAAACCCCTGGGCTGGTTGGTCACAGGCAGCCTCAGTGCTGCAGTACTCAGAGCTTGTTGTACATGTACTTTGTAGGGTTCTTGCGTAAGGAAGATGACTTTGGAAGGAGGAGAAGTGTGGGTCTGAGCCCCTTCATGCTTTATGCTGTGATTTCCAGCAGAGGAGGTGAAGAATCAGCTTCTGAGCTGAGTCCAAGTGTGCCTTTGGGACAGAAACAAGGAACACTTCAGCTCACTTCCAGCACAAACAGAGCACAAAGGTGACCATATCCTCATGGAGCTCATAAATGGGGTGTATTCTTGTGTCAGTGAAATCCAAAGACATCTGTCTAAAAGGTATTAAGCCATTCAGAGAGATGAGTATCACCCAGAAGTGGCAAAATGACAGATTGCTTCCAACCTTCAGAACCTAGTTGGACACGAACACTTCTGCAGAAATCTGTAGTATGAAGTGCCTGACAAAAAGCAGACAACAAAAGAAGTAAACTCTTTGCACTGCCTGAATTTAAGGCAAAAACAGAACCAAGTTGGATTAGTAAGTAAAGTTGCTATTAATCAACCTCTGGTGGTAGCAAAGTGAAGATAATTAATTTTAAAATTGCCTTTCACCTTCTACCATGACAGGGTCATTATTAAATTCCATGATCTCACTGCTGTGTATGGGTATAAAAGTGAGTGTAGCAGCCAGTGAGACAAACCCTTTGTGACGCTGTGCTGTCACAGAGATTGATGCTCTGTATCCCCACTACCCTTCCATGTGCCTGAGAGGTGAAAGTAGAGACTGATTCTGCATTAATGCAGCCATGTGCTATTTACATATCACAGTGGGATGGAAATAAATTTCCTATAGTCCCTGCCTTCTCCATGTGCAGCTGTAAGGACACAGGGTACACTGCTCCAATACTCAGCAAAGTAGCCCAGCTTTGGTGGAGAAAGAAAATTTATCTTTTACTTAATTAAGTCTAGGAGTGGGAATGAGAAAGGAAAAGATTATTCTAGACACCTAAATAGATTTCCTTTGTGTAGGATTACATAGGTCAAAGTAATTTCTAGTTTGATCTTAAGTATTGAGTGCTGCCTGGCAGTAGCACCAGGCCAGTATGGAGGGGAGGGAAGCTCTCAGTCCTCTGTTTCCCCAGGGGGTTTCACCTCCAGATCACTGTTGAAGCAATGACACCTCATCAGTGACACATCTTCACTCAAGCTGCTGGGAATGGTGGGTGGACAGAACACCACTCCTAGGGGTCTCCCCAGTGCCAGATCCTCATGGATTCAGACCTGGCAAGAGAGGAACTCTTAAGTCACTTGGCTTGGGGCTGAAAGTGGAGATTGACTCATTTCACTGACTTTCCTTGTTGCAGGGAACCAGATTACTCTCACTGTGAGATGATGAAATGAGTGACCCTCAGAGTGAGGGAACACATGACAGGAGAGTTTGAGCTGGAGCTGTCTGGAGGCAAAGAGTTCAAGTCCACAGAATGGAAGCTAGAAAGCCTGGACATTCTCCCTTAACGCCTGCAGGAAAATGGGACTTTTACATGGGAGCCTCCTCTTGCCACACAAGTGGCATCACTGTCTATCATCCACCATGTGCATGCAGCGTGCAGGGCAGGTGAGATCCATCCTATTTTCAAATCCTGGCCTGAAGGCTTTGACAGGCCTGAACCATTGCTTAGTTGTCAGCTCCTGAGATTGGAAAACTTGGCATTTTAACATTATTTTCCTTACAGTGGTAAGAAAAGTGGTTTTCTATAGTGGTATTTAAAGCACCGTGGAGCCAACTGTCCCCTCTTGTGTGCCACTGAAAACTGCTGGGAGGGAGAGGTAGGGTTTGAAGCTACCCAGGACCATAGAAACCATGCTGTCTACAACCCATTAAGAGCAAACCTCTAATTCAAGCCCTCCCATTGTTCCTCCAGCCCTAGAGAGATACCCTGTAGGGGGATAGAATATAAGAAAATAAAGATAGTGTAGAAAGTAATCTTACCCCTAAGGAGTTGTAGCTGGGCCAATTATCAAAGATTGGGAACAGGCCTGAATTTAACAGGCCACCGGCATAACCAATGAGAAGAAGAGTGCTATAAAAGAGTGGGTGTGCTGGTTAAGAGAGGATTTGGAGTCAGTTGGCTGCTTTTTGAAGATGAAAGAGTCAGTGCTTGGAGGAGCAGCCCATGAGAAACACCAAGAAGGTATGAAACTTGTAATAAGGATCCAATGGTATGGAACCCCTGCAATAAGATGACAACAATTCCCCAATACACATGCAAGGAAAGCTTGGTTTCCGTACTGAGCCATCCTGCCTTTTTAGGCTGTACGCACTGCAGGGCAGAGACCTTTCCTTTTGCCCAGTTTAGGAGCAGCTGGACTTTAGCCTTGCTGTACTCTGTGTTCCTCAGTAGGACAAGGACCACCAGCTGCTGAAGCAGCCAATGCACAGGGCACAGAAAATCCTCAGTTAATCAAACCAAGTCATCCTGTCCTGGGGCATGTGGACAAAGAGCAATCTCTGCCTCACAAATTTTGTTTGATAATCATTTCTGCAGGATGGAGGAGGACAGCAGTGCCTTCTACAGTTGTGGCAGTATCCATGTCACGGTGGTGCCTAATATCTTGCCTAATATCTGGACATTTCAGTTATACAGACAGGTTAGACATTGCTCAGTGACATAGCTAGTCACTTCTGAAGTTTTCTTTGGGCTTTCTGCTGCTTGAACTGTCCCTCCACAAATTCCCTCCAAAGAAGTACCGTGGAGCTGTCTTATATTGATTCTGCTTATGAATTCCCTACTGGTCCTTCTAGGTATGTTTCATTTTCTCTAAACCAGTTTCCTGTGTGAGTACTGAAGTTAGTGCTCAAGAAAATCTCACCACACTAGCTTTGGCTCTTTCTACAATAATGGATATGTCAAATTTTATTCTTAAGACCTCTGAGCTGCTTTTTCATCTAGTAATGATGCCTGCTATTTTCACGTTTAATAATTTCTGTGGTAGTAGTGTCCATTAAAAAGCAGTACTGCTGTAGCCATGACAGTCTAAAGACACCTCAGGGAAAGAGTCTTTTGTGAGAACAACCAGTGTAAATGGCAAAACTGGAGGAGCTTTTAGGTACAAAAAGTGTCAATTTAACCTTACTTCTAAGAGCCCCTTCCTCTACCATGTTTGTTTCAGATTCTCATTACTTTTCCTGAGAACAATATTGGATCAATAACAATCGCTTTCCTGGAAATAATTTTCTAATGCCCAGAATTTGGTCATCATCATGCAATTATAAAATACAGCTGAGGAAATCAAGGCACAGAAATGCAGGTGATTTGCCTGTGTGGGTGGTTGAGTTAGTCATATAACTCAGCAGCACTTGCCTCTGTGTGCTGCATTTTAACTATTGAAGAAGCAGCATTTCCTTTCCCCAGGATTCATCCTGGCTCAGATTAGTCCTTCTCAAAAAAGCTTCTGAGTTGTGCTATCAGAATATTGGGGACATATCACAAACCTTCTATAAATTAGCCTGATGTGCCCTGATCCAGTCCAGCTGTGGAGTTGTGATTTGTTGTGAGTCCCAAAAGTACAGAAGAATTGCAGGGAAGGGGTGGTGGTGGAGGGGGTGTTGTTTTCCTCCAGGGAACAAGCTGTGCAAATATGCTGTATTTAGCACAAGGAAAGGAGCTCTTTAGGAAGGTTAGCTGGGTGGGGAGTCAATCCCTTCTTATGTTTCTAGTTTGAAGGTAAATCTGGGCAAAAATATATTTTTATGTCAGTGAATTTTTCTGTGCTGCTAGTGGGGTATAGCAGGTCTGAGCTATATCTGTGCTCCGCCTGCCAACAGTCCTCAGGAAATCTCTCTTAGAAGTGATTGCTCCAGCTGGCTGGAATAAGCCTTCAGGTGCCATCACTCCCATCACTGTCCTTCAAACTGATGGGTAACTCTGGTTAGAAATATGGAAGGGAATCAGCTGTACAGTGCTGCTCTCTGCTGTGGTAGGAACCTCCCCTGCAGTCCTAGGGCACTGCATGCTGCTGTCTGCCTCTGCAGTGCTGCAAACTCTTATGCTCAAGTGAAGAGGGCTGTCTGCTCTCATGAGTTTATAGTCATCCCAGCTTAACTCCCTGCAAAAGCATGCTTCAATAGTAACTTCAGAAGACCCTCTGCAGCCCAGCTCCCACATTGCTCTTCAAGAACTTGGGGGCATGGGGAGAAGCTAATTTAACTGTAGGCCTTTAACTCAAGTACCTCAGTTAAGATTCTCATCCCCCAGATTGCCCTAAAGTTATGTATTTCTGCTTTAGCTCCTTCCTGCAGAAGCAGATTTTCTCCCTTGGTGTGCTCAGAGCTTCAGGAGGTTGTTTCAAGAAGATTCCCAAGTACCCTTGTGTTGAGCCACTTCCATTTCCACCAGGCACTGAAAAGGTATCCAGACTCCTGCTGCCCAGCTTGGCATGTGCCATGCCACACTTGGCTGGCAGCTCCCTAAATGACAAATGCTTCTCAGATATGAGCAGAGCACAGAGGGTGAATCTGCTGCCCCTTGCAGGGTGCTAGGCTGTCCTACAACATTTTGTCCTACAACTTTCTGTCCCTACCTGATTTTCATACAGGTAGGGACAGAAAGGCTGAACTGAGAAGCCAAGGTCCATATGGATGCCTTCTCTTGCTACCATAGCTGCCCTGTTCCACCTGAGTGCTGTGACACACCAGCCTCTGAAACTGGAATTGGCTCATGGTATCCCAAGGAGGGCTTGGTCCCAAATATTTTAGATTATAGCAGATGTTGCACATAATGTAATAACTCTCACAAAGGGAGGCAGAGATGCAGAATGAGACCTACCAGATAGCTAATAAAAGACCTCATGAAGAACAAAAAAAAGCTGCTAGTGATTGCAGAGATATGTTGCCCCCAGGAAATTAAAAACAGGAATGCCCTGGCATATGCAATAAAGCATCTCCTTTGTGTCCATGTAAAAGTGCTGAAACCTCTGGACTATTAAGTAATTGAAAAGATGCTTGTAAGTTTTCCCCATACACTTCAGCTCCTTGAAAGTGGTAGCAAAGAAAATGAAATAGATCAGCCTGTCTGCTGTGCAACTTTATTTACCAGAGAAGCCAGCTTCAGGGTAAGCACAGGCGTCAATGAGCGCACCTGTGCGGGGCTGCCAGGCAGCTGCCGCTCGGTGAAGGGAAGAGGCGCCAGGCTGGAGCTGTAACGAGAATGTGAATGGGAGCAGTGCGCTCTCCATATCCTCCATGGGCATGTATCTGTCCAACGTCAGCCGGAGATTTGGGACCCGCAGGGTGCTGGTGTGGGTCGGAGCCCGGCGCCTGTTTGTAGGCGGGGCCCATCCTGTCTACCCAGCCCCCCCCCGGAGGAAAAATATACAATATCCACATATTGACACAATTTCTCTGCCCCGCTCCCCCGAGTTTGCCGTTGCCCGCCCTCGGCGGCGGGGGGAGCGCACCTGCGCGGCGGGCGGCCCGGGGCTGTGCGCAGGCGGGGGCGGGCAGCGCTCCCCGCCCGGCCCCGGCCCCGCCGCCGCATGCACCGCCCGGCCATAAAGCGCCGGGGAGCCCGGCCGCGCTCGGCAGCGCCCGCCGCTCCCGCCGGGCCCCCCGGGCCCCTCCAGCCACGCCGCTGCCCCGGGGGGCGGCAGCGCTGCCGCGATGCCGGGCTGGAGGAAGAGCCTCGCCCTGTGCCTGCAGCGGATGCAAGAGGACGGTGAGCGCGGCGGGGGGAAAGGAGAGCTGGAGGTGCTCGGAATTACCCAGTTACCCTCCGCATCCCCTTTTCCTTTGGGGTGGTGGTGGTGGTGATGGGTGTCCCTCTGGGAGGAGGACGATCCTCTGCTGGCATGGAGCTCGGCGGATGAAAGGACTGGAGGGGGGATGCTCTTCGTGCCGATAAACTTTGCCGCAGCCAATCTTCCTTTCCATCCCTGGGCTTGCTTGCTTTCTGCTTTTGTTTATTTTTCTTGTTAGAGCGGTGGGGGCAAACCTGAGCGCGAGGTGGCTGCGCGGTCCTTTTTGTCTATTTCGAGGGGCTTGTAGTACCTGAGCCCCAACTTTCTAAAGGTGCTGGTGATGCTGTTTTCAGCTGGTAATTTTCTCCAGCGCCAACTCCACCTGGGGAATAAAGGGTTTGTAAATTGCACAGAGAACGTGTCACGGTAATCTGATTCCTATTGTGCCGCTTACTGTTGCTCACAGTGACTGTGAATTTTTTTGTTTACATGTTCAAGAGTGTGATGTTAAATAAATGCTGGACCTGCGGTTCATAAAAGCAGTGAGAAGACATCCACAAGGTGGCACAGCGTAAGGGAGGTTTAAATGTTGCACTCCGGCTCCTGCCTTTGTAGATGAACAGGGATGAGAGTGGTGGGGAAAGTTTGTCTCTGAAATCAAGTGCGTTTCTCCTGTACTCTCGTGGGACTCAGGTGCAGGAGTTGATCCGGGATAGGCAGAAACAAGTAGGAATACGTGTTTTACAAAACTGCTGCTTTTGTGCAAAGTAGCTAATGGCAGGCTTTTCCTTTGGACCCCTTCCCAGACTACCTCTCTAGACTGTTCTAATCTGTAAACAGACTTAACAAATATGTGAAGTGGCACTGTTGCAGCATTTCGTGTGAGTAATGTAAGAATTGTGGAATTCTCTGAACCTGCTGGTTAATAAGCACAGAGAGAAATTGTGCTGTTAGATCCCCTGCAAGGTGTTAGGACAGAGTCATTAAGCTGCTGTGCCTTTCTGATGCTGATTCCTGGCTCCCACTGCTTTGGGGGAGCACCATCTATTTCTGCTCCTGGATTGCTCTAGGACCATGGCTTTCCCTTGGTGCCTCCATCCACCTGAGACAGAGCTGTTAACAATCTTGTCCTGCAGAAGAGTGAATCAATCCCCTGCTCAACACACCGAGACCTGTTGGCATGAATTCAGCCCTGTTATGGTGCAGTGCTTTGTAACGCTGCCTTGCTGCAGCTGGCACCGATGCTTTTGCACCATTGGATCAGGGTGGCTTTGGGAGCCTTATTAAACATTCACAGCAGGGACCTCTTTGATCTACAGCTGTGCTGGGTTACTTTATCTGTGACTTCATACGTGTATGTACTGGCTCTTGTGTCTGGCTCTGTGTAATGCCTTTCCTTCTCATCCCCCTTCCCTCTGATTTCAGTCCCAGCACTGCAGTGAGTCTGTGGCTGGTGTGTGTCCCTTTGACTACATTGCATTTATTTCCGTGGGTGGTTCACTGAGTAGTCAGTCTTAGGAAGGTGCCATTTAATCACAGAATGGCTTATCTGGTTGGATAAATCTTGCAGGCTTGAGTGATATGATATGTAGAGAAAGATTAGCTGAGCTTGGAAGGACTTCTTTCCCTTTTCTACAAGGCATCTGGTTTGATGGTTGTGTTATAGCATATACCTCTGCAGGGGCAGCAGAGGAAGTATTTGGTAATGTTTTTGTAGCACTGCAGTGTTAACAGGTGTGTTAGAGGAGGTTTTGCATCATGATGTGTCCCTGTCTGTGATGGGAGGATTGGTACTAGATGATCTTTAAGGTTCCTTCCAACCCAAACCATTCTATGATAACACTGCAAGAAACATCTGCACTGTGCAGATTTTGATTTTGCAAACCAACCTCTGGCCAGTATATGAAGAAATATTGACTTCTGTTTTTCTTTATTCAGAGCAAGTTATGTCTGCCTTGTTGGCATCTCTATGCTTGTGTAGTTGTGATAGTTTTGGGGTGTTTTTGATGCCCAAGCTGGGCAGCTTTTCTCCCAGGCATGTGTACTCTGGCCCATCAATTTGCTCACTTCCTCTGAGGACCATAGTACTTCAGCTTCCAAAGGAAATGTCCTGGTGTTCAGCAGGAGCACAATTGTAATTAGAAGAGTGGTATATTTTGGTTTCTGAATATTAAAGTGATGAGCACCTCTTGCAATTTGCAGCCATTCAGAGATGATGAATTGGAAGCTTCATTAATCACAGTTGGTAGAAAAGGTCAGCCATGGTAAGTCATATAGGGAAATGCAAGGTATATGCAAACTGTGCTGAAGTATGATTGCCATTTCAAACACCATGCACAGTGAGTCTCTTCATGCACGTTTTGCCTTAAAATTTCTGTCTCCTGGAAGATGGAAGTGACTTCTGACCAGTAAGCAGAATGCTTCATTATATAATGTGTTGGCTTTCTCCACTATTAAGAGACTTGTAGGGATGGGATAGTCTACTGCTTATTATGTTTTGTGCAAAGAAAAAAAATTTGTCAATGACTTAGAAATATTTGGTGGAAAATGTGTTTGCTCCAGCCTGCATTAATAACAGACCTATTACTCCAAAATCATGGGGTTCATCAGCTCCTCTCTGCCTTACTGTGGGGTAGTCTCAGGCCTGAAAGAAGAGGTTAAAGCATATGGTCTGGCTTTCTGTCCCTCACTGTGTGTGCAGAGCTTTGTGCCAGATCTTCTGCTGGTTTCTTTCCCTGATAACTCATCCTCTTGAGGCAATGATGAGAACTAGCTGGCCAAGCCAGAACCTTTTCCATCCCAGTTTCCACCCCTCCTGTTGCTGTCCTTTTTGTGAGGACTGGGTTTGAATTGCATTCTTGCTGTTCCAAGGTTTTCAGTAGCAGAAGCAGCACAGGCTAATTTCTGCTTTGGTAGCAAGAATGTACGTGGGCAGGTGGGAAAGTCTCTGTTTTTGGCACATCTGAGTGAATGTGGAAACTGTGTGTCTAGAAAGGATAAACTGTATCTGCAGACTGAGAAGTGGAGATACTTTTATCCAAACTGGTGAAACACAGTGTTAGCTAGATGGATGAGACTTGTGTAAGATGGGCGGGCCACGGTTGTGGGCAGACACCCTTTGCTTAACCTGAGACGTTTTTCTGCTTTTTGGGGGAGGAAATACAGAGTTTCAGTGTAAATTTAGGTTGTTGATACAATTGGCCTTCCTCTCCCAGATGGTATATTTTGAGTAAAGGCAGAAAATTTGACTCTCACCTTTAAAACTCCAATATGATGACTTATAGAAATAAAAAAAATCAAAACTGAACCTTATGAAAGACTGAGGTAATGAGATTATAAAATGTGAAGTGAGTTATCTAACCCTTGCTTGAGTCATGAGGCAGGTAGCAAGGAGGGGAAGGGGAAAGAGACAAGTCAGACCTGCTTCAAAAAGTGACAATATAGCAGGGTTATGTTGCTGCTATTTGCTTCCTTCCCTTGTATACAGCTCCGTGCTCGTTACCTTGGAAACAGCTGTAGGAGCATATAGGGGCATTTTGCTGCTGTGCAGCCGTGGGCAGAGGTGTCCTGTGGTGCATGGAAAGGAAAATCTTTCATGGTGCAGGTTGATTTGCAGGATGAGGGCAACAAAGTAAAAACCCATTGGAAGATCTCCCTTTCCTGGCTGCCCTGTCTTGCTGCAGGTACAGTTTGGCAGGAGTGGGACCCTGGGGAAAATTTAGCAGGGGGGTGGATTTTCATGGTTTTGGCAGAGCTATTTAAATTTTTATAATAGGAAGGTAAAAATATCTCAACAGTCTGTTTTAAGGAGGCTTATAACAGCTGGGCTATGGACATCAGGTTTTTATTCAGTTCCTCAGAACAATGTACTGGGATGTTTTGCTCAATAGCTCTGAAACTATGTCCATGACTAGAAATGGGATTCTTCTTTACTTATTCACATGCATCAGGGTGAAATATCCCACTAAGATGGAAATCTGCTGGGTTGCATGATTAGCAGAAAATTAGATCTTTCAATGGGTTCCATGTTTTTTGTGATACGCATGTGATGTGTAGAATAACTAAAATAGAATAACTGCTAAAAATAATGTGAATTTTCTTTTGTTCATGTACCCATAAACATTTTGATCTTGCAAATGTTATAGTGTGCATAACTTTAAATCAGTTGAACTATTCTGCTATTTAAAATATCATAGTTTTTCTTGTGCTTACCATATCAGAAATAATTCAGTCATGTGGAAAGGTTTTTTTGTTATCAGGTTGTCTTAGGACTATCTTTCAGTGCCACGTTGAGTCTATTCCATTTTAATACATTGCTTTACAGAGCCCTTTTGTCCAAACCTACAATGACATGATCTATTATACTGGCACTTAATGATCAGTAAAGAAATTTGGCTGTGTAGCTGTCACTTAAGTAGTGTGCAGTTGAAATGGTACAGCTGAAGGGCTGTTACATCTGTCCACTGTGTGTGGTGTATTTAATGTATTTCTGCATGTGACACTTCTGCTTTACAGTGTGTCCAGGCTTTGTCAGAGATGAGGACTTGCTCACACGGAGCTCAGGAATTTATGGGCTGCTGTTTGTAGGCAATACTCATTATACAGGCTACTGCTTTGAAACCAAATGTAAAAATAGAGGTTCTGACCCTCCAGTGAAGTGTGGTGAGGAATTAGGATTGCATGAAGGCTGTGGTGGTAATGCTTAAGGGATAATGCTGACTTATCAACCTGATGGAACAGCTGAGCAAATCCTGCTAGACTTTGATGGGGTCTTTTATCACTCATTAATATGCTGATGGGGATTTGGCACCCATTGAGTGAGTAATAACTCACTCAGTGCACCCGAGCACTGTGCTCACTGCTCCCCTCTTTGCTGCTGTCACACTGCTCTGACTTTGGGCTGCTGCTTTTGATCCCATACTTCAGCAGTCTGAAAATGTAACTCTGATTGAGAAGTCCTGCACAACCTGGGGGTGAAGCCACAAAGGTTTTATGGAATGACTCCAAAGCTTCATTGAGATTTGATTAAAGACAGAGATTAATCATTATTTTGCTTTTTGAAGTGATCTACCAGATTTTTCAACATGAATGTGCTCTTATATCTGCAGGCTTTGGCTCTATGAAACTGAATGGACACTGTGGCTTCTGCTCTCTTGTTTATGTTAGTACTCTGTGGGGATTCTTGTGAAGAAGTTTTATTAGCAATATTGAGTGATGATGCTCAGTGCTGACAAAAGCATCAGCTGCAGTGGTTTGGCATGCTTTTCCTTTAGAGCTGCCAAGATTGGAAAGTGTGGGGGGAAACCTTTCAGGATGCTGAAGACCTTGATGGAAACCATGAATTGTGGTAGCCAGGAAAATTTCAGCGTGAGAAGAATTGCCAGATCTGTCTGGAATCAGGCCATGCTTGATGTTCTCCAAACCTGTTGGTGTTTCTATGGACACATGCCAAATGTAGTGGGAAAACACGTGGGAAATTCCCAAGAAATGAAAGTGGTGTTTGAAACTGCTCCAGAGCTGTGATTGCAATGACTGACCCAGAGATCCTCTGATGCTCGGGGTTGCACTGAGAGGAAGATTGCTCAGGTTAAATAAGGGTGTGTGACCAGTCTGAGGTGAACTATTTACTGTGCCCTTTTTTCATTTATTTGTCTCTTCTAAGTAGACATAAGTGGCAGAGCTGCTTGGTGGTAGGCAAAAGAAGGCTGTCCACCAGGGCATGAGCTCTGTGCCAGGTTCTCTTTCTATGGCTAAGACTGTGTAGGCCTTCCTACAAGTGTCCCATTTTACTGACTGTTTTGTTAATTATTAGACTTCATTATAACAGAATAAAAGTATTTATTTTGAAAATGAAATTAACTTAAAGGTGTAAATATAGTAGGATAATTATAGGGGTAGAGCTCTACTGAATTTGCCTCTTTGTAGACAAGCCCCAAGACAGTGAACCAGGCATTTCTAGAGCTCTGCATCACATAAATGGAACCATTTCTTTTAAAAGTCAGACTTAACCCTTGACATTCAGAGCAGTGATCTATGTGCAGAATGCTTAGATCTTCTAGAGAAAAATCTCTTTTCTAGAGGAAAGGGAAAACTTTTTCCCCATGATGGTCTCTTTAAAGGCCACAAGTGAATGTTAGTGATGATTCCATGTGTATGGGAACTGCTCCTGCATTCATGTCTTGTGCCAAAGACAGTTACAACATCTAAATGTCTATTTGTATTCCTGAAAGGAGTATAGCTACTGTGTATTGACACTGGTGTAACTGGGAGTGGAACATGGGCAACATTTGATTGAGAAAATAAATCCCATGCTGATGGTCTCTGTTGGAAATGGGAGCATCTCTTCTGCAGTGCTTGGTCTGGGTGAACCACACAGTGGAATGGAACATTCCCTCTTGGAAGGGTCTGGGTTTTGTCCAGTTATTCTTGGTCTTGTTCTGTGTTCTGTTCATTGAGAGAAAAATGTAGTGAAACTTTTCATTTAAAATTGGAATAGAATTTTTGTCTGCTTGTTTTGTCAAAAGAATGAATTACCTTTTTATTTTCTCCGATTTTCCTCCTCCTCTGTCTTTAGAAAATAAAGGGATTCAAATAAGTTTGTGAAATTTATTTGTTTTAGCAATTATGGTGATTTCCCTGTTACTGACTCTCCCCCTCATTAATGTTAGATGAACTTGGCATCTAGTAATTACTGGCTTTCACTTTTCAGCCAAAACTATTTTCTGGCTTCAGCAAAATTTGCTGATTTCACTGAGAGTGTTGGGAGAGCTGCTTTCCACTGGGAAATTAGTTCAAACCTTTTCCTCTGACAGCTCCAGGTATATGGTATCAAGACCACTCAGCATTTAAGGAGAAGGGTTATCATGGTATTTGAGCTCAAGGAAATGCAGTGCATTAGGATGGGGTTAGATCCATGTCTTATCTGCATTAAGTGGAGGTGTCAGTGACCCTGCCAGCTAAGCTTCTGTGTCTTGATGAGTAGAGACCTCTTGCTGAGGCCACAAAATAAATTCAATGTTACATTCTTCAAGTTGTCTATAAAGTAAGACAATTTTTTGCTTAATGACTTCATTTCCACAGTGAACAAAGCACTAGAGAGCTTTTGTTTTGGCAATTATATTAACATTGGCTGCTGCTTTGTTGCCAGTCAGAGGCTTTTCAAGGTATTTATTTGGATTACAGGTGTTGTTGCCTTTTCTTGTACACGTGATACTGTTAGTCATCCTGGTGACATTTCATTCATCTGTACAAAGAAATAAAAGTCCCAGCTCACATTTGAGTATTGCCTCATACAGCCCAAGAGGGGAGCTGCTACTTACATAAAGCCTGAGAGATCTCACTTGGGTCCCATGGGATGAGGCTGAGATTAGCCCCTGGATTTTTTTTCCTTCTGTCTTTTTATTTATAAAAATTTAAAAATTCCCTCTTTGTTCTCAATGCAAAGTTGAGCTGAATGTACAGAGTCTGTGCACAGAAGACTCCAGTCTTATCTTTGGTCCCAGTTTGATGACAGCTGTAACCACAGGAGCACGGTATAGACTGTAGGGTTGGGAGTGGAGGGCTTGTCCTCATTTGCATCCCCTTGCAGCAGAGGCCTTGGAGATTTAGCAACAAATGAGATGCAAAGAAACAAGGAGAAAAATAAGATAATAAGGCAAACTGTCAGGTAGTGTGACAGTTTTGCAGAAATTAGTGATGCTAAGTTGCTCTCTTCTTACTTGGTACCAATGTGCTTTTCTGGTTCAGTTTTTCTATGTGTGTTCAGGAAATGATGATGATTCCAGGAGTGGGGGCTTCCTCATTAAAACTATCTTGCCCAGATGCATAGCTTCTGATTATTGGAAGTCGGAAATTCCCTGGGGCTGTCAGAGTGGGATGAATTTAGTGAAGACTTGGGAGGATATGTTAGTATTCATAGCAGCTTGTCTCAGGGCTATGTGTTAATCCTGAGCAGAGGGTACAGTTGGGAATGAATATTTTGTTTCTAGATTAAATGTTCTTTTGTGTTCTTTCATCTTGAAATAGGAGGTGGTCAATCTCAATACTGTACATGGAGTCATGTCTGTCAAAACACCCTCACAAACTTCCCCTTTGAGGTTAGAGGGCAGGTAGGTCTGTGTGAGGTGGGGTGGTGCTGTCTCAGTCGTCTTCCTCTTGGGAACATCATCTTTTCAGCCTTCCTCCATCTCTGGTTCTCTCCTTAACGTTGTGGAGGTTCCTTCTCAGCTGGAAGGTGGCTGCAGGTAAAATTCTTGGGCCCTGTCCCTGCAGAGAGCTGAGCCTGGTGTGCTGCCTCCAGGTTGTTTCAAACAAAAGCAAAGTTCAGGTGTGCTGCAAATCCCATGGCAGGCATTTAGATGAGATATTGATGCTGTGAGCATGCTCCAGCTCACTGGCCATGCTTTGCTACTCCAAAATCTTTCACAGACTTTGTGTCCTTTGCACCCTACCCAGACACCTTGTGCAGAAGCAGCTGGCTGCATAAAATAGCTGCCTTGCTCCCCTACAGATCAGGCTGCAGCCCAGTGGTAACTGCAGCAATTCCAGTGTGGCTGGGACTTACTGATGGGTTGGTTGGTATTGGGGATTGAGCCACAGGCCCTTTGGTCCTGTGCCTGTGTTCCTGACTGAGCACAGGGCTTGCAGCAAAATAATTTTATCATTTAGTTTCTCAGAGTGATGGGGTATTTTTCTCATTTGAGATTAGTGGGACTGAGGGGTTCTGTGCCACTCTGAAAACCTCTGCATGCCCCAGTCTTTGTGTCTGCAGAACATGGGTAATGGCTACATATTAAAAGGTTTTGATGCTCAGAACAAAACAAATATGGAAGTGCAGTTATTAAGTGTAACTTCATGGCTGTCTTCCTCTGCTTAGTATCTTCATATTCATAATGATACCAATTGTGCCAAATATTTGAACAAAAATGAGGTAGAAAACATCTTTCTGGCACAGGGTTGCAAATCTATTGCAGCATAGAGCTGGACAGAACAAGAAGTTCTGTTTATGTGGATAAAAGTTTCCCTGTACAGTAATGAACTGTGCTGTGAGCTTACCAGCTATTTAATCTAGTTTCCATCCGTTACACCAAGTGATAATCCTCTAGCAAATTCAGTGCTGTTAGCAGCATTTCTGTCAGCCTGGCTCTGGCTGCACATCTAGGCAACCTGCCTTTGAGGAATTTCAAAATTTGCTCTAGTCAGTCATGCTGCCTCCTCAGCCTCTGGAGACTGCATTTCACATGGAACAGAAAACTGAACTGTCTTGCTTCTGTAATTGTATTTATTCTGCTTTTCCTCCACCCACCACCTGCCAAGGCTATTTGGCCATGTCTAGAGAAGGCTCCTGGGTTGTTTTCTTGGAATATCCATTGTAATTGGCTTTTTGGTGTATCCTGTCCTACTTTAATATAATTCCTTCACTGTTACTGCGCTTATACAGGGACTTGTTAGTAAGTGGGTGAGGGGATCAGAAAGCAAAACATGTGCAGATCAGGCTGGGGTGCTGCTTTCTCCAGGGCTTGCTGGCTGTAGGGTGTGCTTGCCTGGGGATGAGCTGTACAGCCCCATGTGCCTGTGGCTCCCAGAGCCAGGCTTGCTCTCTGGTGAGCCCTGTGCTGCCGTGGCAGCTGGGCCTGCCCTGCTCCTTGGGGCTGCCCCTGCCAAGGGTCACTACTGCCTGGGGAGGTTCAGTGACAGGCAGTACTGCAGTGAATGCCATCCAGTTTCTGTCTCTGAATAATTAACAGGGAGAGTGGCTTTTGGCCAGGGAGCGCTGTCCTCTGCCACCCATCTGCTTCCCTGCTGTTGCTTGGAGCAGCTGCTTGTCTCCAGGGGCGAAGGGCAGGCAGGAATCTTCGTTGTCTTGCTGCTGACACACTTAGTGAGATTTAAGTCCTTGGGGTGCTGTTTTTCTGTGCTTCTCTTTTGTGCAAATTCACACTATGGTTTTTAATTGCAAGCTGTGATGGTAATTCTTGGTTTCAATGCTGTGGTGGAGGGCACAGAGGTGGGAGTGAGGGACAGGGACTGGAGGAGTGCAGAGTGAGGGAAGGGGCTTGTTTCTCTGTTATCTCCCTCTGCAGCTGTGAGCTTCTCATAGAAATGCAGCTCCAGCACAGCTGGCTGTAGGCTGGAAGTGCTGCTCAGCAGTGTGCAGGGAGAGCAGTGCTGCATTGCTCTGCAGGCAGATCCCCCATGCTCAGGTGCGATGGACATGCTGGCAAAGCCCCCATGGAGAAAGGGGAGGCCTGATCAGCACTGTGTAAAGCAAAACCACTGACAGAGCAGCCCTGCACTGGAGGAGCAGGTGATGATGGCAGTGGGTGAGGCCTCTGCAGTTCCAAAAGAGCTGAGGAATTCCCTGTGTATATGACCATGTGCAAGTTTTTTAATGTGACTCTAACTCTAGAGTGAATTGGCTCTAGAGGCTTTTCACAGCCCCTCAGTATGGTAGGATAATGTAATATTCTTATTAGCTGTGGCCCTATACAGTGGGCTAGTCCTGCATTTGACCTGTTGAACTTGAACACCAAGTAAGTGACGGCCAGGAAGACACCCCTAAAGTTGTGACAGCTTTTCAAACTCATGTCAGAGCACTGTACTCCACTGCAAACTCTTCCCCATCTACAGCTTTTCTCATTTAGTTTCCTGCTGAAGCCCAGCAGATTTCCTGGGATGAGTCACTGCTCTGAGCCAGTGTGACAGTCGGTGTGTGACTCCCATCTACCTGTCACCTCCTCAGCCTGCCACTAACCAGCTGGGTGGGTTAGCCACTGATGACCTATTTAACTCATTTTGACACAATGAGTTAGTCAGGCTCACAAGTCAGAGTTAAATAGACCTTATCAGACAACACTCAAACTTTGATTTCTGCTGTGGGAGTATTGCTGATGGTGTTTTGGGGAGCATTTTGTGAGTAAAAGAGTAGAGGTCCATGAAGAAATTTTTTAAAAATGTGTTTCCCTCTTTTTTATTCATAAAAATTTGAATGAAAAACAGCATTTGGGGATGGATAGGGGGAGTAGGAAAACTTATTTATGCAGCAGAGTAAGCAAGAAGATGGAGGTACACTGGTGCCATGACTGGATGGAGGTATTGGGAAGTGCAGCTCTCCTCTAGTGTATAATATTCACATGTCACTGCATGAGAAGACAGACACAAATCTACCCATCCTCCACAAAAAATCCTTGTGGAAAGATATTCTTTTCCCAGGAGGTGTTTGTTTCTGACCAAGAGAACAATTCCATCTTCCTGGCTGGCTGTGGTGACCCAGCACTGGGAGGGACCTCTGGGTCTACTTTCCCTGCAAGTGAGATGTTAAAGAACCAATCATCCAGGATAATCCTGTTTCAGGAGCTCATTGATTTTTAGCAGAGAGAAGTGAGTTAAAATGATGAGTCTCTGACCTATTTGAAAATGAACAACCTCCTCAGTGCCATTAGGATCTGGTAGTAGATCATCCTGGACCAGAGCTGGTAAAAGGGGATTCAAGGTTCTCCTTGTGCCTGCTGTTGCTCTACACTGTGTGTGGCTGCTGTTTGGCTCATTTTTTTTTTTATGGATGAAGAAGCAGCACACCTTGTATATAAAAAGCCAACAACTTCTTGTGAGTGTACTTGAAATTTAAGTCTAATCCTTATTAGTCCTGCTGTAATTGTTACAGACAAGGAAAGGGTGCTATGCTGTTGCTGAGATGTGGCAGTGCTGGATAGCTGGAGCATTTGGAGCTGCTGTAAAGCACCTCTCCCATTAGAGATGCCCTTGCCTGGGGATATCTGACTTGAACAGCAGGGAATTTACCTGCAAAATTTCCTCTTGGCAAACTCGTGCCTGCCCAGGCTGAGGAGCTGCTTGCTTGTTCTGGGCTTTAGGCTGCCACAGGAGATGTGGAGATCTGAGGTAGCCTCCTTTGTAAAATACTCTGGGATTCATCTTCGAGAGGTGATGGACAAAATGTAAAATTTTAATTTTAAAATTTAATAATACTTTAACGGGGTTTTTTTGCTTCTTGCATTGTAGACCAACAGAGAGCCCATGGTTACTTGCTCTCTCACTATTTAAATGCCAGTTCTTTCCTGTCTCTGGTACCTGCACAGGGCTTTGGTTTAATGAAGTGGAAGTCTGGTGCTGAAATGTCTTCTCTGTTTTGTGCCAAGCCTTGACTTTGGGAGTTCAGTCAGTGTTGTGTGCAGATATGATCAATAAAGCTGCTAGTGATGTACTTTGCTATTAAGTCTTATTTCATTGATTTACAGAGTACCAGGAACTAGGGGAATAGCATGGTTAATTAAGTTAATTGGATTGTAAGGTCCACAGGGATTGTGCCTTTCTTTGTATTCTCTGAAGCACCTCGGACACCTCTGATCACTATAAAATAATGACTTTTTCTTTTCAAATGCTGGCAGTTTGAACTATTTAGTGGCTTTAAAACTACATGCATTTCAAGGCAATGAGTTTCTACATGGGCCATGGAGATTTGGCTTTGCAGCCTTTGGCTTTAGAGGCCCAGGTAGAAATGGAGAAATAGACTTTTAATAGAATTTAGCTAAGTAGTCCCAAGGAATCTGGAGCTTTGTATTTGTTTGCCAACAACTTGTGGAGTTGTTACCCATGCTCTTAGCAAAAAGTCTGTGGGGCAACTTCTAGTGTGTTTGTGTTTTATATCTTGGACTTACAACTAATTCTAATTATAGTCTTCTTCCATCCAGTAAGATATATGAAGAAATAATAGATCAGGCTCTAGATAGATTTATTCTGTAGCATCCATTTTTCAGGAAAGTAAACAGATCTCCCCCTGTCTTAAATGGAAATTTATTCTGGGTATATGAAGTCAAGTCTTGCACAGAGGTATTCTTCTGCAGATTTTATTTCATTGAATTTATAGCTTCTCTTCTTCTCCAAGGGAATTGGAGTCTTAAACCTTCCATTATAGGTCTGTAATTTATGTTTTCAAAATTCAATGATTGTTATCTCTCAGTGTTTTTATGAAGCTCTGCTGTGGAGGTGCTCAGATAAGGTTGTATATTAAATATTGGCCAATTTGCTAGGAGCAGAACTGGGATTATAAATTACCAGAAACAGCCTCAGTCAGCATGAGCTGGTTCTTGTGTTAATGTCTTTAACTTCCTTTGAAGAATTAGGGAAGATGAGCTGTAGAAAGACAGACTGGATGAAGCTATGATGTGGCGGCTGGAAAAATGTTCTTGTGTTACTTGGGCAGTGATGAATTGTCACTATCCACAAACCCCTGGCATCTTTTGAGGGTCTGGTAAAAGTCAACCCTTCTTTTAATAACTTCCTGAAGAGAAAGAGAATATGCTCATTAAATTTTTAAGATGGCAGCAAGTTGAAAGATGTTGCAAAAACACTGGTGAGGAGAGCATGGGCTTGATCTCTTGAGACATCCTCAGGAAAATACTGATCTCCATGACTTTATAGGAAAAGTAAGGTATGGAGGATACGTGAAGACTGCTTTTGTTCTTTGTATAAATTAGAAATTCTTTTATTTAGGAAAAAGGGGGATGGAGGGAGAAATCACTTCTGTGCTGCTTGGCAATGCAGCCATCGAGAGAAGAAAGTTACTGAAACTGGATTTACTTAGTAATGTGTTTTGAAACTGTACTTGTCCTTTAAAGGTTTAAATTTAGACCTGAGCTATCTATGCCTTCTTTTCCACTCTTTTTCGGGACGTTCTGTGATTATTTTCCATGTTTACAGTTCCACAGGGACCAAGTACTCATCTGAAGCTGGAATTTAAACACTTGTCTTTGGTGTGTGTGGGTTTTTTTTTTAGGTTGATGTTGGTTTTTGGTGGCTCTTTTGTTTGGTTATTTTTTGTGTGTTTTGGTTTATCTTTTTCCCCCCCAGAAGTTTAACATATTGTAAAATAGGACATATCCCCAAATCCAGTTGTGAGAGCAACTTGCCATTTTTCCTCTTTGTTTGATGGTAATTTTTCTTACTGTTGTTTTTCAAAATGAAACAAAGTATCATATAAAATTCTACTATTTCCATAATGCTACCTGTGATGATATAAATATAACTGAGCCACTTCCCCTCTTGCCCCATCTATCTGTCTTGTCAGGAAAACATTAAATCCTAACTCTTGCTTGCCCAACTTGTGTGTACTATTCTGCTGCATATGGATATGAAGCTGTCTGTGTAAAATGAATTTTGATGTGAGAAATTTCAGGTTTTTTTGTTATTAAATAGAAATCAAAGATTTAGTGTCCTTTTCTTTTTCCTTGGGGGGGAGGGAAATCTTTCTTTACAAAAATACCTTCCTTATAAAAGTGCCAACATGGTTTTTCCAGGAGTAATTTCTGTATGTGGTTGGTACAAAATCAGAAGTACCTAAGCAATACCTGCCCTGATAGTAACTGAACTATGTGAGGACAGCTTTTCTGAGGCATCCAAGTGTTGCATGCCTGGAAGGAGGAATTGTTGTTATGTGTTTGTGGTTATTTGTATGGTTGGGTTTTTCTCTATATGTAGATGTGTGTTTTAAAATCTTGCCTGCAGACATCTGTGTTTGCAGAAGCAGCTGTCACTTGAATGAAGGACTGTCTCCTTGTCTGCTGTGCCTGATGTAGGCGTAATCTTACAGTCACCAGTGCCAAAATTATTGGCAGCAGTGTGATTAGATGGAGGCCAGTGGAGGTGCAAGCAGTGCAGGGCACCTTGCTCTCTTTTGTGTGGTCATCCCTGTGGACAGAGGGTGCTGGTGTGGATCTGCCAAGTGTTTCTGCAAGGCCTCTCCATCTTCTCCCCCATCTTGCTTTGAATTCCCATTTTCCAGGATTATTCCAGGTGCTACAAGAAGCTCCTATAAGAAGCTGGGAGTATCTGCTTTATCGGCTCTTTCCAATGTTAGTAAAACTCTTTTTCTCTTTAATTTTCACTGTCTGGTTGTTACAGGCTCTCAAATTAGTTTAGAGAGCTTGTGGTATGTGTGGAGCTGAAGCAGGGCAGGGGAAGCAATGCTTCTGGAGGAGAGGATGAGGGCTTGCCCAGGGCTCCACTGTGGACAGAGAGTTTCCACATCTCTAAACCCCCTGGAATACAAATCTGGTATGGAACAAGGAATTTTTGCCGGGTCTTCTGGTGTAAGTCTTTTAGAGCCTAAAGAATTGCATTATTCAGGCTGTAGTCTTGCATTTTTACATGTGGAGCTGAACAGACCTGTTCCTTCTTCCCAGCCTACTGAGTCCTCTGGGAGGCTGCTGCTTTTCCCTCTCTCAATAACTGATGGTGGGGTATATATAAAATTATATATAATGGCCATATTAAAGCACTTCTGTGAGCAGCATAAGTGTTACCTGCCAGCTTCTCCCAGTGGTGCAGTGCTGGTGTGGGCACTGCATTACCTGTGTGAGTACTGCAAGATTTCTGTTGAAATCCTGAAATCCTCTCTCTCTGCCAACAGTGATGGCTGCCATCACAATAAATGTATCTCTGTTTTAACCACCTACACCCTGGAATGCCATTGCTGCTACAGATCTCTCTGCATTCAGCTGCTGCTCAAATGGCAGCATGGTTGTGGGCTGAGATGTCCTGAGTTTCTCTTGCCTGCAGAAGGAGTCACCACTGAAAAACTCACAATGGAATTGCACAATGACAGTGCTTACCTGCAAATATTTGTGTGAGAGGAACAAATATCAGTGCTGGAGAAGGAGGAGAGACCACAGCAAACGAGATGAGCAGAAATGCTGGTGCTGATCTTTTTGGTCAGGACCAGAAGCTGCACTAGGCAAAATGCCATTGTCAGTGAGTAATGAGGGAAACCCCAAGACATCTGGAGGAGTAATGCTGAAGTGCTTCTGGAGGAGAAAGACTGACAGATGGACTTAAGGGCAAAGTACTTGTGAGAGCTCGTGGGCAGAGAGAGACTCAGAAGCTGAACCTGGTGGAGGGATGTGAGGTCAGTTAGGCACCTTTGTTCTGTGAATCCCTAACTCCCCTTACCTCCATCCTGAACACATGCAGCAGTGAGCCTCTGGAAGCTGTCATTTTGTGTTATCTATATGTGGAGGCTGTTTCAGGCAAAGCACCAGCAATCCATCCAAAAAAACAAACAAAAAAACCCCAACAAACCAAAAAACCAAGAGAAAAGGGAATAGTAAAGCACCTTCGAACTGCTCCAAGTGCTGCCTCTGCAGTGGATACATTTTCCAGCAGCACAAATCACTGCATTGCAAAAAGCAAACCAAACAGGGGAGCACCTGAGTACTAAAATGAACTCTGAAATGCAAAATAAATCCTTGCAAGCAGCTCAGCAACAGCTCATTTAATTCTCAGGTTGGTTCTGCTTGGGTTTTGGTTTTCTTTTTTTTTTTTTTTTGGTTTTGGGGAAGGAATGAAACAAGATTTAAGCATTAAAAGCCTTGAAGTAGACTTTCCCCATTATGAGAGTTCTTTTGCAGCAATCTACTAAAGTATGCTAGGAAGATTTTGGTGTAAAACGAGGGAATAACAGTTTGAGGCTGTTTGAATTGGCTGGGAGACTGAGCAGTGCGATGTGTCTCTCTTGATGTGGGGTTGCAAAGACTTCTCAGGGCATTTGTCCCTTTTGCGCCTGGCACCTCCTTGGTCTCATCTTCCAGTGAATGTTTCAGTCCTCCCTGTCCACAGTCTCATCTAACCCATCACGGGAGCATTTGTCATCCCTGAGGTGAGTAGAAGAGCACAGCAGCCCACCCTGCAGGGATCAAGCCTTTGCTTGTCCAGAGCCACTGTGACTCAAGAGAGGTGCTGGCCAGATTCTCACTGATCTGCCTGTGCACTTACTCTGGGTATCTGGCAGGTCACAGTGGACTTAAGAGCTCACCTATCTTCTGCTCTTGGCTTGGTGATGCTGGAGTACCTAATGTGAATCACTTTGTTATTATCAAGGTTGATATGGACCTCTGTAGGGGGATAGAATATAAGAAAATAAAGATAGTGTAGAAAGTAATCTTACCCCTAAGGAGTTGCAGCTGGGCCAATTAGCAAAGATTGGGAACAGGCCTGACTTTAACAGGCCACAGGTGTAAGCAATGAGAAGATGCTATAAAAGGGCTGATTGGTTGGTTGAGAAGGGAGCTGGAGTCAGTTGGCTGCTTTGTGGAGAAGAAGGAGCCAGTGCTCTTAGGAGCTGCCCACAAGAAACACCAAGAAAGAATGAAACTTTTGTGATAAGGAGACAACAGCATGGAACCCCTGCAATAAGACCTCTTCTGGTGAGTTTTTTCATTTTGATGGCTTCTTGTCTGCTAAGACCTTATGCTATCTTTATTGGTGCCCCAAACCTCTGATGGACATTGTGACCTGAAAGAAGAGGCTGTATAACTTTCTCTAGAGCTTCAAAACTGTGACTTGCCGAAATGAGGCAATAGAAGACCAAATCTGGATAAGAATACAAGAAAATAAATGCAAACTGCTGGCTTTATCTTATGATGAAAAGATGCAGGAGTACCTTTTAGGAAGAGGGTTACAGTTTGTTAATTTGGCTTTGTAAATGCGATGATTTAGTTATTCTGGCCTCCAAAATGCACCACCCTGCCCTGCCTCCTTACCCAAATAAGAATTGTATAACTCCTAAACTGTTGAGAAATACAGTTACAGCTCAGGTCAGAGGCAAGCAGAAAGAATGTGCAGGAGTCCCCTTTGCTGATTTTGAGGCAAAAGAGAATGGAACTAGAGATTTGGATAAAAGTGAAATTTGAGTTGTTCTTCAGTGGAGGTTGTGATTAGTGATTCAGATATTCCAGTCAGTCCATTAAATCTTAACCTTACTTATCGAGTCCTCAGAGATCTCACTTCCAAAGCAGAAGGCCTGTGCTGGTGGCTAAGGGCAGAGAGAAAGGAATGATGGAAACATTTGGTGTCCCACAATGGAGCAGTGTCTGGGCTGGCTGGCAGATTGCCTCTTTCATCTTTGTTGGCCTACTCAAAAGACCAGCTAGCTGGTGTAAATCCCTGCTGTGCTGGCTCTTAAAGATCTTCATTTAGGGTAGTCCCTTCTGCCCCTATTTCCTCCAGCATGCTGCAGGCATTAGTTTAATAGAAATAAAAATTGATTAGTGTGGTCCCTAGTGAATCTTTCAGGGGTTTGGCAGCAACTGCAAATAATGTGTGTGCAGCTGTTTAGTGAAGGGGTGAGATGGCTGTTATTCCTCTTAAAAATTGATCAGTGCTATTCCTGGGTATTGATCTGAGCCTCCTGGACAGAAGAGGAGCCAGCCCTGTCCAAGGGCACATGGATGGCACTTCTTGAGGAGGCTGGGAAAACAGCTCACTTTCTGGGACAAGAAAACTTATTCTTTATCCCATCTTGTATTTTAACCTTTTTTTCTAACAGCTTTCCCTACAGTCATGCTTATGGGTTTCGGTTATAGGAGTCCCCAGTGTTTAGCACTTGGTGGAAGCTGTAAATGACACTGTGGCTGAACAGATCTAGCACATGTCCATGTTCTGCATTTGCTTAGGGGAAGCACAGTGCATCCCCCAGGCATAATTCCCACTGTAATGGCTGCAGGCAGGATGACAATGCAGCAAGGAGCTTTTCTTTAGCTCATTCCTGTATCCTGTTTAGTTGGTCTGTGATAAATGGATTGATGAAAGTCTATATTGGCTGACTGGGAAAAGCAGTGTCTTTACAGGTGGCTCCAGTCCTTGTCATCCTTTCCTGTTGCTCTTCTGAAGGGGCAGCAGCCTTGAAGGGAGAGTCAGTGCTGGTGCCATCTTTAGTACGGCTTGGAAGCAGTTTTTCATTGCTGTCTGGTACCTCCTGCAGAAGGCTGCAGCAAAATAATCCTTGCTTGAGAATCTCTTGGGGCTTTCATGACTGTTAATTATTAATTCCCCGCTTTTCAGTTTTTTTGGGGTGTATGGTGGAGTTTTTTTTTGCACAAATCTCAGTCCCTTGCCATCTTCACATCCTGTCGAAGATTATTTAATGACATACAAATATCTGCACAGAACAGGGCTGCTGGCTTTTGGGTGATGACTGTATTAGCTGTGCTGCTGACAGCTCCTTGCATTTTGTGCTGGAGGAACGCTTAAACAATGAAATAAGCCCCTGGGGAAAGAGGTAGGAAGGCTGCTGTTTGATATTTAAGGCTTGATTGCACAAGGAGGGCATGAAAAAATCAAGCCCCTTGGGAAGGTGCCAGGCACGAGGCCCACACAGAAGAGGATGCTGGAGATGCCTGGATCGTGTGCTGGCTGCCCCATCACTCTGTTGGGTGCCTTTGCAGTGACTGTGAGCGTGACCCCTGGGTGACACTGCAGGAATGGAATTGCTGTTAATTGCAGCAGTCTGGTCCCTGGTTGTGGCTTGCTGGATTTCCTGAGAGATTTGCTTTACTAGATCAGGCTTCTGGAGGAGTTAAACACAACAACCCATGGTAGGTGGTATCTGAAATAGCTAATCTAGGTATGTCAAGATATATATTGTGTTCATCTGTTGAACCTCTTATTTGGACCAGTGGGTGATGGTCACTCCGTACCAGAAAACGTATTTCAGCATTAGTGAGTATTCAGAGGATGGAAGAAGAATTAATGACATGATTAAGCTTTTCTGATGTGAAAGAAAGAACAGACAGGGAACCTAGCCCAAAAAAGACATAAATAAGAAAAGGTATCAGTAAATGTGTACCAAAATGGTACATATTTACTGTGTAATGTGTACATTACAGACACAGCCAGTCTGGGGAAGAACAAATAACATTTTAGTGGTAAAATAATTTCAGAATTTCTAGGTACTAGTTTTACCATAAATTATAAAATAAAAAAAACTCCTAGAAAAATAAATATGAAAGCATGACTTCTACTATAAATATGTGTGTAAATACTGGAATTCAGGCATTCATTATGTTTAAACTGAATTGGGTCTGCCCAGCATGCTGGGTCCAATTTCTAACATTGCTTGCTTCCCAGTATTTTTGCAGTGTCCTATTACCAACGCATTTTTCAAAGCAGTGGGATGCAGCTTATAGGTAGGATGTGGGGAGCTGGAGAGATTTGTCCAGTTGCAAAGCTGTAACAGGACCAGATTTCTGATGGTTTAGTAGACCATATGGTCTTCGTTGCAGGGATGAGAGACCCCCTTTACAGCCAGAAGCTTTGCAGCTTCTGGGATTTTTGTGCAAGGAGGTTTTGCTCTTTTTGTGATCTGGGGACAGGTTTTGGCTGGAGTAGTTTGAGGTGGTGTGGAAACTCATTATTTTCTGATCTGCTGCTCTCAGGCTGTGAGTTTTCTTTTTCTTCCCTTCTACAGAGCTTGGGTTTGGAAATGTCTCCTCACTGAAATAAAAAGTGATCTTGAAACTTTATGGCAGGTTCATCATTTCTCAGCGTATGACTGCTATAATAGTCATCAAAGCACTAAGGAAACTGTGGCAGCTTTACTTTACTCTAACTCCTACTAGTCACTGAACTGTAATCCTAGTTTTACAGCAGCATAAAAAGTGTCATTAAGCTGATCATAAATCACTTGCTTTGCTGGGAAAGCTGTTAGGACAATTCTGGTCCCACAGAGGAGGTGCTTGGTTTGTGATGACAAGTTATAATGTAGCTGTGAAAAAAAAATAACCCAGTGCAGTGCAAGCAAGATATTGGTGTTGGCTGGGAGGGGTCAGTCCTGGCAAACCTGGAGCTGAAAAGAAGCAATTTAATGAAAGTGGGTGTGTTTGAGTCTTTGGTGGGCTTTGCTCTTTCTGGGTGTCTCTGGGATGTCTTCTGCCAGGAATGGGGTAACTCACCTGGTGCTGCCTTCATGGAGCAGTGTGCTTCAGTGGCCACTTGATTTTTCCATGTACAAAACTGCATTTCTACCCTCCTGTCACTCTGCTCTTGGTACAGAATAAGATGTTTCAGGTGCATGCTGAAGCTGTGCAGAGTTCACCACATCTCCTGGAGCCACTGCTGCAGGACTGAGCAGTGCTGTGCAACTTGCCTGCCACATGGCTGTCTTATCTGTCATCTCTGTGTGACCCCTTTAGTACTGAAAATTGCAATGCTAAAAGCTACCAATTAGACAAATGGTGTGTTCAGAGCTGGCAATTGATTTGAAGTAGATGATTTTATGCTCACAAATTCACAGCCTTTTCAAATTGTCTTAACAAATAGCAGTGTTCTCTCCATTCAGCCTTCTGCAGTATAGGGGATGGTTTGTGACCTCCATCCCGTGTGCCTGGCCCAGAAATGGCAGCTGCTTGCTGAGTTCTGTTGGGCAAACCTGTCTGAAGATCCAGAATTAAGTAAATCATATGTGGATTAAAATAACCTGCCAGCTCCAGGATGTGGAGGAAAAGGAGGGTTTTGGTTTTTTTCCTCATGGCTCAAGTCTATTAGACAGGGCTGCTGGAGTGCTAGACACTTTGCTTTCATCCCAGTTCATCTTTCTCTGTGCCTGAGATACTCTGCTTCATTTAAAACAGGGCTTCAAATCGGTTTTTGCTAAATTGCTGCAAAATCCTGTGTGGATGCTATTCAGTTGATTTAATCTTGGTTTATGTTGATTTAGTTTCTTGCCAACTTTTGCTAAATCCATTTGAGGCAGAGTTAAATCAACTTATGAGTGTCCTTGCAATTTAATTAAATCGACTGATGTAGCTAATGTAACTGATTGTAATTAAATGCAAGCAGCTTTTATATAAAGACAAGCCCTGAGGGGGTTCAGGAAATCCCATCTCATGTTCCCATTAGCCCCTACAAGGAGTTTGCTCACAGTTTACCATCTCTGCCTCTGATCCTTGTCCCACAGCAGAACTTTGCTGTGCCCTGTATTTGCAATAAACTCCATCTCTGATGGCTCAGCTTCATGGCTCTGCCCCACTGCTGCCATCCCTTCCTTGGCTGACCATGTGCCCACAGCCTGGTGGAGAATGGCACTGCCTTGCTTGCTGCCCTAGATGAATAATAACCCGCTCAGGTGGTCATTATGAAGTTGGTCACTATGAATTCAGTCGTTCTGAATACTGACTTTTGCCTGGAAATGCGTTGCTTTTTCTTGTTCTAGGCCTCAAACTGGAGGCTGTGGTCTGTAATGATGTAATCTTCCAAAAACCATCCAGGTCCCATGGCCCAAGGGCTGCTTCTGCTTGTTGAATACCAGCAAGGAGTCTTGCCATTTAAGTGAGCAAAGATCTTGTGCTAACGTGAATTTCTGTGGTTTTGAGTGGTAGAAGACAGGACCAGGTGGTAGAGCAGCCAGAGCAGGCTGTAGCATCCTTTCCTCCAGCCCTGCTGGCACTGCATGGGCTAACTGCAGTGACAGCAGCAGAGACAAGGAGTATCCCTCTCCTTCCACTCCCTTCTACTAATGTCCCCAAAAGTCTGGGTAGCAGAGGATGAGCAAGGGAGGCACCATTTATGACCATGCAAGCTTTTGATTTTCCTGCTCTGTTTCTAGCTCAGTTCCCACATTAAGAAAACATTAATAGCCTCTGATGACAGTTTCATGCGCTGTTTCCAACATTCCCAGTGGGAGCCCTCTCTCAATGAGCTGAGGTACCATGTGCAGATGTGCCACTCAGTGACAAGCCCACAAACAAAGAGAGAAGACTGCAGGAACTTGTGGGGCTGTTCATGCCCTGCTACTGAAGGCTGATCCCATGAGCCCCTAAAAGGAAGTTACTCACAGTTTACTATCTCTGCTTCTGTTCCTTGTCTTTAAGGGACTTGAGAAATCATTTTTGGTCTCTGAGGACCCAGATTGGACTCTTGCACTGCCTTTGCTGCCAGATACATTTGTGATGGAGTTTCTTTTTCAAAGGGCATCATACCTTCATGGGGTCCACCTTGCCAAGGGATTCTAGGCTCTTTTTTTTCCTCTGTCATCTACCTTTTCTTTTAGCCTGGAGCCCATAATCTTTATTGTGCCTTGTTATCTCTCTTGGCGGCTGTGTCATGCCTGCAAAAGCAGTGGGAGAGTGGCACTAGGGCTTAGTGAGCTGAGCAAAGTCATTGGCCAAAGAGGAAAGAGGCCAAGGAGAAACCCCATGTGCAGGGAGTTCTGGGGTGCATCCATGGCTGAGGAATAGGAGCTCGGGTCAGGTGGTGGGGTGGGAGCCAGCAGAATTTCAAGAGCATCAATGGGAGTGGGTTTGTGGATGTCATTTGTGAAATGACTGGCTTAGAAAAAAACCACAAAACTTCTCTGTGTTATTATTTGTAGAGGGATGTGGTGGACATGCCCAAACCACCTTTTGTAGGATGGAGTTACTGGTGGAAATTGAGGTCATCTTAAAACAGCTGATTGTAAAACCCAACTGTCTGAAGACTGGTAAGCTCCACATCTCTGAGCAGTGTGGCAGATGAGACAGGGCAGCATTTGGGTGACATATTTCAACAAAGTGTTGGAACTGAGCCAGGCTGGATGGCTGAAGTGAAGCTGACATCTTGCAGAATAGCTGAGGAGAGCTGAGCAAGGAAGAGTTGAACCAATGAACCAGCAGAAATGAGGATACTGAAAGCCTTTGGGAGTGAGGAAGAGAAGGTACCCTGAAAGACACTGAAGGTAAGAGTGACTATGATACAATCTTCCTCAATCTGTGGGAGTTGAGCAGGCAAAAAGAAGCCTTAAGGGACAGCCCAGATGTTTGTCTGAATGTTAGGTGGAGCAGATAAAACAATCTGCACCTAAAAATAGATTTTGCTTCTGGAAATGCT
Organism: Zonotrichia albicollis; assembly: GCF_047830755.1. NCBI lineage: Eukaryota > Metazoa > Chordata > Aves > Passeriformes > Passerellidae > Zonotrichia > Zonotrichia albicollis. The sequence continues at coordinate 9,315,539 of NC_133830.1, forward strand.
ATAGCAAAGAATGAGTGAATTCAAAACACTGAATTTTGTTCATTTGTTAAAAATCCAATTTGGCGTGCTCTGCTCACTCTTAAAATGCACTTAGATTTTTAATGAGTGAAAAAATTTGGAAAGTGATTTTGATTATTTTGATGCTGTTGAAAGAGAAGTACTTGTAGAGAAGTTAATGAAGGAGAGAAAAAAAGGGGCTATTTATAATGTTCTCAGCCCTCCCTCTAGCACCAGGGATGTTTTGTACAGCAGGATCACAAGTGTGTTGCCAACCACCATCAAGGCAGAGGAAGGAAGCAGAGCAGAGATGGAGTGGCATGAGAGGAGCGTGTGCCACTTGCAGTATGTACCTATGTGAGGTGTATGTAGCCACCTATATGCAAGTCAAAAATCCACTTAAATGAGTATAGAAAGCTCACATCCTTTTGCTCTCCTCAAAACCATTGTACCAGAGAACTCCTGCTGGAAAACACAGAAGGATAAAAAACAATTAAATACTGCACCAGCAGTAGTTACTTTATGCCTCATTTTTCCCATGAAGGCTCTTGTGGGAAAAAGGTATTCCCATGGCCTTGCAGTCAAATTTAATGACAACACATTAGCAAATCCAAGAGGACTGATTGGTTTGAACATCTTGCAGGCTGTCAGCACTGGAGCTGGGCTGCAGCCTGGCCATGGGGATGTGTGTCTGTCATCAGGAGCTGTGAGCATCCTGCTGCCTGCCTTAGCCAGGGTCTCCTGCTTCCCTGGCCCCAGGGTGGCAGGTGGGTGACTCTGGCAGAATTTCTCACCTCCCTGTTGAAATGAGAATCACCAGCAGCTGCTGCAGCTGCTGCTTCAGGCCTGAAGCTTGGCCATGAAAGCCCCCAGCTGGGACTGCTGCCAAAGGGAGGGTTAATTTTGCATCCCATGGGAGCTATGGATCTTGTGAGATTTGCATTGGGGGATGTAATTGCTTTGGGGAGAGGTGACCCTGCAGGACATGAGACACATGGAAGCAGCAGGTGGAGGTGCAGAGGTGGGGGCTGCCAGGGTTGTATTGCTCCCACCACTCCAGCTTGGTGCTGGGCAGCCTTGCTCAGCTCACACCTGCAGCCCAGGTAACACTGGGGAAAGGAGTTTAGTAGGGTCTTCCAGTCCACAGGTACTTCATGTTGTTTGGCTTATTCTGCAAAGTCAATAGCTGTTGATTCCCAGCTGCTGGTGTAAAGTAAAACTGTAGTGCACTTTTGTGGTTTTAGATTTACCTCTTAGAAGAGAAAAATGACTTCGTAGTACTATAAATATTATATTTCCATGCTGGTAATAGGAAGGAAGTGAACCCAGGGCACTGCTGTCCCTTAGGCTTTCTTTCTGTGATAGCAGGTCCTGTCATGCTGACCCATGGAGAAAACCCAAACACTGAGTCACTTCTGGAACTGTTGCATTTGGCTCGTAGTTTGTGGGGTGGTTTTTAGGAACATGATAGCACTTGGGTTTAGCAACTGTTTAAGGAATGTGCAGTTGTTGTTCACGTCTCTATCCCCTCCAAACGTTGCTGTTGCTCAGGATTTCATATCAGTCCACAAAGAGGTTGAAACAAAACACAGTGAGGCAGGAATAAGCATAGGAATTAGCTGTGAGGTAACCTAATAACTATTGATAGGTTACCTATCTATAGAAGAGGAACTCAATTGTGACCCAAAGTAGAAATAAAATTAAAACAACTCTTCAATTATGTTTTCTTTCTACTTTCCTCTGCTCCTCTAGGAGTTGAAATAAAAGAGGACATGACAAAATACTGAGCTGGAGTCTGCTTTCTTTGTGGAGTCTGGCCCTGCTGTAATCCTAACTGCTTGTGATTGAGCAGGGTTTGAAGGATCACAGGCCAGGGATTTTTGATTTGCTCTTTAAAGAGATTCATGTATGAATGAAACATCTGTGGCTGTGTGATTCTCAACTGGTCTTCTGTGAAATTTTTTGTATTTTTAGCAAGACTGTCTGCTTCCTAGTCCTTTCTTGGACCCAAAAATTATTTGTTTTTCTCAGTTAATGGACAAACCTTTTTGGCATGACTGGGTTTTGTTGTGTGAGCAGCATTTCAAGTCCTTGCTTGCTGAAGTTTAGCAAGCATGGTTCTGATACAGGTTGGAGTCTTGGCTCTGGGTTGCATGTGACCAGCAGAGATGGTGACAAACACTCTAAATAGAAAACTTCTGTGCTTACTGTTAGAAAGCTTCTTCAAGCCACCCTCTCCTTTTCTGAGGCTAATGAACTTTCAGCCCTTGTTGACTAGCATATGGATCTGTAGATCCCATTGGAGATGTTTTATGCAAAAGCTATACCTCTTGAGGTGCACAGTGACATGGAGCACATTTCCAAGAGAGCACCATCCTCTGCAGAAGGCTCCTGAGCACCAGCCTTCCTAGCTCATTGGACATGGCTTTTCTCTTAAGGTGGTCCTTGCAACATGCTCTGTCACACAGGCAGTGTTCTGAATTTAATTTTATTACTGTTTTATTGGTCCCAGAGAAGAGCAAAGGGAATTTCTGCAGGTCACAAGGAAGAGTGGAGGTGGTTGAGCCTCAAGAAATACTCAGTGTGGTGTGGAGAAGTTGCTCCACAGAAGCACCTGGTTTTAATTAATCTGTTGAACCAATTTGGTTGTAGCAAACTAATTCCATTAACAGGCTAAGCAGAATAATGGCAGGCACGGCTGCTATAATTCCTTGTTACGCTTCCAGTTGAAACAAAATCCTCTTTGCATCAAGTAACACAAATCTAATGTGTTCATTATGATATCTTTGGTAGTTGGGCACATCCAAATGTTTCACATGTGTTTTCATAATTTCCCCCTCCCTACTATATGAACAAAGTGTGGAAATGAGGTGATTTCTCCCCAGAGAAACAGAGCTAATTGGTGCATTAATGTTCCTGAGATAAATCAAATTGAAATCCCCTGCTATGCTTAGGTATAGGGTAGACTTTCATATTAGTTCTACTGTTCATTGGGAGTATTTCAGTTGGTTCTTCAGTTGAGTTGGTTGCTCACTTACCAGCCAGACCTGTGTTCAAATGGTCAGTTGCTGTCTTCAGGGAACTCAAATGTGCTTGAATTATGGTCTCACTACTAAGAAAAGATAGTGTCAGACCATCTAGCTCAGTTATCTGATCCCTGTTAGTACTAAAGGATGGCCAGAGAAAAGGGGACAGTGTCCATGTGTACACTGGGTGCTCATTCCTTGTGTGCAGTCTGTCCCCTGCTTCTGCCTCATAGTCCTGCCTGTCTGTCCTGCTCCTTGAGAACTGGCTGCAAATTGGTGCTCTGTTGAATCCCACCTGTTTTTTTAGCCTCCTCCCTGTCCTTCAGCTGTGAGTTCCGCAGTGCAGCTTTAAACTGTGCAAGAACAGCCCTGCTTCATTTGGTTTAAATGATTTGTCCTTGTGTGTGCCCTCCATCACCAGGGTACCCATGTCTCCAGCTACAAGGCCAAATGGTTGGGGAGGAGAGAAATATTGTGGGGCATGAATGATCAGGTTGTGGAGTAAGCAAAATATGAAGCCCAAGGAGGCAAGAGGGGAATGTGGGTTCAGACCTGACCTAACCCTCAGCCTTGGAAGGAATGCTTCCTGCTTGTCACATTTGCCATGTGCCTGTGCAGGGATGCTCTGTGTGCTGCTGCCCTTCGGAGATTCACAGCTTACCCTCGAGATCTGACACTGCTAATTTCTGAAGTGCTAGTTTTCCAAACTGGATTTATCACTAAGAAACAGATGAGGTTTCATGGATTAGACTCAAATCATCCACCCTGGGAGGCGGAGGGTGTGCTGGCATGGTCTGCAATTCTTCCCTGCTGGAGCAAGTGGGATGTATAAACCAGGAGTGAGCCCAGGTTCTCTCCTGAACCTGAGACTGGGCTCTGCCTTTTATCCATGCTGCATTGTTGCCACCCAAGTCATTGCTTGTAAGTGGCCTTCTTCTGGGATGTCATATCTCACTTTATCACTGTGAGGAAGTTGTAAAGCTTTCTGGTCTTGTCTGATCATCTCCTGGTGTGCTGACTTCAGGTCTAGCTGGTGAAACATCCTGCTGCAAGGGTTGACTGGCTGGAGTCATGCCATGGGGGTTGCATGTCCAAAAGCATCCTGTCTTCAGATGGGATGCTCTTGTAAGCTGCTCCAGTTTCCCTGTGTATTTTTATAATGCATAAAAACCCATTAGAGCACTGATGTGCATCTGGGGTCTCTTACCCTGCAAACAAAGTAGAAAGGGTATTGTTAAACTATTGGGAAAAGCACTGGTTTGCTATGCTGGGGCTGCAGCTGCTTGTATGCCCTTAGGGATAAAGCTCTGGCTGTGTGGGTTCTATTGCCTGCAGAGCATATGTGGGGCAGCTCTTGCAGTCAGAGAGCAAGCTGGCATTTGTTAGACTCACACTGTGAATGGATGTGAGGAAATGGGCTCTTGATTTTTGTGGAATTATGTTTTCAGTGCAGCACTAGGGAAGGGAAGAGGAGAATCTAAGTTACTGAGATAATTTTGAAACTCTCTGCCCCACTGTGAGATTTTGCTGAGCGATTTCAGAAGTACCATTCAGCACAGCTTATCAGCTTAGTTTGGGAAGAACTAGAAATTAGAGAGTGATGGAAGCCAACCTTCAGAGACCAGCTTTGTCAGAGAAGGCAGCTGCCAAGCAGAGCTTTATGTGACTTGCACGCAGTGGAGCAAGACTGTGAAAATCCTTATTGGTGCCAGCTTGCAGTAGCTTGCTGCAGACAAACAAAAGCACAACCCTCTGCTGGCTGTGTCCATCCTCTCCCACAGGTGTGTGTTGGCAGGCACATACCCACACCCTCTTGGTAAGCACATCCACATCTCAGCTCCAAACCTGCTCCAGAAAGACAAACAGCAAGGTGGATAAAGCAGTGCTGTGATGCTCCCCATCGGGGATTAGTTTCTCCTGGGTTAGTTAGGGAGATGCAGGTGTCCAAGCTGAAAGCTGCTGGGCATTTGTGATGGCAGCGTCAGGAGGTGAGTGCAAGCAGCTGCAGCACCCTGCAAAAGGGAGTGTTGTACCCAGCTTGATCAGCCCTCAGGTCATGGGGCTGCATTCTTCCTATGGAACATGTCCTTTTTCTTTCCTGTTGCTCTCACTCTGTCAGTGCAGATTGTGAATTATGTGGGTGTTCTGCAGGTAAAAAGATGACATTCAATCTGCTTTTTTCATGGTTAACAATCCAGGGGTGCTTTTCTCTAGAAAAAATCCAGGGTATCCAGTGGAGTTATGCCAGCAACATACTTGGCATGGCAGGCTGACTGGAAAATCTGTTTGCTTCTCTGTGAATAAACCCCTGACACCTCATTTGCTGAAACCCCCAGAGTGGCATGCAGCTTCTTCCTATAAATACTGGCTGATCAAGGATGCTAAAAGCAGAAAGGCCATTGCTAATTACAAAGCTATTTCTGCCAGGCCATTAAAAGATGTTTTATCTACTCTTGGCTTTCAAAACTCACTGTATTTGCATGAATTGATAAGTTTTTCTCTCAGCTTACATTGAATATGATGGCATTTGAACTACAGCTCTCAGAGTATAGTACTCTAAAAATTCAGAAAAACACCAACAAACCAAGGAATCACTGATTAAAAAAAGACCCCTAAACCCATAGCAACAAAGTAATAATCACTGTTAACATTTCAAGGCCTAATGCTTCAGCCATGGTACTTAATCGATAATTGAAATTGCAAGAGAAATGTAATGCTTGAAATTAATGCAGTTAATTTTATTGCTAGCACTTGTAATTTGAAAGCAATTCTGAAATCAATATGACTTTTTTTTTTGCACAGAATGGGAAAGCCAGAAAGAACCACAAACAGTTCAGTATTTAAGTGGGACCCATGGTTTCATGAGACATCAGGATTAATTCTATCCATTTTTCCCCTAGCTATAAATAAGATCTCCCCTATGCCATTTGGGTGCATTTAATGTTTGTGAATTGTTTGATATTGTATTTCTCAAAGGCTTCAAGTTGCTACTCTCAGGTTTTCTCTCTGTCCCACATGTTGCTCTGAGTGCCAGTAAGGCTGTGGGAGAGGGGAGAGACTTGGAAAGGCAACCATGGCGTGGAGAATGGAAGGGGTTGTTATGTGTGTCTTGCAAATATGTATTTCATCAGGAAATTGGATTGACTCTGGCCTTAAAACTTCTCTTCTGGGAGAGTCCAGGCAGTTTTGTAACATCCCACCCTCTTTCCAAACTACTCAAGCTTGTGATCCCCCCAAAAACTCATAGGCATTGAATCCAAAGAAGAGTTACTAATTGCCACTGGTGTATGTAGTCTTGTTTTCTGTCGTGTTGGCTGGAGGATGTTAATCCTCATCACCTGAAGCAGCTCAGATACATGGTGGCTTCTGAGCCAGCCCTGCTCAGGTGCCAGGGTGTGTGAGTTGGCAGCTTGGATACTCGGTGTGCCTGTGCTTCCCCTGTTCCAATACAACTGCATTAATGGGCACTGCAACAGATATCACTTAGTTTGCAGACTACCTCTGGGGGTCCCGAAGTTCAAAGGTTCTTTTTGACAGAAAAGTCTGCGATGACACATGCTGTGATCAATAGCGTGAGCCTGCAGTGTAGTCAGACAGCAGCATGGGCCCTTCTCCCCTGAGCAGGGACTCGGACCAAAAGCTGCCATCCAGCCTGTCTCACTGCTTATTCAAACTGGCATCCTCTTGATCTCTGTGGGAGTGCTGCAAATGTAAGAGCAATGGTTTCTTTATATGAAAAATACCCTAAAAAAGCTAATTTTAGAGTTAACAATGATCTGATTGTTTTCCAAAATACCTTTGGTGTGTAGCTTCCAGTGGCTGACAGGATTTTGTGGGTGGGGGGGTTATTTAAATAAGAAAATTCTTTTCTACCTTCAGTCTCATCCTTTAATTTATCAAGCTAATTAACTAGTCTTACCCAGGGACACTTTGTTCCCATGCAATGCCCTCCCCCATCAGAGTCAAGGGAAGACATCTGTGCACACAAAGGGTGTTACTCCTGTACCCTGCATGCAAGTGGGGGGGTGCTTTCTCATTCATCTGGCTTCATTTGAATCTTTCTCTCTTCACCCCAAGCTCAGCTGAAGTACATCACAGGTTCTTCAGCTAATTAACACGATTACAGCTGTCTGCATCAGGTTGGGAGATTGAGTTAGAAGCTGTCAAGGTCCCAATATACTGGAGTCTCATTACTGAGTCTCTAGAGCAGCCACATATAATGAAATTCAAACAGATCAGGTTAAATTAGATTAGCTAATGGAATTCTCATCTTCTCAGTTTAATGTAATTCTGAACAGTGACTCTTTAGTTTACTTACAAAATAAGTGTTTCTTTGAGTTGGATTTGACCTGACCCTGCAGGTCTTTGGACCTCTGAGAAGTTGGTGTTCAGGATCTGAACTCTGTGGGGTTGGTTGGTGGCTTTTGGGGACCTTGTGCTAGGGGACCTGGAAGTAACTTGGTGCTGGGAGAGGAGGCTCTGCTGTGCTATTTGTTGGTGTTTGTGGGGTGGCCCCAAGGGACTTGCCTGGTGGATCTCTCCTGCCCTCAGTGACTGTAGCTGGGATAGAGGCACACAGCAACTGCCTCTGCTGCAGCTCCTGTACCTCAGTGCAGAAACAGAGGAGACAGAAGAAATAGCTTCTGTTGCAACACACTTTGAAGTGTTTGATTTGTGCTATTAGCAGCTCAATTCTTCGTCCTGGTGCTGAGAAAGAGGAAAGATGGAGCAGGCACCTGATAACTAACTCCAATGGGTTGATGCTCTTGTTTCAAAGTAGACAAGTTTCCAGAGCTACAGTAGTACTTGGGTTTTTTTGCAAACTAGGGGGGAGAGGCTATTGTGAAATGTTCATTTTTTTATAGAGGCAATGTCTTGCACTGTCCCTTAGCAATTCCCAGCTCTGGCAGCAAAAATAGCAGTGCCAAAGTGAGTTAGAGAAGCCTTCAAATCTTGATGGGGAGCTGCAAAGTTGTGCAGAACTCAGCAAAGCTGCTGAAGTGTCCTTGCTGTAACCCCTTTTTGTAATCAGCAAGGAAACAGGCAAGATGTAAGGAAAGGTCCCTGGCTGTCTGTCACTGGCTCGGTGTGACAGGCTGTGCTGGTGGAAGATGCAGAGTCTGAAGATCTGATGGGGATGGCAGGATCCCAGTGCCTGCTGGGGGCTGGCTGTGCTCACTGAGGATCCCTGCTATTGTGTGGCTGCTGCTAATCCTGGAGTGACACTGGATCTTTGTGTAAGTGGCAAAAGCTGCCTCTGTTTAACTTAAAGAGCAAATAGTGCGAGTTAGGAAAGGATTTGTCCTGGTATTCTCTTACCAGCAGAAAGCCAGGGAGCCACAAAACAGTTGAATCGAGTGGGAAAGAAATTGTATTTGATGTGTTTTTCTGTCTTTACAGAAATTGCTTCACTTCTTGACCTCTGTCAGTGTGGCACCTTCTGCAAGAACTAAATTCACTTTATGTGCAGTGGTGTTATCTGGCTTGGTGTCACTGTCTGGCAGCATGAGGGCTTTTTAGGAGCTGTTGGGGCTGTTTTCAACACAGACCCCCACTTTTCCTGACTGTGTGGTGTCTGCAGCCAGCTCATGAGTGTTTGTATCCCACTGTCATGGTCAGAGTCCCACCATAACCACATGCAGCTTTTGATTCTCTTTCCCAGCTTCCAGCAAACTGAACAAGTTTTTTGATTGGAAAAGTAGTAACTTCTGGCCATACAGTGACACTCCTAAGGGCTTTAAGCTCTTCTGTGGGTGGTATTAATTTGGTAGCATCTCCTGGTAAAAGTGAATGGCTCTGAGCTGTCCTCAATCCAATTTTCTTTTAAGAGTCTCTCCTTGCTGTGACATCTCTGCTGTGCCTTCTGTGGGGTTGGTGCTTTGGGGGATATATTGTTCCTGTGAGTGTCCATCTGCTCACCCAGGCTGTGAGAAGGCTGAACACCCACTGTGTTCAGGGCACCAGACACTTCTGCTGGTTATGGGATGCTGCTGGGACTGGAAGAAGTTATTCCCAGCAGGACTCCTCTCTCCTTCCTTAACACACAGGTCTTCTCAGCTGCAAATTCCATTGCCAGCATAACAGTTGTTTTCATTGCTTCACTGGGAGTAGAGAGGTTAACATCTTGAGCACCAAATAAAATACATACAAGCAAATAGCACAATAGCTTAATCCCCTGGAAATTACTCCTTCAGTACAGAGTTATGTTCCCTTTTTATTTCTCCCCACTTTCTTTTAAAAGGCAGAATTACATTTTATTTACAGCTGGGCCCAGGACCTGTAGTTTGCTGCTTCTGCATGCAGAGTTACAGAATAATCCTCTAGATATTCTTTTCCCAAGGGGAATTTCCTGGTTAGAAGATTGTGAGATCTTGGCAATGCAGGGTGAAGCAGTTCAACCACAGTATCTCATCTTTCTTAAATGTGGCCCATTACAAATAAGGTCCTTAGTGGAACAACATCTCTCTAGTCTTGCTTGCAGTGGAGCTGGCAGCAAGTTCAAGTTGTCATTGCAGAGATGAGCAGTTTCCAAAATACATAAATATCCACTCCTTCTCTGTTGATTCTACCACTTTGCCTATAAACAGGCACACAGCCACTCTCCAAGTGAGCCATCTGGGTTTGACAGATGTCGCTGGCTTTTTCTGGACCCATTGTTAAATGGGAAAAAGGGAGGGAATATTGTGAATTGAAGGAAATAACTTCTGATGGCAGTCTGCAATTTCATGGGCTGGGAGATGAGCTGCCCTTCTTTCCTTCAATTGCCATCATCTTCGTTGATTGTAATCTGCATTTGAAGCCTGGGAAAAATCACTTCTGGTGGGAAGTCCTGGAATTGTCACTTTTTTGGGGAAGAGAGTTTAGGTGTATTTTTACCCTTGATGCAGATCTAATGGGCTTTTTGTATGTCTGAAAGATGTAGTGTTGGTTTCTGAGGCTGTGTAATAAGGTCTGTAAAGCTCTCATCTGGGACTAAATTCCCATACTCTGGATGCTTTTTATCCATCCTGCTCCCAGCACTTGGCACATGCAGGTACAAGGTAAAGGCCTCCTTCTCTCAGTCTGAGAGCTACATGTACTTGCATATTCTTGAAGGCTCTTTGAATCGTGGTATTTGCTTCCTAATGTAGAAAGATTCCTGTGTGTGATCATTTCTGACAAATTATGAAGTTAGTAAAGTTGACATTATGGCTAAATACCAGCATCAAACATCAACTTTATGCTACCTTTATATATATATATATATATAATTGTTGATGAAAGCATGTAAAATACATCAACTTTCTGAAAGTGACGGTATTAAAAATAGAAGGGGAGGTGTCTATGAAGTGCTAAAGGTCATACACCAAAACTGAATTTCAAGTCATTGATTCAGATGAGAGTCTGTGATGAGATGCTTTTCTTCTCCTTTCTAATGTGTGTGGGGGTGAAGTTTCAAGCTCAAATTGAGACACACACACAGAGTTTTCTGCCGTGCTGGTGGTGAGGCATCTGGCAGAGAAGACCATGTGTGGCTGTGGGCTGAACATGGACATGTGAATTACCATAAAAATACTTCAGTGAGAGCAAAGTCTGAAGGGCACATTTAGGACAACTTTGTCAAATTGCAGGTTTTATACTTGCTTTTAGGGTTGATTCAATTAACTTTAAAAAGGAGGAGAGGAGCAGGGGAAGCACTGTACTTGCTCAATCCTGCCCGTGTGGCAGCACACCGAGTGTGAAACTGTCAAAGATAGAAGTTTGCTAAAGAAATCTGTAAATACTGAAAACCTTGTTTCCTCCTCTGCATTATCTTCCCCAAGAGAGTCAATAAAGGGTGATACTACTTAACAACCTACATTCAGCTCTGAACCCTGGATCATTGTCAGCCTGTTGGAGAATGTGTGTGAAAAGTCTTTGTATGGATTGCTGCTGTGCTCCCAGATTTGACACCAACTCCCAGATTTGACACCAGCTGTTGCTCCCAGCTGTTCTGTGTTTGTGCTATAGAAGTGTGTTTCTGTTTTGTCAGCTTTAGATGTGTTTCTCCCACAAAGGTTCCTGCCCTACACTGTAAGCATTTCTGAAAAGATTTTGTCCCTACTGTTTATCCCCTAGTAAAATGTTTTCTTGCAAGTGGTTGTGGAATGGAGCTCTGGGTTCATGGTTTTATGTGGCTCTAGGGAAAAATGGCATTTTCTACTGAAGGATTTGACTGTACAATAATTGTAAAGGAAAACAAACAGAAATTAAGTGGACAGCATTTTGTATCAACAGATGTTTTCTCAAGGTAAAAACAACTTGTTCAAATGATTTGCATTTAAGGTGGAATTTGGGGCATGCACAGAGCTTCAAGTACCTTTCCCCATCCATCTGCCCCTTCTGTGCTCTGTGGCATCCATGAGCCTTTCTGCAGGAGCTGCAGAAACATCAGATCAGTGTGTGGCCACCCTGGTGAGCTCCCACAGCTCCCTTAGCTATGCTAAATTTCTGGTGGTTTTCTTCCTCTTCCTGCTGGACTCTGTCTTGGAGCTGTTTTATCAGCACTAGATTCTTGTGATTTCCTTGCTCCTCACCTACATCCCCTTCTCTCTCCAGCCCCACTGCTGTGCTCCTTTTTTTATAGCTTGTGTGATGTGTGTTGTTTGATGGTGCAGGAATAATCCCAAAGTGATTTGTCCTACTGAGTGCTGGGGCTCAGCCTGGGACATTTGCAGAACTGGGTCCATCTCCAAGACTGGAGACTGTCCAAGACATTTGTATTAGGGTGAAACAGGAAAAACTGGGAAACACTGAGTGCTGTGGAGTCTAAACTTCAGTACCCAGACTGGAAGGCACAGAGTCTGTAGTGCTGAGTAGTGCGAGTGGTATCAGCTTGATGCATTTATTTTGCCCATCGACATCAACTCGCTGGAGGTGCCTGAAAGCAGGACTTTTACTGGCTGTGCTGAAGAAACGAATGTTAACATGAAATCCGGGATTTCCAGTGAGCTCCATGGAAATGACATACTTAAATCACTGTAAATGGTGGCATTTAGTTCCCTCCGGGGATACTTGGAAAGCCCTACCCTGCAAATGCGAATCGATTACAGCTTTGTGAAGAGAAGTGTGATAAAGGGGTTTGAAAAGCTCACTGAGGGATGGGAGGCCTCTGCAGAAAGGGATCTGGGCTGTTTAGGAGCTGAAATGCTGTCTGAATCAGCAACTGGATGAATTGGATTTGTTTCAGGGGTCACTGCCCAAACAAATATTTTCAATAAGATATTCATAAGCCTTTATTAAACCTAGAATGAGGCCACCCTGTACTGTCCAAGACAGTGCAGGAAAGAGGGTCAAGATAAAAGGTTTGCATTAGCATTGGTAGTTATGTTTGGGCAAGGTTTCTTTTTTTTGGCCTTACTTAAAGGGAAAAGTAGTCCAGGAGGTGTCTGTGAGATGATAAAAGAGGCACTTGGGACATATTTTTTCCTTTTGCATGAATTTTCAAAACACCTGAATCTAGAAAATCTTTTCCCTCAATAGTGTCCCATGAAACTCAGAATTTGCTTTCAAGTGAGAACAGATGCGAACACACATGGAGAAGGAGAGGGGAAAATGCTGCTTTGAAGGAGTTAACAAGAATGTGGAGCAGAGTGCTTGGTTGGTAAAACCTGCTTGGATGTTTTAAAGACATTAATCAAAGTTCCTGCAGATGATGTTTAAGGAAATGAAGCACCAGTAGAAAAGAGAGGGAGGGTTTTAGAAGAATAGTTGGTTAAAAGAAGATGAACAGACAGTGCAAGTAAATGATGCATTTTCCTGGTGGAGAGAAATTACCAGCAGAATACTACAAGGTTTCATGCCAAGACCTTGTGTCTTTCAAGTAGGATTCAGAGAATTGAACAAGGAATAAAAAAGAAAATAATTAAGTTTTTGCAACCCAGCAAACTATTTGAGGTGGTAAAGACAGGCCAAGTGCAAGGATGTGCAGAAGGATATTCTGAAACAGAATGATGGGATGGTAAAATGACAGATGAATTTCAGGGTAGGAATATGTGTAGTGATGCACATAAAAGTAATTCTGCATGTACATAAGGCAATGAGCTGTGAGATGCCAACAGGCTCTGGGGGCTTGAGGTTCTGGGTTATAATGTAGAGCTCAGTGGTAGTATTGGCTCAGTGCTCAGCAGTGATGAAAACCAAACTGAACATTAGAAGTTATTAGCAAAGGCAGTGGGAAGAAAACATGCTGCAGCTGTGTAAACTTGTGTTTGCACTGCCTCCTCCTCTTTGTCTCCTGGCTCTGGAACAAACCAAGAGAACTGCAGAGAGGCTCAGAGCAGGGTTAAATCAGAGGTATTGGGTTGTTTTTCTACAGGAATTTTTAAGGAAACCAGGGTTCCCTAGACTATGAAAGAGACTGGCTAAGGTGAAATACAGCAGCAGTCTGTAAAACCATCAGAGGTGGTAAAGGTAAATAGGGAGTGATTTCTATGGTGGTTCATCTCCAGCAGATGAAGGGCAAGATTGCAAGTTTTGCTGGCAAGGGAGGGGGAGTGCAATTGTAGCAAAGCATGTGAAATCAAGTTCTAATCATGGGTGCTGTGGCCTTTTTGTAAATGTCTAGGAAGCCTTTAATGAAAGGTTAATTGAGTGTTGGATCGGCAGAGAAGTATCCTGGGAGAGAAAATGGTGAGTGCATGACTGGAGACAAATTGATTTGATTTCTGTGTATCACAGTAGGGTGGTAATTCATGCTGTTCCCTGGCTGATGTGCCCTGAAATTGCCATGCTGCTGTTCAGCCCTTGGCTGTCTGGCTGCCATGGCATAGGTGCCATTTGGCAGCATGTGACATTCCTGTGGCTTGGTTTGAGTCTGGAGCTTCAGCCCAACAGAACATGTAGGTCTTGGGAGAATCATTCCCTGGGAGACCTGGGTGTCTTGCAGACCCAACTTGTTGTGGAGATAATTAGCTCCATCAGCCTTGTTGGAATGTGTTCAGAGTGGGGCTGGGAAGCAGTGCACTTCACTGGCTTTGCTTCTTGTCACCACCCGTGCTATGGCATGCTTATACTGAAGCAGCAAAGCAGATGAGATATGCTTCCAAGCACAGTATCTGGGTTTTATCTTTGTTAATAAAAAGAAAAAAAAAAGTTAAAAGGAAGCTCTGGAAGGGGTAACAGCCTTAAAATTAATTTAATTTTCAATCTGGACAGATATGTTGAAGATCTCAGTGGTTGTTGCATCAAGGTGAGATTTTTCTCCTTGCTTAGGGCAAGTGTTACCTTGTCAGAATGAGATGTGTCTGGGATCTGACTGCCTGCCAGTAACAGGGCTGTGGACCATGTCAGGCTTTTTTTTTTTTTTTTTTTGAAGTCTCTTTTATTTCTAATATAATTGTCTGCATTTTACAAATTATCTCAGAGGTTGCTGCTGTAGTTTTGTGTTACTGGGCTACACCCTATGCATGCCATTTTGGCTGCTGCTCACCCAGGTACAGGTCTGCTCTCTCTGCCATGGAGGGATTTCTTGGCAGTGATGGTCAAATAGAGATGAGTTGGGTCAAAACTCACCAGATAGATGCCAGGTCTTATTTAGAACAACATACCTGGTGTTTTGTTGGCATTTGGGCATGGTAGAGACATCTGCATTGGTTCTTGTATGTGCTAAGGACGTATGGCTGCCCTGAGAATAAATGAATATTTTAATGAGCAGAGTTTGTCTGCTCACCTAAACATTAGACTGAATGGGGAAGCTGGTGGGGAGCACTGTAGCCACAATACTCCCAAACTAAGCTGACTTCTGCTCTCTGAGAAAAACCACAATATAACTTTTTGTCAGGCCAAATTTGTAAACTAGAACAACTTTTTTTTTATTTGTTCAAAGGTTTGCCTGCTATTGGCTTTTTCTGAATTGTTGTAGTGAAAAAATGTATTAGGGAAAATAAGCTGATAATTATAGGCTGAATAAATTGTCTCTAAATCTAAGAATTAATAAATCAAGGAAAAAAAAGTAGAGGAAAATAAGATTTGCAATATCTTATAATAACCCACTGGCCTGGTGATGGGATACTGCAAAGGAAGATATTTAACAGTGAGCTCTTACATGCTTGATAGGGCATTTGCACCAGCAAAGTCGTGTTCTCTTTTGCATGCTGCTGCTTGTGGACCAGCAGTGTTTCCTAAATGAAAACCTACACATGTTAGAGAAGGTCACAAATGTCCTGGGTTTTGCTGAGTTCTGTACTTTGAAAGAAAAACTCTGGAAAAATTCATGACGTCTGAAATAGTGCAATTTTTCAAGGATGCTCCGCTAGCTCCCTGATGAACAGCCAAAGTGAAGTCCCTCCTGGTGCAGGAAGGTGAAAGTGAGCAGGATGAACCCTGATGAATTTAAATGAGCTCTGAGCCACCTTGCTCTTGTGGGGGTCCCCATGCTCTGTGTCATCCTGAGGCTCTTGGATTGCAGACTGGAGGGGCTGCCGTGGCTCTCCGGAGCTCACAGCATGAGGATGAGACTGTGCTGTCACACGGGCTGCACTGGGCCCCTCTGTGTTTGAAAGCAGGTTTTCCTCCCTATCAACAGCAGCACAGACTCATGAGCTGGCACTATTAGCATGTGTGTTTTCCCCTCATACAGTGCAAGAATAATTATCCTCTCTCAGCAGTGTGACTGTTTCTGTTCCCTCTGATTTATGGAGGCAAAGAACTCATTTGAGAGGATGAGTCAGAAGTAATTGAGCTCCAGGGGGCTGTATTTCATGGCTTCTTCTCTCTTTATTTTTGCCCTGTACTGCACCTCATGGTTACCAGTTCTTTGGCCTTTCAGGGAATGCTCAATAAATCTGAGGAACGAGCTGAGGTCTTGGTTGATGTTTAGAAACCAACCTGATTCTGTAAATCAAGAATGTAACACAGTGATACTCTTTCAAGCTTTGAAATATTATCATGAATATAATATGATTCACAGTTGGCTATTCCCAAATACTTGGCACCTTCTATAAAATGCAGGATGGGTGCAAAAGCTGCTCTGCAGGGAATTCCACATGCAGCTGGTGCAGGAGCGGGTTTGGCAGCTGGTGAGTTGCAGGGACTGGTGCTGGGTTTAGTTGCAGAACATGAATTATTATGCTAGGTATAACTGAAGCTCCTGGAAAGACAGAGCCCAGGAAAAGCTTTAGGGAATTGTTTGTGCTTCTGCAGAGGAAGCCAAAGTCACGTGTGTCAGTTTGTGTGTGAGAACAACGCTGGTGCTTGAGTCATGCAGACAGATCCCAGGCAATCAGGGATTGATGGCATGGTCTGGGCAAAGGTGGGACACAGAGCCATCACTTGCTGAACTGATGTAAGCAATGGATGGGCAGCAGGTGTATTTTGCATGTTACTGGTAAAGGTCTGTGGGCCTGACCGCTTCATGATGTTTTGAGAAGGTTTTTGAGTCCCACAGTGGTTGAGTATCAAGGCAGCATGAAAGACCTGAGGGTTTTTATTACTCTCTTGAAATAATTCCAGTCCTGTTGTGGTGGTGTGAGGGAAGCACTGGTGTTCACAGGGGCCTCAATCTCACAGGCAGGATTTGAGCTGAGGAGCCAAATAATCCTCCCCTATCCTTCTAGAAAGGCATGGCAACCAGTCAATCTGGGAGCCTTGGGTAGTGCAATTCAAGTTGATAGGTCTGCTTTTTTTGCTGGTTTGGTTTCTCCTTCTTGTGTATGTATTGTTTTTTTAAGTTCAAAATTTTGCCTGCAGAAGTGCTCTGGTGACAGGAAGGAGTGAGATGGCTCATGAGGTGCTCTGTCCCCCTGTGATTTTGCTTGATGCCTTTGCCATTGGCTGAAAAAGCTGCCAAATTCAGTTCCTGGCTTCTCCCAACTTGGGACTGACTGATAAACTTCTGTACAAGCTGCAGTGACTGATGACTCTGCTTTTGCATTTCCATTTTTACTTACAGTTTAATTTATCTCTCTCTCTCTGCCAAGTGCTTCTTGAGAACACTTCAGTGGCTTTTTCCTTCAAGTGTAGCAAAACCAAACAAAAGAGCCTGATGTTTCTTTGCTGGACTGAATAAGTCACTGTTATGATTGATAATGGTGAAACTGGTTTATAATTTATATAAACAGTGATGTACATCATTAAAAACAAAGCAGGCAAACTCCAAGTCCGCTGTGGATCTGATTGCTTTGAACAGCAGATGATCTCTGGGGAGCTCAGAGTGGGAGTTCTAGTTCCAAGGGCTCTTTGAAGCATTGTAAGAAGTAATCAGGAAAACTGAGGTGATGGATCAACAATTCATTGATTTATATATGCCTCTGATGGGTGGAATTGTCTGTTGCAAATGGGCTTTGCTAGCTTTTAGTCAGTAATCCCTTGGTTGTTCCCTCTGCCTATTTCTGCTAAACAGAACACACTGTCTCAGAATTAATCCCATTAGTTAATTGCAGTCTTCTTTTCTCTATAGCTTCTTTAGTCTGCATATCCAAACTGTGAATGGTGGCATGGGTGGCATAGTATTTGGTTTTTTTCTGTGCTGTGGTCAACTCAGATTTGGGGTGTGGATTCTTTTGGAGATTAAACTGAAAACAGAAGTGTTGTGGACTCTTCAGCATTTTTCTCAGATGAACATACTTGTGCTGTTTGTCTGCAAGAAGAGTTTTAGGAAAGATTTGAAAATGAAATGAAAATCTGGTTACAGCTAAACCCAAGGAACATGCAAACCAGGACTTGTGGAAAGATTTCAGGTGAAGCTGCCAGCCTCTCTAGGATACATTTTGCAAACTGAATTTTCCTGGAAAAGTACTTAACGTTTGGCATGCGCATGTGCTCTGTCTCTGGTGTGCATCTGGGCAATGTAATGCATCCAGGTGCGCACTGTGGCAAAGCCATTCTTACAGATGAGGGTGGTGCCTGATTCTTTTCCCTCAGGGCAATGAAAACCTTGACCTGTATGTCGACCTACCTGCTGGCCTTTCAATCTGACCTTTAAAACTGTGCAGTGTCCTGCCATGTACACCTCTCATGGATAGAAAAAGTTGTTTCTCTGTTGCAGGTAAAGCTGGTGGTGACTTTAATTCCTGTCATGCTAAGTGCTGGGGTGAGATTGGAACCCAAATTCTCTGACCTTTGGGCTATCCTTCATCTCTGAGCTGAATTGCTCCATGGACAGTTTTGTAAATGCATGGGTTCCTCTCTCTAAAGCACTTCCTCCCCCACAGATGGAAATACATTCCCATTTCTCTGTCACTTTGCAGCTGGAGTACTCAAGGCACCAGGATCATAGAGTATCTCAAATTGGAAGGGACCCATAAGGATCATCAAGTCCAACTCCCTGCTCGTCACATCCAACAATCACTGTATTAATCAGAGCTTATTTTGTACTTTGCTGCTTTGAACACAAATATCTCCAAATGGCTCAAAGATGGCATGGTTGAGTAGTCATGTGAAGCAACTCCAGTCTTCCAAAAAATCCAAAACACAGGTGGCTGCTAAAAATGATGTTGCCTGGAAAAGTCTTGTGCTTGATTTACTAAAAACAGTTATTGCTATCAGGCATTCTGTGGCTTATGTCAAGGGATTTTGAAGGTTAGTAGCAAATTCCAAGTAAGAGATTATTTTCGTATTGCAGGAAAGTAAGGTTGGTCCCAAGCTAATGGTAAATCATCTTGGTTAGCAAGAGGAGTAGAGGAGGAACAGCAGAAGGTGTGGAAGCGGTGTTTGCTGTATCACAGCCTGGAAGGCAGTGTTGTAATTCAGATGGCAGAGTGTAAGATACCAGATTGCTTTAAATGTGTTGCAATCCTGCGGTGTCAAGAGTTTGATGTGTCCCCAGGGGCTTAGCAATGAACAGCCCCACCTCTGTGCCAGACTCTGGAATCACAAGGTGTGCAGAAACTTCTCCTCCACAAATCCACAGGGACAGGCTGGGTCCTTCAAGTAAATGGATTGCTTTCAGCGTTCAGGGAAAGCCTCGTGCTGTGTTTGATGGCACTGCTGGAGAGAAGCGTTCTCATTGCCGCTGGCGCTGCCTCGTTAATGCCGCATCGCTCCCCTGCCGCCGGGATTTGAGGATGATTTAAGTGCCTTTGCATTGTCGCTTTGGAGGAGGGGTGAGGATTGCAAGGGAAGCTCTGTCAGATATATGGGACCGGTGGAAAACGGGCTGGGGTGGTGTGGTAGGAGGATGCTGGAGGGGAGGAATGTGTACTGAGGGATTGGCAGCATGGCCAGGGCTGCAAGCAGGACAGGCAGCTTCCTTCCTCTGAGATGTGCTGTTCTGGGGCATGCTGCTGGACCATGGAGACACTGCAGTGCAAGGCTTCAGCTTTTGTTGACACTGACTGGAATCTGTCTTGTCCAAATTTCCGTGTCTGCACGGACAGCAAAGCGCTGGGGTCTTTCCACTGTCACTGTGGGGACAAGGAGCCTGGAGAGCTCTGGCCTCCTTGCCCCAGGTAGGGATGAAAGAAAAGGGTAAAGGATCCTCCCTCTATGCTTTGGGGGCAAAGCCTGTGGAAATAGTCTCCTGTCAGTGAGAGGCACTGAATCCTGCTGCTTTCTTAATAATGGAGGGCACACTTAGGCTTTCCCAGGAGCACAATCCCATATGGGAGAAATTTTTTCCCTGACAAAGCCTCTTCTGAAATTAGAATGCCTTGTCACTAATGAGTGCATCAAAGAACGTCAGGGGGCAGATGAAAGCAGAACTTCATTTTTAAACCCCTGCATTGCTATGGTGTAGGGTAAAAGGTCTTTTAAACATGATTTAATGTCCTTTTGCTGATAAAGATACATGCTATAGATGCAAATACTCTTTCATCTTATGATACCTGGAGGTGAATGTGTTCTAGATTTTACCTGGAGGGTATTTTGTTGTGTGTTTTAATTTGTTATGCTAAGTAATTGCAAAATTTCTTGCCAGGTTTGTTGTGGTATAACCACACAATCATTACATTTCCTTCTTCCCTTCTTGCCATTCTACATCACCCTTTCTCTCTCCTCATTATTGTACATGCAAAATGAATTTATACAGTTGAGTGGGCAGCTGCTAAACCCGGGAGGCTCCAAATGATCTGCTTCCAGGGAAAAACCTGAAAGAAACACTTGGGGCTTTTTTTGTCCCAGAATTTTAGGTGGAAAGTCTTGAAGACACAGTTACTATAGCTGTGGCTATATATAACCTTTGTGGTTTAAATCCTTAAACTGATATTTTATATCAGGAATGTTGGAATTATTTTTTTCCCCTCCCTCTGTCTTGAAAACAGAATTTTCATTGGTGGGAGGAATAGGTTTAGGACTGTTCATTCCAGTGCAAACTGAAATTGGGAACCTTCACAGCACGTTAGGAGTTGAAGTGCCAAGGCAGGAGATGCAGTCGCCTCTGGGAAGAGAGCACAGAGCTGGGTTGGGGTGCCCCTTATGATTCTCTCGTGCCAGCTCCAAGCCAGGCACAGGAGGACCTGACCCTGCTCATGCCCCGTCTCCAGCAAGCATCCGACCCATTGAGTCGTAGAGGTGCTCAATTATTTTGATGAGCAATTGCCTTTTGACCTGGGAGAGCGTTCTGCAGACAGATCAGAGCCCATCAGCCTGATGTGAATCAGCAGCTCTGGCAGAGATCGCTGGGTGTTATTTTGCAGCCGTGCTTTGCCGTGCGAGGTCATGGATGGTGATTTTAATGAGTAGCCCTGAATGAGAAGAGCATTTCTTGCAGTTGACAGGGGCCCCCAGGGCTGAGCTCACTAGCCACCCAGCCCCAAACCTGGCTCAGCCTGTCCCCCACCATCCTTGGAGGGACAAGATTTCCCTGAGACTGCTCATGTCCTCCAAGGAGCCACTTGTCCATCCTTTCCTCTCATTTTCCTGCTGATTATACCTTTCATGGGGGTGTCTGTGTGTGTCCCCTGACACCCTGTCTCAAGCAGGGTTGCTATGGGTTTAGTTACTCAGCAGAGCTGGTGTTTCCTTAGAAGGATTCCCAATGGGTTGCTTCCAGCCTGGTATCTGTGTCCTTTTTATTATTCAAACTGAAATAAATAAATACATGAAAAATGTGTTACTTTAATTGCTATCAGAATATATTTGTTTTTCCCTTAGGAACAGAAATAAGCAAGCAAAATGTCATCTATAATTTTTTCCATGCATTTCACTGTGAGACCTAGAATAGTCTTGCAGACCACTCCCCCTTCAAGCTCAGGCCAACTTTTTCCAATTGCATCTAATGGGATTTCTGCCCCCTTTTCTCCCTGAGGGCAGTGACTACCCTTCTCTTTATACGCCAAACCAGCAGCTATTCTGGGCTAGATCATGGGGATAGATATTATAGACCAGCACTGTACATGGACTATTGAGTGTTGTTTCATAGATAGGGTGGTGGGAAACTCATGTTACCTCTGTCTTGTCCTCTATCCCCTTCACTAATTATTTATCAGGACTATCACAACTATGTCTGGAGGCCTCTGATCAGGTTTCCACTGTGCTAAGCATGGCTCAGAGAATTCCTTTGGGATGATAAATCAGGAGTATGAGGAAGAAGAGGGTGGCTCTGGCTGAAGGGAGAGAAAGATGAGGTACATGATGCCAGAGTAAGGAGATGCTCAACACAGCATGTTTCTGGTGACATCAGCTTCTTTTTTTTGTCATGTTTGTGATAAAGATCTTTTCCTAAATGGATCCCTGAAGAGAGAGTCACAGAGTTTAATCTGATGATGCAGTCTGATTACCTAGGCTTGCACTTGTAGGGCTTTATTTGCTGACAAATGTGTTCATGGCAGTGTGCACAACCTCTGTGGTTATGTGGGTGCTTATCTCTGTGCACCTGTACTGCAGCAGGACGGCTGTCCTGCTATCTGTATGTTTGGAAGGATTGGTGCAGAGGAGAAAGGAAGACACCTCGCTTGAATTAATATCTTAATATCTACAACACTTAATTTTATTTTTGCATTTTCAATTAAGCATTGTTTTGTTGTATTGCTGTAACTCCCTCTGCTGGTTAATTTCACGGTTTAACCATCTGTTTTGCCTGATTTTACATCTAGATGTAGCAGAATTATGTATTGGAGACTGCCTTGGATGGAAAAGGTGAGAAGTTTGTACCCTGTTGGGGTGATGTATTTGCTGCCTGTTCTTGCTGTGCAGGTTTGCCTCTCTCTGCAGCTGAGTAAACCCATTCCTCTGATCACTGGTCCTCTGACTCACAGCTACTGAGTCTGTAACAATTCAAATCCCCATCAGAAGGTTTGAGTCTTTGCTGCACTGCTGGGCTGCAGCTGACAGATCTGTGGCCAGAGATGCTGGCTGGGGCCGTGCCTGGGAACGTGCTGTTCCCTCCTCCACAAGCACCACTGTAAAAGGAAATGCCAGGTACAATGGGAGCACTGTGCCATGGAGATTCCCAGGAGTTCCCTGACACAGCTAGCAGTTATTAATGCCATGCTGAAGCTGAGACTGGCAGCTGTGCTAGGCAGAAATATCTCACCTGGAAGAGACAAAGGTGACTGGGAATTTTGGTCTCTGCACTGCTGGGCTGCAGCTGTGTGTCCTGTGTGGGAGCATCACCTGCTCCTGTGGGCATGGCTGCTCTCTGCTCAGACAGACAGCTCTGCCTCCTGGCTCTCTGCTCCACTTGCCCATAGGGAAACACTCTGTCTTTTTTTGACAACTGCTCATTT
Source organism: Zonotrichia albicollis (assembly GCF_047830755.1). NCBI lineage: Eukaryota > Metazoa > Chordata > Aves > Passeriformes > Passerellidae > Zonotrichia > Zonotrichia albicollis. The sequence continues at coordinate 9,338,184 of NC_133830.1, forward strand.
CCCCATCCATAAGGCATTTTAACACACTGGCCTGTCCGTGTTGCATTGACACAAAAATACAGAAAAATTGCCTTTGCCAATGCCGTACAAGAAACACAAAAGAATTGCTTAATGAATATCATCTCAACTGCAGAATAAGTACTGTGTTCCTGCAAAGGTGTCAGTTATTTTCAAATTTTTTTTTATATATATGTGCATGTCCTTTCAGGAATTTTGGGACACAAATAATGACGTGTTCCCCTTTTGCCAGCATAACAGAAGAGACAGATACTATCTCTTTGTTCTCTGGGTATTATTCCTTGCTGCTTTGTACTGAGTTTTAATTAAATTCTGGACATCTAATACTTAGAGTTGATGAATTATATTTAAAACTACCTGCTAGCTAGAAGTATTGTGATGAAAGTGATGAAATGCTCTGGAGCCATTGGGCAGAGCCCTTTTCTCCTTATCTGACTTCTAGGGGTTCACCTTGATTCAGTGCAGAAGTGCCAAAGGTGCCACAAATCTGTGGCCAGAAAGCTGAGATGTGAGTGGTTTGGATCAGATTTAAGACTGGATCCACATATACATACTGGTGTATTTCTCCTGTTTAAACATGGAATTTGAGGTTGGATCCTCTTTCCTTCTGGTTTTCTCTATGCTGGTGTAACTGGTGTACTTGTGTGCATGCCAAGTCAATATGAGGCTGGTGAAAAAAAACCCTCAACCTTTTATCATTGGCTGAGTTACCCCAGGTTTGCTTTAGTTTGAGAAAAGGATGGAGTTGTTTTCTGTGTTTTCTTGTGTAACTAATGGGTGTACCGAGCTGAACTCTGCATTTCGTTACACACATCCAACATGGCAAGAAGTCTAACTTTGTGTGTTCTGTGGGGATCCCCTGCCACCCCAGTCCAGGAAGCAGTGTGGTCATGTCCAGGGATGCAGAGAGCATCCTCTCAGTGAACAGCTGGGCTTAATTTCCTTTTATCTATTCAGCCTCAGGCTGTTGAAGAGGCCTAAGTAAGGCAACTTGGGGAGGTGGAGAGGTGGCCCAAGAAGTGGAGAAGAGGAACTGTTGGGATTTATAAAGTTAGAGGAACAAAGTCAGAGCTGGGAAAAGGCAGGCAGTAACTGTCTCACCTGGTCAGGGCTGAAATCCTCCTCAAAATCACCATTCCCTAGTGTGTCACATAAGGGGGGAGTTACAGAGAAGAGGTTGGGCAAGGCAGTTTCCTCTTCACGTTTGTAAGAACATCAAATCCGCTGAGCAAAGCTGGATCTGTAGAGCTGCAAAACCACCTGAATGGATGAGTGTGAGCCATTACTTCTTGCAGGGCTGAGGTGCTGTAAGGGCAATAGGGGACAGCAGGGGTCAGTCTTGGAAGGGTTAATCCTCCCTGGAGCTGCTGCAGGCAGAGCTGAGTTGCCAGTTCTTGGGGACCTGGGAAACCAGGGCTAAGCTGAGCTGGAGGAGATAAAATGCTGTAGTAGTGGCAAAGCTATGGTGCCTCAGCACCCTCCCTGAGGGGGTTATGACTGCAGAGAGCCTCTGTGGAACTCAGGAGCTTGAGCAGTGCAGATGGGTGCCAAAGGTGCTGCAGACCCAGCTGGACCACTCGTGTCCCTTGTGCTCAAGTGTTATTGGGTACTAAAAGGAAGAAGATTCATCATGACCTGACTGTGCTGCTGGAAGGAAATTAGTGGGCTCCTCACCTAATTTGCCGGACATGCATCCCATGTCCCCAGCTGTGCCTGCTGCCTGTGCTTTATCTGGCGGGGAATTTATGGCTCTGGGAAAACTAGCGATGGAGGAGCTGCATCTCCTTGGTTAAAGAGCAGGTAAAGGCCCCAGTACAGTGCTTGGAAACTTTCCCAGACAGTTTTGACACATCTTAAAAGCTGGTGTTTGAGAACTGGACCTGAGGGATCTGCTTGCATTGCACTTGCTGTGATTTGTTGTGGCTGGGAAAAAAATCAAAACTGCAGAACTAGGGAATGTATTACAGTAATTAACTGTGGCCTGAAGAAAGTGAGGGACATCCTGGACACAGAGGAAATTAAATGGAAAGTAGTATTGACCTTATGTGGGATGGAATTGCAAAGACTTCTGTTTGCTGGGTGGAAATTAATTATTGGATTTTGTCTAAAGCAGACCTTATGTAAGAGGCATGTCTGTCTTCCAAACTTTGCCACCTCAATTCTTTGCTTCTCTGCTCATTAAAGAGGCACACGTGACAGTTCAAGCCATCTCAGTGGGGCTGGCCTGCTGCTGCTGATGTTTTCATTTAAAGATTTTTCAGTGTTAGACAGAAATTTTAGTTGACTGGGGGTGAATCAAATCTGTCTGCTTGTCACTCAAAATGCAAACCCCTGCAAGCCCTCCACGTGCTGGTGGTGGGATGTTGTCTTGAACAGGGATGCCTTGGCAGAATGAGGGTGAGGATGATGTTGAGCTGAGATCTCCCAATTCCTCCAGGGTTGTGGGATTGCCTCTGCCCCTGGCTGGCAGCTGAGGAAAGCAGCTCCCTTGGCTAGTACTGCCCACACTTTGGCTTTCCTGATGCTGGCAACTTGGGCATGTCCAGGATGGGACATCCCAGTGGCAGATGTCGGGATTGTGTTGTCAGCAGCTGACACTGCATTGGTGACCACTCATCTGCAAGAGAGACTCAGAAGTAAAGGATTTGGGCTGTTACAGCAGGGATATTATTACTTGTATAATTTTGTGTGTATCCCACAGGAGACCAGATTGCAGACCAAGACTGGTAGGTGCTAGTCAGACACAGAAAGTGTTTAATTCATTGATTGTTCTGCCAGAACCTTGACAGTTGTGCTTTTTCCTTATTCATTTTCCCACATGCAGAGAGCAGCTCCAATATTTTTCTCTTTATGTTGACCTTTGTTTGAAATGAAAGCAAAAGAAAATTGTAGAAAGCCCCAGTGAGAAAGCCAGGAATCAGTCTTTCATGTACTGCATGGCTTCTATCTCATAGAAAGACCATGTGTCTCGTTAAAGCATTTTCATCAAAATTTGTTTTCTAGGAGAAATGCTTTTCAAAGGAAGAAAAACATTACTGAAAATACTTGCTATTTCAGTTTTCCTATTTTGCTGGAAGACATTTTTGTTGCTCATTCCTGTTTTTAGGAAATCTGTGGAAAATATCAAACATTCCAGGCTTTGATTTTATAGTAGAATATGATTATCCTTTTTCTAGTTGTTCCTTATCAGTGTCTAGAGAAACTCACTCTTTATGCGAACAGGCAAAAATAATAAGAAAGATGAGTTTTTTTTAATAGGCAATTCTGCTGAAAAGTAAAGGAAAACCAGAGGAAGGAAGCAAAGCCCTGCCTTGGTGCAACGTTCAACAGTGCAGGTCCTACCTGTGAGGTTGCTCTGTCCCTGAAAGAAGATAGAAGAAAACTAGAGCTGCCCTGAAGCAGTGCAAGAACATCATATTTAGGTGGAAATAATAATGATGCAATTATTTTACCCATAAAAAACAGCACTTAATTGAAGATTTAATCCTTGCAAAAAGAAAAACAATAATGATTTAAAAAACCAGTTAAAAATACGTATTGCAAAATTACTTTGAGGATTAGTGGTGGGAGATTCCTTTACTGCTGCTCTTAATATGGAAGCTTACTATATTTTATTTTTAATGAAGAGAATATTCAAAGTATATCATCAACAAAGACCATATTCTCCTAAAACAGTGTTTTTCGTTGGATCTGCAGAGTTTTGTTGCTGAGGTGGAGGGATAGGGTAGCTGTAAGTGCAAGATGCTGCTGAATCCTTCATCTCCTTGTACTACTTAGATTTTTGATTTTGTGTGTCCATAAAATTTATGGAAATAGACTTTTATATTTAGCTGTAGTCAAAGAGAGTATTGGGATGTCTTGCCAGTGGGTTTCAATCTCTTTTACCCTTTACGGGAGCAACCCAGCTGCAAATTTTTTTTGTGGCTGAAGGAGTGGAACAGGGGTAGGGCAACCTTCCACCTGTTTGAGGACTGTTGTGCTCAGAGTCCCTCACATTTATTTCCAGATATAATTCAATGGGCAGCTGAGACATGAGCTGCTCAATGCAGCTGCTCAGTGCCTGTGGTTCTTTTTATTGGTTACCTCTGTTCAGTCTCTCCTGGTCTTTTCATGGGGAGAGGCTAAGCAGTGGGAATAGGATGTCAGTGCTAGACAAAGGGTTATCCTCTGTAAGATTCCCAAGGAATCAGAGGACAGAGGCAGGTCACTTGTTTAACCTTGCACTGGGTAGAGCAAAGATTGAACAGATCTCAGATGAGCTGTTGGAACCATTTAGCTCACGGTCAATGTCCAGACCATGAGCTAAATCCTACTCTGTCACTGATTTATCAATGTGTTCTGAATAGAGCCTGGTGATGGATGTGAAGAGGATCTGCCATGGAAGCACAGCTGCAGTTCCAGCTCAGTTCTGCTCAAAGGGCTCTGGGCTCAGACCTCTTGGGATGGCGTGAGAGGGAGGCAGAGCCTCTCAAGCATTGCCTCAGGCCCAGCACAATTAACTGCAAAGTGTGACCCTCTCTAACAGATCTGCAGGGAGTGGAGGAGAGGCTTGGCACAGATTTTGACAGTCCCTTAATGAAACGTGTGACCTTTCCTGATGTCCACACGTGCTTGCTGAGCTGGTGAGCCCCTGCCCTGCTCTGGACTCTTGCTGCCCTGCTGAGTGTCAGGGGCAGACCTGCAGGGGTGAGAGGGCCTCAGACACATAGCTGGTGTCTGGCATTCCCTGGGGTGCCATCCTTGAGCTGCCAGCCTGTGGTGTTTGGGAGAGAGCCGACAGGATTCCCTTGTGCTGCTGCTTAGTTTCAGACTCTTTCTGTTTTGGTCTTTTCAAGTGAGTGATGGATGAATTTCTCATGAGGATTTTGAAGGGTCTGAAAAATGTTATCCAATGACTTCCATTTGTCACATTATATTTTTGACATAGGAAGGGAAGATGAAGAACATGAGGTGCTTTCCTTTAAATTTGTGAGACTTCTGCCTGATATGGTTAACATTGGGTATTTTTGAAGAAATAGAATAAATACCTGGAAGCACTGACCCAGGAAAGAGGTGTTGTATAGACAGCATAGGAAGGGAGATTTGCAGCTGGTACTGCTGATATCCCACAATGGGAAGGTAGGAAGGCTTACATGGAATGACAGGCTAGGGTGATCCCTTGGTGCAGGCACTCTGAAGCTGAGATGAGTTATGAGCTTTCCTAAAGTCAGAGCATGTGTGCAGATGCTCTTTCCCCCCTTTGTTAAATCAAGAGAGAGATCAATTAATTATTTTCATATTTTCCTTTAATTTTACTGTGTGTTTTTACTGACCTGAGAATTAGTCCAGTACATCTGACCTTCTTTGACTTAACCTGAGCACTTATAAGCTATTTCAGTTTAATCTGATGTCAACCTCACAGTTCTTGATTGAAAGCCTTGGGAGGTAAAGGGTCCTTAACAAAAATGATTTTTTTTTCATCTGACTGTGTGCAGTGCTACTGAGAGAGGCGAACAGTGAAAACATAATAGAGCTGAAAGTCTTTTCTGTTCCCTGTTGTGTAGAAATTATTTAATTCTCTCAGAAAATTCTTTTCACCAACCTATCAGAGACTGCAGAAAGAATGTGCATTTTGTTTCTCTTCTACTAACTGGGATGTACTTTCCTATGACACAGTATCATAAGACTGGCAAGTTCTAACATGTCCAGTAAGTTACAGATTTTTGAAATAGTGAGATTTTATATAAGCAATAAAACAGAACTATGCCACACTTCTTAAGTTGCCTGTTGGTTATTTGCACTGAAGGCAGTGCCACTGAATATTTGATTGAAATTTGAGGGGGGAAAGGTCAGCAGCAGCTCAAAAGGAGAAAATATTATTCAATGCCAGACTGAGTCTCCTTTTTATTTCTTTCATTGTCTTCTGTAGTCTATGGGGAGTCTACTTCAGTTTGCATTAAGCTATTCTTTCTGTTTGCTGTTCGCATCTTGGTTTCTGGATGTTTTATATTGGTCATTTTCTGACTGTTGGATATTTTTTCCTAATGTAATGTATGGTCACATTTGGTGTGCTTTATGGCTGCTTTTGTCTGTTGGTGGAGCATCTGAAATCACGCACTAAGATTCAATAATGAATCTCATGAATCACCTTGGCACTGGGTATGTACTGTGCTGAGGAGGGTGGGGCACAGGCCAGCCCTGCCAGGAACACGGGATGGTGACACCAGGCACCCTGTGGCCATTGATGCAGCAGTGGCAGGGCAAATGTGCCCACCTCTGCTGTGCTCTGCAGAGACAAGCTTTACCTGGCCTGGAATGGGAGAGGGCTGAGCTCTGTCCCCTTCCATTTACCATTGGCTACATCCCTGCATCAGGTTCAGCTCCTGAACCTCCAGACCCATGTGAGCAGCTGCTTCTGTACCCAGGGCATTTCAAAGCTCAAGATTTTGACTTCCAATCTAATTACGTCAAAAGCTATTGCCTGCTTTTTTTCTGTTTCTTTAAGAAATTTATCTTATCTCTTCTCAATATCCGTGTCTGAAATCTGCTGCTACCCTGTTCCCATGCATAAACACACAGAATGGAGCAAAGATAAGTGAGGTGGGAGCAAACATTTTCTTATTAGGACTGCACTTTGAAGTAATGAAAGTAATAACCAGAGTCTGGGAGGTGCTGCCACGTGTCCTGGTGGCTGCGTGAAAGGAAGATGAGAAAGGGTGTTATGATGCTGTGGAAAAGATTATAAGTCCTTGCTAAAAGTTTACAGGGCAATTGTATTAACATCAGGCTTTATCAAAGTGTTTTATGACTCTGTGCTGTCCTTCCTTCCCATCCTCAACAAAGACCTGTGATCTCTTACCAAGCTTGTGCCGCAAATGTAACACTTTCATGTTTCAGCAGGGTCATGGGGAATGATATGTAGATCCACTGAATTGTTCTTGCTTTCCATTGCTGATGGAAACAAAGATCTCAGTTGCACCCTAAAAATTACAGCTAGCCAAATTTGTTTTTGGGGCAGGGAGAATGCTCTGTATGGACAGTGTGCAAAATGTTGCACTACAACATGTGACAGTCAGAGAGCAAAGTGACCCAAAATGACTATGTGCAAAATTGAAGTTTGAGGGTATGTCAGGAGAATGGAGCTGTTTGGGTTGGCAAGGGGATTTTGGGGGTGGTTGAGATCAGCCCTTCCATCACTGGCCTGGGAAACAGCTGAAGTGCTTCACATGAAATCTCACCCTTCCTCCCACATTGTATCTATGCACAGATTTATATGTGCCAGTGTAGTCTGAGACAAACACCTGACACAGAGAATGTCATCCCAATCCATTCAAATTTGGTGGACATTTAAGCAGCAAAATACAGAGTCTTATAATGGAAGATAGAGTGCTCTCAGCACAACATAGAGTCCAGTAAATTGAGGAAAATGCCTCTTGAGCCTCATTGAATGGATCACATTGAACATATCATGGATTGAGCTGTGCTGAAAGGATCACTGAGGGCACTGTTTCCAGGAGATGAGCATTCCCAGTAGGTCCCCTCAGAGGCTGAGCAGAGGGAAGTGTAATTGCATGGACATGTGTGTAAGTGCCCATGGCTGGATTTTACCTGGTATAAATCAGCTTAGCTCAGGAGCCTCAGAGTGGCGTTGGTGATTACCTTGGCTCAGGCCAATGCTCTTGCTAGTGAATGAATGTGGAGTGCCAGACTCCTGCCCTCAGTCCTTCTGTCTGACATCATTCCCTGGGCTGTTACAAACTCAAAACCCAGGATCAAAAAGGAAGGAATTAAAAGGAAAAAAAGTGTTTCTCTTTTTGTTTACCAGTGGTTTTGAAACTCTCCTCTGCGATGGGATCACATTTTCAAAATTTTTCTGTCATCTCCTTTGCAAAGGCACTATCCATGTGTATGCACAAAATTTGGACCAAAGAGGAAATGTACATGTGGTGTGACTTGGGATAAAATTAGACTGACAGTGCTGGGCTGTTGTTCCTCCATACTGGGCTAAGTCATCATTATTTGGATTTGCTGGAGTCCAGAAAAGGCTTAGCTCTTGTTTTGAGCAAAGCCAGCAGTCACATCCTGCTTTCTTAATTGCTATTTGAGATGAACCATGATAATTTTCATTATGAAGCCAATTTTAATTAAGCAAACAAAACCTCTCTGCTCTTTTTTGTGGCAAGCTTTTGATGACTTCTTCTGAATTGTGACAGTGGGGTTCTGATGTGTTCTTCAAATGCAGCCAGGTTTAGAGGCTGCAATAAAGCAGGTGGCACTAATAGCCATGTTAAATATTAATACTTTTTCACTAATAATATTGGTAATGTATCTGGGTCTGCTTAGTTGTGATCCTACTGTCCTAGTGAAATGAAATAGATTAAGTACCATTCCCCAGAGAGTGTGTAATTCATAGAAGCAGAGTGGACAGCATGTTGTGCCTGTCTGATGTGTTTTAGAGAACATCTCTGCTGATGATTATACTTCAGAAATTGGAAGAACATGTCCCTGGGACATATAAAGTTCCTGTCTATTAGGAACATGTAGAGGATATGTCAGGTTTTCAAGAAATGTGCTAGAAAGAGAAATTAAGTTTGAAAAAGGCAGTGCACTGAGGAAGGCAGGCATCTCCTTTTTCTTCCAACGTGGATGAAAGTGGGTTCTGTTTAGCCATGCATGCAATTTCAAAGCTGCATGTACAGGCTCAGGAAGGATGAAAATAGCATTTTCAAAAAGCTGGCAGAATTTGTCTGAAACAATGGTACATCATTAGCAGATGGTGATCCTATCAGAAAAAAAAAAAAAAAAAAAGGTGTCTTTTGCTTCACTGGAGAAGATGCTGCCTTAACCCCTCACTCCCTCAGCAGGAAGGGAGGAATGATGAAGGGCAGGAGTGATGAAGGGTTGGAGCAGAGCCCTCTGAGGGGCGCCCAGGGTTCACCCAGCAGCACTGTCAGTCCTGTTTGGTTTATTCATGGGCCACATTGCAGCAAGGAGATGTGTTTGGAGCCCACACAGCCTCAAGTGCAGCTTGGGGAGAGTCTGCAAGTCATGTCTGGTACCACCCATGAAGTGTTGGTTTTAAACAGTAGCTGGGGAGCTGTGAGGGGGTTCCCAGGAAGGAGGGATGGTGGAGTCACTGGTGGAGGAGGATAGGAAGTGTGTTGGAGGCAGCATATAGAATCATGGAGAGGAGTAGGCTGTAGTTTTATACTCAGAATCTTACAGTGAAGAAACTACTGCTGAGACTGGCAAGCTACTTAGAATTTTAATTTTTCTTCTTGCTTGATGTTTAGTGTAGCTATCCGTGGAGTGGGAGGGAGTAGGAGGGAGATGGAAGAGGAAAAGGAGGACAACTGAGGTGAAGGTCAAAGTCCTGGAGTTGGTTTTTGATTACTTATGTGTCCATTCAGTCCCTGGTGGTACAAATTTGCTAATAAACTTTCTAGTAATTTATTTTTATTTTTTTAAGAAAGCAAAGCAATGAATGAATCTTTAAGGGTTGTGTCTCTCATTTGCAATGCTGAAGGGTTTGAGGGTAAAAGTTCAGGATAATGAGAAGTTCTCTCAGCTCTGCCTGGGCTATAGAGGAGTCTTGTAGCCAATCTTCTCACCAGCAGCAGCCAGCAATGGGGAGGGAGGAGCAGTGGAAAGAACCTTTATATCTAAGTAGGTTGTATTAATGATTTCCTGTGTGGTACCTACCTGAGAGGAGATTCTGTTCACATCTTCATTCTTCCTCATCTTAAAGGGTTTCATTAGCTTCTAATTGCTGCTTGTTTTCCTCATTCAGAGCATCCAGGTGCCAAACAATGTTATTAATCATGTGTGGAATAACCATTTGTCAAGCAAGTTCCTGCTCCTCCAGCAAGGTGCTTCAGAAAAATTTGGCCTTTGTCTGTGCCTGTCTAGGGGAAGAACAGGTGACAAGAGTCTGGAACCTGACTGAGGATATTCACTTGATCCTACCAACCTTGTCTCCATGATCACAGCTCACAGTGGCATACCAGTGAAAGCCTCAACTCAACTGGAACTAATTTAATGGTATGATGCCAGTTTTGGCCTTGCTGAGCACCTCTGGGGACAAGTAGGTCACTCAATCAGGAGGCTGAGGGAATTATTGAGACATTATTGGAAGCCCTAAATCCTTTGCTTTGTAGAACTGCATGACCTGGCTGGGGAAATGCAAGGTTTGAGCCCAGCTGGGTGGGGTGGTAATGAAAACAGAAGTTATGTGGGTTCCCCTTGGCCTCATGCATCTTCTTTCAATCACAAAGGGTCAAATGTGAGAGAGATTTTTGGACTGGGATATCAAGGGAATAGTTCTAGTGGTGTCAGGTGTCTTAGGTTCAGACTTTCTTTTCAGCAGTGACCACCAGGTGATCAGAGTGATGGACTGTCCTCCTGCTGGGAATGCACAAGGCTTGAGAACTTGAGTGTGTTTGTCCACACGATAACCAGGGACACTGGGCAGCTCAAAGGGTTAGTAAGGTAGAGAATACTCTTCCTTTTGAAAGGGACAAAAGTTGTCCCCTGCCTGAGACTGACTGTAGGAAACACTAAGAGCTTTTCCCCCTCCACTTTACAGATTTAATGAATTGGAAACAATCTGGATTTAAGATACCATGCCTGGAATCAGAATAAATACCTTGTTTTTCTGGATTATTAGGATATTTACTAGCTTTTGGCCAAAACCTCTGCTGATATGACTTCACCAAATTTAGTGAAGCTTGGATCAAGGTCTCCAATGACATATTTTTCATCCAGTTCATTAAGCAGCAAGCAGTTGGATGAGATAGGACACAGAAAGCGCAAAGCACTTGCTGAGAATGTAATATACTCCATTAGTCATCTGGGTTTGCAAAAGAGCAGGGAGAGAATTGTACCCACACCATCCAAGTCCTGTCAGCCATTGGTGGGTGTCTCACTGTGTGTCTCCAGCCCCTGTGTGAGCAGTGCTGTGGGAGGGCTGGGGTGCAGCTCTATTGATCACTGGCTGGGATGATGTGCAGCTTTTCAGCTGAACTGAAATGCCATAAGAGAAACTTCTGATGGAGCAAGCACTAAGGGAATAAAAGATAAAAAGAGATGAGAAAGCATATTCACCCCCACAGAAATCCTACTGATGCCATGTTGCTCCCAGGCATTGCTGGTGGGGTAGAGAGGGAGCAGCTTTGAGGGCTTCTGTGGAGCAGCAGCCACAGCAACGAACAGCTAATATGGGACCTCAAGGAAATGTTCATGGTGCTTTTGAAAATGACATTTTGTTAATTTTATTTTATTTTTGCTAATGCAGTTCCCAGGAAGCCCCAGCTTTCTTTGGGAGGGGCTGTCAGTGAATTTAGCATAAGCTAAATGAGTACTTGCAGTGATCTGTAGTAAGTGTGCAGGAAAGGGGAGATATCCCACGTGCCTGTCCAAGTGGTGTGCCAGTCTGTCCAAGCCTTCAGCAGGAGCATCTCTGACTGTGTGACTGTGGGAGGAGAGGGACAGGATGGGTGCAGGAGGAAGACAGCAGCTCTGCAGAAATGTGGAGCACAGGATGTGGATTACGCCCACAGTGTTTGATATGGAAGAGCAAGGATTGCTGCCTGTGTGTGACATTGTGTGGGAGAGATTAAAGGCACCCTAGGCAAGCAAAAAATGGGTGTGAAGCAGGAGAAGAAAGGGGGATGATGTTGGAAGGGGTGTGTGATACAGGAGGAAGGAGGAGTCTTCCTCTGAGTGAAACACAGGTAGTGTAGGATGACAGGACTTGGATGGTGTTGATAGTAGGTGCATTGTGGAAGAGGTACAAGGGCTGAAGGATCTGCAGCATGGACCTGGGGTCACTCCTAAACCTCAAACTTCTCCTGGGAAGCAAGTGGTATGAGGCTTACCAGAACAGTGGTCAGCCCCAAAGATTGGAGTGGTGCAGGATGCTTCAGAGCCAGGGGGAATTGTAGGGCTTCCTTACTCTTCAGGAACTGGTTGTTAGAGGCTTTCTGCTTTTGGGTAGGTTTCTGGGTTGCCCAAGTGCCACCTGTTATCAGCTCCCTGGAAAGCCTCCTGCCACTGTAAAGGAATCTCTAGTCTCTTCATAGCTGAAGTGCCCAGAAGTTTCAGACTAAGTCTTCATGGTGCCAAGTGCTGCATTAAAATGTAATAAGGGATATTTTTTGCCCTGAGGAGTCTTTTTCTTTTTTACTGTGCCTGGAAAAGACAAAACAATGTTTGGTATGAAGCAACCCCCAGAAATAGGGGTTGTTTGGTTGCTTGGTGCATCCTCTCATGGAAATCAACATCAGCATGTTTGGTTCAAGGGAAGAACCTGGAGGTGAGCCTGGTGGGATTTAGAGCTGGCTGGAATGCTGTGCTGCAGGTGTTTAAGTGCAAAGGTATGGAGAAGACCATCTGCTGAGTGTCTAAGGCTGATGCTTCAGTTATATTTGCACGTAGGATGCCTGCATTGTTTACTTATGTTTAAAATCCAACCATAAATTTTACTTTCAGTGGCTGTTACACATTTCCTGCTGCAGGAGCATACTTTCAAAGCCCATAAGAAATATTCAGTTACAATTATGTCTGATTTAAAGGGAAAAGATCTGTAGCTTTGTAGCCTTAATAATTTGCTCAAACAGCTGTAGATTAATGAAAGTGTTGCTCAAGGCATGTTTCCAGAAATAGCGTGTAGCTTGGCCTGCTCCAGTCACATTGGGTTAGGAAATGTGTTTTTGTTTTTAATGCTGGAATTGCACACAGGAGATGATCTACCAGAGCTCTCTGGACTCATGGTTTAGCTGATCAGGTGATGTCTGGAGGAGCTTGAAAACTGTTACTTTATGGAGCTGCAGAGGTCTTTAGAATCACCTCGTAAGTGGTTTTGCCTATTGTAGAGGGAAGATCAGCCTCTAGTGAGTGACCACCAACAGCTCTGCAGTCAGAGCACTGAGAGCCTGATGTGACTTTCCTGTCCTAGGAGAAAAAGCAGATAAATCTATCACTTGAAACACTGAGGCGAAAATCTACAAAACATTCCAGTCTGTGGTGTTGGACACTATTGAGCTTCACAGATTGAGTCACCAGGAAAATTATGTTCTCCAGAAAAATGTTCTTTTAACTGTATGATTTTTTTTCTCCTAATTTTTTTGAGGTCAGAATGCCTAGGGAAAAGAAGATATTTGATAAGCAAACTGCAATCATCAAGTAGAAGCAGTTCTTATTCCCACGCAGAGCCACAGGGACCTTGCTTCTTAATGTCCAGTGTGCTTTCCACAGAGGTGCAGTCCCTCAAGATCCAGTTGGGCAAGTGTGAAAGCAGAGTTAGTCTTCTTGTGGGGGGTAGCTTGAGGTCATGGGATGCCCTGCTGATTGTTGAAGATAGTTGGAGTCTCTGTTTTGGCATGCTTCCACATTATCTGTTGGGATTGTTCCTGGCTCTGAAGAGAAGCATCCAGTAATTGGTAGGAGCTGAGCTTTGCCAGGAGGGCAGGGACCACACTGGCTCTTGCTCTGATTGTGTGTTATGGACTCTAATGTGTCCTGTAAGGTCCAGGAGTGTGCAGATGGTTCAAGAATAGAGTTAAATGTTACTTGCTGCCTTGTGAAGATCTGATGGCTTGCTGACTTGTGCCCTGCAGTGGGACTGGCAAACTCTTCCTGCAGTCATTGTTGTTCAGGATTCCTGGTGGAGAGCTGAAGATCCCTCCCTCCTGAGGCTAAGAGGACACCACACTGCTCCCACTTCAGTGAACACACATCCACTGTTCTGTGTAAGAAGCAATAAACCTGCTAATCTGTTCAAATGCTGCTGCCCTGTAATAACACACACTTTTCTTCTGAGACACTCACTTTATTGGGATTTTTCCATTGATGCCTGGCCTGATTTATCTGTTTCAAACATGACTGCAAATAAAAGCAGCACTCATTGAACTGATCCAATTTGACCTGACAGGGACAAAATGACTGGAGCTGGATTGTAATTCTCTTCCAAAAGAGAATGACAGTGGTAGATCAGGGAGATATGGATTGGTTGGTATTTTACACAGAACTGGTCTACTTCTTTTTTGCTTTGCTTTCATGAGCCTGAATGCAAAGTTTTTTGCTTGTGGGTGGAAGATTTTTTTTTTGGAGGAGGGAGGAAAATCTCTCTATTTTGGGGGGGAAAAAATTAGTTCTGCTTGAAAATTTTTGTCCAGCCTTAAAAATGTTGCTAGGCTGGATATCTGAGTGGGGAGCATGCAGGGAGACTGCACTCGGTACCCTTCAGCAAAGCAAAACAACTTTAGGCTTGCACATAATCAGTTTTTTGAATTGAATGTTTAGAAAAAGGCTGTGCAAAAATCCACACCAGCTGTGTGAAATCCTGAAATGATTGTATGACCTGCAAGGGTAATCAGATGATTTTGGAGTGCTTCTAGACCTATCTGACTGTATAAAATAGGAGAGGATGTCGAATGTCCTTCCCATACTTAAGGCAGTGGTAATTAGCCTGTGCCGGGGACAGGAAACAGTGACAAAGAATTACTGCTAGGAAAACATCCTCTCTGAGAAGTTGACCTGAGGAGCAGCAGCAGTGTCTAATGCAGTTGGTGTGAATTTGGAAGCACTGGGGTTTGCCGAGTGAGTGCTGGCTGTTGCTCCAAGTGAGGAGTTATTACTGCACAAAGATACAACTCCAGACACTGATTTAATGACTGGAGTATTGCCTGTGGTGGGGTGAGCAGGGGGTGGGATGAGGAAAAATTACCTCTTTCCTTTTTTTTTTTTTTTTTTTTGGTTATTTTGCAAATAACTGACCTAGGATGCTCTTGGCTGGATTGGCAGTTTGTGCCTCCATAGAGGGAGAAAAGTAGCTTTAAGTACAAAACAAAGCTTTATGTGGCAGCTGGTGGTTTTCAAGGGCATTGAAAAATTTAGAGATGAGTATAAATTTTCACTATCAGACAGTACTAAAAGATTAATTCTCTTTGCAGAAGGGATGCCACAGAGACTTACTGTCTTTGCCATGCACAGGTCTCCAGGGAGAGGAGAGAGGTGAGGATGGTAAAGAGCTCATGGACTTTGATAACATTACACAGCTCAGGGTTTGCTGGTCTCTTAATGAGATTTAATTGTGGGCTGCTTGCTTGCCACTAGATGACAGCCTTACTCTGTGCACCAGGGCCTTGCTTACCATTAATAGGGGGTAGGGAAATGACCCTTTTGCAGGACATGGCCTGCCTGTCTTGCTTCCAAATGCCTTCTTGCAAAGCAGGGAGCTGGGCACAGAGATGATGGTGCAGATTAGCTTGCTTAATGGAGAAGATGGTACTTGAACCTTGGACACACTTCAAATGTGAGGACAAATCAAAAAGCAAAATCAAGAATCTGCATGTCTTCCAAGAATGAAGACTCTTCAAACATATCATCACAGAAAAGTCACATAATCTGTTGCATTCCTTGATTGCTTTTCCTCTGATTTTCTTATCTTTGGTTTCAGTCTGTCTTGTTGCAGATGCAAGAATCCATTGCATGGGGTTGTTTTTGGGGCAGAGCATCCTACCACCTTCCTTCTGCAGGCTTGTGGGGTCTGCATGATGTGTATGTGCTGCGAAGGAAAAATGCAAATTGCCCAGCTAACGTGACATTGCTATCCAGTCGTTAGCATGGTATAGTATATAAAATTATAGAGATCAGCAGGGCAGATGTAATGGCTTGAAAGCTTTCACACTGCCACTGTAATAGTATAAAATCAGAATATATGTGTTTTATGTCAGGGCTGGAGGAAGTAACATGTGAAAGTAGCCAGGGAGATTTTAGTGTTGGACACATATGACCTATTACAGCCTTTATCAAGGAGGCTTTTGGAGAAAGACCCTTGCAGAGGTTTTGAGTCCTTGGTCAACTGTTCAATTATATTTGTTGCATGCCCTGCCTCAGTGTGTTTGTTTTTATGTGATCCTGGGAGCCTTGAGCCCACCCTGCCTGAAGGCAGTAGTACTCCTACCCAAACATGGCTTTTCAGCTTTGCAGGGCTGAAGACGTCCTCTTGGCTTGCTCCTCTGGCTCTGCCCAAGCAGAGCAGGGTTGTACTCTAGGCTGTCCTTTGTCTAATGTTTTGTCTGTCCCGGAGCCTTTGGCCAGGGATGCTCAAGGGAACACAGGTACACACCAAGGTGTTTCAGTGTCCAGAATGTGTTGTCACGATGATGTTAAAGAAGTTGAGTTGTGAGATCATTATTGATAAGGATCTTCTCAAAGTTTGAGCCACTGAACTTATATCATTGAATTCTCTTTCCCTCCTTCTCCTGTCATTAAATATTTCTGCAGTATGCAATTCAGCTTGAAAGGAGATCAGGGATGGATTCACTGAAGTACATAGAGGGATGGGGTTGGACAGCCACTGGGTCAGCTCATGGGACAGGATCCTGGAGGTAACAAGCACAAGCCCACTGCCGTGCCCCACTGCCGGCTGCTCCAGGCAAAGTATACAAGGAAGAGATGCAGGATAACATAGTTCCTTTGTACAGTACATTGGAGGTGCACACAAAAGATGGATCTCCTGATTTGTACAGCTGCTGGATAACCCCTGTGAAACAGCTAATTCCTGGATATGAGCGCTTTATCATCTCTCTTTTGATTAGGGTGCTAATACACATTAATATTTTACTACTTTCCACCTATCAGCTGAAGGAGTCATGTCCTTTACTAGTGCTTAGTTAGCTGGCTTATATAGGCAAACATATAAATAATAATAAGGAGGGGGGAAAATGGTAATACATGCAGTGGAACTCATTAATTACTATTTATCACTTATTAGGGGGTGAACAAAATGTTAATTGAAGTAATTTGAGCTTGACTAGCCATGAATGTTTTCAGACAACTGTAAGGGAATCACTGCTTTTCAAAACACTGTAAGAGCATTTTGAATTTTATTATATGTGTTTTGTGCCCCTGGTCTTTGCTGAAGTTTTTCAAGCTGTGCTACTGCATGATGATATCTGATTGTAATTTTCAGCAGAACTTCTAGCTCTAGAAAATTATCGGGGACTCATCCTTATGTTTGAAGAATTGCTTTGGTTTGTATTTATTTTCATGAGCTAGTACATGCCTGTGTGCACAAAGTAAAAGGGCAACTTTGTTCAGCTGAGTCTTGTGGTCTTTCTGGGCCACATTCTGCCAGCTCTCTATATTTGCAAACATACCTTATATTTACTGACAGAGCTGAGGTTGGGCTCTGTCCCCAGGTATCTCTGTGTGTGGTCACCTTCATATATGTGCACACGCTTGTGTACAAAATCTCCCTCCCTTATGAACCATTGATGTAGAGATCATGTTTTGTTACTTATTTACAGTGTGTTATCCATCCTTGTTCCGTTTGAGACAATTGCACAGAAACACTGAACGCTGCTCTGCTTTGTTCTTTGCTTTTTTTCCTCTTCTGTGTATTTTTTCTCTTTCCTCCTTTCTGCTATTTGGATGCTGAATTGGGGTTTATCCTTCCTTGCCTGTGAGGGTGACTTTTCAGGCCCAGCTCTGTGGCAGTGGCGCTCGGGGTCCCTCCCCACGTGCAGGGACACACGGGGAGGCGCCGCCGGCCTCGACGCCCAACTGCTCTGATGCTTCCTGACAGCTGCATCCAGGAGGGGAGGTCTGAGCAGGAGCCTGTCTCGCTCCCGTGCTTTTATTTCTGGCTCTGTTGTGAAAAATAAAGCTTTCCAGCACATTGAATATCCTTTTGGGAAACGGGGACAGAAAGCGCCATCTCCCAGCTGGTGTCTGGTTGTAGGGGCCAAGCCTTGGGTGAGCCTTTGCCCCACAGCAGCTCTCAGCACAAGGCTTGTGGGTGCCTTTACCAAAGCTTGAGTGTTGTGGGAAAAGCTCAGCAGAGGATTTTCAGCTATTTGTGCTGGTCATGCAGCAGCTTCACAGACTGTCTCCTTGCTCCCTTTGAGCTGAAGGCTTGTGGCTACTTGTCCTGGTTTTGCTCAGTGGTCCTGGCTTCTAAGGACCTGGATTTGTAGTTGAGCACGGGGGCACTCAGAGCTGTTGCTGGGGAACCCAAAGGTGGCACTTACTGCAGAGCAACAGAGGCAGATCCTGGGGACTTGCTCTCATTTTCCTAATGGAGGTATAAGGAATTGGATGAAAAACCTGGCCCTGTCAAAGGAGAAAAGCCCCAAATGCATGAGCTCTTGTGTTTCATATCCTGCTTTAACCCCTAACAGATATTTTGATGGACAGGCCCATACTCCTCCCTGTGAAGGGTATGGGTGTTGCACAGACTGTAGCCTGGACACTGACTGGACTGTTTTTCAGTGTTTTGGATAATTGGTTGCATGAGTGATCCTTTCAAGGACTGAGACTCCTGGACAGATCAACCTTTCATGTGATTGTGTTCCACTCATGCTCCTCCCCTTCAGCAGAGACACAGGAGAATGCAGCTGCAGGTGGTGCAGGTTACACCATGCCCAGTGATGCTCCAAGCCCCACTGGCTGTGCAGCACCCACAGTGATAAACAGGAGTACTATCAGAATTTCTGAGCAAGGACAGCCCTCTTGGAGGAGTATCTCCATCAGCACAGAAGCTTGCAGCTGGACTTTGGTTGTTCCTTCTGTTTGTTTGTTTTAATATTAGCTTGTTAATTATCCTAAAAAAGAGATCTGTGTGTTCTTCTAAAAATAACAAATCCTTACATGCTTTTGTGCCTGAATAATCTCAATTTGGTGACCCACAAACCATAGGCAGAAGCATAAAAGAAATAAATTTTTTCTCTTAGGAAGCAGATGGCTCGGTTCAACTTCTGTGATGTTCCCTAAACGGAATTGTGTTCAGCAAGAAATGAATTTTAGGAGTTTGGGAGAACTCTGGAGGGGCGAAGGGACCAAAACCACAAATTGTGTGTCTCAGCAAGGGACAGGAGATAAGATGAGGGAGGAGAAAGGGAGGAAATAATTACAGCGCAGAATTTATTCCAAGCTTTTCCTTCTGTTTTTTTTTCCCCTCTGCAAAGAAATAGCAACATTCACATATTTATTCAGTGGTTACATTTAATAGCAACCTTTTTTCAGTCTGTAGTTCTTGGCCTGAAGCTGTTAATTGAACAATTCCTTCAAGCTGTTTGCAATTCATGTTGTGGCAACTCACTGTGTACATCAGCTGGCGATGCTGCGCTTTCCCCATATGTGACCACAGCAGCGTGAATTTGGAGCAGTGTATTTGCACATATTGTTTGCAGATGGATGGCTGGAAATGTGTAGCCTGCAAATATTTGAGTGTCTGAGTATAAAATTTGCTTTTGCCTCAGTGTTCACACCTGTAAAACTCAAGCATCAGAGCTGGTACTGTGGGAAAAAACAAAGTTTGAAGAAAGGACAGGGAGGAAGAGGAAGATGGGTTCAGATAAGGAACTGGGAAAATGCAGTGCTGAGAGCATTGTGGTACTTGAGGACAAGAAGGGGAAAGGGTGAGAATTTTGTTGAGGAAATAAGAGTGTGTAGGAAGAGGAGAATGGACTTGAGGCTGATCAGCAGTTGCTGAGGGCTGATGTGGCTGAGCCTGCAGAGCAGAGGACCTGGACATGATGGGGAGGTGTGGAGCTCCTGCACTCCTCTGGCTGGCTGGGATATCACTCCCTGCTCACACTGGGGATGTCTTTGCTCCTATCTGTGGTGGGTGAGAAGAGTGCATGAGATCAGTAAAACCATGGGAAGTTGTGGCAAATCTTAACTGTGGTGACTGCACTGCTTTTAGTTATGTGCATCATATTTTGGTGGAGTACAAAACTGCATTCTGAGGCAGATGAGTGCTGTGGGAGCAGCTTGGTTTTATCTGCTCCAGTAGCACAGAGCTGGAAAGCAGAAGATGGAAGGAAAAGGCTGGAAAGGCCTCAAGGACTGATAACATTTTAAAATTTATAAAGCTGTTGAGTTGGATCTCTGGCACTTATATCCACTCATTGGTGATGATTTCTATCCTATTTATAAGGATGCTTTCAAACTAACTGGGATGTTTGTGCTACTGTGTGCTGAAAGCAGAGACTGTCACTGGTATCTTGAGCATCCTTGGACAGGTCTTCTCCCATGCCTCATTTTCCCCATGATGGATGCAAGTGTTGATTCTGCTTTTAGGATGTGTTTTGGCATCATCTACCATAAATCTACAAGGCATTTGTGAAAATAATAGAAACAGTTGTGTCTCTATGTGCCTCTGGAGGGAAGAGGGTATATGGAGTAGGAAATGTCAATGCAGGAATATTTTTGGTCCAAGAAAAAGATACAAGGAGTAGAAGAACCAAAAGATGAAGAGTTAAAGTACATAAGAATGTAGTTTCATTTCCTCCTCTCTAAACAAATAACTTTGTGTATGTACATGTGTGTATATATATATTTATACGTATATTTTTTCTCAGGGGAAAAAAGGTACAATCAATATGACCAAGTCTAATGTATTAACATAAAGGTGCAAAGGTTTGTGAAGCTGTGGAAGTAATTGCTTTGACTCTTGCACTGGAGATTTAGGATAGCTGGATTAGATTGTTTTCTGCCTCTGTCATTGTCTCCTTGTTCCTGTGCATCACCTAACACAAAACATCATCCCTGCAGGCTTTGGAAACTGTGGCAAATTGTCATCTCGCCATTACTGGCTTTTCCTTTAACAGACAGTTTGTATTTCCATAGCCTGCAGCTGCCATCACAGAATTTGCAAAGAAAGGAAGGAGTGTTTTTCTATTTGTTTCTCAAATTCTAGATCATTTTATACCCTTTTCTCCAAGAGGGCTGCATTTGCCTCCATGACAGAAGAAAGAGCTTGCTAAGAGCTTTGCCACTGTGCTTACATTGCTGCAGGCTGGTGTCAGTGTTGTGCTTTATGAATTTTCTCCTTTCTCTCCCCAACTAAGGGCTGTCCTTCCAGCTCACTTAGTTGTGCAGCCTCTGGAGTAACCCAGCAACACAGAATTCAACTCCTCTTGCCTGTCCTTCCAAGTCCATATTTTTAAAAGTAGCAAAAGCAAAAGATTATCATCCCCTTTTTGCAAGGAGGAGGTGAGTTGAGGAAAGGACATGAATGTGACAAGTTTCCATGACACAGAGATGTCATGCTCTTGAGAAGCTGAGGTGATGTGTTCTCTGAGCCCATGGCATGCTGTGTAGCAGCCTGGTTGCTCATTGATGGTGTTGGATTTTAACAGTGGAGTAACCAGCCCCAGTAGTGAGGACCTTTGCATCTCTTTGTCCCCTCCGTGGATGTCCCATCCTCCTCACAGAGGAGCAAAAGATGGCTTTGCTCCAACAGCCAGCGTGTTCTTTGAAGATAGGTAAAGTATGTGAGCTCTAATCTGTTGCTATTTTTAGCTCTGCCAGGAGGATTTGGTCATTTCAGTTCACTATTACTGATTTTTTTGTGTGTGTGGCATTCAGCCCACAGCTGTGGAACATCTCTGGCTGCTGACCTCTCTGAACAGCCCTGCAGTGCCACGTGGCGGAGCTGTCCTTGCATGGATGATTGGGTTTATGACTTGGCAGCTAGGGAGGAAAAGGGGAGTGGAAAACCGATCCTTACGAGCAGCGGAGGATTAGCTAGGGAGATTGTACTCTGTAAATTTGCATTTTCTTTCCTAGATAGTCACAGGGAATACAGAGGAAGACTGACAAAGCACAAACATCAACAAGAAAACCAACAGTCTTAAGCTAGTTTTGAACTTCAAAGAAACATCCAGCTAGTTTAAGGCAAAATTACAGGCCTTGTTATCCAAGCTCATTGGTGCCATGGGCCTGGTGTCTTGGAGCTGTGGGGGAGTAGGTTAGCTTCTTTTTACTCTGTATATTAAAGCCAAAGCCAGCATGTTTCTGTTTTTTTTTTTTTTTTTTTAAACATGATGTTTGGTAATGTTGCATGAAGCAGAAAGGAAGTTATTTGATTTCCCTTTCCCCCTCCACCCCAATGACCAGCCTTAGCTGTTTTGCATGTTGTCAGTTCAGGGAAAATCATGCTGAGACTTTAAATGAAGCAAATAGGATGAGAGAATCATTAGAAAGGGAAAAAGCCAAGAAATGCTGTGGCTGTTGGAGTTTTGTTTTAGAGCTGAACAGGGATGTGATGGCCTATCAGATGTGGTCAGTATTGGATGGGAAGCACTGCAGGAACTGGAGGTGGCAACTGTAGTGATGCAGTGTGAGTTCCAGTCTCAACAAGGTGGGGACTGAGTTGTTCAATGCAGGAGTAAGGGCTTTTCTGCTCTGAAAATCTGAAGGAGGCACCCACAGTCTATAGTCCACTTGCTGGCACTGCTCCATCTCCCAGTGCTTTCTGAACTGGTGAAGGGGGTGCTGAGATCTCAAACTGGTCTCAAGAGCTCTGTTATTGTTCAGGAGAAAAGCAGCTCCTGAGCAGCAAGGATCCAAGCTCAGAATGGTTCAAAGCTCAAATCCACATCCTCTGATCAGGCAAGAAGCTGGCAAAGCTCACTCAGACCAACATGTCTAGAGACTGGGGGCCTAGAAGCAGTGCTGGGATATCAGTTTAATGCTTGATATAGGAGACATCATGACTAGCAATGCTTTGTAGTCTTATCACAGCCTTCATGCTGCTGGTCCTTGACTAAACCAATGGTGCTCTCAGGAGCACAGTGTGGTGTCAGTATGTGAGAACCTACCAACCCAAGTAAGTCAAATTTTTGTTTGTTATTAGATCATCAGTCACTAAAATGAACACAGCTTCTCTCCCAGACACTTTTTACAATGTGTGGCCATTAAAAATTCCTGAGAGGTATTCAGAGCTTCTTTACTTGGTGTTTCATGGAGGTCATACCTGAAATGTCATCATTTTGTGTTTTCATACTTAGGAAGCTTTTTTTATTTAAAAGGACGTAGGCAGCAGAGATATCAGTTCATTCTTATAACAGCTTGTTAACTTGGTTTAGCTCACTATCACTTGATATGGCAAAGCACATTTTGGCAGCTGAGAGGCCTAACCTATTGGATACAGCACTTCCCACTCCTTGCCTGCATTGATTGCTCTTTCACACCATCACTGGGAACAGGGAATAGGGTGGTAATGCCATGTGAAATGTCAAGCACACATGTGCTCAATTAGTTTATACAAGCAAAGGGCACCTTTGCTTAGAGGCTACACTGGCTGCAAAATCCATAATGATGTAGCAGCGAGACTGTGGCATAACCTGCCCTGGGAGAGAAGTTCAGGGCTGCTGCTTCATCTGGCATTTCCTTTGCAGAGCAGGTTTCTAAGAGTGTCTGGGCTTCCAGCCTCTTGTGATAATGACTTTGCATCACCATGGGGCACCTGAACCTACATGCAATTTCTGGGATAGGTGACACAGAGACATGGGCTGCCAGCACAGCATGGTCCATTGGGAAATCATCCCTTTTCCCCAGGGGCCTCTGTGTGGAGGACAGCAGCTGGGAATTGATCATGTTTCTAGTGGAAATGGAAATCATCATCCTCTAGTTTTGTAGTGATGTCTGGCCCAAGGACAGCCCTGCATTTTGCCACTTTCCTCTAAAGTCAGTGATGATCATTGTCTTGAGATTTTGGAAGCTCTTTTGAGTTTCCACATTTAACCCTGTTTTTCTTTCTGCAATGCTAGACTAGCTGTAACCAAATCTAGTCACCATAAAAGGAGACCACAAAACTTCCTAAACTTTAAAATATGCTTAATAATGACTTAAAGTAAATGAAAAAAGCTTATTATTTTCTTGAGGAGCAGTGGGCCTTGTGAGGCACTAGTAGTGAGATGCAAAGCCTTGCCTTTATGTGTTGCCAGACTGAGTTTCGTCAGACTGTATGTAAAGCATGTCTCAAGTAATAGATCATCTTCTCTTTCCCACCTGAAGCCACAATGAATCCTTTGTTGATGTCCCAGTTGTTCTGACAATAATAGGATGCTGCTGACAGCCAGGGGAATGATCAAGAAGAATAAGCAGTAGGGGATGGGCCTGGACTGCTTCTGTAATTGTGACATTACAGAATTTACTTAGGAACTCCTAAGGACTAATCCTAGGGGAAGCAGTCGAGCTGATGGTGCATCAGGGAATGGGCATAGCAATGTGTAGGGGTCCTTGGTGACCTCTGGAGTTCAAAACTTGGTGGGGGAATATGGTTTCTCTGGAAATGTTAGATCTATGTTTCCTACACTGAGGATTTATTCATGGTGCTTGAACTCCACAGGAGTTTATGCATTTAACATAAGCCAGAATAGAATCTGCACCAAAGGTCTTACCCATTTTTACCAACAGTCAGTGCTGTTCACACTTTTGTCTTCTTGAAATTTTGATTGAAAGTAGAAATAATTTCAGGAAAAAGTGAAATTACCTCTCATTTAATCTTTTCTCTGTTTTAACACTCCAGCTGTTTTTGAACTCAGTTGAGGACTGCACACTCTGTGTTAGGAGTGGGCTGTGGTTTCTGAACTGGCTGTTTCCTTGGGAATCAACGTGAAAGGAGACTTCTTAAGGAGGGTACACTCCTTTTCATTGGATAAAAACACTGCAGAGCAGCTGTCTCTACTGGACTTTTGGTACCTGCACCTCAATTTCTGAAGTAGAGCACTTAGAAGACAGAAAAGCAAAACTGAAAGACGAAGAGCTGTTTCTGAATATTTTGGCTAGACATGCTCGGTTTTCAGCCTGAAAGTGGGCAAATGTCATCCAGCACAAACTGAAGGACACTGGTTGAAGTTACTACATTTATTACAGTGAAATTTTAATAAAGTTCTTGGATTAGTTAGCTGGCTTTTTATTTTTGTGTTTTAATTTGTGAAATAAACCTGTGACTGCTTTCCCCTTTCAGACACTCCTAATTCTTTTGTAGCTCCTTCTTCCAGCCCAAGTGAGATTCCACCTTCACTAGAAAAGCCAGCATGCATGGTTTGAGCTAAAATGGCCAGAGAAGGGTTTATGACAAAAAAGGAGCAATCCTGTATTGCTCCACTGGAGGGAAGTGTTTGCCTCAGTGTCAGAAGTATCAGTGTAATTTTTGTCCTTAAATCTAGTTCTATTTTTGTCCTTCAAGAGCATATGATGGGAAACAGCAGCAAAAAAGCAAGCAATACCCTTGTCTGTAGACTATTTCTGTAAATCCTGTGCCCCTGCTTTCAGTTCAAAATAGGTGCTGCAGTCTTCTAAGACCTCCTCTGTTTGAGACATTTAAGCTTCCAGGGGAGGGAAAATAATGTCAAAATAACAGCTTTTGGGATGTGTTGCTTTTCAGAGATTACTGAATTACTGTCATTATCTCTCTTGATGTAGACCTTTGACATTTGACTGTCTGACATTTTCTTCCAACAATAGTGAAAACAATGGTAAGGGACAGTTTTGGGTCATATTTGTGATGTCTCTCTGCCTACCAGTGAAGTCCTGTTACCAAATATTTAGCTGATACTAATATTTCTGTTATTTAAAAGCTTAAATTAGAAGAAGGAGAGGAGAAAGGAAAAAGTAGCCCATTAAAGTGTGTATCTGCTGGGTGACAAATGACAGTGTGGCTCAACAATCATGATGCTGCTGACTGATTTTGGCTGAACCCTCTCAGAAATGAAACAGCACAAGTTCTCTCAGGTAAGTGGGACTTGATGAATTCTACTCCACCTTCCCTTTGCAGGCAGGACTGTGCTCTGAGCAAAATTAACATCACCTGACACTATAAAAACATATCCAGGAGGCTCCAGTACCAGCACAGCTGTGTGCAGTGGTGAAACATGAAATTTTCCACCAGGAGGTGTTTGATTTCTGAGGGGTAGTGCAGGATCAAGCTGGGTCCTTGTTCAGTTAGTGCATCCTGCAGTATCAGGAGCCAAGAGGACACTAGTGGTCACTGTTACATTAAATAAGCAGCAACTGTATGCAATATAATAAAAAGATGGGTCTGTTAGAGGCATTTCTTGGTTGGTATTTGAGAGATTTTGATTTAATTCTATCCTTTATCACAAGTTCCCTCAGACCCTGGACAAATCACCAAGAGAAGCATCAGCCCCATCTGAGATTTTGCTCCCAGAGTTGGTTCCTGGCTGGGGCTGCATCTCTGGGGACATGCAAGATGTGTGAACTTGTAGGTCTGAAACCAGATCATACCATCTGTGCTTCATTACCTTTTTTTGACATAAGGATGGCAGCTAACAGCATTCCCTTGGGAATGCTGTGAAGAAAAATTAAAGATAGAGTAGAGAAAGGTGCTGCTGCAGAGAATAAAGAATTAATAGGGAAGAACTAGAAGAATGACAGAAAACCAGTTTTATAGTTAAGGCAGAAGTTAAAAATATGGACACATATTAATGCAGACATTTGCTTGTAGATTATTTCTTCTCTCCACTGTGAGCAGACAGACCTGCCTGCTTTTCTTCAAACTGCAGAATTATCTCCTCTAGTCACTGCACATGAGTGACTCAGTGGTAATTTCTGATTCTGAGGCAGAAAAGTGACTGTAGGAAAGTGCTGGAGACACTTTCAGCCCTGGGTGAGCAGCAGCAGTGTGCAGGGCTGGGAACACTGGCTGCCCAAACAGGTCTGAGCTCTCACCTCTTCTTGTGTTCAAGCTCCTGCAACCATTTCTTTCTCATGCCTTCCCTTTCATCATTTTAAAATCCTAATCAAATGCAGGAAGGACATAAATGCAGCCACTCTGTTTAAATAACCCTCGCTTTCCACCTAGGCCATGCACAGCTCCTCAATTTTAGTGCGTGCCCTTTGCACAGAGGACACTCTGAAGGATCGTGGTAGTTTTCTGCTAAAGGACTGCCCCTCTCTCCTGTGCTGTGGCATGAAGTTATGCCTCAGCCTTCTGTCTAAAATGAGATTGAAGGTGCTGCTCTTTGGTGGGTGATTGGTGGTTTAAGTAGTTAAGGTGCCATGAAGTTCTTCCTATTGTTAAAGTATTGAATCTGGGCAAATTTTTTGTAGTCCTTTCAAAGTGCAGGTGCTCTTTTGGTTTGTTTTGACTTGTTCTATGTAAGGGAAATAATTTAGATAAATCTGGACTTTTTACAGAGGGCAAGCAGTTAAAAATTCTGGCTGAGATGCTTGTCAGGGTAAGAGGCTTTTCCTCCAAACTGTGTGTGACTAAAAGGCACTGTGCCTACCTTAGGCACCAGTGAGATTTTTAAGGTGCTGGAGGAGGTTGCAGCTTGGTCTGACTTTTTCTGGTCATCCTGACTATGTCCCACATTGGATAAAGAGTCCAGAAACTGCTCAGTGCATTTGTGTGCTTGATGCCCATGTGTATGCCTTGCTGTTGGTGCTGGAAGTGCTTGGAGAAGGTTGTTCTGAGGCTTTTGGCAGCTGGGCAGTTCTGAGTAGTGAAAAGTCCTGGGTAAGCTTCTCTTGGGAAGATGAGTCTTTGTGGGAGACTTGATTTCTTTGTGTTGGCTACCAAAGAGTATTGCAATGTGAGAACCATGCTTGTTCAGCCAGTGGGCATGAGGTTATTTGTTCTTTCTGAACAGAGATGTTTTTAATGTAGATCTGATCAAATATATACTCCACAGGAAATCTTGCTTTAGCTGTCATTCTCCAGGTGCAGCAAGGATGAAATTCTGTTCTGTGCTGAGTTCTGTGAGCCTGAGTGAACCTCCCACGTGATTTCAACACCCTGATGGTCCCAGATCTTTGGATACTGGGAGTAAACTCCAGGAATGATGTAAGTGTGCCTGAGCAGCACTTCAGCTCCCAGAAGGTTCACAGATGTTCCCTGTGCCCTGGGAACAAGACATTTTGTGTGCTCTGCGCTTCACAAGGGGATAATTTTTCTCACATTTGTCTCACGAAGTGGGAAGGCTTTCATCTTTCCAGCAGTGATTCAAATAAAGCTTGAGTCACTGTCAGAGAAGTCTTTACTATCTGATAGCTCCTCTGTAATCTGGGAAGAATAATTTGGTGAGTGTTGGTTTAGTCCCTACTGGGACAGATGTCTGCGTCACGAAAAATCGATTTGCCATTTGAATAGAGAGGTTAAATGGACTGTGAAGACTGCTCTCCTGTCAGTTCTAGAGGCAATGATGTCTTGTGATTTCAGCATATCAAATATAAGGCACCTTGATAGGACGGGGAAAAGGCTGCATTGCCAGGGCACAGTCTGCAGTTACTTTGTGACTAAAATGTTCTTTTCTTGGCTTGGAATAACCAGAGTATGGCAAGAATACGGGGGTACATTTGTGAATGTGAATGTAAATGAGCCTGTGTGCAGGCATATACACATGAAAGGGTGCACAGTGCATATGAGGAGAAGAGAAAGAAGAGTGAGTCAGATCCAAATGTTGACAGATGACAAGAAAATTCCCATTTAGCTGAAACATCCGAAGAACCTCCAGGAAACCGACAGCTTGACTCTCAGCCTCGAAATGTTCATTGGTGGCCTGGTATAATATCATAATGCAGACCTGTCTCCATCTTTATCCCACTTTTTTACATGCTTTTATTTGCCTGCCTCATTTTCATGCCCACATCACAGTTTCAATCATTTTAGCAAGACGGCTGTGCTTAATCTGACTCCCTGTGCCATGTGTATCTTGTTGATTACAGACCCTCTTAAGATGCCATTATGAGTGACTCTTTGCATGCCCTACTGTCAGCAGCTTTTCCTTTCCTTAAGCCTTTTGAATGTCTTTGCTCAGGAGATTATAAGCCTTTCAATAAATACAGGATGATTACTGAATTAGTGTAAATTTTGCTCTGGGATTGCCAGTCAGACCTTGGAAAGCAACAGAACTGTTAGTACCTGTGGATCTTTGCTAACGTCTGATTGAAGCCAGAACAGTCATGCACATATGTCTTTCTATGCAAATTGTCAGGAATAACTGGTATTAAGGATAGCTTGATCTTGTTTGAGGTCTGCTCTCATGCTCCAGGTACTTGGGAACAGGTGAAGTGACCTGGTACCTCTGTGTGCTTCCTGCTTTCTGTGCAAGCCAGGCTGGGGTGTGATGGGAAGATGCAGAGCAGGGGAGAGCAGGCTGGCAGGTGACAGGCAAATATTTCATTAAGGTCTGCTCATTTCTGTATCTCTTGTAAGGTCCTGCAGAAGCCTGCAGCAGCAGAAATCAGGATCAACAGAGATGTACACAGTTAAAAAAAGACCTGGTGGAAATGACACCTTTGAACACCCTAAGATGTGTGGTGGGACACTGCTGTCTTCCAGCAGCAATCAAGAAACAGCAGATGAGACATCTGAGTGATCATTTGTTCTACTCATTGTAGATCGTGATGAACAAATCTCTAAATTCTCCCTGCCTCAGTTTCTTGTTTCAGCATAGCAACATGAGAGGACACATTCCAAACAGCTCCCTGTCTGACTTGCACTCTAGCAGGAGTGACAGGATGATTTGAAAGACTGTACTGACATTTTAAAATAAGTCCTGTGCTGGGATGCTTTAGCAGCTCATGGAGGTGCTGTGTTCAGCTCCTAAGTCTGCTCTTGGTCGTTGTCTCACTTCTTTGTGCGGGCTGCTGTTAGAGGACATCCCTTTAATTGCTTGCTGAGATCTAATATGACATGTTTTGGATGACTTTTAGAATCTTGATGTGGGTTAGACAGCAAGTCCTATGGAGTCTTCCTGCAGCCTGGGTTCCTTGACGAGTTGGCAGCTTTTGAGAAATCTCCCAGGAGCATTGGGAAACAGCAGGAAACAGCAAAGCAACCTCTCAGTGTATCTGAGTAGTTGCTCTCAGTTTGTATTTGGCAGAGTACTCACAGGTAACAGTGATGGCACAGGAGTTGTGGGTTGGGAATGACCTTTTCTCCCTGCTGCAAATAAAAAATGTGATTGCTTCCCTCTGCCACACACTGTTTTGAAAACGAGCATGGTTTGATTCAATCAACCTTTGGAAAACCAGTCTTGGTTTCAGGTTGCAGAGGGGAGATGTTTATGGACTCAGACTGGCTCTGTGCACCCTGAAAATGGTTGTCAAGGGTCAGGCAGTGGCAAGCATGGCCCAGCTTGACCCTGGGGCTGTGTGCATGGACTGGGGTTTGTCTGTGTGATACAGGAGCACATCCTGGAGGGCTGTTAGGGGGCCCAGAGACTCATTATCTCTGCAGACCAAAATTCCAGTGGTGCCTTGAAGGACACACTTTCTCGTCTGTTCTGGTCCAAGCATTCTGTGTATAAGGCAGGCAGCAGCAGATTAGGTTAAATCCCAGAGGAGATGCCAAAGATTAATAATCCAGGAACTACCTAGATGCATGAAACTGTTGGAGGCACTAAAACTGGAGATGGAGGTGTGTGCTCTTTCATGCCAATGGTTCTGATATGGACAAGTCTTAAAGACTTTTTGACTATTGCCATGAAGTCAGTAGCTTTCTGCTTGGAGCCATATACAGAGAAATATTGCTTGGGGAATGACTGACTTTTATGCCTTAGGCACTGATTTGATAAAAACAACTAGTGCAACAAGAAGTGCACTGTTCTGGTAGCTATTAGCTTTTTGGGAAAGAGTATATCAGGATTTTTTTTTTGAGAGGGAATCCTTAGTTTTTAGAAAGTCATTGTGTTTAATAATGTTTTTTGAAAATTAAAATGGAAATTATGTATTTCAAAAATATATTCCACATCCACCCCATTAATTTGGTAGAAAATTGTGAAAGCCTTGGGGACTATTAGTGGTTTCAGTCCACGTCAGAGGAAGCACAAACTCCTGAAGCTTTCATTTTAGTGGGTAATGAGGAAAAGGGGATGTGAGAGAAGCTATATCTGAGTGCTCCCACTTTGAGCAAATTTCTTAGTTCTCCCTAGCCAAGTGTTGGCATCATATCACTCCCCTCTGGTAGGTTTTGATGGTGGTAAATCATGTATTCTCACCAATTATGAATTTGAATTAGTTTTTTCCCCCCTTCTTCCTTTGTTGGCTGGCTTTTGGCATAATCATGGGGAGTCAGGCCAGACAGTAGGACAGCTGAGTGGATGGAGGGTGTCAGCATGGTGCTTTCTGCAGCAGGGACTAATGATATGTTCCAGATCCCACAGGAGACACTAGCTGGTTTTTGGAAATGGCAATTATCAGGCATTTGACAAAAAAAAATTCCTGTAGCTGTGTTTATGTGCAAGTGAAATGTGATTGTAGATTATTGTTTGTCTTATACCATTTTCTTTCTCTGTTAAATTATCCATCTACTTCTCTTGGGTCAATCACTATCAACCAAGTGTCTTCTAATTTGCTTTATATTTTTCTTTCAGGAAGAGGAGACTCCTTACAAGCCATATTTACCCTACCTGGTTCCTCCTTCCTGCATCTGCCCCAGCCCCTTTGCTCCTGGTTTCCTTAGACCATCTCCAGACTTCCTCCAAGCCTGGGTTAACTGTATTGATTGACGTTTCTCCTGTAGTTAAAGAGAAAAGCAGCACACCTTTGCAGAGCAAACAGCAAACCTGCTGAGGTAGTAAAAGAGGATGTTTGAGGAAACTTCTATTGCTAGCTCTTTTTCAAGATGCTCTAATAAAACAGTGTAGCTTAAGGGCACCTGAGAAGCAAAGCTCAGTAGCATCAAAGTTGGTCTGAGCACAGAGCAGGAACGAGATTGAATGCATGGCTCAGCCATAGTGATTTATTTTTGCAATTATTGTTTAAGGTCAATATTGCAACAAAATAAACTGCAGCATAACTAAGCTAGACATTGGAGGAACCTGGGAGGCAGAATTTATGGTCTAACTCTGCACTGCTATGCTTTGAGGAGATTTTAAAGAGAGCTGTGTGTGCTTAGCACCTGGGAAAAATCAAAAGCCATCTGTTAAGTGTTAGTGGGACCAGATTTTTCCTTCTGTCCAAGCAACTCAAAGTTGGACTAGAGGCCTGGAAAAATGGACCCTGTTCAGAAACTAACCACAAATCAACTCAAGGACAACTGTTTCACTAACAGAGTTACAGTGGCACAGAGCTGCTGGTTTTTTTTGTGTGTTTGTTATCTTTGTTTAAAAGAGCCCCAGTAACTAGCTGGGTTTGGGGACCTGATTTGGCATCTGTCACTGTCTTTATGTTGTGTCATTTTGTTCTGTTAGTTCAGTGGTAAGTGCAATAAGTTCATAGTTCTGGGTCCTGTGCTCCCTGCTTGGCCTTGGAGTTTTGGAAAATTTCAGTAAATAGGCTGAGGTTTTGGTAGTTGTTGCTTGCAGCCAACAAGGCAAAAATTGTACAACATGGACTAGGAGGATTGCAAATAATACATTTCAGTGTTGAAGGGAATAGGACAACATTGATTTTTGTTTTCTTATTGCCAATAGACTGATTGCAGTAGTTTTGCTTCTATCCTCTGGTGGCATTTGTCTCCTGGGTATAACAGCAACACAGCTTTCTATCTGTGGCTGTTGTATGTGGCATTTGTCAGGGGGACAGCAACTCCTGCCTTGCAAATTCCAAAGAGGCAGAGCCCAGCACTGGGATGCTCAAGGGGCATTGTGCCTCTTTAACTCATGAGCCATTGCATCCTGGCACAGCAAATCTGTTTGTTCACATGTTTGTAGGTTGCTCTCTGAGTTCTTTGTCTACCTGTAAGCTCTCAGTGTAATTTATTCCAAAGTGTTCCCTTTTCAGTGTGTGGTTTGCAAAGTCAGCGCGCAGTGAACGCGCTTCAATCTTTGCAGGCAATTAAAGAGGTGAAAGTAGGTTGAGTTCATGGAAGGACAGGAGGAGCAGCCGACTGCCTGACTTGAAAGGCTGCTTATTTTTTCAATGCTGCCGATTTCTGGATAATGACTGATGCTTATACTTCAAGGTGAGATGGAACAGGAGAAAAGAGATTATTAGCTGTGTGAGGAGGTCAGTATGCTGCTGCAAGGAATTTGAGGCCAAGGCATTCAGGTTCAGCTGTCTGAAATGAAAGATCTGGAAAACAAAGGAGAAAATCTGAGCTGAACTGGCAGCAAAATTTTCACGTAGCCTAATGAATGCTTTTGCACTGTGGTAGTTGTATTCTCTTTTTTTCCCCCTTTAAAATGTGAAGGTAATTGCTTTTGCAGTTCTTTGTGCTGTCCAACAAGCTGAAATGCTTTAAAGACAGTGCTGAGGAAACATGTAAGTGTCACCAGGCAGAAATTGAAGGAGATTTAAGAGCAAACAGTATGTGAAGCTCAGCAGAGCAATGAGCAGTTAAGGCTGTTTCTTCTCCAGGGCTGCTGGACCTCAGCTGCCTGCTTGGGAAATACCTTTGGGGATGAAGAATCTGAGTATTACGAGATCCAGATTTTACATCCATAATGAGTGAGGATTAAATGAAAGCTTCTATTGTTTTATTCTGTTCTGCGTTTACTGAGCAAGATTTCATTTATAAAGGTGCAGTTTTATAAATATTCTCTGGTGAGATTTGTTTGGTATGGTCATGGCAGGCACTCTCCAGCCAGGAAAGGGTGATCATTGCAGTTTGAAGGGAGCTTTTCTCTATATACTCTTTGATGTTTTTTCTTAGTAATGAATAGGATGTCTTTATTAACTAGATGATGATGATGTCTGTCTTAGTACAGTGGAACAGAGCTGCTGTAAGCATATACAAACTGAAATTTTCCAGTTAAAATTTGAAGTTGCCTCCTGTTCATGGCTGCATAATCTTTCAGACACATCAGGTGTGGTTTGGAGAAGGCAAATGAGTGGCTGTGGACAATCCCCCATGTCCATAGTGAACAGGCCAAGAAGGAAGTTGCTTAAATAGCGGATGGGGAGGTTGGGAGAGGGATTTAGGGTGAGGAAAACCACCAAACTTTATCATTAGAGGTAGCTGCTTTCCTTTACCCCTGTGGCAGCCAAGGTAGGTTGTGTCCAGCAAGGGAGGCAAAGGACAGATCCTCGTTTTTGTGTTCTTCACTGAGTTAGTGTTCCCATATCCACAGCAGATTCACTCCTAAAAGTGCCCCACACAGCCTGAGGTTAGAAAAGGAGGAGGATAATTGCGCCAGAGATTTCAACATTAATTATTCTGTGACTCAGCATGCACAAGGCCAAGCAGCTGTCCCTACCGACTTCTGAGGGGTCCCTTTTCACCTAGAGATTGCAAAGGGCTAATTAAAATGGTGCCCTCCAAGATTTGGGTTTAATGAACTGTCTAATGATATGGAGGGATAAACAAATTTAAAAATCCTAACAACTTAAATAGGAGGACAATTGAATCAATTTTCCAATAGTTTTAAGATGCACGCAGGTCGTAGTGGCAAGAATTAGGATCCCATTCTTCTGGGCTGACGTGTGGAGGTGCCTTTGAGCATTTCCCCTGACTGTTCCTGCCTTAAATGGAGGAGCAGAGTTCTGGGATGAGGCTTTTCCCCACTACTTTAGCCTCTCTGGCAGCAATTCTGGTAAAGATACATTCAAAATACCATCAGCAGCACTGGGAGCCTAAGTGCTCTCATTTCCATCCTGTTTTCACAGTTACCTGTGCACAGTTTAGATGGTCCAAACCCAGGTCTGGGGGTCTGTTTTACTGAGGTTTTGCCTTCACTTCCCTTGCCTTCTTTCAGCAGTAAGAATAGAAGAAAATACTTTGGCCCAGAAGTACCCTTGTTCTGCTCCCGTTCTTAGTGTCAAAAATGAAGATGAACCCCAACTTTTCTGGAGTCAGAAGAAAGTAAAGTGGTACTTCCGGGGACTTTTGGTTTTGATTGAGATGCCCAAATTTTCCTGTGGCAGGCAAAGTTCCCTGTGACTGCTCTCCTTTCCTACCCTTTTATTCTTTCCCTGTGCAATAACTAAAAACACCCAGGTGTGAATTCCCCTTCTGCCATCATCTTTCAAAAGTCTTGCTGAGCCTGGGGCAAACTTGCATTGCATCTGGTTTTCCATGGAAACTAGGGCAGTTTCAAGGTGCAATGCAGTGTTGCCTGTGTTCAGGTTTGCCTGGGACACCCCATCCTCCTACCCTGACTGTAGTGAGAGTCTGGCTTTTTTCAGCAGAGACTTCGTTCTGTGAAGCATGGAGGGTCATCTACTCAGACAATATAAAATGATCAAGGATAAGGCCAAACTGTTTTAAGGGAGAGGAGGCTCTGGCCTCATGCCTTCTGGAAAGAGGGAAATACGGAGCAGCTCCACACAGAACCAAAGGGAATGGGCATGGTGCCACTCAATTTGTACTAAGTCTGGGCTACTTTCCCCCCAAAGAACTTCCTTTGCACTATAAATTACATTCTGTCTGTGTGCTATCGTTGCATGGAAGGATGTGAGTTAAACTTTAATGAGTTTCTGTCCAAGAGGAATTGTGAAAATAAATGCAATTCTGCTTCCTTGCTCTCTTCCCCATGCTCTGGCTCTCTCTACCCCCCTCACGTCAGAGCAATCACATAATCATATGGTGCTGAACAAACAAAAGGGCCTGATGTTCTGAATGTGGTGTAAACGGAGCAGTAATGGCAAATGACACAGTTTTAATTTCTTTGATAAACAAATGTGCTCAGGGAGTTGGTTTAGCTCACCAAAGGGACGTGGTGGCACTCTTGTTCCTTTCTGCAGTGGTAGTAGTGAGGATGCTGAAGGACCAAAGCAGTGGGATTAGAAGGGTTTAACTGGCTGTGCACTTCATGTACCAGCCAGATTTTTGTGCTACCATTGCTCTCTGGCTTCCTTGGGATTGTGTTTGCCATGGGCTTCTTTCCAGCTGTGCAAAGTCTCTCTCAGCTGCCTTTAATTCCCAGGATGCTTCTTTAATGTTCATTGCCAGAAGGATAAAGAGGAGCCTGGGAAGCAGCAGCTGTCATGTGAGAGCTGTAGCAGATCAGATAGAGGAGTATTTATTTCAGAATTCTCTTTGCAACTTTTTCACAATTTCACGGTCCCGGATAGGGTAGCAGGAAAGCTGAAGTGTACCTGTCAGTCACAGCATTTGCTGAAGGGCAATCAGGAGCAACAGAGGAGGTGAAAAAGAAGATAAAGAAACCAAATCAGCTGGGTTTCAGTGGGGTTTTTTATGCCTTCCATACACCCTTATTCCTGCTATTATTCCAGGCAACACAGTCAATGGCTGGCCAAGGAATGAACGAGGCTTGACCTAATTCCCATCTCCCTGGGCAAGTTTTTGCAGCTTGGAGATGGTGTCTGTGTTCTCAGCTGCTGCTTTTACCCAGTTGTAGAGAAACTATAACTAATTAATTATTCTTTATTTGCTTTACTTCTGGCAAGCAACCCTGTAATATTCAAACCATTGTTTGGGAAAGCTGACCCTTGAGGTTATGGAAACTCGTGGGATTTGGGGTCCCAGGAAAGCTAAGTGCACTTGGGTGTTGTAGGTCTTTATGTTGCCACCTCTAGGTTCTTGTAAGCTCACAGTGTGAAATGGGGGCTTAGAGGTAGAAACCTGCTGATTATTATGTTTGGATCAAATGTGGAGGGACCTTAGATCTGGGTGAGACAACTCCTTAATTTTGCCCTTAACTTTTCACCTTGAAAAGTAAGTAATGAAGCAGCTTTCCTTCTCCTGCTCTGTTGGTCTGTGCACATTTAAAATTGTTTAGGAGGCAAAGAAGCCCAGGAAGCTAAATCTGATTTTTTTTTTTTTTTTTTTTTGTGACAAGCAAGTGGGTCTGGGTAATGGCTAAATCTCTGTGTGTTGAATGAACAATAAAGAAATGGAGAATTTGTTTAACTGCATAAAGTTATGAACCCTGTAGTGCCCTACTGTAAAATGGCTCTGAATTGCACGGGTGGCTCCACGCGTTGCATAGCTGTGGGGAACCCATACATTATGCTGTCAGGATGAGTGATACCCTGTTTTGGTAGGAACAACAGGAGTCATTCATTACTTCAAGAGCTCCTTTCAGGCTGACAAGGTGGTAGCCTGCATTCCCAATAGCATATTTTAAAACTGAAAGCACCCTCCTTTGTGTGCTCAGAAGAGGTTGGACACTTGAAGAGCTTCTTGTTGCTGAAGTGATGCTCTAAGTGTCCATGGGATGAGCACCTCGGTGGCTCTCCTGCAAATTACTGCAGGATGTGGAAACAAAATGGATGATTTGAAGGGTTATTGCTGTGTTTGCAGCCTCACCTCAAATCCTGATTTAAAGGCAATATTTGCAGAAGTGATTTACAAGCCTATGCAGCACGGAGTGGCTGTGGGGACCAAAGCTATTTTACAGCTTTTGGCACGTTTCATCCTCTGGCTGTAAATGAAAATGTACTCGAGGATCTCACCAGTAATTATATAATGCTCCTTTTGAGCATGTTGGTTAGCAGACGCTTTGTGAAAAGTGCTGTGTTGCAGGGACTGGTCTTTGGCCCATTGAACTGAGGATCCAGAAACCAGTGGTGGCTCTGAGGGCTCTCCTGCCCTGCAGACCTGCAAGCAGGACAGAATTCTCTGTGCAAGTATGGGGTGCTGCTCCAAGCTGTGGAACTGTTTCACAGGCAGTGATGTTGTGGTGTGCTAAAAAGTGAGAAATTGTCTCAACTTCAGCCAGAGCCAATCAGCCCCTTGTGTGCAAGAACAGCAAAGTAATGAATCAGGAATTGGATCCTATCAATATTCTGGAGATGCAGTTCCTGAAATCCCTCAGTAGCTTTTCCTGGCTCAGGTAATGGTAGTGTGGATGCAGAAATGCTTTAAACCCATCTTTGTGTGTTCACCCTTGCCTGGAACAACAATCCTTTTGGGTTATGTGGTCCTGAATTTGAGGCATTTGTTGTGCCTCAGTGTCTTTCCTCTGCCTTTGCTGATGTTCTGCACTGCCTTGTGTCTCTATTTTTTGTTTATTGTTACCTTTAAAACTTTGAAAAATATTCTGTATTATGTTTT
Source organism: Zonotrichia albicollis (assembly GCF_047830755.1). NCBI lineage: Eukaryota > Metazoa > Chordata > Aves > Passeriformes > Passerellidae > Zonotrichia > Zonotrichia albicollis. The sequence continues at coordinate 9,375,847 of NC_133830.1, forward strand.
TTGGGCCTGTTCAGCTGTGCAAAATTGAGTTGTTTGTGACTCTTCTTCCAGCTTTCATTATCTAGTACAAAATTGATTATCTATATTTGCTGTCCCTAATGCCTCAAAATATGAGTTTAGATGTTAACTTATTTTTTTCTTTTTAAGTACATTTAGTGTCCTTGATATGAGTTATGATTCCTTAGCCTTTAAGCCACAGTGAGTTTGTTTTCAGAGCCTTTTTATTGGTAATTGTGAAGTTTACAAGTGTGACTTTTTCAAAACTGAAAACTGAGATTCCCACATTTGCCTTCAGGAATTGCAGATTTAAAAGAAATTCTAAATGTTGAGACTCACAGTAAAATCATAAGGCTTGGCTGCTCTGGGAATACCCTCAGATTTTTAATTTGACAGGTTAAATGCCAACAGTCTTCTGAGTGGTGCATTTCATCCAACAGGAATTAATTTTAAGAGGCTTCTGGTGAATTTTTTCCCAAAATTGAGCACTCAGGCTTGCAGAATATAAGCTCTCACATGGGAAAAGTGTGTCCAGTCAGCAGCAGAGAGAGAAATCCAAGCTGGGAAGCAACCTGTGAATTCACTCAGAGTTGCTCTGCACACTCTGAATATTAAGAAGCTGTTCCTGGCAATAATTTTTACTTCTGGGGGCGATTGTTGTTCCATCTTAGTCACTGACAGAATCCCTTTGGGCATCACTGGAGCACCGATGTCAGACCTTGTCTGCTGCCTCTGGATTTCTTATGTAAGAGTGTGGAGGCTCTGCAGCCAGGAGCTGCTTTCCTTGGCATTGAACAGAGACGGAATCAGACCCATTGTCAGAGGCTTTGTAAAATTAGTTTGGGTTTTTTCCCCCTACATAACTAGTTTCAACCACAACATGTCAATGAGGAGGACCTAAATACAGAGGCTTTGTTGATAGCTTCCCCTCTGCTTGTTTATTTCAGTTGGCTGATTTATTTTTATTTATTGATTTATTATTTTCAGTTGGTGGTTTATCAACATCTGCTGCCTTCAGCACATGTTCCCTCGTGTTTGTCACCCTGTCATGGGCTACCAGAGGTGGCAATGGCTGTGCTAAGGACAGGCCAGAAGCCCTGGTCTGTTTGAACTGGGCATTCAGTGTGTGATCAAACTGTTGTGGTTTAAGCAAAGAGCTCTTCATCGACTTTGGGAGATTTGTGTGTTTTTGGGATCTGTCCCATCCACCAAGAAGGTTCTGTGCTGCAGAACATGGCCTGCAGTGGCCCTGATCTCATGTCTGGGCCTTTGGACCACCAGAATGGGGGCTTCATTTTTGGATAAATCATAATTTTAGTTAGTTCTTGGTTTGAGAAGTTTTTATCAAACTCTTCTTCTTAATCCTCAGAGCAGTCCTCTCTCTTCTATGAAAGTTGGTCTAGAGAAAAGAAATCTCATTTTGCTGTGCTCCTGAACATTAACTGCACTGCCCCAAGTGCTGAACCATGATGTGCACCAGCCTGTTGGGTCATTCCTAAGGACATGGAAGCATAAAATTGCCCCTCTGGCTTCTTTTTGCTTTCCCTAATTTTTATGAGAAATCTCTTTGCAGGTGGGCAGAGATGGAGGCCTTTTCTAGGTTTTGGATGCAGTGAAAGAAAAGCTAATTTACTGCAGTGAGACATCTAGGAAAAGTTAAGTGAGATGCTGATGAACACACCCTGAACTCTGCTACAAATATGCCTGTATGTGTATCAGAACTGGGGAAGTCAGAGTTACTGCCCTCCAGATTTTTGTGGGTGTGGAAAATAACAGAATGGAAGTATTTTTCTTTCTTTGATCTTGTTGAAATTCAAAGTGACCGGATACCTGAACTGTATGGGAGATATGGGATCTGGAAATTTGAAAGTGCAATCTCTTCAGTTCTCCAAAGATTTGGATCAAAAGGCCAATTTTCTCAAATCTCTACTATTTAACAAAGAGAAAAATTATCAGTGATAATTACTTCTTTTTATCATCAGAGAGGAGATATTGCATAGGAGAGAAAACCCAAACTGATAGGTCATGGATGACAGGATGGAATTGCTCTAAAAATTAACATAAGTTGAGGTATGATTTTGTTTTGTTTTCCAATGTCAGCTTCATGGTATGGCTTAAATTCAGCTGAGGAGCACAGGAAGAAATTAGAAAACCAGTATTGAAATGTGGAGGAGATAAAGACACAAAGGAAATTTATCTAAAGCATAATATAGCACATGTGCTACAATCTAAGGTTTCTTGCATGTCCTGCCTGAACAAGAGAGACTTCTGAATTTGAGCTGGATCTGGCAGAGAATGTTGCAAACCTGAGAAACCTGTGCAGGTCAGCCCCTGTTAGAGCTGCACACCTGGCCAGGCTTGGGTATCAGCACAAGTGCCCAGATTAATTACAAAGAGGGGAAAATGACCCATAGTGAGCCAATTTTTTCTTTCTAATGGGGCACATTTAACACTTATAGCAAGCCATTACAATCAGAATCAGGTTATATTATCATCTGCTGCTTCAAATTGCATGCAAATCTCCTCAAAGCCTACCTCTTCCCAGTGGGACGGAAAGAGAGCTTTCCCCCCTATTTTGCTAATGCTGCCATCTCAGTGTCTCACTCCATGACATTTAACATCTTTGCCAAATTGAATTTGTGCAAAATCAGCTGCTTAGTCGTGCTGAGGGAAGTCCTGCTGATTTTAGCAGTATGTGGACAGCATGGTGATTGACACTGGAAGAGGCAACCCCAGGGCTCCTGTGAGAGCCTTGCCAGTCCTGCATTACTCTGCTGCACTGGGCCTGTGGAGCAGCCCTTGCTGCGTGGCCAGAAAGGTTCAATTTGCTCTTGGCAGATAAGAATATTTAACTGGTCAACTGAGGAGGCTGCAGCTGTATTTTTATGGCCTGGAAAGCTACAGGGTTTTGGTGTTTGGTGGAGAAGGGTGGCTGGGTGTAATTATTTTTGTCATATTTGCTGCTGCTGAGGAATGCAAAGAGCAGGTATTGAGTGGGAGGGGGAGGAACCTGTGGCTGACCTGAAGTTTTGTACTCAGTTTGCAATACTGACTTTTTTGTGGATGATTCAGTCACCTGCTCACCCAAACTGACCAAAAAGCTGGCAGTCAATACACTCCTTGCTCTCTTGTCCCCTACCAGCCATGCCCAGCCTGGCTGTTGACCATGTCTGTTATTCATGGTTGGAAAAATCAGGGCATTTGTCATAAGTGTGTAAGAGAGAGGTGGAGACTGAGAGAGATTTTCTGATTTAGATTTTAGATGAGTTTATTAGTCAGTGTCTTAGCCTGCAGCAGATGTGGAAGAAAAGTCCTTTTTTTATCCCTAGTGATGGCTGAGCTTCAAACTTTGTTTTACCAAAGGCAGAAAAGCTTCTAGATTCTTGGTACACCTCAAAGTATTATCTGAGTCTGTTTGGTTTGCTTATCAACACAGTTTTGCCATGGCTTACTTACAGGTTATATAATATAAATATTCCTACTATGGTAAAATATTGGCTATTGAAAATCTCTTGAATCTAGCAGGGAGATGCATAACAGGAATTAATGGCTGAAAGATGGAGCCAGATGAATCTACACCAGTAGAGTGATGAATATTTTAAGGAGTAATTTTAGATAATCATTGAGATTAAGGAGGTAAGGAATAGAGGAAAGTTAACATTTCTCGATACCTTCAGATCATGATTGAATGCCTTTCTGGAAGATATTTTTCAGGAAATTATGCACTGCTGAGCTCAGTATAAAGAAAACTGGGCCAAAGATAATGGTCTGTGTTAGAAAAGAGATGTCACTGGTTATCAAATGGTGTCTCCTGGCTTCAGATGTTATAAATTGAAGCAGTTGATGACTTGCTAAATGGTGTATTTTCTTTCAAGTTTCCAAGACTTCTGTATGGACTGAAAGTCCAGAGATAACACTGAAGAGTGAGTAATTTTTATCACATTAAAGAAACTCCATCAATGTGAGCCTGGACTAAACATTTATGCTGATGTCTCACTTTAAATATAAATTATATCATAATTTATGACTACTTTGTAATTGGAGGACATTTTTTGAGATCATTTATTTTATAAAGACTTAATTTTACAATTTAAAAAAATATATTTTAATGGTTTGTTGATTTACTAGGAAATCCTCTAATTGGAAAATCCTATATAGGTAGAAAATGTCACAAAAGGGAGATCCTATATGGTAAAAACAACCCCATCTCACCTGTCACAACATATGACTCTGGGGATCATGTAGTATGATGTATGACACATGCAGTATGTGTCCCTGGGGATGTTTCAGTGGAAAGCTGCAATGAAAGGCAAAACAAGAAAGTATTGGATGTTTCACTACTACTTGAATTTTATACTTGCATGGAAACAATGTTGGTTTTTTTTCCCTCTGCCATCACTATTTAGAAAAGGGCTTTTATTTCACCATTGCACTGGAGGAGAGCTGCAAATATTTCTTCCTTGTGCAGGAGCCCCAGTGTAACATCAGGAGTGGAGGTGAACCCTTTTGTAGGCTGGTTGAGAGTCTCTTGCCACTCCTGCTCCAATGATGTCACTTCCAAACTGTTTCATATGTAATTTTAAAGTGGACCATTTAAGTGTCTCTCTTCTGAGACCCATCTCATTGAACTCCTGAATGTTTTTCACTGAGATGCTTCCTTGAGGAAATTGCCTGTCAAACTGTCAAACCTCTGCAGAGCTCCTGGCTTTGCTTGCTGCAGCAATCCCTTCTGCCAATTCTTAGGACGTGTGTGGATCTGAACACTGTCAGCAAGGACAGTGATTCACATCAGGGCAAAATGCTTCTGACAGAGCAGCAGGTGTTGCTCAGTGTAATCTTCCCCATGGAAGCCAAAGAGAGCTTGGTGCCTGAAGAAAGTGAGGAGAGATTTGCTGGTGAAATCCTATCCCAGACATCTACAGAAATACAGCTCTCGTAACATTGCAGGGCAGATGTTAATTGAGGTGAATACATGAATATGGGATGGGGAAGAGTGACTGGAACTGAAGGCAGGGATGGAGAGAACTAGTTTCCATCTTGGTTTGTTCAGTTTTCATCTTTTTTTCTCATGGTGCAACGTGTGGTTGCTGCATAAGAAGGAATGATGGGCTTAGGTGGACCTTGGATCTGATCTGCCATGTATTAGCCATAATTTCTGTTGATGACTTGGTGGCACAGTAGCACTGAAAATCCTCATCCTTTAGGGGCAAATAATCAGTTTTCTGTTCCCAGTGTGTGTGGTGTTGCCTGGCTGTCACACTTTACCTTGTTGCTGCTAGTTAAGCTTGTATATTAGTGGATTCTTCCTTATGAGACTTGGCACTGGGATACTGCAGTGATGGAAATAGTACAAGTCCTTTAGGCAGGTTTAGCAGTTCACCTGGAAAATGATTATATAGAACAGCATGAGAAATTTTCTCTCTGAGAAAAATGTTGAGAAATGTGGGGTTCTGAAGCCAGCACATCCCTTGTGGGTGTGCAGGCACAGGGACCAATACCTTGCTGTGTCCCTTCTCTGTGCTGTGCTTTACTCTGAAGTAGGAGCCATGTGATCAAGAGCCACCTTCCCACCAATTACTTATACACAGAGCAGTGCAGCAGCCTCTGAGTGAGGTATTTATACCACGGGATCCTTGTGCTTATAAATAACTGCAGCACTGCAAGCATTGCCTGCTTGACTGTAACCACACTTTGTATATAAATCTGACAATGTAACTACAGCTGTGGAAGACGATTTAAATACAGCTGGTGAAGTAAGTACACCCTTAGGAAGATATAACTAAGTACACAGATAATAGTAGCAGGTAACTATACCCACAGGAAAGCATAAACATGCAAATAACAGCCACAATGTAAGTGTAATTTAAAAGTCAGAGGGTCTCAATATTGATGTAATAGCAGTTGGGTAACTTTACTCAGAGGAGAGCAAAATAACTGAGTGAATAACAGCTGCAGTCCATGCAGTGATGGGAGAGGGGAGCTCGGAGAGTTACAGCTGTGATATCTAACTCCCAGTATCAGGAGGTCATCTGCATGGGGCCAGAGCAGGTTTCAAACTGGAACTTTAAGTGTGGGTGATTAACTGTGGAGGGGGTCTGTTCCTGGGAAGTGGAACACTGGGAGGGGGATGTTGTGTTCTAGCCCAGGATGATGATGGATGGAGGAGTGCAGTGGATTTGGCTTCTGTTCACTTCCCCAAGAATTCAATTCAGTGTATTTCAGAGCATGATTTTAAGCTGAAACCAGGTGTTCTGAAAGAGAAAAGGTTTCCAACACATGAAATACTGATGGGCCCATACAGCTGCAGAGCAGCAGCATCACATTGTGTATTCTGAGTACAGGATTGGTAAAAGAACTTGTACTGGGAACAGGAGAACAGAGATTCTATTCTCTTTTTTTGCAGCCTGATCTAATAAACCTTCTAAATAGAGATGATTTTCCTGTCTGTCTTATAAAAAAAAAAAGTGAAATAAAAGTAACTGCCCATTATTCTCTGTTTGTATACAGCTTTTCAGCAACAAACTTGACTGAAGACACAGCGGAAGCAATCCACCTTCCCACTGCCTGCCATGTTAGATTGGGACTGTGGTCTCTGAGCTGTGTTTAGATAGAAATTGGATTGAGTAAAATAAAATGATTGCTGTCTCCTCCAGACCTTCACATGGGCTTTATATATTTAAGATTTATGTTTGACAGTAGAAGTTGAATGCCTTAGTTTTAGAATAGAATCAATTTAAGGCTTCCACACAGTACTGATCAGTTAAGGTATTGTGTTAAGTCAACAAACTGGGTTTTGGAGTGGGTTTTTTGAGTTAATTTTTTCATTAGTTTTATGGAAGATGTTGATTGTCAAAACTTGAAATTAAGTACTTGTGAGACTGTTTTGAGAGTGAGGACTGGAACACCACCAAGTCCAGGGCATGGTGTCACCTGGTAGATTTCTGAGAAGCTTCTCTGATCACTTCTGATTTTTAGAAACATGGAGCAAAATATATTGTTTGATCTCTCTTAGGAAATGTGGTATAAATATGTAATGATTAGCTTGGTTTTCCTTTGTCCTTGGTGCAATGACAGCTGTCTGAATGCTATGACAGCCCTGTAGGAATTGGTGCTTGGAACAGACAGGTGGTTGTCAAAGGCAGCATTGTATCTTAGGAATGACTCACTGGAAATCTGAGTTACCTCCATTTTAGAGGCAAGCTGAAGTGTCTGACTGCTTTACCTTAATGTGCCAAGGATATCCTTCACTCTGCAGGTAAGATGATCAGTAAACCCTTGGGCTCAGTATTAAATTCCTACAGGGTGCAGGGATACAGGCACAAAGTGCGAACTCCAAATGAGATAATAAATAAGATTTTCTGCCTGCAGCTTCCCACTTATGGGACTAAGAACATGCACTATGCCCTGCAGGAAACTTCTCAGGGAGAGTGTATCATTAGCAATGCATATTCCCCTCTTTAAAGCTCAACCTGGGAGTGTTACCTGATTTGAAGTGTCTGGAAAGCCATGGGGCAGTGATGCTGGTGGGTTGGGTATGGGCAGCAAGAAGCCCTACAGGCAGAAGGATGGGACAGCAAGAAGGGGGAGAGGGAGGGAAGTGATGCTGAGCATGGGGAGATGTCAGCTGCATTATTCACCAGTTCCTTCAGGCCAGCTTCAGGACTCACATTCTGTTCTGCTGCATTCAGATATCACCATGGTGAGTGCTCTGTGTAATCTCCCAGATGATTTAACAACACCAGTGGATAGATTTAGCAGATGGTATCAGACATGAGCAGCAATGTCAGACAGGCCCCCATAATCACTACTCATGTTGGTTGAAACCAAGATTTCTGGAGCAGCATGAAGTGCTTGTATTGGTTGGAAGTTCTGCTTGGGTCTAGTCTTAATCACAGTCCTAAACAGGTCAAAAATGAGGAGCACCTGGGGACAAGCCTGTTGCAAGAGTTAACAGAGAACAGGTAAGGGGTTCTCTTAGTCAGTGATAAGAGTATCTTATTCATAAAATAGTTTGGGTTGGAAGGGACATTAAAGAGCATCCAGTTCCAAGCTCTCTACCATGGGCAGGGGTGCCATTCACTAGGCTGGGCTGCTCAAAGCCCCATCCAGCCTGGCCCTGAACCCTTCCAGGGATGGGACATTTTAGCCTTGGCCACACAGCAGCGAAGTGCTTTACTCTTGCTGGGATCCTACCAAATTTTATTTTCCCTTTGAATCCCAAGGAGGTAACACAGGAGGTTTTAGCTCCCAGAGGAGCTGCCACTGCAGATGTGGTGTGTTTGGTTTGTTGTAGTTTTTTGGATCCAACTGACAAGATCTGTCACAATTTGTTGTCTTTATTGCACTTCTTCTTAGTGATTAAGGAATTCAATATGCTTTTACTTAGCTAATGACCAGAAATTGTGCATTATAAGGTTTCAGTCCCAAAATTTCATCATATGATACTTTTTTAATGCAGAAGTCAGCTGCTTTGTGTCAGCCTAACTTTCAAAGAAATGCAATAAAATTTAATGGCTATGGGGATTCTTCATTAAATGCATTTGTCTTTTCCTTTAGAATTTCAGCACTGCCAATTTTATTTGACTCTGACTCCTGTTTCATAACCACTCTTGCTTAAGGCCATTACAAAAAATTGCATCTCAACCCATACATGCTTTATGGTGTTAGTGGGCCAAATTTTACCAATAGAAGTGTTTTACAGTGAGCTTGTAGAATTCCTTTCCACAGACTGCTGTAAATGCAGGAGGTTTGTACAGACCTCCACAGACCTTTCCTTTTAGCTGGGAGAAGTGCCTTGTGGAGTGATGTTGGTCAAGTTCAGGCTGAGAAGAACACAGACAAGAACATAGTTTAAAACTTGGGAGATTTCTTGCAGGAGTCATGTACACCTGCTCTCTCCCTGGTCTTCACCTGATATCCTCTAGTGCTCACTGCTGAAGGCAGCAAAGTTCAGTTAATCTCGGTGTTGGACATTCGCTGATTTATTCAACAGAGGATTAAGCTGCTGTTTGGATGTCAAGTCCTTTTTAGTTTGTTGTTGTTCCTAGGAGGAAATGTGAAAAAGGCAAAATTTGTGTCAGTCAATAGCAGTTTTCATCAGCACCTTACACAGAAAACCCTACACTAAGCCAGCCAGAAAAAAAACCAGATGTATTTTTCCCTGTATGAACTATTTTCATCCAATATTGTCTTTCTGTTACAAAGTTTTATTCCTGTTGTTTCCCAGCTGGCCCAAATACCACACTGCTTAGCTTAGCAACCTCTTTTTAACTGAGGTTTTTCTAGCATTAATACCCCTGTGTTTCTTTCACTGAAAATGGTATTGTTGCTACACAAAATTGCTCAAAAATTATCCTGTGATCCAGAGGTTGTCTTTCATGAAGGTACACTGAATTGCTAAGGATATATCTGTACAAAAATGACAAATCTGCATGAAAAATTGGCAATGTTGTAACACATAAATTTAACTGAATACCATAATCACAGTTTCAAGAGATTTGTAGCTGAATTACTGCTTTTTCAGTCTAGGTTACCAGCTTATTCACAGGAAAAGGTCCTCACAATAACGTGACAGTTGAAGTGTTGTGGTAGTCTCCATTTGTTCCTGTATGGACAAATGTATATGTGATAACTGGACAAGAGGCAAAGGACTGAGAGCAAGTGGAATTTTGGTGCTGAAGATCAGCGTTGGCTATGGCAGGTGAGGCACCAAGGGTTTGTCTGGCTGCTGCCACATGTGCCACAGTATAAAGTTTAGCTCTCCACATTGCCAGCCCAGCAGAGCTGCTGCATGCTGAAGTGTAGTTCAGTGTTTAAAGAGAGCAGTCAAGGGAGGGTGGCTCTTTGTGTAACTGAGGATGCTCTGTGTGAAAGGAAAATATGCTCTGCACTTTGAGAAGGGCTGGGGAAGCTCAGCACTACTTAGGAAGAGCAAAGCTTCACAAAGGATAAGAGGTGGGATTTAACTCAGTGGTTGAGCTCCTTTTTCAGTACTTCTGTGGCTTTTCAAATTCTTTGTCAGGTGAGAGACAGAATGGTAGTTTGAAAGCCAGGGGAGGTGTCCTGCCTGGCCCCCTCTGCAGCAGGGGTATGGAGATGGCCATTGTCACTTGTCACCTCAGCCCTCGAGTGTCCAAGCCCTTGTCCTTCCCTTGCTGGTGCCCAGTGTTTGTGTCCTGAGCTGTGACTCTAAAGCCAAGGTGGATTCTGCTGCTAGCAAGTTTTACATATTTCTGAGCTGCTTGGGAAGACAGTTCTTCAACCCAATTTTCCTTCTAATCTTCATTTTTGCATGAAGATAAAAAGTGTTTTCAAGGATTCCCTTGAGGACCAATTTAGAGTTCAGTTTTGATTGAATTAGTTGGATGTATGTAAATAGAATCTCGCATTTAACAGAAACACAGATGAAAGACACTTTCAGGAGGGCTTGGGGCAGATGCTGTCAGTTTAGCCTGCAGTAAGCACCTCAGAGCAAATCCTATGCCTCTCCCTTTTATCATGATTTATTCCTTTCTCCTTCACATCCTAGCCAATGGTGAATGCTGTTGTTCCAGGATGCATATTTGTTTGGGGCACTTGTGCCTCAAGTCTGCCTTGGGTCTGTGCCTGACCTCTTTTACATAGTTGTGGACCAGAGAAAAATACTTTAGTACTGTTCCAGAAGCTCTTGTATTTGAAAAATTGGAGTCATAAATATGAATGGCACAATTTGTTGGCATGAGCAAGGAGGGGGGTAAAGATTAAGGAAAACTGCTTTAGTTAGCTGTCTCTGTGTTGGGGGACAGCACCCCATGTGTCAGCAGTGAGAGGGGATGTGGGATGCTTTATTACCTCCCTGCTGTGAGCAGGGATGAGGAACAGCCACCTGCGAAGCAGGGGCAGGAGGTGCAGTGAAGGGAACAGGGCTGTGAGTACAGCTGCAGGCTTGAATGGCTGTAGAGTCCTGCATGTCCATCCCACAAACTGAGAGTGCAGGGACTGGCAGCCAATTTACACCTCGGCAAAGTGAGCCTGGACCACAAGGCTCTGCTCCAGATGTGTTTTCTGTGAATGCTGAGGAGGGAGGCTTCCAAAGGCTCACCTTTACTCCTCATGACAAGAGCCTGAGTTGCAATCTTCTTGGCTGGTAGTTTTTCTTCATCTGTGTGCCTTTTGAGGTGATAACATGACTGTGTCACTGTTTTTGCAGCACAAAACACCTGTTCATCCTCCTGTGGGAAGCCCTGATCTCTGCAAGTACCGGCTGTGGCTGGGAGGCACTACTTGCTGCTGATGTGGCAGGGTTGGATCAACCTGCCAAACTGAGAAAGTAGAGTCATGAGCTACGGGGCAAGGGGCACAACTTGTGTTTTCCTAGGTGCTTTGGAAGTGACCAGCATGCTTCCTTTCCACACTAAGCTGGGGTTTTAGTTTGTGTTTCCTTGGGTTTGCAAAGCTCAGTGCTAGAATCTGGAAAATGTTGGGCTTTACATGGCAAAGAGAACTGCACTCTTTAAGATGTATGTAATCACTTGTAGGACCAATTCTTTCCTTTCAACCATCTCACAGCACAGAAACATCCCCGGCAACAGCAAGGCTTTTGGAACCTTGGATGCAGAATAATCTCTTCCGTGCTGCCCTCACTTGCAGCCATGCTGTTTAGTCAGGGCCTAATCCAGCTCAGATGAGGCTGTACTGCTTCTGTGGCATGTCTGTCTGACATGTGGTGCTATGCAGCCAGATACCCTGCATCATTGTTAAAAGCAAAGGAAATAAGGCAGTGCCCATCTCCTCCCTTCCAGCCCTGAGCCTGCCTGTCTCCCCCTGAATGTGGGCTCTCGAGAGTTACTTAGCCAAAGGCTAAATCACATTATGTCATACATATTAACTGGAAACAAAGCAAGTCTCAGCAGACACCTGAGCAGATGCCAAATGTCAAATTTGATGGAAAATGCTTAATTACTTCTCCCAAGACAGCTTGTTCTTTCCTCCTCCCATGTTTTCTGAAAATTCCTCTTTTCCAGTGTGAAATGTCTTCCCTGATTCAACCCCTGGTTCAGCTCTCCAGAATTGAGATTTTTGTTCTTACAAGAAACTGGGAAACTCAGATGAGAGAGCTTGGAAGGATGTGGTCATTTCAACATAGTCCTTGCAGCTTTTGTTCTCAGTTTCATGGTCACCTTCCTTCTATAGAATTGTTTTGGGGGCTTAAAATTTTATTTCTGCTTTCTATCCCTCATGTCTTGAGTAGATTTTTGCACCTTTGGCTGTATCTTTGCCACTTACTTTATTCCATGAGAGTGAGTTGCAGAGAGCACGGTGGTGATGTGATGAAACTTGAGACTAGATGTGCTTGGGAGTGAGTCTGTGTTCTAAGTGAAATTACAGGTCCAACTGATATGATGGGAGTCTGCTGAAATGTGCAAAAACTTCTCACAGGGACTGTGTATGATGTGTGTGAAATTCAGGTTCTACTCCCTGTAGTAAAGCTGGCCAGGGTACAAGCTTAAAAATCTCTTCCAGCTAAGGTGAGTGCATTGTCCATAATGCTATTCTGGGAGGACCTCTATTATCTCCTTGCTATATTTTGCTGTTGGTTTAGTGATGAATTAAGATGAGTTTTGTCCCTAGGTGGGACAAATGTAGGTATACGAAATCATTGTTACTCTTAAAGGATAAAAAAATCCCACCCTACAAAGACACGGCAGTTGGGTGTGTAACCATTCAGATGGACAGCAGTGAGGATTTTAATACAGAGTCTAGATTTGAATATAGAATCTTAGGCACTGAGCAGTGCAGTTGCTGCAGAGCACAGCCCAGGATGTACATGGAGCCTGTTGAGAGTACAGAAGTGAGATGTGTTGTGTTTTTTCGCACTTGACATATTTTCTGCGATAAATGAGTTTCCTGTGTTTGGATTTTCCTGCTTTCCAGATCTGCCTGTGTGTCTTCCCCTAACCCTTCTATTTGGTGAGTCTCCCCAGTCCCATTGGGGCAGCCCAGCAGCAGCAGAGCTCTTCCTCAGGCAGGATCTCCCAGCACACAGGGAGCCATGATCTGGGAGCAGGGGCAGGGATACTGGTGTGTACATTTACTGTTGTAATATTTGCACGGAGATGGGAAACTTGGCAGCATCTATAGGACCTGAGAGCTGCATGACAGGGCTCAAGCAGCCTCTAGCATGACATTATCACAAAAAAGTGAATTGTGAAAAGAAGAAATTGATGTGAACTTACACTTGTTCTCTTTGAAAGGTAGTTTCCTTAATGCCTCCCATGTTCTCTCCTGCACCTGAGCAGCCTTTGCCGCCTTCAAGCAGTCCTTGTCCATACTGGTGTCTGGACTCACACTCTTAAATTCCCTCTCCCATCGAGCTCTGGTGTTTGGAACATCTTCAGTTTCATCCAGAAGCAAACCCAGAGCAATTCACTTTGATGTGTGAAGTCTGAATTAATGAAACGACTGAATTAATGTTTTGTGCCTCTTGGGGAAGAGAGCAAGGGGAATGTGTTGGCCTATATTTCATCAGAGGGAAAAACTTGTTTAGTTGTATGCACAGAACTAAGATATCTTAGACTGTATGGTCTCTGAGTTGGTCAAGTGCAGGTTCTCCAAACCTGTTCCATTTCCCATGCAGCCATTTCTTGTAGACTCTTTGTAGAGCTGTGAGCCAAGACAAGAGCATAGTGAAACTTTCTTTTATTTCTTTTCTTGAAAATTGAAATTGAACTTTGAAGAAGAAAAAAAACAAACATCTTTTCTGGCTGTTTGTGGCAGGACCTTGTTGGCCACCAGAAACCTCCTCACTTCTAAGGTGGAAGTTCAATTTAATAATAGTTGTGAAGCACTTGAATGCTGCAGTGATTTACTGCTATAAAGGAAGCATGACCATGGGACCCTGGATTTGATTGGGGTGAGGTGAATTGGACTCTGAGAGGCCCCTGGATCTGTAGATTCATTGGTGTGTGGAAGGACTGTTGCCTTTTGGTCATCACCATTAAACCACTGAATGGAAAGAAGATGAGACTCATGGTTAAAAATAGTACATATCCTATAATTAAAAACATGCACTTTCATTTTTATGTACTCAGAGGCTGAATTAAAGTAATAAAACCCCTTAAATGTGCATTTCATAAGGCTTTCATCATGCAGTTTATAGTTTTAATATTCTTGCACCTGGTTCTGTTTCGTGTGGTTTTTATGAGCAATCTGTCTGGAGTGGCCAGGGCAGGCAGTGGCAGTGTTTGCACGTGGCCTTTGAGCACAGGGAGGTGGGAGCTGGCAGACTGGGGCCAGCCTGTCTGCCAGCAGATCAGCTTCCCTGTGCCCTGGCACTGTGCTGCCTTGCTAAATTATGCTCTGAGGTCTTAACAGAATGCCTGCTGTGTCCCAGGAGCTGCTCAGCATCTTGCAGGATGAGCTCCCAACTGCAAATGGGATCTTATGCCTTCCCCATACAAAATAGCTCTGAGTGAGCATTTTTCTGCAGTAACATTGATTATTTTTCTGTGATGCTTGCTCACAGCAATAATGTGGTGTTGTAGATCCTGCTCATTGTTCTGGCAGGGGATTTAAAAAAAATTATTCTTCTTCTCACAAGATGCTCTTGATAATTGATCCTGAATCAAAGATGAAGGAACAGGGCATAACTGAGAAGCAGTTAGCAGCAAGTTTTGTTCATCTGCAAAATTTCCTGGGCTCTGCTTGGTCCTTTTTATTAGCTTAATTTATCTGGGTGGAAACCCACTGAGATTACAATCTCAGTTTCCAGGATGATTTGTCCTAGTCTCCTGGCTTTGAAAAATGGTCTCCAAACCACCTCAGGGTGACTCTCTGGCTGTTCTTTTTCGCTACTTGCAATCTGTCCTGTTGCTATAGGAAGCTGTAAATGGTTTGTTTGTTTGCTTCTTTTCCTACACAACTCCTGTAAATCTTTTCTCCCTTTCTCAGGGTGTGAGTTATGACTCTTAGGATGTTAGTGAAAATCAGCCTGAAAGGGATGGGAAGTATCAATTTGCTGTAAGTTGTTTATAAAGGCTGGAAGAAACACTCGTGGAAATCACAGCTTTGGGCCTCTTGATGAGTGCTGTCCTTGCTTGTGGTGTGGATTGCATTGATCTCCCCTGGCATGGGATGGCTGACTGTGTCCCTGCAAAGGGAGGAGCAGGGAGTACATTGCCACCCTGTGTGCAGACCCCTTCCCTCCAGATCCTCCATGGAAAAAAAGCTTGGCAAAGCTTTGATATCAGTGCTGGCACTGCTCCTTTCCCTTGCATAAGAATAAGGCTCCTGCAGAGCTCAGCCTAGTGGCAGTCCTAAATTGTGAAATATTTTCCAATAGTCCACAGCACTGGCAAACCTGCCTGTGGGTGATGTCTTGTCAGGTATTCCCACATGCAGGGTGGACCTGCAAGGTAGGACTTTGCTGGACAAGGAGTTTAAAGGGAGATATTTGCCATATCAAAAAAATATATTTAGGTTTTGCAGTGAGAAAGCCTTTAAAGAGCAGGAGGCTGGGTCTGACCGTGCTGGTGTCAGTCTGGATTTAGCTGTCTTAAAGGGAATGAGGTTAGTCGAGACTGACACTGGCATAAAAGGAGAGGGCAGAATTAGGCTTATGATATCTAAAAAAGTCTTAGGTCCTGATTCTTCAAAGGACTCTAGTATGGCTGAATTCTTCCTAAAGCCCATATGTTAGCATTTTGCTGACAGGGAATGTTTATTTTTATTCAGAAATATCAGAAAGGACGAAGAGGAACACCTTAGAAATGGTTTCCTTCTGACTAGAAGTATAATTGGCTCTAAATTTGGGGATAAGCAGGAGAAAACATGTTTTAGGCTGAGAATTTCTTGTTTGTTAAGCAATGTATTTTACGGTGGAAAGCAGCTTCTAATGCAAATATTGTGTCAGTTTCAATGACAACAGTGGTATAATTATTTTTGATAATTAAAGAACATATTATTATTTTGAACCAAGAAGGCTATAAAGTGGTCATCCTGTAGGTTTTTTTTTTACTAGCTATAACTTATTTCTGTGTTTTGTTGCAATTGTGACATAATCACAATCTTGAGATAATACAAGCACTTGACTGCCCTTTATGCATCAAAATACCCCAGAGATGTAATTATCTCATGGTTGGTACATTTTCTGACAAGTCTGATAGCTTAAATATTGCAGACCCTGAACATTGATATACACAGAAAACATTAAATATTCATTTGCTGATACATGTATTTATAAAAATCCCATTTCTCCAGTGAGTGAGAGGTGGTTTTCAGGTCACCCAATCCAATAACTATGAGCATATTTGAGGACTCAGGAATTCTTGCTTATTTGAAGTTCTGTAGTATTCTTTCTTTTCTTTTTTTTTTAATTTTTTTTCAAAATAAATGCATTAAGTACTTTGCTAGGAAAAGGAATACATTTATTCTGCAGTTTGTTCTGCTAATAGTCCCTGTGTACTGCATGTACAACTGTGCCTTGGTTTGGTTGCAGGAGGGGAGTGAAGCTTCCATTTCATCTCCTCTCTCTCCCTGACCATGGTGAACTAAACTTCATTTTTTCAAATTGTTACAAGCTGCTTGACTTTTCTGCAGGATGAGCAAATCCATCACTTCTCCCACCAAAAGTGTCCTTCATGTGTTTTGAAGCAGTGGATGCCAAAGCAGCTCCTTTTGTTGAACCTGAATCTGGCCAGCCAACTGCCTGGAAGGCCTCACATTTTGAAAGAAAAATTGACCAGGGCTAGTAGCAAATGTTAGAAGATGCCTCAGCTTTTAAAAAGCAAAACAATTTGTTCCTTGCTGTATCAGCAGAGTTGTCCAAGTCACCTTTTGGGGAGTGGCAGTTTTTTGTGGCTGTGTAGTCCGTGTTTGTGTCACCTGTGGTGTCCATATGTACATGTATGAATGCTGTGCATGCCCTGGGGTCACTTTGGAGTCTATATCTGTGTTGCATTGGCTGCTGGAAGTGCCAGGTTTGCTCCTCTCAAGCTGCTTAGGAAGAGGAAGAAGGTGGGGATCTCTCCAATGAGTTTTGAGCAGTGCATTAGTGTCACCTCCGATAGCAGAAAGGGGTATCTGTGCCTCAGGGGCTTTTCTGCTGGTGTGCCCTACTGAAGTGATGGATAAATCCAGGGGCTGCACCTTCCTCAGTGACCAGCTAAATCTTCCCCTTACAATTGCCTGAAACACAACTTGTGGTAAGTTGCGTAAGCTGAGCAGTTGTGCTGCTGTTTGTGTTTATCCAAAAGTCACAAGAGGGGTTCTCTGCTTGAGTCCAATGTGAGGCAAAGGAGCAGGATCCAACATGTGTGGGCTTTTTTTTAAGGAAAAAGAAAAGAGGAAAAGCACAATGAACCCCATGTGGTCAACCCAAACAGTTTGCTGCCTTTTCTCCTGCACTGACTAATAATCCATTACAAGAAAAATGGATTACCTGCTGATGAACACACAGGGGTGGTACATGAAGGGAAGATGTTCTCTGGATCCAAGCAGCCAAACTGCTTCTAGCTGGAGCTCTATCTTCTGTAGCAGGTAGGTGCAGAAGCAACCTTTGTAGAAGTGAGGAGCCTCCTGTTCTACTCTTACTGAAGAAAAAAATAACAAACCCCTGCATTTCCAGACATGCCACGGCTTCAGGCTGGGGTACTCCTGATGAGGACAGAGAATTGTGTGGGTTTGCAGCATCAAGTTGTGGTGATGCTTTTGGAATTTGCTGTCCTGTTTCATTCCTTCTACAGAGCCTAGCTGTCATCCTGCCCTTATGTTAAAAAAACCCCAAAACCAACAAATCCAAAATGCCTTTGTTGTGTGTTTTTGATCTGCTCAGCTCTGAGGAAACCTTTCTGGTATCACCCACCTCAGGTATATAGCTACTTAGGTGTGGTTTGAAGGGGAGTATCACTTTTGTGCTTTATGTACTTGAAAGGAAGTTAAATAAATAGCTCCTTTACTCCTTTTAGTTTGTCTTGGACTCTTCACCCCTAAGAAATTGTGAAGCCAAGTGGAATAAGAAAAAGGCTGCATAGCAAGCAGTTTGCCCATGAAATGCATTTGTTTTTAATTGCCTCATTAAGTCAGGTTATGATGGATTATATGACCTTATCCAATGCAGTCTGACATAATGGGATGCTGTCAGAAGCTCTGGAATAACAGAGTGATATTCACTTGACTGGGGTTTTCTTGCTTGTGTTTTTCCCCGCGTTGATTGCTTGCAGTGGTTATACACATCAAGAATGTCTTGGCATGAGTAAAGGCAAGGTCATTAATGCTTTTTGTCATGATTACTTGATAAGCTTGTTGTTCCACAGGAATTAATGCCTTGCTGGTAGCACAGGAAGGAGGCGTGGGGCTGTCATGCTGGGCTGCAATGGGGAGGGTGTTGGGCTCACAGATTCCTCATGGTGCCTCCCAGGGCTCTGTCCATCAGCTGTGGTCAGGGCTTGCAGCCAGGGACAGCACAGCCATTCCCAGCAACTCTCAGAGCAATTTTCAGCTGAGGTATTTTAAATTATTTGGCTGGTGTTTAATAAACATGGCTTGAGGAGGCCCCTCTGTGTTGCACATCTGTTTTGGCGAAGGGCACAGCAAATGGAGGTGTTGTGTCCAAGGCAAAGAAAGGTGGCTTGGCAGCAGGAGCTGGCTTTGCTCCCTCCATGAGGGAACAGGAGCCCTCTCATTTCCTGGCCTGTGTTGGTGGCTTGTGTAACAGAGAGGTACAAGAACATCCTCCTCTTCCCATGATAGATGAGGTTTGTCGGTTTCAAACTGTTTACATAAGACTTTTAGCCACCAAAAAAGTAGAAGAAACAACTCCCACTCTCAGGTAAATGATTATGCTGCATTTGTTTTCTGAACCATCTAATAATAATATGAAAAAGCCATTTTGAATGCTATTCCTTTTGCAATTTCAATTTCTCCCTTGGAATCTCTCATCTGTTAAATTAGTTTTTGGATTCACCCCAAACTTATGAATATTTCTTTGTCCCTCTTCACTTATCTGTCTCTACTCCCCCATTCTCTTCCAGAATAATTTCCAGTGGATGAATTTTTTGGAAACAGTATTTCCATGCGTAGGTCTTATTCACCCAGCACATCTTTCTTTACATAACACTGTTTTTTTTTACATCCTGGATGGTTCTATTTAATTGCCAGGAGCTGGACTGTTGACTTGGATGAAGCCCCACTGTGTGTAAGAGCTCTTAAAAGCATTGATTAGGATGGCAGGTTTTGACAGCTGAGTCAGCCAGAAACCTTGAAATACACCATTTGGGATTGTTGGTTGGTGATAATGAGTCTCAACTGCCATGGACTTCTATTCTTTTTATCCAGAAGTTTAGAGCTTTCTCCTTCATTAGGACAAGGGCATTCTTCAGATGAAGCACCTCCTGTTTCCTGCAGTGGTCATTGCTTGGGTAGTTTTGATGGAAATAAGTGAGATTTGGGGCTTTTTTTGAGATACTGCATTTATTTGCTTATTTACATTAAAGTTCACTGAAAAACTGATTTCCATAATCATTCTTGAGGTTTGTGGGACAAACATGAATTCTAAATCAGAATACATCTGAACTTAAAAATTTTCCTAGGAAGTTGAAATTTTAGTGTATTCCTTATGAAAACACTGAAATATATTTCCAGGAGAGTAGATTGCTGTCTGGTATTTCTGTGGGAACTGAACTTGGCATTATTCTTGTCAGCTTCATTTGAGTTCCACAGGGGGAGGTGGCAGGAGAGTGAGAGAACTCACATCAAGTCAAATTTGCAGTTACTGGAGCTTGCAGCCTCTGCGGCTCCATGGATCCCTGTGCTTCCAGCCAGGAATGAAGTTGCAAGTGTCAGACAGGGCTGAGCAGGCTGCTTGGCCATTGTGGTGTGTGTTTGTAGCACCTGAAGACTGCATGGCCTTTTTGTTTGGCCTCCAGCCATTTGGTCCAGACACCTTGCACAGCCTGATATTCATCCATCCCTCCTCTCTTTTCCTGGTTGAACTTTTCCTGACAGACCCCTAAACTAGCTGTTTTCTGAGCATTATCTGTGTTGCGGCTCCTGGGGACATGAAAACCTTGGAGAAACACAGCAGAGCCAGCAGGTAGCAAGGCTCCCTGCATGTTCATGAAAATGGAGCTGCTTCTATCAGAGTTCTCTTAAAGCCTGTCAGTCCTTTGGAAAAGCACTCATTTAATCAGAAATCTCCTTTATTTCTGTTCCTCCTCTCTCTACTCATCCATTTTTTTGTTCTCATTCCCAAGCTTGTGTTTGTCTTTTCCTTTACTTCCAACCTGAACTTCTGGTATCAAGTTCTATTTTTGGGCTGCCAGCCCCTTGCAAGCAGCCAGATTTAGCATGTTTTGGAAAAATGCAAGCAACTTCTCTGGGGCAACAGAGGAAGAAGCCACAGAGATGAAGGCTAGTCCTGAAAGAATCCAGGGAGTTTTTACTGTCATGAAGTTCTTTAGCCAGAGCTCTTGTTTGTTTGGAGCTACTGTGCAGTGATTATTTTTCAATAAGAGCTTCAAATTCACCTGAGTGTATCTTAGTGATTACAGAACTGAACCTAAATGTCTGGGGAGAATATGCTAAACTTTGCTGCTGGTGACAGGCTTTAGTAATACCTGCTTCCACAAGCCTGTGGCTTTAGTCTGCCTCATTTGGGCTTCCTGCAAATTACACCCCCAAGGAGCTTAGGGGACTGAAATAATCTGTACTGACAGAATGTGGTATGGAAATGTCCCTCCTTAACTATTTTGCTGCATGACTTCAGTGTGGAAACAAAGCAAGATTGATGGTATAGAGCAAGTGGAAATCACACTGATGTTTAGGCTTGATCTGGGTTAAGCACTGGAGAAAGAAATAAATGACAGAGGGAACATGGGTCCAGAAGTGTCATTCCTTTTGTTTATTAACTGTCTAAGGTGCTGGTGAGGGAACTCAGCACTGTGTGCCAGAAGCACCATTGTGAATTGCTTTGCTTGGCAGTGCCATCTTTTCAGAGCACTTTGTTTCAATTCCCTCAGAACCTCAGTGGGAGAGCAGAGTCTCTGAACAGCTGTAATGACTCCATGACTTCACTTCCAAATGGCGTCTCCTGAGGACATTAAGAAGGTGGTGAGATTTTGGAGAAGCAGTGAGCTGGCTGCTTCTCACTGGCTATGGCAGCTTCAAGGGTCAGCAGACCCTGCAATTAACAGGGAGCAATGAGCCAGCCAGGATGCTCTGGCACTTGAGCTGAGATCCTGGGTGGAAGCTAAGGGAAGGGGAGGAAGGCAGTGAGAAACTTGGGGACGGCATTTTTCTTGCAGCTCTCCTCAAGGCTGACTCCTGGCCATAGGACCCCTTCATTTGAAAGAGAATGACATTGTTTTTCCTCCTAAATAAGCTCAGATCCTTGTATTATAGCCCTGATAACTCTGTCATCTGATTGCTTGAATGTATTTGAGTTTTCAGAGCAACTCGATGCTGCATGTGCTTGTAGCCCTGTTTTTAGCTGGGTGCTTGAGGCCAAAGTCCTGCTGATTTCAAGGGGTTGGCTTGGCACCATGTGGTGTCGTCCATCATCTTGTACAGTCCTGAACAATGCCATTCACTTCTCCTAGTGGTAAATCATGGATCCCCTACCAAGAAAAGGAAGGGTGTTTTGGGGCCAGTTGGCAGCTCTGAGGTCTCTCCATGATCTGGCCAGAGGTCCTTGCAGCCTCAGCTATTGTCTGTTTGCAGCAGGCTGCCTGTGCCTCCTTTTCTTGATTGCAGCAAGACAGCCAGGCCTCTTTCAACTGCAATGATTGCAAGTAGGCTTTGGGAAGCTGATTATTCACAGTCATACCCGACTCTGCTTTCTGATCTGGAAAATAATACCAACATTTGTCAGTGTGAATCCCTTGTGAGGCACTAAGCTCAGAGCCCCTCAGTGAGTCTGTTTGCCTGCAGAACAGGTACATTTTTGGAGGTGGGAGAGCAAACTGTGCCCACCTCATCCCACTGAAACCTCTTGCACTGTCAGTGCATCTTTGGTTTGCTTCAGAGTAAATATCTTCCTAGTTCTGAGCTGCAGAATCCTCCTCCTCCATTGGAACTACCCACTGAAGACATATTACAGTTATGTTACAGTGAAAATACTATGGCCACTGTCAAGCACTGAAATTTATTTATGAGGTTGGTATGGATTTTGTTCTCTCTACAGCAATTACAGCTATTTATAATTTCACAGGTATTTTTGGACAGCTAGTGTTTTCCAGCCCTAGAAAAAATAAACAAAAAGGCAAATATGCACCTGATGCTTTAAAATTGGGAAGATTTTAAAAACCATCTGAGCCTTTTTTCTTTGACAGTTTTAATTCTGAGACCACATTTCCTTGAAATAAGCATTAGCTTAGTATGGGTGGTTGGAAGTAGCTGGGTAAATCCTTAATTGCTCTGCCAGGCCTGTGCTCTTTCATTTTTTGAAGATTTTGAAATCCCCAACTTTAATTTCTGTAGCTGCAGTTAAGCTGGTAAGATGCTGCACACAGGTGGCAAAACTCCAACACTATCCTCTTTCTCTTTTGCCTTATTTATTGTCATGTTTATTATTTTGTAGTAAAGCCAAAAGCCCAAACTAATTCACTTGAGATGCAGCAGTTGCAAGACACTAAGCTGTTGTCTTCTCAAAAGCTTCTCGTGGTCTTTGAAACAGCTGGAAAATAGTGAAGGGAATGAAATATCGGGGCATCAGGAGAAACTTGCAGAGGGGGTCAGTGCCACTGATTGGTGTTAAAGCAGGTGAAGACTTCCTGACATAAAGCCTACCAGCAGTGCTGCATGGTGTGAGTAATAACTGCAGCATGCTGGGCTGTCTCCAGCCTCACAGAAACTCAGAGTTATGCACCAAGTGAAGCAGAATGCGGTAGGGAAGGATCAGGTAAGGGCTCACCTGTGAAATTGTAGTTGAGGCAGGATGCAGATCCTTGTTTGGAGGCATTTGCTAAGGGTGGAACAAGGATGTGGAGTGTCTGTGGTGTCTCTGTGCTGCAGCAGTCCCCTGTGCTCCTGTGATTCCCTGGAACCATGTTGCAGCAGGTGGGGATGGCCTTGAGAGCCAGTGCCAAGCACCAGCTCTGGAGAGCAATGCCTGAGGGCAGTTTTGCCTTCAGTTTTGCCTGAGGGCTGCCTACCAAAGCAGGACCACAGGTTGGGTCTACTTGAATCTCTCAGGTCTGTCAGCTGTGGCTTCGGTGGCCTGGCAGAGGCAAATAGGGCTGTGCTTTTGCATGCCTTGCTCCCTGGGGTCTTCCTGCTGAAACCCTTTAGTTTTTGTGGCAGATGCACGATATGCATGCTTTATAAAAATTCCAGGCAATTGTATTGGCTTCCTCCTGTTTGAAATCACTTGGCATGTCCCAGTGCTGAGAAATGCTGAATAGTGCTGCTGGTTAGGGAGCGGGCTCTTCCCTCTTCCACGGGGCACAGAATGGCTCTGCAGTCAGGGTGGGATTAGACAGGAACAGAAGAGGAGGAGGATGGCCCAGGATGAAGGGCAGCAGGAGGCTGCTCTCAGTCCTGTTGGGAAGAGGCAGCTGCCTCATATAATGACCCTTGTGCTAATGCTGTTCCCTATCATTTAACACAAAAATAAAACTGCTAAATTGAGACCGATCTGAAACATGCGTGGTTTGCTTTGCAAGGCATTTAATAGCAACTATACTTTAACTGTAGGACTCTGATTGGAAAAGGAGGGACAAGTAAATAGTTTACATTAGCTTAGCAATATTATTGTTATTGTTGAACCTTCCTAAATTCTACCCAAATCGTGGCTCAAATCAAACAGCTTCAGATAATTTGTGAGAAGCAATAGGTGAAACTACGTGGGAGTAGGACATGAAAGGAGTGTATGATTACCTGAATGGAAACCAAAGTGTTCCCAGTACTCACAGTAGTTAGTGAGATGCTTTGAAGGTTTTTTCACCTCTTAAATCCTCAGTGCTTTGAGGCAGCGATTTTGGCCTTCAAATGACTACAGCAACTTGCTGCCCTGACAGTGGAATAAATTTTGAAAGCAGTGTGAGTGCAATCTACAGGATTAACAGCCAGGCCATAAAGCAGAAATCTTTACAAAACAAAGAGAGATCTTGTGATGACTTAATCATGAAAAAGTAGCCTTACAAGACCTGGGTGGTTCATAATGGCTTGCTGCCTTTTGTACTGGCAGGTGGGAAAATGCAGAATGGGGTGAGTGCATTCCCCCTGCAGTCACAGGGGACATGCAGGTTGTATCTCTGGTCCCTGAGAGCCCATCTCAGCAAAATCCTTTGCATTGCTCCATGCTGTCTTGCTTTCCTGCTGCTCACTGTATTGCTGGAGCTCTGTAAAATATTAATGAGATGAGAAGGATTTTGCCCTCAGATGACCCTTTATAGCATTGCTTGCTGGACTGAGTCTGGGCTACAGTACAGTCCCAATCCATGTGTTTTGTTTTTATAGAAGTGGTAGTGATGACTCGGTATGGATGACAACTAGAATTGGTAATGTCAGTTCTAACTAATGACACTGAAGACCAATGAAGTGAATCTTAGATTGGTTTTGTATTATTAGTCTCGTTATTAATTATGGAGACATGACAGCAGCATTAGTGCTAGTATTAACCATCAAAATAAAACAGAATTGTACTCATAAATCTCACTGATTAGGAGTACATGAAGGATTACAGCCATTCTCCAAAGGAAAAGAGAGGAAAAGGAGTGAGTCAGGAGTAGGAGTGAGATGGAGGTGGAAGAAAATTTAGGGAGGGATAGCAATATGCTCAAGATGGTTCAAAGAAGGAGCCTCAGCAAAGGGGACTAGGGCTAAAGTCTGCAGCTGCCTGGGTGGACAAGGTTGGATTTTCCTACATTTTAGCAGGAAATATGGACCCCATTGCCCTTGAGCCTGGCTACCTGTCTAGTGCTTCCCACTTCCCTTTGGGACTCTGCTGCTGGCTTGGCATCCAATCTGGAATCCACTGCAAAGGGTTTCTCTACTGTGTGAGGCTGGGCCCATCCTGGACCCAGGATGCTTGTGGGAGCCTTAATGCCTGAGAAGAGCAGGCAGATCTCAAATGGTGGAGACCAGTGCAAACTGGGACAAGCTCTTGCCAGGAGCGGCTCTGATTTGGATGCTGCCTGTGGAAAGGAGGAAAGGAAAGCAGGAACATCCCTGCAGCCCTGGAGGGGAGGCAGGAAGATCCCTGCTCAGCAGAAGAGCTGCCTTTGCTCCTGCCTAGTGAGCCAAGCCTGACAGTGGTAAAGTGCTGAGAGAAGGGAGAGCAAATTATCTCCTGCCCTGGAGAAAGGTGGCAGGAAGAGAATTATGCCTCAGAGTGATGCATGGGAACAGCACAATTTCCTGGGGTGGTGCAATTTGCATGGTGCTGCTTTTCTGGAGACATGACTCATTAAAATATGGGCTTTAATGAGCTGAAAGCATCCACCAGATCTGCACTTGAGGTCTGCTGGTGGCACTACTGATGTGGCCATGTCTGGGTGCTGAGAGTTCAGGCCTCCAAAGGTTACCCAAGGTTGGCAATGGCTGTGGTTGATGACCATGCTCTGCCCTGTGCTGGCCTTTGCAGGGTGAGGGCTGCATCTTGCTCAGTGGTGAGAGTGATGCCTCTATTTATAATGCCTTAAATTAAGTGCATGGTAATTTAATTTGTACATCCATTAATACAATCTACTGCAGGGTTTGTACTTAATTATATCGCACTAAATGGAGTTTTAGGTACATTAACAGGCTCTCAGTCCTGCTACCAGGCACAGCCATGTCCAATCCCTACACATGGTTGCTTGGAGGTCTGTTCTATTCCCCTAACCCCACTGGCCTGGTTGGGAAGGGTCCTTCCAGGCTGGCAGTCACTGCCCAAAAATCATCATTCCTCCCTGAAATGGCCAGGAGGCAATCATGATATTTCTTTGGCATCAGTGTGGGAGATAGCATGGTATTGACTCTGCAGGGCAGAGTCAAAGGGGAAATTTTGGGCCAGGAACTGCCTTGGTTCCCAAAATTTTCCAAGGTAAGCTCTTCCTTCAGCCAAATAACTTTGTAGTTTGTCTGAGGATTGATCTGACTATAGAGAACTGATAATCTGCTTCTGCTATTGATTCTTTCGGGTATAAATGGATTAATAAACATCTGTCTTAGGTCATGTCTCATGGGCATGTTTAAATCTGAGAAGCCAGCAGTAAAGGTGTGTGTTTGTCACAGAATCGTAGAATGGTTTGAGTTGGAAGGGACCTGAAAGATCATCTAGTCCTGACCCACCCTGGCATGGGCAGGGATGCCACCTGCTCTATTGGGTTGTTTAGGGCCTCACTCATCCTGTCACCCACCTGACTCCCAGGCTGACATTCCCAAGCACACTGGGTTGTTTTCCACTTGGCCTCCTGACTCTCAAAACTGTCGTTTACGAACAAAATGAGTCTTTCAAAGGGAATGCTCTTACTGCTCATCTATGCCTTGGTTTGCAGTGCAAGGGCCTCTGAACTCTTTCTCTTTGGAGATTGCCATGGACATGAGTTTCCCACACAGGGCTCTTGCCGCCTTCTCAGTGGTTTGATGGTGTCTGAGAGCAGCTATGGCCCTGGGTGGACATTAGGCTGCATGTTGTTTTCCATCAAAGTCTTCCCAAAAGTACCAGGGTCGTGTAGAAATGTTTAAGGACTTTAAATTATTTGAAAACTTTAGAGAGTCTAAGCTTTTGAAACAGGAAGAGAAGCTGTTTTCAGGGATGCATTCATTGGTTCTGCTAAAAATGTCTTGACTAGCTACTTCACCTTGCATTGCCTCAGTGTTTGCAGGAAACTGGAAAAATTACTTACTTTCTCACCAGCATCTTTGGACAAAGACAAGTGCTGAAAGGTGAGCAATTGTGTGAGCACAGGAAAGTCAAGGTTTTTTCCTCCAAGCTTGCAGAGTTATTTAGCATTTCTCATAGATGCAGATATTATTTGCTGTCTGAGTTAGCTATTTCTAGTCTTTGAAAAGAAGCCAGAATTCTTTAAGAGTCACTGCTTTTTCTGAGCTGATGCTGGCTCTTTTGCCTGAGGAGTATTTGAAATCTGCCAGAATGCATGTATTGTCAAAAACAGAAATTGAAAACTCTATACAGGATCTGCTGCCCCTGTGAGTTATGTGCTTTCCCAAGTCATCAGGGAGAAGAAATGCCTGCTCTTGTTGTCTGTGAGAGCTGAGGATGGACAGAGGCAAAAGAAATCCCTCTCCCTCCTCCCCCCTCTCCCATCACCACCCAAAACTCTCTCCTTGGGTGGAAAGAAGCTTTTGAGACACACACACACATACACACAAGCGCTTTCCCAGTGACCTGCCTGCTTCTAGCTGTCCCTCCTTCCTTGGGAGCTGGAGCTGCTGAGACACTGGAGTCAGGGAGATCCCGTCCCCTCTCTGCAGCCTTGAGACCAAATGAATAAAGTGAACAAGGTTTTGAAGATCCTTAAGAAGTCATCGAGGAGAAGGAAGAGATGGAGAGAGGAGCTGAGGGTGGAGGAGGAAGGGGAGAGCCAGGAACTCTGTGACCCAGGTGGTTTGTGCCACCTGCACCTCTGTACTGCTGGTAAGGAAACAGGAACATTCCTGCTCACCTTGGGACAATGTGCCTGTTTGAGATCCATTGCTTGTGTGTGGCAGGAGAGCTTCCTGCAGCCAGACACTGCTGTTCTGCTCTTTGTGAAAAATATTGGTGGGAGAAGTGGTAAAGGCAGGGAACTGGAACTCCTGGGTTTCCTTTTATAAACCTTCCCTTCCTTGTGTGGGTGGCATTTTGCACATTTGTGAAGGGGAGAGGGAAGGGAATATGTTCTTTCTGGAAGAATGGTGCTCTTGGAAACGTAGGGAGAATGTGTAGCTCATTCAGATTTTGTTTGATATATGTGGTTGCATTTTGAGATTTTTAAGGCAGAATGTTTATTCTGTATATTTATGCAACTGAAAAGCAATGGGAAATGGATGAATTTAGGTTGCTGTTTTTCTAAGGGATGTTTTTGTCCACCAAAGTTGGTCTGAACCCAGGTCCATTATATCCACTCTTGCCTTCCAAGCAAACAATGCTGTGGCTGTAATATCATTGGAAATGATTCTGTATTTAGTCTGTCTATAAAACAGCAAAACAGAAGATGCCAAGAACCTGAAAAAGGGTCATTTAGGGCATTCACTGGCATGTCCCCAGCACGTTTGAACTTTCTGCTGGGAGCTGTGACCCGGCAGAGGAAAATGTCTAGGTCTGTGCACTTGATCAGGCTCAGCTTCCTTCCCTTTGCATTGCCAGTGTCCAAGGGATATAAAGCCCTTATGAAACCCCACTTAGTAGGAAGCCACACTCAGGTTCAATGTAGGTCAGTGCTCTTGCTGCTGTCACAGTTGGTAGTTTGTCTGCAATAGTATTGTTGCACCTTTTGTACATTTTACAGACTCACTCTTTTTCTTTCTCACGCATCTAATTCTGTTGAGCTGCTTTTGTGACCGTGTCCTGGAGCACCCAATGGCCCTGTTCTTGCAGGATCTTGGATGGCTTCATTTACAGCTGGAGACCTGGGGCACAGAGAGGTTACTGGACTTGCCCAGGGTTACACAGACTGGGGCAGGGGTGGGCACTGCCCTCTGAGCTTCAGACGTGAGAGAGTGTCATGGTGAGCAACACTGCTGACTGTCCTGCTCTTGGCTTCAGCTTCCAATTGTCCAGACTTTTGCTTCTCTTACCTTCTTTGGTAGTTCAAGAGTCTGATTGTTTCTGCCACCATTTTTTCCAGTGAATATAGTAAAACAATTTTGCTTAAAATTTTTATTATGTTTCTTACCTTATCTTTAGTAAGAAACGGCTCAACAGATAAGAAAGGAAATTAAAACCTGAACGTATTCAGGTATTAGAATGTGAGGAGGCAGCAGAAAACATTAACCAGTTTTGACAGTTTCACAGTCTATTTCTATTGGTGACCCTGTGTGTATTTTACTTCATCTTTTTAATAGGAAGTTGTCACGGAGAAGGTTCACCCCCAGCCCTCAGCTTCTTATGCTGGGAATGTGGTCCCATCATGGCTGAGTTTTATATTCAGTCCACTTCCTTCTTACTATCTCATCTAGCGAGCTCCAAGGTGTTGACCTGAGAGATGGAATGCTTTGGCTATTTTTTATTTATTTGTTATGTCTTTTGATAAAAAGAATTACACAAACCTTTCGAACCTGTAGTTAATGCCAAGCTGTGTGGGCAATAGTAGTTAGATAGCCTGAGTCCATCTCAGCTGGGTGTACACTGCGGACTCGCTAAGCCATGGATTCAGGCTATTTAGCAGGGAAAGGAGAAGAACTGGGGCTTCTTGACTCAAAACATCACAAACTCATGTGATGAATTCTCTGGAGAGTCTGTTCCTCGCTGTTGACTGCAAGGGAAGTAAAATTGAAGGCTAAGATTTCACTTGTGGGGTGACTAATATATGGCTTGTAGGGGTTTTGGGACATGAATGTGTGACTGTCTAAGAACCTTTTGGCTTTATTGCCTGGAAATGCTTTAGGTGAAGAGTCCCTCTTTCACAGTCTTTGCTACTCTGCAACAATTTGTAAGCCTGAGGCTTTTAAGAAGCTCAACTGATGGCTTTTCTTTTTCCTAAATGCAAGATGAGTAGTGGGTTAATGCACTTCTGCCATCTAGGCTACAGTGATAGAGATGGATTGACAGAAAAAAAGAGAAAAGCATGAGTTAAGGCAAATGGGGAGAAAAATACTGCATTCCTGCAGTTGGGTTCTGTGCTGGCAGTTATTCCAGCCAGTTATATCTCCACAATAAAATGTAAATGAATGCAATCATTTCTTTTGGAGCCTGGAGGCCTAGTGGTATGAAAAGATAAGCGAGCATTTCCCATTGTTTATTTGGTGGGGGTGGCTCTTCTGTGCCTGCTGCTGGCTCTCTGATACCTTGGCAGCATCTAAATGTTGCCTTTATTATTAAAAACACATATAGGGAGTCTAATATCTGAAACGGATTAGAGTGGTGTTTACAGAAGCGTCAGCCAGCCCCCACTCCCTGCAGGCTCTCAGCATTTGTGTTCCTTCTGCAGGAGCAGTGCAGAGCAGTGGGGCTGCCAGCAGCTGGCTGAGGACTGGGAGCAGCAGAGGAACAAGGCAGGGAGTGACGGGTGTGTAACGTGTGTGGCTGTCACTGGTCAGAGGGACCAGCAGCAGGGACTGGGAGTCTCCAGTGAGCTGCTTCTCTGAGACTGAGGAGGGGGAACAGAGGCAGGGTGGAGAACAATGGGACATGACAGTGGCATTGGGATAATCTCTGATCCTATTTAGGCATATTTAATTGGCCTGTCAGTTTTTCACATCTCATGCATTTTCATAAGGATTTTTCTTTGCCTCTTATTTTATCTTCTCATAGCTCCTTGGATTTCCCTGCGGACAATCTCTCTGGATTTCTTTGTTTTGTGTTCCCCCTTTCCCATTGCAAAGCAGCACTGAGTTGCCTGGCTTTGTGGTGTCTAAGCAGAAAAAATAGATTCAGCAAAGGAGCTGTTTGGGAAAGCCTCGTGTTATTCTCAAGAGAGAAATTTGGTAAGGGAGGGGTGATTGTTAGTGACCTAAACGTTTGTGCCATCTATCACAGCTCTTTTTGCAATGTTCTAAGGCTCTGAATATAAACCTACATCCCAATCATATATAATGTTAAGGGGAACTAATATTTTTTTCCTCTCTGGTCCCTCTGAAAGCTAAGATACATTTATTCTTCTGATTTTTCACCCAGTATTGGCTAGCTTAAAATACAGAGCTGCTGAACTGTTGGGTTATATAAATTAATTCAGAGAGATGTTGCTCAGCCTTTCATATCATCTCTGTTATACTCCTACCCTTCCATTCCTAAGTGATGCCAGACCTAGTTGCTTCATCCTCCCACAAGAAATCCCCCAGGCACATGATTAAAACCAAGCCATCCTTGTAAAGTTACTGGTCGAGCTTGCCAGAATTGCTGGTGTATTTCTTGTGGCTTTGAAGTTCAAAAGTACTGGGGCTTGGAGGGACATGAAGACCCACAGAGGGGCAGCCCTGGCAGGGAAAGATCAGAAATTGCAGTGATCTCTGATGGGCTGCTCTCAGAGCTGGTCTTGTCCTGCCTGATCCCTGGGAAGACAAACATCTTCAAAGAGGTGCATTTCAGAGTGATTCCCCTTCAGAGGGGGGCTGCACCAACAAGAGTCCAGAAGTGCACGGCCAGGCTGTCCAAAGGGTTTGTGTGCTTTGGGAAATCAAGGGGCAAAACTCATGAGAAGGATATCCCAGACCCTCAGCAAGGGAGAAGATGGGAAGAGCTGCAGGAGGTGGTGGAGTCCAGGAATGGGTGTCTCCTACTTTGGAAGAGACCCTGTACCATAAAATCATGTGTCCCATCAGTAGGGTGGTTTTCACAAGGCTTTTATGAATTTTGTGATGACAGCTTGGTTTGAGGCAATTTATTGTCCTGCAGGGCTGTCTTCTCTGTTTATATCTGGTGGGTCTTATTGTACAGCAGTAAATCATTGCAAAGCTGATAGTTTAGTTTCCAGCCATAAATTCAAATGCTGGTAAAAGAGATTTGTGTATTCCTATGCCTCTGTTCTTTGAATGTGACTGTTCATAGAGCTCTATATGCCCCTAGATATGAGAGTGATATTTGGTAAAAGCAGTGATGACTTAAATAGTGTGAGAAACCTCTAAATAAATTTTTATATAGGTTTACAAGAGGTGGAGTGATTTGGACAAGACTCTACTGCAGGGAAGGTAGAGAAACAGGAAAGGTAAAGAGATCCTTTTGGCAGAGCATTGGCACAAGGCTGGGTCTATGTGTGCTGCACTATTTGGTCAAGATTGTGGTCTGGGGATGGTTTTGGAGCACTGGAAGCAGCAGTCAAGCAGCTGAGGTTAAACCTCTGGAGGCCCTGGCACAGCACTGAGAGCTGGCACCAAGTGCCCTGCTAATGAGGGCAGCATTGTTACTGGTAGAATGGAGAAAACCTGGAGTGGGAATTAATGTGTGGCTCTGAAGAAGTCAGGGTTAATAGCATCGAGGCTGGGATATTTGTAGATAAAGGCAAAGGATCCCAAGGAAGCCACAGGCTGAAGACCCTGATAATCCTCCCTCCTCAAGTGCCCTGCAGTGGTGAGTGAACTGTAAATGAAGCAGTTATTAGCAGCTCTGCTCATATCACAAGATATAAACTGGTCTGTTGAGCAAGAAAGAGTTGCCCTTTTTTAACCTTTCAAAGTGATTTCCCTTGTGGGGCCCAGCAGAAGGAGAAAGCTGTGCTTCCTGACTGGTCAGGTGCCCTTTCAAAGCCCCAGCAGCCCTGCTCTCCCTCTTTGCTGAGGGCTTTGTGGAGCTGCATTATTTATGGCTCCTCCTGGGCACCCCACCGCAGTGCCCACGGAAAGGGAATTGCTGGCATTCACTGGAGATTCAGAGGGGACTAAAAGCTCACAAATGGTTATGGCCTCTCTTAACTTCCAGCAAAGACAATTGTACAGAGAAAGCTTTTGATCAAACAGATTCAGTCCATTGTAGCCAAACATAAATTTTGCTGAGAAAATATTCTCTTTCAACATTTTCAGCAATTAAACCGTTCTACATTTGGATTGTTTGGTGCTAGAAATTAATTAGTTGATAATATTCTCTTTAGAATGAAGACAAATGTTTTTATGTCTTTGCTGAAGGCTAATATTTGCAAAAAGAAAAAGAAAAGTATATGAGTTCCTAAAATCTCTTTAATCTTGTTCTGATAAATATACTTTCTTACTGTTACGTGTTCTTTGAATTTCTGTGTGCCTCTTTCTCACATTTCATATAATGGCAAGCACTACAGAGGGGGTAAACAAGAGTTGCAGGTTTCAGCTTTCAGAGGATTGGATGATTAGATTCAATCCAGTCCTTCCATCTTGGGATCAACTGTAATAAACACCGAGGAAATGAGTGAAAATGTTTGATGAGACAGACCTTTTTCTTCTTCAAGACCAAGTACATGAATGCTGAAATGATTAGAGGTGGCATCCACACCTTGCTTGCTTATAAAGTAGTTGCAGAAGCTGTGTAGTTCAGTCTTTTTTGCAGCCAGATCTTGAATTTGTCTGTGGTTGAGACAAGCACAGGTGAGCCTGGAGGCCAATAGCTGGAATTTCTAGGGAAGCAGAGACACATATTGAATTAGCTTCTCAAAATACTCTGCAGCACTTGCTTTGGCAGGTTTTCTGCTGTTGAAAAATAAATAGGCAAAACCAGGCAGCAAAAGAGTTTTGGAAAAATCCAGACACCATCTTTCCTCTGATTCATCTGAAATCCCACCTCTAGCGTGCATCAACACTGACTTTGGAGCAAAGTGTTTTCACCTCATTCACCTGATGATGGGACCAACCCATTAATAAGGAAATGCAAATAGAGAATGAGAGTTTCAGTCTCCCTGACTATAAAATGCAGGTTTGACATTGCCTTATATTTTATATTGCTGTCTAAAAGCATAGACTGAATCACAGCCTCTGTGAAGGGCTAAGTTTGGCATTGCTGATTAGTGAAATCAGTTTGGCAATTCTGGGATGAGGGAAATGTAGGCTATTGGAGTAGGGAAATACTTCAGAAATGGGGATCATAAATTAAGTCTGAAGACAATAGATGTGGGAGATGGAGTTCCTAAAGTCTTTCTTGGATGTCAAAAATAAATTTTTCACTTAGTAGGAAGTATGAAATTGCTGCTAAGTGCATTTCAAAATATCAGCTGTTAGCCAGATTCAATCCATTATTAATTATGCCATCATGGTGATAATTGTTACAATTTAGACACTTCCCAATCAAATCTCTAGTTAATTAACTCTGCAGTCAGTTCTTGGAAAAGTGAGCATTGGGTCACCTCTGTGATGGTGCAGCTCTGGGTCTGATAAAAATGGGGCTGGTAAATCTACACCTACTATCAAATGGGGAGGGAAATTCAAGCCTGGTGTGGACAGAAAAATACTTAAATGAGGAAAAATTAATTATGAATTTTCACATGGGTATATGGATTTACTCAGGGCTGGGCTCAGTTACCTACTCTGCTGTTGGCTTCCTGTCTAGTGGCTAGGCCACTGATGGGAAAATTTTCTGCCAGAGTAAATGGGTACAGCTGTTTTGCAGATGAAATAATAATGCCAGTTATGTGTGGCAGTGGATTTGGTAATGAGATTTGATGGTGGACAAGGATAATTCAGCTTGATGTCCTGTGAAAACACAAGCCAAATCCTTCAGCCATGTATCCCGGGCAACCTGGACAAGACCAAGGCAAACCTGTTTGGTTTACTGGTAGGCAGACATCTGGTTTTGATTTAAGGAAACCAGAATATCGATAATGTGCTGTTGCCTTCATTAATTTGTTCTTGTGACTAAAATACCTTTATTGATATTATTTTGGAAAAGGCATCTGTATATAATGGTTTAAAATAGAGGTAATTGTACTTCTCTTGGCCTATTCTTTACTTCTTCTACTTAAACCCTACTCAGTGTGATATGGGAATGTCTGTACACTGTAGGGGACATGAACCATCAGATGAGGTTTCTATAAGCAAATATAGTATTGGTGCAGTGTGTTTAATGAGAATAATAAAATTCAATTTCATGAGTCCTTAAGACCTCTTGAACATTCTGCTATTGATTAATAATTGTTTAACTTGAAGCTTCCAATATTTTACTTAGAAAACAAAGTAGTTTTTTTACTGGGTGCTAAATATTAGTAACAGCAAGTCTACCAGCACAAACATGCTATTTTAAAAGGGACATATACATCCTAGCATGAGCAGTACTGATTCTGTGTGGTTATTTAAATTTTCCCTGTATAAAAGGTCTAAAATGAGGCTGTTTTAATTTCAAAGCTAAGCTGCAGGTTGCAGTGACCGCAGCTTTCCTACCATCCTTTCTGGGGCTGATGGTGCTCAGCAAGTGACAGATTTGTGTGTTATCTTTGTGTTCACAGCAGAGGACTGCAGCTGGCGCTTAAACTAGGGCACAAGAACCTGCTTAAAAGGGAGATGTCTTTTGGCTTTCAGCTTTCTAACTCGTCTGGGCTGTTCCTGGCTAATTGCTTCATTAGCACAGCAACAATGTAAAATAGAGTGAGAAGACTGTTGGGAGCACATCCATGAAGGCAGAGCATGACCCCTGTCTAGGCAGGCATCTGCAGCCAGCATTTGCAGGAGCCTTTCATTCTCCCAAGTCAATTGGCAGTCGGAGCGAGCGGCAGCACAGCACACGCAGATAAGACTATTTTAATTTCTTGCTTCAGGAGACTCAGCTGCCTCCTTGGAAAGACTGATGTCTTGTCCATGGATTCACAGACTGAGCAAACATACTGTGCCATTTAATTATTAAAGGATAGCTCCAGCATGTCCTAGCAAAATAAACTGTGGTCTTAGGCTGAATCCTGGCAAAAGTGTTTCACCTGCAGGACCACTCCTCTTAGTGTGGGCAATAGGCAGTACCACTTTGGTCACTACTCTTTGGGATAATACAGCTCTGCTAGCCCCATTTCTAAATATCAGCTGATAAAATAGTCATTGTAGCAAGAGATGTCTACAAGTAATACTGATATGCCTTAAGCTGGAATCTCAAGAAAGGAACATAGAGGTGAATGCTTAAAGTAGTCATCTTAGCTCTGGGATATAATTCAAATGCCATTCACCCATTTGAATTGCAGAAAAGTGCCCAAAAAATCAAATGTGTTCAGCCTTCCTGCTCTTATAGGGTGTGACTTATGGAGAAGAAAAATGGGAAGACATTGTCAGCACATATGGTGGTTACACATGGCTGCATTCCTGGTCTCAGCAAATGCAATGGTGAGAACTAAGAATTTCTCCGAAGAGCCTCTGCTGGTTTCTTGCAGCTGGTGCTACAGAGGGTTGAGGGTCTGGGAGAAGTTCTAATTCAGGAGAAATAATTGCATGTAGCTGTAAACTAAACATGGCATTTCTTATGAAGTATTCTTTTGGTGAGTTTGTAAGAAATTGCACAGGATGTTAAGAGTGTGTGTCAGAAAAGGTGCCCCTGGATGCAGAAAATAAGAACTTTCAAAGTGTCAGGGGTGAGGGTAAATGACTGAAGCATGTTTGCCTTTTCGCTGAACACAGTTTGTGGCAGACTGTCACCTGCATAAGTTATTGTCAGGGTAATTAAACGTTATAGTGCCACATGACACATCCCAACCCACATTTTACTCTGTTGGAGGCTGTGGCATTGCACAGGGAAAGCTGTTGCCGTGCTAATTAGGATCAGGCAAGGTACTTGTAAAGCATAATTTAGACCATTTCCTTTTGGGAATTGTCTACTAATGAGTGTGGTTCCAATGAAATGATTCATTGTTCACACTGTCACAGGAATGTTTATTAAGGGTAATCAGTTAAAGCAGCACAGGTGTCAATGTGGGCAGAACATCTTCTTCCAAAGGTCTGTTATTGACAGTGTCAATATATGAGGAGAAACCACTTCAGTTTGGCTTTGCTGAGCTGCCAGTTTGACCCCCCAGCCTGAACTAACAGCATTTCTTAGCAGCATATTTGATTTAACACACTCCAAGAGGAATAAACTTGGAGCCTGGGGGAGGAGAGAGCCCCTTCTGGCTGCTCTGGTGCTGCTCTGCTTTCCACAGCGGATATGGGTGTTTCTGTGGGAATTCATGGGCCAGGAAGGGGGGCTTCGTTGCCAACAGAGAGCAGCCAATGAGTCTGTGGGATACTGGAATTTTATAGATCAGCTCATCCTGCCTTTGGTTCAAGGCTTACTGTATTGGATTTGTTGTTTCAGCATTGATCCTACTTGCTTATCTAAGGCAGACTTTTTGTCTCCAAATGCTTTAATGCCACAGTTGGTCAATGTTATTTTCTTCTATGGCTCTCAAAGAGCTCTCAGGGTCTTGGGGGGGGGGAATCTGTTGTCTGTTAATTGCAATAGATTATCATAATATTCACTATGGCATGAATGTTTTTGAGAGATACCTTCAGATTGCTGTTGGCCCATCTGTTTGACATATTTTTGCAGGACAGTAATCCCACATAATCTATATGCCCATGTATACTCATACACTATTTACAGAGAAAAACTATTTGTCGTGACGTTTATTTTGCTTTCTTTCTGAATGGAAGCTGTACACTGGCTGGCCACTTTAATGTAGTCTGATCTATAGAGATGACAAAAACACTGTTAGTCCAGTATGTGGAAATACCTGGTTTTATTTTTTGCAGACAATGTGCAAATACCAAAATAAAAGAAAAAAAGGCTGCCTTTCCTTACAAATCTGCATTTTTCTCCCCAGAGCCTGTTTATGGGTCTGCCCACTGACTGTACTGATAGTCATTGAAGCACATAAAAAGTAATGTGGGAACATCCTTTAAACTAGTGAAGAGAAGATGAAAATAATCAGAACAAATTCACAAAGGCAGTATTATCAGTATTTGTAACATTAATACATTCAGCCATAACTGCACCTGTTAGTAAGGAAATACTGCCTTCTAAAATGCATTTTAGTACAGTGTGTAATTTTCAGGATATGTATTACACACACAGGGTTTTGCTTTATTATTCCCAAGGAAGAAAACAAACTATATGGCAACTTCAAGGGAAAAATGAAGTAATTTAATGTGAGCTCTACTTGGAATAGTTTCTGCTCCTTTAATTTTGTTCTGATACATATTTTTAAATGCTTACTTGAAAGAAGACTGTTTCTTTTCCTTGCCACTTCTCCACCAGTTGCTGTTATGGAAAAAGTGCATTCATTGTCAGACAGATAAACATAGCAGTACATATATATATTCTGAATACTGTATATTCATTAATCACACTGTGTTTTGCTTTATTTTTTCTGAAACTGTGTATATTTTCATTATCCTCTTGCATTATTTGCAATGGATTCTATGGCTTGGCAGAGCCACCTCAAATACTACACATGATAAATGGTAATAGATTTCCCATTATACAAATGCTTTTTTATCCTCTTAGTTTAATTGCTATATTTCTCACTACTTCTGTTGTGCACCCTTGATGACCAGTGTCCCCACAGTCATTTCCTGAGCTGAAATGAGGATTAGATTTATATATGGGAGAGCAGAAAACACATTTGTTTCAGTATCGAAGAGAAACAGCTGTGCTTTGTTTTCAACTGGAATTTCCTCTAAGGTAAAACCAATTGGGACATTCAGGCAATTCCCCTTGGCTAAAAAAGTTCTCTGAGACTCTTGGAGGAGGTAAATTGGATCTTAATATTCAGGTTTAAATCAGAATATGCTTAAATTCTAGTGATGAACCTAGAGAGAGAATGAAATGCATGGTTCCTCTAGTCTTATTTGTAGACTGGTACTTCAGCATCATGAAAGCAAGGAAGCTGTGGTGCAAAATGGTATTTCGACTGGAGAAAGAGTGTAAGACTGTCTGCTACAGCTCCAGTGAAATTAATTGGAGATTCCTGTGCTCAGTAGAGGGGAGAGAAGAAAAAGCCTGAACAGAGCATGAAACTGTGCATGGGGAGCTGGGAGTCAGCTCTCAGGCTGTCTCAGAAATTGAACATTTGGGGTCTAATCAGCCCCCAAGTGCTCAGGCTTTTCATCTTCTGTACAAGGCTTTAAATACATAATTTACATCTAAATTAATCTGTAGTTAATACACACGTACACACTCACCAGTACTTTAAACTCTATACAATTTTAAAGAAAACAAGATGGAGACAAGAAGAAAATCCATTGCGTTGTTTCATCAAGATTGACCTCGAAGGTACTGAGGGTTTAATGAGTTTTGAGGGTCGGTAATGGGAATTCCTGAATTTAGAATTTGGTGTTAGATGTCTGGGATTGTCACTTGTGTGTGCTGCTGACACTTCTACACATTCAGGACAGCTCTCCATAGCCCCTTCCCTGCTGGAAAGCTTTCTGGGTCAGTCTTGGTTGTTTTCCTTTGGTTCCAAACTTAGACCTCTGAGTCTGAATTTGCAAAACTGTTCATGCGTCCTTCTAGCCTGAAAAGGGGGAAGGTAACCCTGGTGACTAAGTGCAAAAACTCAGTGGCAGAGCCTTGCTGAGATCAGGCACTGGAGGTGAATTATTCTGTGTCATGTCTCTAAGGAGACTCCTGGAAAGCCACAGTGTGTTGTTTCCACAGACCAATGGCTGCAGGCAGCAAATTGCAATCTCCAAAGTCATCTGTGGGATCAGCAGAAATATTGGCTAAACTCCCAGATGTCCATCTATTGAGGGCAGCCTTTACCCCTCAGGTATTGATTTAGTAATGAGGCTTTTTTGTACAGATCCAGAATTTCCCTATGGGTTCCTGGAAGGCACCTCTGAGCTCCCCTGGGACCTTGGTAAGAAACAGTTGAGAGCCACTCCTGCTGTAGTCTGAATTCCCATAGAGAGAGGGAAGAATATTTTGCTTATTCAGCTGCTGGGAGAGGCTCAACTCAGCAGAAAAGGTCAACTGAAGTGCTACTCCCAGTGGGATCTGGTCTAAATTCAGATGAAAGGGAGTAGTAACATATTGGTTGGGCAGAGTCCTCAGCAGGTGTTGTTCTCCCAGAAGAGTGTGGGGGTGAGCAGGGCTGGGCAAGGAAGGGAGTGAGACTGTTGTGCCATCATGAACCCTCTCTAAAGTCCTTCCACAAAAAAATAATGTGAAGTTTGTTTGGGAAATTGATGTTCAACGTGTAGTTGGTGGGATGGTGGCTTTCCTCTTAGGTCTGTGTGATATTGTCAGTGGTTTCTACAGACACAAAAAGCTCTTCTGCACACAAGTTTCGTTAGAAGGACTTGCCCAGCTGGGGCTGTTACCAGAACAGTCCCATTGTATTTGTGCTGGTGCTGGGTTTCTGGTGAACTGCTCCCATAAAATTGAGGGCTTTTATCTCCATTGCTCTGGTAATCTCTGGATTAACTTTCTGGTGAAGTGCAAGCAGGCACTCGTGTGTGCTAAGGAATAATCTTACTTTGCAAATTAATATGTTAATGTAGTGCCAGATTCCCAGCCTTTAACAGTGGGAGACCCGTGATAGGTTTAAAACATCAATGTGTGATTTTATTCATCTGCAAGAGATAACAAAACAGCCCTGCTCTAAAAGCTCCAAAAGGGTCTGTGCCCCCTCTAGCTCAGTCCCTGCCGTTGTCCCCACAAACCCCTTCCCTCTCACTCCCTGTGCCGCTGCCTGGAGCCCGGCTCTATTTCCCAGTGCTCAGACATTATTTTGGAGCCGGCAGCCCCTGGCAGAGGCAGGCAGGGGTGCGGAGGGAGCAGCGGCTCAGAGCCATGTGAGCGCAGCGCTGGCGGCTGCAGAAGATGTTCGCTGTCTCGCTCAAGTGCCGGCTCGGGGTGGTGAGACGGAGGAGCAAAGGTATGGTCAGAGCAGAGCAGCTGGCTGCTGCCCGAGAGCGACTCGGAGGGCACTCACTCGAGCATTTGCTCTTCCTTAGCTGGGCTAGAGGAAAAAAAGCTACTTGGTCTGTGATTGATTTTCACCCTCTGTGCATTGGCAGGCGGGAGTAGGATTATTTTAATTTCTTGCATGTCCTATATTTTTCAGATGTGGGATTTTTTTTTTCCGTTGACTCGTTGGATTTTTTCTCTATTCATCTACCACGGTTATTACTGCAGTAAAGTAGATTTAGGTGTGCCTCAGAGTCTCACAAGGTTTCCCTCCTCCCGTGTGGGAGCTGTTACTTTGCAGGGAGAAGCACTTGAGTGTTGGACTCCACCAGACTGTTAGGAAGTCATGGTGCCTGTCCCTCCCTACATTCCTTCCAGAAAGGGAGTGGGTTGAAAGGATGAAAAACCTGGCAGGAAAATGGGGAGAAAAATCAACTTTGAAAAGGTTTGAGGAACAGTAATATTTTATTTCAGAGCAAGTTAATCCGAGATGGGGCAGTTTCTGTACTCACCATCCTGCAGTGCTGCATGCGATGAGAAGTGAAGTAGTTTTGTGGTGCTGGACTGTGATCCCCAGTCCCTTGTCCCCAGTTGGGCTGTGTGGGTGTTTGGAGGTCTCTGCTCTCCTGGCTCACGGGTGCACTACAGCCGGGGCTCGCTCTCGCTGCTGTTGCCTTTGATTTTGGGAGGTTTGCATTTTAATGGAGCCTGAAACAGATCCCACTGCTTGGAGCTTGACTCCCCTGTGCAAGCCCATCCAGCCAGCGGCACTCCTGCAGCAGATCAAAGCCCTTTGCTGCTAAGGAAGATGACCTGCATTTTTATGGGCACCTCTAAAGCAAAACAGCTTTTAGGGGCTCAGTGTAACTTGGATGCTATCGATTCCAAATAAATGCATAAACTCAGCTTTTAGTCTCACTTAAGGCGAGAGACACTTACATGCTGATGCAAGGGTTTCTGTGCTGACACACAGAAACTCTGTCAGGACCGGCAGGTAGAAAACTTTATTAGCAAAGAGAAAGGCCTGCACACAATGCACAAGTTTCTGGTGTGGACTGGACCGTAAGTCTAGGGTGCAATTCCTGTGTGTGACTTGCCTAGTAAGTAAAAAAGTATTTTCTCAGATCGAGGTTGCAATTCTATGGGATGGATGTGAATAGGGAGCAGCAGCCTGAGGGCTGCCTCACTTGCCATGGGTTACTGGGGTGCTAAGAGAGCAGGTGGGTTGTGATGGCCCCACTGTGCTGCTTCCTCCTGTGTGTGCACAGGCTGGGAGATGCTCTCTGGCACTCTTTGCTGCACACAGGGGCATGTTCACCCTGGGGTTACAGTCCTGCTGTGGCAGCCTCAGAACTGAACTTACTTCAGATGTATAAATTTGTATTTGGCATCACTTGCCTTTGACATTTTATCCTCATGCTCCTTTGTTTCTTTGCCTCCATAGTTTGGAGGCTTCGTGGGCTTCTCTGCACTGGAAGGAGTTTCATGTTTGCCATAAAACATGTTGGCACAGGCAGAATTTCCACCTTCCAGATCAATGCCTGGAAGTGCTTGAATCAAACACAGCCCTGGGGTCCCTTTTTAATTGGCAGATGCCAGGAGAAGGTCTGGTGGTGCCTTATTAGTTTTTACAGTTCTTTTTCCCTGGCTTGCTTTTTTGCTACATATCCTTAAGGAATTGGCAGTAGTCTTGGAACATGATGGCTTTTTCTTCTACAATTTTCCAGGAAAGTAAGGAACACAGAGCAGAATAAGTGCATTTGTGCCTGCAAATCACTGAATATATAGCTTGAGATTGTAATGAAGGTTAAAAAAAGAGTTATCCCTGTACTACCTGATAAAGTTTTAGTGGCTTTAGTTGAAATATTTAGAATATACTTAGATCACCTGCTTTTTTTAGTGACAGATTTAAATGAGAGAATTGCTAATCCAATGCTAAATTGTACTGCTTTGATCAAGGATTAAATTGAGCTGGAAGTGGCTTTTGGGACTTGAGCTTTGAAATGAACAACCAGAGAGAGATGTTGTTACTCATCTTCAGCATTTTGGGACAGATGATGTTTAAGGAATGTGCCCAAAAGAATGATCAAAAATAAATATTGCCTGGGCACTTGGGTACTGGAATGAGCGTATCATGACTGGGCAGCAACTAAGGACAGGAGCTGCTATGAATTATGTTAGTGAGCAATGAAACTCTGCTACATTTCACATGTTGCATCCTA
Organism: Zonotrichia albicollis; assembly: GCF_047830755.1. Lineage (NCBI taxonomy): Eukaryota > Metazoa > Chordata > Aves > Passeriformes > Passerellidae > Zonotrichia > Zonotrichia albicollis. The sequence continues at coordinate 9,418,441 of NC_133830.1, forward strand.
GGAGGTGGTCAGGCTGTTATTTGGCAACCACCTTTTGAGGAGAGACAGGAAGAAATGGCAAAGGGGATGTGTGAAAGAGAGTGGCAAATACCCCAGCCCAGGTATCTGTCTGTCCTCTGGTCCGGGCATTTATGTGACCCAGTGTCCCAAAACTGTGCTCTGCCTGGCTTTGCAGGTGGATGCTTGCTGAGGGGATGCTCCTCTGCTGAAGCTGATTCTAATTAATTACAAGGTTAGGTGTTCAAATCTCAGTTATGGTGGCTGCAGTTAGTTTTGTGTAGTCTTAGCTTTAAACATCCTCATAGAAATAAGGATTGATCTCCCTGTTGCCAAACAGACCCCTTCTCCCAACTTTCTGCCTTCTATATATTCTTTTCCATCCCTCAAACTTGGCCTGCTCCTCACCAGCTAATCCCCTCACTTCAGGGAGAAATTCTTGCTGTCAGTCCTCTTGGATTCCTGCTTTCCTTCACTCGCTGAGCCCTTGAGCTTTTCCTGGCATGAGGAGCATTCACAGTTAATCCCCCAGGCATTTATCCCGTTGGCTGGGGCTGGCAGCACTTCCCTGCCCACAGCTCTCAGCTGTCTTTGGCCAACATCAGCTCCTACAGTTCAGGGCTCAGTTCTCTTCAAGGACCCGATCCTCTGCAGAAGGTGCTACTGAAGACCCCAAGGAACACACAGCCCCCTGTCCAATACAATAATTAAACTTTCCTCAGTATTAGTGTGTTTTTCAATTGGAAAAGCTAAATGATTTCTGTCTGGTCATGCTTGTCATGGAGCTGAGCTCAAAAGGAACTGATTGGGGAGGGTTGGTTGGTGGTTGCCTGCCCTGCTAGCCCCCAGTTGCTGCAGCAAATCAACTGTATTTTATAAATAAGTAAACAGAAGCAGTGAAGAGCCTAAATAATTAACCAGATACATGTGTTGGAGTGAAAAGTAGCAAATGAGGCAGTTGGAAGGCGTCCTCACTGCTTCCCCTGCTTTCCAAAGGCTGCAGCCCAAGGGGAGGGGGTGCTCTGTGAGAGCAGGTGAGACCAGCAGCTGCCTGAACAAACAATAGCACACACCAAAGGGTCTGGACCCCACTGCCATGGCAGAAGAAAATTTTGGTTACTTGGTTTGTGACATTCAAGCTTCAAACCTGTTTATTTTTGTCCAGTCTAGTTTCTCCTATTGTGTGGTGTGAATGATGTAATGAAAGCAATTTTGCTGTTCCTTTGTCAAAAACTGTCATCTGGAACGTGCCAGGTATCACATCCTGTAAAAGAAAATACATATTCTGCTTTCCATGTACATACCTCAGTGTTTTTCAGCCTTTTAAGCTTCCTTAAGTCACATGTCCTATATTCTTTTTTGGACTAGATGCTTTCTCTTGCATTTTGTTCTTCCTCTCTTGTGTTGTCTGGGAACTGAGAAAATAAATAAGCAAAGAAAAAACACCCTGAAGCCCCCAGGAATTAAATAAAAGGGTATGTTCCGAAAACCTGTCATATAGAGTGAAATGTTCAATTAAAAAAAGTTGTAGAACAGCAGCTTTTACAGTGAGACCCAGATTTTCAATAATAACATATTTGGGCATGTAGGCATTCTTGTCCCTTAGATGGAAGTTACTGCATCCTGTTTGGTGTAGGAAGATGTTTGGTTTTATTTCCATGTTTTTATTGAGAAGAGTGTCATGGGAATCAATCCCAAGAGCTGGGAACATGCTCTTGTGCCACGTCACTTGTTTGCTGTACAGCAGTATCACGTTGTAAAGGATCCTGGCTGTGTTTCATAGCAGGGACTGTTGCTGCAATTGTGTTCCTGTCATAAAAAGATTAGCTCACTGCAGGAGGACAAGACAAGTTTTGGGTCTCTGCTTGGCAAGGGAAAAAAAGAAAAAAAAGTGCAAACAGGTAAGCTGCTTCCATCCTGTGGTGTGGTGCCAAGTCCAGAACACCACACAGCAACATGAGAGAGTGAAAAGTCCAGTGGAGCTTCTACTCCTGGAGGAGAGAAGCCATTGTTATTCCTGTATTTATCCTCCAGGCCCAGAGGAGCCAGTAAAACAAAGTGGATGGGCAACCAACACACAGAGAAACCAGACTCATCCCCAGAATGAAGCTGTGATGCAGCGGTTGAGCCTGTGGTGAGGCCAAGTGCAGTGTTTTGGCCTTTGCTTGGCCAGCTTTTCCTTAGGGTGATCACTGCCTGCTAGGATTTATCCTCACCTGCCTGTCTCAAAGCAGAAAGCATCTTGGAGGTGCTGCTGTGAATATTTATGGGGCTGTTCCTGCTGCAGCCATGAAAACCAGGCAGTGGTGAATGCAGGGAACTCCCTCACCCAAACCACTGAGCTGGCAGTGGCTGAATTCCTTTCCTGTCAGTGTGGCTACGTTCAGCCCTTTCCCCGTCTCATCAATAACTCATGATTGGGCATGTTTTATTTATATCCCCAAATGAAGCCCATTTTTCAGCCTGATGCTCCAGCATCCCAGGTGACTGTCACCAGCTCTGAGCACTGTGTGGTTCCTTCAGCCTTAGCTCATCCCTCATCTTCCTCCAGGCTCCAGGAGGCAAGAGGATATTGATCTCTTAGGAGGGTAATTGAATGAAAAAAGCCCCCAGCAGCCCAGAGGCAGATGATAAATCCTTGCAGGAAAGCCAGTGTGCAAAGCAGTGTGTCTGAGGGGGCATTATCCCTTCCTGCTGCAAAGGTACAGCATGTATTGGCATCCTGTGGGCAATTCCTGCCCAGATCCCACCTGTTGGAACAGGAATGAAAGGCAGCCCTGCCTTGCTGTGGGTATATTATACAAGAGCAGTTGCACTGGCCCTTTGCTGTGCTGCATAGGGAGACCCAGGCTCTTTCTGGAGTGGTTTGGAAAATCTGGGCCTTGATTTTCACCCTGCAAAAATCATAAGGGGAGAAATCCTGATGCTCCTTGTGTGTATCCATGCATTCTTTCTGTTTTGCATGTAAAACTGTGGGGGGGGGGTTTGGGGGTGTTATTAAAGCTAAACACATAGGCTAAGGACTCTGTCCCATACCTTCCCTTTATGTTTCTGTGATTAACAATTTGTTGTGCAGGTGGTTTTACTGGGCATTTGTTTTCTCTGTGACAACCACTCCAGCTCTCTCCCTTGAGAAAAGACCAGGATGGCAAGAGCAGGTGTCTGTTATTGATTAAGGCTTTTTTTGTGGATGGCTTTGCCCACTGGCTGCAGGGCATCACCCATCACCCTCTGTCCCAGGTGTCCCCTGGCACAAGGACATGCCACAGTGACATGGGGCAGCACCTGAGGCTGGGAAGTGCTGCTGATTTGTATTTCTGGCTTGCAAGCTCAGACAGGCATTTTTGGAGAACAAAGAATAATTTCCTTAACCCAGATGATATTTAATCTGCTTTTGCATAGAGAGGAACACCAGGCCTTGAACTTGGAAACCTGTAGAAGGTTCACAAGGTCACCACTGGCCTATCTGCGGTGTGTGAGTGAAGGAAATGCAAATGCACACAGTACTGTGATTTGATATTTGCCATTGAACTGTTTTGTAAACAAAACTCAGTTCACTGAAATTGTAAGATGTAGTGAGCTCAGAGTCAATAGAAACAAGATTTAAAAATATTCTTTCAGAATTATTATCTTGCTGCTTATAAAGTGTGTCTGAAGTTTCTTTTTTTGCATTGTGTATGTGTCACCAGAGAGGGTTTGGTTGTTAAAACCATGGATCTAAAGGAAGTTGTTTTCCCTGTTTGTCACTGAGCTTTTTTCCTCTTGACTCCATTCCTTACATACAGCTGTGGGACATTTTTGTCCCAGCCTTCTAAGTCAGTGAATAATACAAAGCAGCTTGGCAGGCAGCATTTAAAACAGGTGAGGAAATGCCTTGATTTCCTATTCCCCTGCACCTGAACAACTTTTCATCCATTTCTTCCCTTGTGTACAGGTCTGACTTTGCATACTCATGGGGGTGTGCCAAATCACAATTCTTCATTTGTTTTGGAGCTGACAGGGAATCCACAGTGGGTCTGTCTGGAGGCCAATCTGCTCCTGTGCCTCAGGGCCATGTCAAGGAGATTGTATTAGCTTCTCTGTTCTCTCAGTGTGGCAATACTTTCCTTTTAATTGTAAAAATCCACCTAAATTTGACAGAATTGAAAGTCTAAAATCACCCAATGGGCACGCTCAGTAAATTCTGTGTAATGTTTTCCCTCCTCCTCAAAGTCTTAAAATTCAAGCTCCTACCAGGTTGATCTGTGCCTCCAGTGTGACATTGGGAACAAGCCAAAATTATAATTACATATCAGTAAAATGAATATTTTTCTTTAACCTCTTTCTTCTATAATCACCTACAAAAATATATTCTTTAAAAGTGCTAGAAAGGCAGGAACTGAAGTTATGTACAGACTGATGTTGCTAATATGGGATATTTTATATACTTGCTGGCAGATCTAAGCTTTTGTCCTGGTTTATGGCAAATTTGGGAAGAAACTTCCAAAAGGGTTCCAGTAGAATGGTGATTTAAGCAGCTTCTCCCCCAACTAGTTTGGGAAAAGATTTTCTTGCAGAAAAGTGGAAAAGTGCTTATTTAACAAACAGTATTCTTATTTAATAAGTATTCATGCGCATAAAAAAATTAATAATAGTAAACAATAAAGCCTCTTGCTGTTCTGAAGAGATGGAAAATTCAGAAAGTCCTTTTTGTGGGGAGTAGCTTGGCTTGCTCAGTCTCTTGTCAGTCCCTCCTGCTCTGGAGATGCTGCATCCCAGGCCCTGGTGGGCCACGGGTGTGAGCCCCGAATCTTCTTCTGGGTTTTCAGTCCAGAGCACATTTGAACAGTTGTAAGAAAAAGAAAAGCCACAATCCAGGGGACTTCTCTGCCTCAGATAGCTAAAAACTAACTAAAAAGCAAAGCAGAGCTCTGTCCTGCTGTCTGTGCTGCAGACAACACAGTCTGAAAAACACAGAGAGAGAAAGCTGAAGCTCTTTTCTCTATGTTTTTGAATACAGCTCCCTCAAGCATTCCACTGATTTACATTCTCCCCCATTCACTCTCAGATCAGGTTTTAAAGTGCAAAAGTTATTTCTGGGCCAAACAGATGAATGGAGATACAATTCAGCATCATAAAATCATACCAGGACAGATTTCTATTCTGTCTCAATGTGAATACCTGGTAAGGAAGTAGGTTTTTATTTCATACTTTGAAGGAATTAATTTGAATGGTAATGGACAAAATGAAATTAATTTATTAACTGGCAAAATATTCTAACAATGCATTCCAGAAGAGTAAGAGGACAAAAAAAATGTGATGTGAAGTTTCAACATTCTGGATCTGGTTGAGTCCTGAGATGATAACAAGGCCACATATTGGCAAGGTAAAAGATCTGTATTTTAATTTTGTATATTTGTAGTCTGTCCAAAGAAGATGTTTCTATGAGTTACAGATACAAAAGGAAACTAAACAACACTGACTTTTACTGTAGGCTGAAATTACAGTAATTTTTCAATTACTTTCAACAAATCTGGTGGCCACCAGCTGTTCTCCTAATGCAACTGTTAGCTAACAACAAGAAGTGCTTCCCCAGCTTGCTATTCCCTCCTGGATATGCTGTGCTGGCTCATTTAGCTCAGTTAAAAGGAGTGATTTGTCTCATTGCAGAATGTGTTGGGAGGGGGTCTGAACAGGATTCCTCTATTCACTTTTTGCTCTGTTGCATGAGCTACTTACACCTCACTGTACTCAGGGTAAAGAAAATAGCACTGTGTGCCTCCTCATAGGATAGAAGTCCTTGGAAAAAAATCCATTGCTTTCTTTCAATATGGGTCTATAAAAGCTTTTCTCTAAATGTGCTGTGTTGTGCATTTGAGGCTCACTGGGTCTGACATGCTGGAGTTGGGGTTGTGTCCTTGCCCAGGCTGGCAGCCTAGTGCTGAATTCTTCTCCTCTTCTTGGTTTCACTCAGCTCCTGAGGGTTATTGTAACCTAGTTTTTTTTTGTGAGCCATTTCCTTTCCTCTCTGTTCCAATTGCTCTTTTTGCTTTACGGAGTACAGCCAGATTAATCATACAAAGCCATGGAAATCAGCAGTGTGTAATTCAGGGCTTGGTAACTGTGGGGAGGGCACAAGGGAAGGGTTGTGCTCTTTACAAAATTGCCACATGATATATCAATCCTCAAGACTTATGTCTGTGTTTCCTTTTCCACAATATATTTCAGGAAATACAGACCAAAAGGAAACTAAGTGCCTTTTAAAATAAATGGTCTGTCTTTGCAACCTGTACGCCCCTTCTCATCTGAGGGCATTGGAGTGTAGCAGAACAGTCATGAGATAATGTTTTCTCCTCATACACACTCTTTTTTCCACTGAGAAAACAGACCTGAACAGAAAATGAATGCTTTGGGCATTTGTCCAGAATCCTGCAGTGGGTTGTTCATGCTGTTGCTGTGTCTGTGCTGCTTGGAGAGATCAGCATGCATTGCACTGGGGCCAAATGCCAATTAGAGAATAAAAGTGATTACAAACCAACAGTTGCTGAGGTATTTTTGTGTGAACATAATTTTCACCAAGGTACCTCAGACGAAATAGGAAGTTAGCAGAGGCTCAGTGCTGTCTCTGAGAAGATATAGCCTTTTCTCAGCTGGCATGTAACCAAGGAGAAAAATCAGCCTTTTTCACTTCAAGGCTTTGCACATTACTCTTGGGGTTTCCCCCCTCCCTTATCTGCTTGCTTGTATTTTGTTTTGCTTAAAATACATTTGCATATCTTTAAAAGTTTTGGAAAATTATGAATTTAACTGATACCTCTGGCAGTGAGGAGGGCAGAGTCTTTCCACCTAGTTCCTTCCCAGTCTATTGCAACCATGTAAGTTGTCTAAGAAATGAAGGTAATTACAAGTTTTTAAATCAAAATGGAGAGTCAGAGCTCAGAGATGCATGAGATCTGCAGAGTTTCGTGTACCTGCCATTAGAAACTCCTTCAAGAGTCCAGGATGAGCTTTGTAACCACAGTCCAAATAAAAAGAAAGAGACATTTTAGTGAGAAATAGCTAATGACTGGGTGGTCAGGATATTCTTGTGAGCAGAGAGATCCCAGCTCAGATCCCTCATGTGCCTGATTTAGATCTCCAGTTGGAATTGACATCTCAGGTTATTTTAGGTTATGAACTATGGCATGTACAGCTTCTGCATCATCATAGAAACAACAAACGAAGTTCTCATTTTGCAAGACAAAAAAATACTGCCCCACTTGGATTCACTGCCAATGCAACAAGAAAAGCACAGATATATGAATACAATAACACAGGTCTCTCTTCTTGAAATAATTCTTCCTCTGCCTTTAAGTGAGGGCTCCAGGGGTAGGCATTGTTTTTTCCAATATCTGTTCAGTAATCCTGCTGGACAATAAAACACTGTCCAGTTAGTTTACCAGCTGCTCTTGCCATATATTAACAATAACTGTGGTCTTTCCAGAGGTATTTGCGAGGTCTTTCTTTGACAAAATCATCCTTGATTGGTAAAGCAGGAAGAAATAACTCCTTTTTGTTTCTATGATGTGTAGCTGAATGGTCATAAAGATGAGACGTTTTCAGAAAGCAAGAAATTTAAGTAGTAATAATAGGCTGTCTGTGTTGCACCTGTAAAGCAAGCATTGCTTTCCTGAGAAGTTAATTTCTTATGCATTTTCTTTCTTTGAATCTATTGTCATGTTTTCTGATGAACTCCCTTCCTGCCCTGGAAAGAGCTATTGCTTACACTTTTGTCTTCAAGCAATGAACATAATAATAGATAATTAAAATGACTCAAGAAATTAAAGCGCTAGAGTACCCACATTTATACATTCCTTTCTGGGAAGAAAACAGGAAGAAATATAGCGAGGGGATAAAACAGACTGATTTGAACAACAAAAAGCAATCCTAGCATCTCTCACAGGGAAATTAAAATGATTGTGGTGTTTCTGGTATAGTTTTATTGAAAAATGGTCAAGAACTGAACTCTTGTTGGGCAAGTTCAGGCTCTGTCTGTCTGGCTAAGGTGCTATCATTTGGCACAGTGGAGCAGGCTGCTTTCAGGTTGCCAGCAGCACAGGAGATATGCTGATGGTTAAAGCCTCACTGGCAGATGCACCCTGATTTTGGGAACCTCAGAAAATGAAGTAAACCCTGCACAAGCCCTGACCCTTCAGCATATCCATATTACTCGGATAATTATTTGGATATTGATTAATACAAATAAATTAAGTGCATGTTGGGCTCATGCTCCCAGTCCATGGGGGCGCACCCAATGAGAAAACAAGAGCTGGGTCCTGTTCGTGCTCCTAGGCATCAGGTGAAGTTCAACCCAAGGACAGGAGGATATTATCAGCCTGTAAATGCCATCGAACTGAAGGTCTCCAGAGACAGCCTTGTGTCACAGAAGCAAGTTTGTTCATGCATGTCCTACTCATACATGGGTCAGAGCCTGGGTATCCTCTGTGTTCATTCCTTGGGGACTCATTTCAGGCCTGTGCTGCCTCCCCACCACTGCCACAGGGAATGGGATTTAGAGCTGCAGTGCCTGGAGGGAGCAATGGGTTGTTGTGCTGGGACCAGTGGCACAACCTCCATTTCTCACTTCACCCATGGTCTTTTTCTCAGCCCCCCATGGTTGGGTTTTCCAGCACTGGCTTGCCAGAACTCTGCCACACCCAGAGTATTTCCCCCCAAACCCTTTATCTGCTACTTTTAATGCAGCTTGGGGTAACATGATATTTTCTTTTCCCATCAGTTGCACTGCGTTTTTTTTCCTCCTGCACATAAGCATCAAATGCTGTTTGCTGAATATTTCACTTGTTCTTATTTGGGCTGAAGGTTTCTGTTACCACTGGCCCTTAGGGGACCAATTTAGCTGCACTGAACCAGTTTTGGTGTTCAATTCCTTCTTTTCAAAGAGCTGCATTTACACATCAGTTGAACCCTTCGTATGCTGGCATCTTCCACACTTCCAGCTCAATGAATGTTTAAAACCGATATTTCTATCCCCACACACAGATATGCCTCTGCCTTCGAAATGCTGGGGGGACATGAAAGTCCTGCTGAGAAGCGGAGGAGATTTTGATGTAAATGATGTCCCGCAAGGGACACAACCTCATTCCAGCTGAGTGAGGTTTTATGCACAGAAATGCAAAATATTCAGACCATGTATCATTAAAGTGTTGCAGGAAAGCCTCCCCAAGCCAATGAGTGCCTCAGTAAGTTCTGGATTGCTGACCAACTCTCAGTTCTCTGTCCCCATCTGTGCTATGAGATTGGCCTTTATAATTGCAAATGTGTCCTGCAGCATCCTGATGTTTGTGGGGCTCTTGACCCTGCTGGTGTCTTGTGGGCATACCTTGATGGGCAAGCCTACAAAATTCACTCTGTTCTCTTCCAGTCCTAGTAAGAGATGCAGGCAGAGGAAGTGATTCCATAGCCTATTGTGTTTTTCAGATAAAATACACAGTATTACAGTTCTTTTCGTGCCCATAGGTTTACATTTGGATATTGGAAATGCACCAGTTGTGCATATTGTTTTAGATTATGACTTTCCTTAATGTAATCAGAGTTGTGATGTTGATATCATGGTGGAGGAGAGAAGGCTTTGTGTTTTATTACAGGGAATTTTCAGAAGCATCATTCTGACATCAGCACATGGGTCTTTTCATGAGGCCAGGTGTCCTGCAATCACACAGAAGCTGTAGAAAAGCCCACCACACTGTCTTATATGAATTGTCCTCCCACTCTCAGCTGCCTAGGAATCAGCCTATCCAGACTTCACAGGATAAAGATATTAGAACCAGAACAAGCTCTTGTAGAGGATCCCTGAAGGTGGTGTGTGCATGTGTGCTGAGCTGAGGGTGTGAATACCCCTAAATTCTATATATTCCTTCTGGGCCATTAAGCAGGATCCTTATTTCCTGTCAGATTGTAGCATCTGAGTGATGGATTGCAGAACCCTGCCTACTGCCTGCCTATCAGTTTAACTTCTCAAAGACCTTTTGGAAGCCATGGTGCTGTTTAAGCAGAATATATAGTTATTTGGAGTTTGTTTTGCTGTAGCTGTTGGCACAATGGAATCCACGTGGTCCTTCACCCCACTTGGCACAACCCTTTCTCACTGTAGGATGGAGAAAGCCTCATGCAAGGGACTGTGATGCAAATGTTAGTACTTAAGGTCTCCATCATAAGCTGCAGTAACAGAGACGTGTGTTGGGTCCGGTGTGGTGGGCTGGGAAGGAAAGTGATTTAATGCTGCTACTGTTTTACTAGTTGTGTCCTAGTATTAGTAGTATATGACAGCCCTGTGAACTGCATAGGGATATTCTGTGTGCAAGGTAATACATAATTTCAATGTTTCTATGAGAATGATTCTATTCTCAGTATGGCTGACTATGACAGACAGAGCATCCAAGAGAGGCATGTCCATGTAGTTCCCTTCCTGTCTTGTGTTATCCCTGACAGCTCCTGGATGCTGCTGCTCAGTTCTGCACTGTCAGACTTTGCTATTTAGGAATGGCACTGAAGCAGCATTATGTTTGGTTTTCCTATTCAAAATGCATATCCTCTCTTTCATTAAAGCTACACAGAGAGTAGGGTGGCACATGCAGAAGATCTCTGCAATGACCACCCAAAGCCAGGGATGTTGTTCTCTCTCAGGACTCCCCCTGTAAAACATGCTCCAAACTGGCTCCTTTGGTAGCAAAGGGGTCAAGATGATCCCCAGTAGAAGCCCAAAGGGGATATTGGGATACATTTATTTATTTATTGTGGCATATCCTCTCAGCTTTGGTGGTGAAGTTATTAAAATGAGGCTTGTCAGCACACTGAAGAGGGTTGGGGGGCCTTTGCATCTTCCATGCGGTTTGATCCTGTGCGGCTCGTTAACACTCAGTTGCTTTTGTGATTAATTATTTAGCCTTCTCCCTTGGTACTGGGGTATAATAGCACAACCCCCCTTTCTGCTGAGATTCACAGTTCTTTGCTTTTCCCTTCAAGCCTCTCACACCCCCTCGAAGCTCAGAGCAAGGCTGTCCAGGCTGCAGCACTTAAAGAGCCCGGCAGCTCCAGAGCTGCTGCTGGTCCTATGGCTCTGTGGAAAGGACAGGGGCTCAGCCCATGGGTGCCCATCAGTCCCAGCTCCTGCACTGCCCAAGTCAGTGGGGAGCAGTGGGACAGCTGCCCCCGAGTGTTCTGTTCCTCCAAGAATGGCCTCTCACTCCAGTGGGTACTTGTGTGCAGGGAGACATCAGACCAGGCTGGCATCGACTCCATGTGCAGCCAGACACAAGAATTGCAAATTGGAGGTGAACTTGTCAGAAAGGAGATTTTATCTGGGGAGTCAGCCTCTGCAGCTTTCTTCCCTTTCTCTTTTGGATGCCTTTTGAACAGCTTTCAGTTCAAGTTTTTGTAATCACCCAAGCGTTGCTTCTTCAGCCTTTTGTTTTTGGGGGTGTTGCTCATTGCCTTGATTTGCTGTCTCTGGTCGTTTGTGCAAAGAAATTTGTCAGGTTTCTGTGCATGGCAGGGGCTTGTGCCCGTTGTGGGGCAGGTGTGGGGTGACCCTGAGTGTGCTGCTCTGTGATCACACATTGGATGTGTGTGGACAGGCATAGGGTGAATTTGGGTCCAATGGGTACTGTGGGTGTTACTGGGGTTGTGTTTCAAAATGGGCGAGCCGAGAGCTTGCAGGTCCTGAACCTGTTCTCTAGGGCATCAAGGCCATGGATCATGTGCAGCTGGTGGCCAGTGCAGGGCTAGCAGGAACCCCCAGTGCTGGAAAGCACCTTCTCCCTTCCCCACTGTCCTTGGCTGTGCTTCCTGTGTGAAGCTGCTGGATAAGGCAAAGCCTGGGGTCTGAATAATTACCAAGGAATTAGCTGTGTTTTCTTTATGCCACGGTCTCTCCCCTTGCTCTGATGTTTGCATCCTTTTCCTTTCATCTCATGCCTCTGTGGCAAGTGCCTTGCACAGCCATGGGATGCATGGGAGGCTCAGCCCAGGGGCAGGCAGGCACATCCCAGTGCAGCAGGGGCTGGATCCTGTCCCCACCCTGCAGATGTGCCAGATGTAACTCACAGGGTGTGAGTCTGTCCTTTGCCCTGCTGCAAACTCCCTGTCTGCTGCTAGATGGGCACTCTTCCCTCAGAGCCATAAAACAGTGAAGTGCCAGCTCCCCTCCCCACCAAAGATGTTAGAAAAGCCTGAAACTAATAAAGCATTAGTCTTGGTTTCTTTATGTTTTATTAGGGCCCATAAATTAAATGGAGACTCACAATAATGTGGAAGAGAGCCAGGGAGAGCAATTATTTGTCGGAAAGACAACATGACTAATGGCTTTGCTACGTGTTAATTGAAAGCATTGGAAATTTTAGCAATGTAACACCTGAAGGCAGCTGGTACGTGAGTGTGTAGAGCAGACTACAACAGGCTGCATCACTCACTCCTGTTTAGGGAGACCAGTAGTAACCAAAAGTTGTGGATCAAAGAGCATCTTTAATACTTGGAGCCAGATGATGGAGCCACAAAGCCCCAGACCTCTGATATCCCCCTGTCTCTGTTTTAAAAACTGTGGCTCCTGCTCTCAGACCAATTTACTGCCTCCAAGTGTCAGTGCTGCAGCTTCCCCATAGGTTATAATTTTGGAATTTGTCATCCCTTACAGGTCCATTGGGCATATTTCACTTTACCTCCCAAGTCTGTACTTTGCTGTAGATCTATGCAAATCCCTCCTGGGGCTGCCTGTGCAGAACTGTGGTGCTCCTGTCCCCTGCCCACATGCTCTCATCACAGCACTTTCCCACACAGATCCAAGACCTCAGACAGCTCCCAGTGCTGTGTCAGGGTGAGATCCTGCAGCAGTGGATCCCTGTGGGCCCTGGCTCCCACCTCAGCATGATGGGGACTGTCACTGCATTGGGCAGTGTCACCGAGGCCCTCCCTGTCCCTGGGGGCACATCCAGCTTCTGGGAAAGACATTTCCAATGGGAGAATCCTTGTGTGTGCCTCCCCCTCCAGTGTCCATTAATAGCACATTAACAGCCTGCTGGGTCAGAGATTCTGAGGGTAACACATAAGCTGGAAAGAATCCAGAGCTGAGGCTGGAGTGGCTGCCCTGGCAATTAGGTCATAGTAAAATTAGAAGTCAAGCTCTAAATGTGCATTTCTTTTTCAAACTTAAGCAGCTCTTCAAATTACTTTGGGTCACACCGCAAGTCTGGGTATATCAGGTATAGTTTTTCCACAGCAAAACAGCATTTTAAGACCCCAGTGTCATAACCATTGAGCCATATTGATAATGTTATTTATTAATAATTACCACTTCAGGGTCTGGGTCTTAATATATAGGCTTCAATTCATTCCACTGCGTAGTTTACTTAGTGTCTATGGAACAATTCATGTTACAGGGAAACTAATATACATAATAACTTCTGGGATTCAGGCAGTCTATAGGAATATGTTTACTTTCTCAGTTTTCAAGAAATTAGCAAAATAGAAGGTAGCTCTGGAGTAAAAAGGTAGATGAAGTAAAGAAAGTTAAAATGCATATTATATGCAACATCTTGGTAAGGTCTCACAAAATTATTAAATAACTGAAATGATTTTATTTATGTTACGTTGCTTTTATAGAATGCTTGATTATGTTCTGCAGTGCCCTGAGCACCTTGACTTAATAAATAAAACAATTATGTGGAATCTTCATAATATGAAAATTAATGCTTAAATGCTCAGAGACATAAATATTCCAGCAGTTTTCTAAGGGTAGTGATAAGGGTTCATAAACACGTTAATTTTTCCACTCCTAAATATTTCAGATCAATGGAGTACAAGAGGAGATGTTAACAAAACCTGCGCTCTTTTCATAAGAGACTGGAGTGTTTGGAGGGCAGCTGCTCTTCTGCAGCACTCCAGATACTGCAATAGCAGTAAAGCATGACAGGATTGTATAATAACTTAATTTATCACATTTTTAGTAACATGAAGAGGGTATGTTACAGCAGCCATCTAACCCATGCGTCCTTTCAGAGCCTTGGGCAATTTGGGATGGTTACTGCAGAGGGCCACCATTTATTGTTTGGTCTCTGAACTCACCAGAACTCCTTTAGGGGTTGTGCAGGTGGTGTTTTGGCAGGAACTGGGAGCAGCACATGCACGTGTGCCTGTCCCACCTGTCTGCCAGGAGAGACTTTGGGAAAAGGGCAAAGGCAGTTCTATGCAAAGACATTTTAAACATGCCCAGCCCAGTTTCCTTCCTGAGCTGACCTGGAGCCCTTACCTGCATCATTTATGTGTTTTGCCCCTAGCTCTGTGAGCTGGGGGATGGGGCAGATGGAATACCCTGGACTGGGGGTTCCTTTGTGCTGAGTTTATAGTGGGAGCCTGTCTGGCCATTGGTACCCTCCCCAGCCTGGGGTCAGCTCTCCTGAGAGCTGGTGTGGCTCTGCTTTGTGCATGGAAGGAGCCACACATTACCACAGTGTATCCCCCAGGAGGGGAACTGCTCCAAAGTCCTCAGTGCCAAAGATTCATCACGGGATAGCGCTGCAGGCAGTCTCTGAATGGACAGCCCCTTGCTGATTAGCACAGTGTAGGCAAACTGTGGGTTCTCTTGCTCCCATTTGCATTTGCACATCTAATGATCACTTGCGAAGCAGACATGTAAAATTGGGTTGGATGGAAAGATTTCCAAAAGGATGCTGCCTGACCGCTGCCTCCCACACATTCCAGAGCTTCCCAGTAGCCAGGAGGTGTCCCAGAAGAAGATAATTAGGCTGGTGCTATTTTAACTTCCTCTGATCCCTGAGAAAGAGTTAATTACAGTCGTTTCCCTCTTGCTCAAAGGTGGCTGGGTATTATTATCAGAGCTGTAATTATTCATGCTAATTGCTTATTTGGAGAGGGAGAGAGCATGAGAGAGAGAAGCCCCAGACTCCCCCTCAGTGATTAGCAGAGCAGACCAGGTGCACTTTGCGCAGGCTGGTCCGAGGTGGTGCTGGGGCTGGAGGGAGGTTGGGGATGCTGGAGTGGTTGTGAGCGAGCTGTGGAACAGCCCTGGTCCTGCTCATGCTGCCACCTCCTCCGGGACTGAGGAAAAAGAGCATGCACTTCTTGCAGACCTTCCTCTGGTGGAGGGCACTCCGAGGTAATTGTACTGCTAACTGGACTCTTCATTTGTTTTGTGGCTTAATTAACCTTTCATCATTTGTTTTGTTTCGTTTAAAATCTCAGGGTGGGTTGTGAGATGCATGTCTGAGGTCTGTGATTAAGCTTGTCTGCAGATCTTGCAGCTGATATTTCAATAACTGAACACAACTTCCATGATTCCCTGACTGCCTTTGCATTCCTGGGTTTTGGATGGGATGGGGAAAAAGAGATGGCATGTCTGTCCCCTTCCCCAGTTATGGGCTTTTAATTAAAAAGCTGATTGCCTTTGGAGGCTTATTCCTGTAACCAGATCTGGGGCTTGCTTGTTAAAAGCAGAGGGTTTAAGCCTTATTTGTTGGTGACTAAGGGTATCAGAAATGAGATGGTCTTGATTAGATGCTTTGAAGGAACAGCACAGTAAAATTTAGCATGCTGCAGAAGCTGGGACTTTGTGGGAAAACAGAGTGGGAAGCTGTCTCCTTGGGCACACCTGAGCAGTTTGGAGATAGTGGTGTGCTGTGGGCATGGTGGCACGCTGGCTTCTTCTGAAGCGACCAAATGGTTGGTGAGGTGGGTGCTTGTTGGGAGAACTTGAGTCATCCCTGAGAAGTAATTATTTTATTTGGCTTTATTTTCTCCTGGAACAGCAGGACTTTGTGTTCTGCTTGACTAGGGTTGCAGACTGCTCCTGGTATCTCATCTCTGTATGAGTCAGTGCAGTGGTGAGCAGTCTGCTGTGGCAGTGGGCTGTTTTCTGTTGCTCTTTCTGTTTTCTTTCAAGTCTTTGATTCCCGCTGTTCTTAAGGCTGAGGAAAACAACCTTAAGAATTGCATTTTTAGGTGACGTAAACGATGCAGGTTTTAAAAAAATAACTGGAAGTACTTGCCCCTGCCAAATACCTTAGGATGCTCCTCTATCCTTCTATAAAGGTGTCTGTGCTGTCCTCCTTATGGACAGCAGCCATGTGCTGTGCTGAAAGCCAAACCCACTGCTCTGCTTTCTAGAGATCTAAAATTATGATTCATATGCTTTAACTTCCTAACTGGCCATAATTATGTTTTAATGTACTGAATAAGCTTTTCATCTGGATGTTTTACTATTTACTTAAATTTTGCAGACTTTCTGTGTTCCCATCCTCTTTCTGACAGAAGAATTGGCTGGGGACAGAGCACTGCTGCAGCAGGGACTGCAGTCATCCCCATCCTCTGGGGTGGGAGGCAGGGACAGGGATAGGGAGATATTTCCTTGTATCTGAGAAGTTTGGAATTGACAAAGAGATCAGAGGCTTGGGTCACTGTTCTAACACATACTGTATTGCTGAGCCTCAGCTGAAGGGTTATTTGTAGTTTTCTAAGCCATTTCCATGTTGCTTATTGAGAAAACACTTCACCTTCAAGAAGCCACAGAATCCAAATACAGAGCAGTGATATGCAATAGAAATTGCATTTAATAACCCATTTCATCCAAATCTGGACCCCCTAAAGACAGCAACTTTTTACTTTGAAAATCTGTAGGAATTAAGAGTCTTTTAAATTCATGAGGCGTCTGGCCAAAGTACAGTGATACATTCAAAAAAATTTTTTGTTCTCCCTATATTTTCTTCAATTATAACTTCATCCTTTGCTTTGTGTTCCCAAGTTGTCTGTATGAGCCCGTTATCTAGCTAATGACTACATACTGCTTTCTGTTATCCAGCTAATTACAACTTACCCTTTCCTATGGACCTTAGATTTCCCAAACACCTCCTAAATAACTCTTGTAGAAGATCAATGTACCTTTGTGTGGTTTCATAGCAAACCTCCTGTTCCCTGCCATCCAGGAGAGGGATGCTCCAGAGGAATGTGGTCTGGAGAATACCAAAACCTGGGAGAGACTGTCATCTCCCTAATGAAGGAAACACATCCCTCCATGGAGCACCTACACACAGCCACAGTGTGTGTGGGGCTCTCATTGAGGTCTCTGATTGTGGGCCTCTGCAGGAACAGAATTTGCTTACAGTTCTTATCCTTTTCAAGTCATAAAGGGACTCCTTGATGGATTTTTGTGTCCCTTGTTCCTACTTTGATATCAGAGTTAGAGTATGTAGGTAAGGGGAATCCTTAAATATTACTGGAATTTTCCATTAGGCTGTTGTTAGCAGGGAAACAAAAATCCTGTAAGATGCTGTGATCATGATGTCTCTGCTGGCTCTGGACTGACTGGGGTTAAGCTATTGCACTGCTGTGGTTTTCATTTCTGTCCCCCAGGAAGGGAAATGACATTGCTACCGAGAGCAACTTGTCTGCTCAGTGCTGGGAGCTGGTGGTGGTGTGTGTGTGTGTTCAGTGGCTGCAGGGTGATGAACAGGAATCCTGGGAATGTTAACCACTCTTTTTAATTATTTTTATTATTAATAATAATAATAAATTAAAAATTAGAGCCCTAATGATGTGGAACTAGCCAAGCTTGTGTGTCATAGGAGGAAAGATATAGGATGTCCAACATGGGTGAGTCCCAACCGGAGAAAGCACTGTTGCTCTTGACCTGCTGACATCCAGATCTCTGGGATGCAAGTAAAGAGGCTTGGAGCAGGGCAGCTGCAAGTACAGGGCTGGGTAAGAAGCTGGGGACTGCAGTCTTGTAGCAGTCTGGTGCTTGCTAAATGCCTGCCTTTCATCTGTTGTTGACCTGTGCTGGGCTTGGAGCTACTCAGGAGCAATACAGACAAGCCTTTTGGACAGTAGGCTTGGTGTGTTTTGATCTGTAAGACTCTTCTGTAACCATCAACCAGCCTTTCAATTGGTTGCTGTGGGAGAGAAGTTTTGATGGAATGAGATGGCACAGTTGGATTTACTGGATTTTTTAAAGTCCTGTGGTTGAAATCAGAAAATGTAGATGAAAGGCTTTGGGAGTGAGGGGACAGGGGAAGCTGATCCCCCAGTCCACATCAACCATTGCAGTAGTTTGGGCAGTGTTATCATTTTCCTTTATCTTCCTGAAAAAAATTCCATTAATTAAAAGGTTATATCAATCAGCATTCATTGAGTTTGACAGATCTGATATTCAGTGCTAATTCATGGAGCAGCTCTGCTCAGTGTGTGTATGTGTATCTTTAGGGGCTGGGGCAGCCAGCAAGTCATCATCTGTCACTCTGAGTTCTTGCTCCATCTATGCCTGGTATATCTGGGAGGGGGAAAATGTAGGGGGGAGCCCTTACACAACTGGCTGTGATTAGTGAATATCACAAAAAAAACCAACCAAGCAAAGTAAACATCTGTGTGTTAGCCATCAGAGCACAGGAGCTGACAAAGGGTATTTGAGCAATGACCAAAATGCTCTTCTCAGAGAATACCCACACTTCTCTATGGCCACCCCTAGCAGGACTCTGGGCCAAGCCCCAACAGTGTGGGACTGTGCAGCCTTACAGTGGTTTTTCTACAAGTTAGCCCTGGGAAACATCCTAGCTGGAAATAATTTTCTGCTCCAAAGTGTAATTCCTGTAGCAGGTGATTTCCTTTTTTCTCACTTTCTGAAACAACATTTTGAAGGGCAAGTGCTGATAGGGGTTTTCTTCCCTTTTTCCTTGAGGTATTGCTATTTCCTTTCTTTTCCCTTATAGCACTCATGAGGGCATCCCTCATTATCCTCATCCCTGACAGAACTTTCAAACCCTTGCTCAAATCCTTCCTTGTCATTTTGTCTGACATGCAGTGGTGACATAATGTGACAGGGACATATGTAACAAGCTTCTGTGGAGAGACATATGTAGGAATATATATATATGTGTATAAATATTTTGGTAGCACTTAAATGTATTACCAGTTTCTCCCACATCCCTTTGCTGGTGCAGAACTGTTGATGGGGATTTAGTGTGTTATCCCCAAGCTCCCAGGCAGACACATTGCAGCTTTCTGCTATATTCCACTTTCGTGCTCAACCAGAGCTGAAAGGTCTCTTATAAAGGACAACTGTTCATTTTCCAACATATCCCAAGTAAATATTCTTGATAGTATTGTCTTGACAATAAATAACCTGTGCTGCTCCTGCTTTGTGCAGTGTTATTCTCTCTCCCTCTGTGGCACAGTGCAGTTCCCCCTCCACTGTTTCCTACTGAAGTCTGTAGAGCTTTGCTGCTGTGGCTGCATGAGGGCCTTTTGTATGTCCATGACCACAAAATGAACAGGTGCTGACCTCTTAGGGATCTGACTGAGCTGTCCTGGGTGCATAACTCAGTGAAAATAACAGTGTGTAATCTTACTCCTTACATTATCAATACCATAGTGCAAAAAGCTCGTGTGAGCTGTCTTAACCCACTCCCCATCACCTTCTAGTTGGCTGCTCTGTGCCTTCAAAAACTCCTGGCTTTAGGGGCTGACATATATAATTTTTTTTTCTTTCTTTACTCTTTGTGAGACTTAATTCAAGTAAGCACATAAATTTTATGTCTTGCTAAGTTTACATGAGGTGAGCAGCAAAGGCAAATGTCAAAAGAGGATCTAATTTCTGTCAAAATGCTGGGAAAGGAGAAGATAAATGGTATCCTGTGCTTCTCATGCACTTGACTGTATTATCAGCAAGTTACTATGATGGCCAAGTCCGGCCCTCCTGGCTTCAGAATCCCAAAAAGCCTGGTGTAAAAGGGTTGAAATCTGTTCTGAAGCCTAATTCCGCCTGACATCTGGTGTTTTAGTTTGGTTTTGGGGTGGTCTTTGTTTTTGTTGTTTAGGCATTTTTAATAATGTATTTTTCAACTGTCTAGCAGTTATTTACTATGGTAGGTTGGCTTATACAGGCAACAAAGCAAGAAAATAAATCAACTGTGCATTGCAGCAGCACCTTCTTTCTTACAGGAAGAAAAGGGACCCTGTATATACGTGCGTGTAAGAGCAAAAATATTAACCTGCATCCCTTTCTATCCCCGTTGTCCTCCTGCAGCTCCCTGTTAGCCATTTTAAAAGGAGCTGTGAGTCCAAGTGCAGGGACGTGCTGCTCTCTCGTGGAGCTCCACGCATTGCAGGCGAGGCTGGAGCACAGCACTGCTCTTCCTTGCAGCCTTAGGCTCAGCCTCTGAAACGACTGATGCTTCTTTTTTGGAAGAGAAAAGGAGATTTTACAGGTGATGAGATGAATGGCTTTC
Source organism: Zonotrichia albicollis (assembly GCF_047830755.1). NCBI lineage: Eukaryota > Metazoa > Chordata > Aves > Passeriformes > Passerellidae > Zonotrichia > Zonotrichia albicollis. Next base: position 9,438,702 of record NC_133830.1, read on the forward strand.
CTGTCTTTATATTCCAGCCAGCCCCTGCCTTGGGATGGAACATGCAGGAATACATTGTGGAGCTGGCTTGGCTTTGGTGGGCGGTAAGGAAGGATGAGGATATGATGATAGGGACTGGTTTTTCCAGCCTTTTTTAGGGATTAGTGGAGCTGAAGAGCCTGTATACATACCCAGGATATTAAAGGCTTGTGTGCATGTCCAGCATGCTCTCACAGGCAGCCCTGTGTCTGCAGTGCTGCAGGCAGAGGCAGAGCATTGGGCACTGTCAAACACGGGGCTAAATCCCTCTGGCAGCGTGGAGCACGCCTGAGGTCTGGGATGTTCCCACAGAGGAGCAGGAATTGCCCTCCGTTCCTCCTGCTCTGCTGAGGACTCTGCTAAGTCCTGCTGTCATCCAGCAGCTTCTGTCTCTTGGAAAATTCGATACATAAATTATAAATTTAACATGTGTGCCCGAATGAGGTGATTTTCTGGAGAAGAGCCCTCTCCCCGCTGATGCTGGGGCGGGGAGAGCTTGGCAGCCTGGCTGTGATCGCAAGAGGGCAGAGCTGGCTCATGGCTCGAGAGCTGCTCCAGCTCATGGCCCAGCAGGGACAGCGGGGCTGGCCTTGCCCTTGGCACCGGGGGCAGCCTGAGCAGCCCGGGCTGTCAGCACAAATGTGACTCCATCCCTCTGAATGTGCCCTTCAGTGTCACCTGGGGAATATATAGATGGGACAGGAATATCTCTTGTGACTCTTGCTTTGGAAGGTCAGCAGTACCTGTGCTACACTTGTGGGTGGTCTCTCTATGACGTTAATAAAAGCTTCATATTAATATTGATGTTAGAATTGAAAACATAAATTGATTGCTAATTAGCAGCTGCACTGTGGCTCGAGCAGTGCTGGTAATAATGCATGGAGGCAGCTTCAGTAGCATTGCCTGCTCTGAACTTTGCAAATAGCATAAATGAAGATCACAGGTACTGTTTGCAGTTAAAATAGTAGAGGTGCCATTGCTAATGAACACATTTTCTGTGCAGGCAATTAGCAGGCCAATAATACTGGCACACTTTGAGCCTATCTTTTGTGACATTGCCTGGAAGGAGCTGGAATGATCATGGTGGGTGACTGCCTCCTGGTCACCTGTTGGTGGTTGCTCTTTGCCCTTTCAGGTAACGCAGAAATGCAGAGTTTAAGGCTTTTAAAGAAATTCTAGATTTAGAATGATGGGAGGAGAAAATCTTGTAGCATCTCCTTCAGTTCCAGTAGAAAATAATGACTTGGATAAGTTCAGCCACTCCCTCTGGGATCCTGCCTAGAGACTGAAGTGTAACACAGTGCAGGTACTTTTTGGAAGTCCTTCTTGCTGAGATTGAGCCTCTTGTCTCCCTCTGAGCTGCTCTGGCTCCCTGTAGAGTATTCTGGGAAGGGAGAGACTTTTGTTCTAACTTCATCTCATCGAGAGCAGATCTAAAACATGAGTGCCCACACAGAAGACACTGAGGTCCCTGATCGTAGACTGGAGACAGTCTATGCTGAGTATCTGGGCTGCAAACACAACCTGGATGTTGAAGCAAGTTCATCAAAGCCATGAAGTAATTTGAAACTGAAAATTTGAAATAGCCCAAGACTCTGTCATGTCTCTGAGCATGTTGTCTATCTGAAGAAAACCCACAGGTCATCCTTCCCCACCTGCATTGCCATCACTCTCAGTCCATGACTACAGCTCTCTGTCACATGGATTGGCATCCAGGCTCCCAAGTGCTTCTTAAGAAGGGTCTGTGGAGGTAAGAGATGCCACCCAAGCTGTCTGCTCCCCTCAGCCTCGGGATGAGGGGATTTGTAGACTGTCCCCAGGACAAAGGAAAGAGTGCTGCTCACTTCAGCTGGTTTTCACCCTGCCACAGGCAAAGGTACGGTCAGCCAGATCTCCAGGGCTGTGCAGCACTGTGATGCAAGGTAGTCCCTGCTTCCCACAGAGAGAGTCCAATTAGATCAAAGTTCTAAAAGGCAGCTGAAGCACAGCAGAAACATCATGGCCTTGGGAGATGAGTGGCTGAGTCATGCTGCCTTTGCCCTTCTGTAGCTTGGGAACTTCTCTTCCTCAAGGGATTTTAAATTTTTCTTTAAACTTGGAGGATTTTTGGAGCTTCATGGCAGAGAAATTACTGGCAAGGCTGGATTGCTTTACTTCAGCTTTCCTCACACTTTTCTCCCAGCTGCAAGGTGCAATCCAAAACCATTTCCTTGTCAACAGCTTTTCCTCTTGACTGTTTTAGTCTCCCTGCCAAGGAAACACAGGTTTCTCAGTTCTTCATTTCAGCAGTGGACTAACTTAGGCTGGCACTGGTTTGGAAGCAGTGTTATCCTTCTGAAATGTAGCTGAACTGTAGTGTACTTACTGCACAGGTACTTGCTGCACTGGGGAGGGTTTTTGCTTTGTGCTGTGCTTGACGTTCTGAATAAGGAGTTATGAGGAGGAAATCTTTAATGGGTGTTATTTAGGCTGGTTTGCGTCAAAATAGAAATCCATGGCACAACTCTACTGAACAATTTGGAGTGTCGCAATCAATACAACTGTGAGCTGTGCAGTTTTTAGGTAAGACTCCACACAATCTTCACTCGAGTTTCCTGAGTTTCATTGGTGCCATGAAGTCCAGCAGTAAAGTTATGATGAATGAACAACTCTACATTCTCAGGAATTTCTCCTGGCGTATGGGAATAGTGTAGCATTTTTGGCCCTCTCCTCCAATTCTTTCCTGGAAAGAAAAAATGGAGTTGTAAAACTGAAGGCAGAGTCATGCCATCACCTAAACCATGCCGGCAATCTCTTCTGTGACTGGGGAGCAGCTCCCATGTGCAGCTTTGTCAGGGTTCAGAGTCAGCTCTGCCGTCTCTCCCTCTGTGAGTCTGCACTAAGCAGGTGCAATAGTGGTGTCTGGATTACAGATTCTCCTCTAATGAGGTGATGGTAGGTGGTGCATGCCATTACCCTTCCAGGCTGTTCTAATTACTCAGTTTCTGATCAGACACAGCTTGTATTAATAAGTGATGGCTGAACTCAGTAGAGTGTTGCTGGAGCATCTTAGGCTCTACAGACTCCAGAGCAGCCTCCTCTTTTTGCTTCCCTCATTCCCCTGCTCCATGCACAAGGAAAGTAAGTTTGAAGCTCAGGCTTGGAAGAAGGGTTGGGGAGAGAATAGGGACAGAAAACTAAAACTAACAATAAAGAAACAGTACACTGCAAAAACCTCTCAGTTTTTGTGTGTGATTTCACTTAGAAATTTTCTATATTTTTCTTCTTTTCTTCTTAATTTTTGCCTCATCAGTCCTGGAAGTTGCTTCCAATGGCACTTCCCAAATTTGCATCCCCACCACTCACTTATTTTGTTCAAACACTTCTTTAATCCTCTTTTGTCCCTACCTGAGCCCATCATTTTCACAGTGGGAAAAAGAAAGGCTTCTGTCAGTGGTTGATTGTGTTTGCTCTCCAGCTTGCTGGCTGGGTGACTTAACTCCTTGGGCATGTAGTGCATAGAGAGGTGGTGTCTGGGGGCAGACAAAGAGTGCTTGGGGTGGGCTGGACTAGTGGGGCCGGGAGGATGTGTCCCCATAGCTCCTGGAGCGGAGCCAAATCCTGGGGCCAAGGGTGATGGGGTACACCTGCCTGAACAAGAAAAGCTCCCCTTTAGAGCAGGTGGGTGTCTATGGTGATATAGGAGGCACCAGTGGTGGGGCTGGCAGCGGTGGCCTCCAAACTGGAGCAGTGTGAGAGGGATCCCAAAACCTGGGCACTGGGCTGGCTCTTCAGGGTGCTGTGCAGAAACAAAGAGAAGTGGCCCTGACTTCTCCTGTTGATCCAAATGTCACTGCAAAGCCTGAGGAGAGATTTCCCAAGTACCACAGATGAGTTGACAGGAAAACACAGAAGGAAAAGGACTTTCCCAAGTGAAACAGGCACAGTGGGAGACATTGATTTAGCAAGGAAGCTGGTGGTAAACATTGTCCTCATCTTGAAGGGAATGCATGTGGAACGTAAATGTTGGTACGTTTGACTTAACATGACTGAAGAGCCTCATCTAAGATGCAGAGTAATGAATCTGATGTTACTTAGATCTGAACTTGTCCCTAGGCAATGACATTTGCCTCAGTGAAGACTCATCTTGTACTGTATGTTCATTATAACTGAATTCTCTTTAAGGATGCTCATTGTATAGCATCTCATAAAATAAAATCAATTATGCTTCAGCCATCTTATCTCTGCTAAATGTAAAATGGGAATTGATTGTGCCTCTGAGAAGAAAACTCCTTGTAACACTTCTCATCCGTGTCTAAATGTGTTCCTGGTAGGCCAAGACCATTTAGAAACAGCTGTAGCAAGGGTTGTATGCTGGGGCTGGTGCTGCCTTGTCCTGTCCTCAGAGAAAGTATAGGAAGAGCTCTATGCTGCCTTAATACAGTATCCTTTTTGCAAATGTATTTGGACAACAGCCTGGAGACCAGGACAAAATGTAATACCTGATCCAATCATGCTCTTGGGGTGTCAGATTAGTTGCAGGTCAATGGCAAAGCAGTCTTGTTTAACACATTTTTATCTTCTGTACCAGTGGATCCAAATCGATGAAGAAGATCAGGAGTGCTGGGCCACGGCATGTGGGAGGAAAGCCTGAGTCATGGGTGGTTATTAAAGGACAGCAGAACTGAAATGCCACAAAAGCCTCAACCATGCACCATTGTAGGCTGCGAATTGTTGATGATCTGCAAAGTCCTGGCTGAACTTCTAAGAGTGCTCTATTTCCCTAAAGGAAAAGAGGAATAAAACAGCCTTTTTCTGTAGCCTCTCAGCTGAGCTATGAGAACATGTATGACAGAGAAGGCACGGCCTCCCTTGTGCTGCTGGTTGAGATGGGATGGCATCGCTGCCCTGGGCCCCCAAAAAGCTTCTCCCCCACCTTTCCTGTGGCACCAAGTGAGCCCCATCTGAGTGGCCTGAAGTTTTCTTGGCATCTTGGTGATGTGGTAATGTCCTGTGCCTCTGCAGGTGAAAGGACTAAGGTGCAAAGGGCAGCTGCCACCTTTTATTCTGGGGGAAATGAGTCCAGAGAGTGATGCTGGGAAGGGTGGGAGTGTGGGGCAAAGGACTGCTGGATGCAGAACTGCTCCTGATGGTGCTGAGAACGTTTTTCCTTTCCCAAAAGGTAAGGGTGCCCTTCTAGTATTTTAAGCTCCAGGCTCTATTTCCTGATTGAGAACCATCTTCCATTCTGTGGTTCCCTTATTCATCAGGTCTCTTGCTTGCACTTGGGTTGGTTTTAATTCTCTGCAGGCTGTGCTGGAAACTTCCTGGTCAAGGCTGAAGAACATCAGGTTTGACTGGAATGGGGTATTTTCACCAGGTAACAACTGTTGTTTGAGGATTTAGTTGGAAAAATTTCTCAACCTGTTTAATTAATTTTCCTACAAACCTGGTGTTGTGAGTCTAGTGGTACTCACAGCTCTGTGAATCACTCCCTGGCCTGGCACTGGTGGCCTCAGGGACCCAATGGAGAAGAGCCAAGTTGTGGAGGTGGCATGTGGAGCACTGCAGCATGCTGTCACCAGGTTGCCCTGACAAAAATAGCTGTGGATGCCTCCGGTTGAGACTCTGTGTGATGAGAACGTACGAATTAGGAGCTTACTGCTCACTTTGAAGTCAGTAGGAGAAGGACCAACTTGATCCTCCTTGCTGACAGACCCAAGAGATTACTACTCTTCTTTTGTCCCTAAAGCCAGTGCTGACTAATTCTGAAAAAAGACATGTTGGAGTTATAGCTGGGAAGATGTTGGAGGTATTAGTAGGTCACTGGTTAAACCTATGTAAAACTCTCCAGTGCTTAGTTTGAGGTCAGAGCCCTATCCCCAAATGTAAGACCTGCTTATTGCATGGCAGGGCTCAGAACAAATACCTGTCCCCTTCCTCCCCAGATCCTTTGGGCTCATAGCACTGCTGGTTTCTTTCTCGCTTCCTTATTGACTTGGTCATCTCTGTGAAAACACAGTACTTCCCTAAATTTGGCTTCACAAAGACTGTGGATGTTGTCTCTTCTCCCCTCTTCCTCAGTTTCAAAAACCATCTTAAAAACTGCACAGCGATTTAAATGGCAGCTTGATGGGAATCCATGGCAAATGACTCTGCAATTAGTAAATCTCTCCTATTGTGACAGCTCTACTATTAAACTGCCATAAATGCCAGGCTATTAATCTGCTGTCTGCTCAATCCCCATGCTTCCCCTTCCTTGCCTGTCCTTTTCACCATTTGATTTTTTTTTAAGTTTTAACTGCCTTCCAGCAAGTGTTTTCAGGGAGGGGGTGTGAGGTTGCAGTGGGAAGAAGGTTTTGTGGCACTGTCCTTCAGGAGCTCTTCACCTGTAAGAAAGGTGAGAGAAAACACTGAATGGTCACTCTAAATTGCTTTGAAACTTTTGCTAGTTCAGAACTGGAGTGAAACTCCTAACTTGTAGAAGTCCAAGGAAGGTAAAAGCATAGGGAAGAGAAGCTGTGACAGCAGCTGGGCAGCAATATTGTCTTGGGAAAAGCCATAGCTATCCTAATAGCACACTGAACTTTGCAGCTGCCATTTTCTCCATCTCATGACACAGATGAATATCACATTTCTGAGCCCATAAATCTGCTCTGTCACCCCAGGGCCTGGGGACAGGGGACAGGCAATGTGCTGGGGCAGAAACCTGCAGGGCTGCTAACATCAGTGACAGCAGAGCCTCAGATTTCACCCCAGACAGGGTTTCCATAGTGGTGGTATGTTGTGTGAGGGCAGCACACTCCTGTGCACTCCTCCCTCTGGAAAAGCAGAGGCTGCAATCCAGGGGCAGAGGGAGCAATAACGTGCTGAGGAGTGGCTGCTGCAGTGTGGGACTGGAGTAGCAGGAAGGTTTTGCATTTATTCTGAGCATTGAGATCAGCCTGTTGAGGTGACACTTCTGTCCTGGGGTTTCTGCTAGGCACAGCAGCTGTGTCCTCTGCAGTGGTGTGAGGATGAGCTCATTGCAGGGAGGTGTCTGTGGGCGGGTGAGAAAACACACAGGAAGGCCCTCACCAGCCTTAAATCTGTGACCTCATGGCACAGAGCTGCTGTTCAGTGTGTTCCTGGCCTCAGTGCAGAGGTTTGCCCACCCTGCAGCTCCCCATGTACCACAGTGGCCCACAGAGGAAGAGCTGATGATGGTGCTGTCCACTGCTGCCTGGCAACTTTGCAGAAAATCTGGATGTGTACTTAGGAAATGTGCATGTGTAGCTGTCCTGTTCTTCTCCAAATAAAATGACACTGCCCAGTAACCAACCAATATACTTGCACCTGCTGCTTTGAGAATGTATCTTGCAGTGCTGTCTGTACTAGATCTTTCTGAAAGCTGGAAAATTTGGGATTCTATGGCCTTTCAACAGCTGGAGTATAAAGAAAGCATCTACCCAGGGATGGGCCTTGGAAGAGGTAACAGAAAAGTGACCCATCAACACAAGATCTGAGACTTAAAAACTGTTGGAGGGATGAAATAAAGGGAAAAACTCTGTTGGGGAATTGCATCTTACTTTTTCAGGCTTTTTCCTCGGCCTCAATGACTTAAAAACAGCTGTGATGGCGTAAATCAGCTGTGGCATGTAAACACCTAAATTTTCTTTGTGTCTTGTTGCTATAGAAACTTTCCCAAAGCCTAGGTGCCAGCACAGCCACTTTGCTGTTTTGGGAACACTGGATGCCTCTAAGCTGGGGGCATCCAGTCCTGGAGATTTCCTGAGGGCTTAGGCCCATTCTGGAAAGGACTTTTTTAGCTGCTGAGGTATTAAAGAAAGTGAAGATCTGCATCCACTTAGTGCCAGCTTTATTCCCTGGTGACAGGAGATGGGTTTCCACCGAGCACGCTGCCCTCTGTTAACTGTGGGTATTTGGGAGATTCTTAAATCCAGTATTATATCCCTAATTATGCAGAAATCCTTCAATCTGGCGTGTTTCATCTGGAATTATGCTCGACCGTCAAATCCTGCCAAATTCCTTCTTACAGGGAGGGAGGGAGGGAGGCTGGTGCACTTGGGCTGCTCTCTGCAGAGAGGAGAATCCCGGCCACGGCTCCCAGCCCCGGGCAGGATCAGCAGGTGTGGGCGCTGCTGGAATATCCCTTTCCACAGGGGACAGCAGGTACACCCACCTTCCCTCACCCATGTGGTACCAGGGTAAATATTTATGTTGTTGGAAGCTTTCCAAGTAAGGAGAGTGTTTTTATTTGTGGAGTTCCTTCATGGCAGTGCTTCCAGAGAGGTTCCTTCTAACCCAAGTGATTCCATGAAGAAGGGAAAGGAGAGAGTGGCTTGCAGAGAGGACTGATGTGGTAGCTACAGTAATGACCTGTGAAGAACATTTGCACCTTCCTCCTCCAATACCCTTCTCCTCTGGCTAAATCACTGTACACCAGGAGTGAGTCATTCTGGGGATAACTACAGCTGCATGATGCTTTGTATATTTAATAATGTATTTAATGTAGCTGCAATTCAGATCACAAATATCCTTTGTAATGGTGAGACTGCTGCCCAAAAAACATCCTGGTTTCAGGCAATGCTATTTCTAAAGGAATACAGTTTTTAATTACTTTGGAACACCACATAAAATGTAAGTAATTGTTAGTCAGCCATCCCTGGGCACCATCTACATGCAGTGGTCTCCAGGAGTGTGTGGTTACTGCAGGGGTGCACCTGAAATCTTGCAAGGAAGCTTTAATGTCCCCTTTGTGACCTGCCCTTCAGGTGTTGCTTGTTGGTTCAGAGCCTCTGTAGGCTTCACTGCTCTGTCTGTTTTGATCAAGACCTGTTTGATCCTGTTGTCTCTCCCCTGACATATGTGCATCAATTCTCAGCTATAAGGAAAGCAATCCCATAATTTTCACTCAAATCTCCACATCCTACTAAGCCTTGTGCTGCTTCTCAGAAATGAATTAATAGTTGAGTAAATGGGGTTTACAGTACAGTATGTTTTGGAGAATAAATATGCTTAGGTGATCACTCTGTAAATAATTGGACAGAGTATTTCTTTTACCAAAAAAGAAGCTCTTCTGTAATGCTAGTTCAGTTCTGCAGTAGGTCTGGATCTGCATGTCAGGGATGTCAGATAATGTGAAGGTGGGTGATCACAAAACTACAAAACTAGGTCTTCACAGTGCTTCTTACTGCTTTCAGAAAATAATTTTCTCTGTTCTCTTTTGTTTTTCTTTGAAAAGAAGAGGACAGTCAAAGCATCTGTTTGCTAAATATTCAGCTTTAAAACTTGGTTTTCTTGGTCATAATTTATCCAGTGTTGATTCTGGCTTGGATTCTGTGTGTTTATCTTTGTGGAGTGATAAGGTTTTCAGTATTGTTCCCAGTGGCTCTTGCACAGAAATGTACTCTTGGAGTAGGAGGTCTAGCTCTAGGGAGTCAGCTTCTGCAGGATTTTTGTGCCTCTGAGTACCAGAAACAACACCCAGGAAAGCAGCAATGAACAAATCTCTAACTTTTAATGCCTTCTTGCACAAGTAACTACCACATTTCAGCATGTGAACAGTTGCTGGGGTAGCAGAGAGTGTGCATTTGCTGCCTCTTCTCATGTGTAATCTAAAGGTAAAAATGATAAAGCTTCTTTCCCATAAACTGGGTCACTGGGTTAAGAGAGTTTTGAAAGTATTTCCTTCTAACCCAGGCCTCTAGTATCTCAGCATCCAACTAGATTTTAATATGGTTATATGCTCATGATATGTCTGTCTGTCATCTGCTTGCTCTGAGGATTTTCTCCCTTAGTTGAGGAAATACTTTGCAAGATCGAGATCACTGCTGAATGCAGGATGATGCTGTGACTGGCAACAATTCATCTTCATTTGAACACTAAATATTCCAATTCACCAGCTAATGAAAGGCTTGAATTAGGATAGCAACATCGTGACTGTTCCAGGAAGGCTTTGAAAAGGCAATATTGAGCTGTACTTCACACAAATTCAGTTTTTAAAAACTAGCTGAGCTTTTGAAATTTCTGAGTATGGTACCCATTCCCTAGACTCTTGTGTCTTCTGCTTCCATGGGTTTGACTGAGACACTCTTGTATGGGTAGTATTTGCACTGCTTCCTTCCTGGGTTTGAGTATGTTCTTTTTGATAGTGATTCAGCAGAAAATTCTAGGTTTCAGGGAGAGGAGGAATAGGGGAAGCAGTTACTGAGCTGTATTTGCTGTTCTGTCAAAAGAGATGAATCTTCTCTCTAGTTTACAGATTGCTCAAGTTAGGAAATTGATTCAAGGGACTTGAGATGACCTGTTCTCTAGGCAAACATGTCCTTCTCCTTGGCCATTCAAGGGGAAGCCCTGAAGTTGCTGTTAGACAGCGCATACAGATGGGGCTAGATGCCTTCAGCCTTCCTGAACAGCACTGCTGAGACATTAAGTCATTAGCTTGACTTGTTGATTCCAACATTAAATGCTTCCTCCTCCTCCCCTTACCTTCTGGGCCAAGTGCTCTACTGCTTTTGTGATCTCCAGTCTGGGCGGGATGGGCTGGCACACTGTTACTCCTAATGGCATGGCCTTCCCTGATCTGATCATGGGAATGGGAAAAGATGCTTTGCTAACAGGTGTTATCCTTTGGGACTGGTAATCAGGATCCTGCAAGGAGGTGCCTTACTAAGTAAGGCAGGCAGAAAAAAAAACTGGTTTTCTGAGCAGCAGGAGTGCAGATTTCAGGTGAAGAAGGACTTGGTCTTCCTTGCCCTGCAGCAGCAAGAGCTGAATGGCCATGACCTCATTTTGTTCATTTAAGATGTCTTTGAATGTACCTTTCCTCCCCTTCCCCTCTTTCTGAGATATAGGCTTCACTCTGCCTTTGCTATTAGGGATCCTCCTCTCCTTTAAGTACATTTCTCCCAGGATCAAGCCAACCCCTTTTTCTCATGTAATACAAATCCCATCTAGTCCAGGTAGTCAAGATTCCCAGCTAGCTTTTTGGGGCAGTCTCTGAGAGCAATAGGTCATAGCTGTCACTGTGGTTAGCAGAATTAATTTCTCCCTTTTTAAATGGAGGGCAGTTGTTCTCCCAGCTGGCTCCTTTAAATCTCCTCCCAACCTAGAGCTTAGCAGCCAGGTCCCAGCCACCTTGAGGTTTGTGGGATCATGTTCTGAGTTTTGCGGCATAATGACTTTTCTGCCCGTGTCCAGATGACACTGACTACCAGTTACAAAAGAAACATGGTAAATTCATCTGTTAGCTGCTCTCTCTCCTGCAAGATTTACTTCCATCAGGGATTTTTACAGCCCAATGCCATGTCTTTCGTGATGGGGATGTGTGGTGAAGGAAATTTATTGTTCCCTTCCTAATAGATAGCTGTAATTTCATTTCAGAACAAGCACTTTATGTGCACGAAAGAGGTTCCATTATGCCACCACACAGCATTGGGAGCATCTGTGGCAGTGGGGTATTTGGATTAAAGAGAGTAAAGGCTGCACATCTGCTGCCCTCCACCCCTATTCACAGAACAAAGTGTTAATCCTAAAGAAAAGAGAGCAATTAGCTTGTAAACCCTTCCTGAACCCACTGGAAGATTAGCCATTTTCAATTAAAGCTTTTCAGCTGGAAAGATAATGGGCTAAAATTTCCAGCTTTAAAAAAATACTATTATTGACCATGTGGCTTTATTTCTGCCAATTTGTGTCCTTTATAATTAGCTACCCTGGGATAATTGGTAGTGCCTCACACCATACCCTGATCCCCACTCTCTCCCCTTACAACGCAAATGGGAAGCTGACTTTGTGGTTGGTCTCTTGGCCTGCTGCAGCTGTCATGGATCCACTGGTGTTGTCCCATGCTGGGGATGAGCCTAAGCAATGGAACACAGAGTGAAAGGATAAACCTTTACAGGCTGCTGGGAGCATGATGGAACTGCTCCCGGGAAGACTGGGTGGGAACAGGGAGGCTGCTCCCATCCTGCAAACCTGCACTAACAAGCAATTTGCAGTCCCTCAGGGAGCTCAGCATGTTCTGAAGCCAAAATTCTTCACAAATCACCGGTTCAGCACTTGGGGGTTACCTGGAGCTGTGTGTGGCTCTGCCTTGCCCCAGCTTGGGAGGTAAAACTTGACAAGCTGGAGCGGCAGCTGGGGAAACCTCGCCGGGCACACGCGGCTGCACCAGCCCGGTCCGAGGGCGGCTGCGAGCTCCAGTGCCCCTGGGTGAGCTCTAGCACCTCTAGGGAGCTCCATCGCCCCTGAGCGAGCTCCAGCACCCCTAAGCCAGCTCCATCATGCCCCCGAGTGAGCTCCATCACCTCTAGGGAGCTCCAGCGCCCCTGAGCGAGCTCCAGCACCTCTGGCGGCTGTGGACAGCCAGGAGCCCTCCTGAGGCAGCAGGGCAGCCTGACCTGGTTCCACCCACACTGGGAATCTGCTGCCTGTGGCCTGGCAGTGCCTTTGGGGTCATGGCTGTCTGCTTTCTGTGGTCAGTCCCCTCTGTGCTCCTGCTGTCACCATGGAGTTGTGGGTGGCACTGCTGCTGCCCGGCATGGGCTGTGCTGCCCGCTGTGGGCTGTGGCGCTGCCCAGGGTGGGCACTGCTCCTGACACGCCGTGGGCACTGCCAGGGGTTGCAGCTGACCCAGGCCCACAGCCTCGTCCAGTGCTGTGTGCCCGCTCAGCTGGGCACCCCTTCTGTGCTGCTCTGTAGCCCATGCTACCATGAGGTAATGTCGCCTGCTTTGGTGGCTTTGGTCCCCACATGTGACTCTGAAGCACAGCTGTGTGCTGCTGGTAATGATTGTGCTATGGCTGAGCAAAAGCCGAGGAGGAAGCTGACATTTCAGGGGACTTCCTCGCCATGCAGCCTGAGGTGCTTCACATGGGGCAGCTCCTCAGCCAAGGACTTCTGGATGAGGTGAGCTCACTGAGATATCTGAATGCAAAGCCATCCAGAGCTCTGACTCCTGGGTGCAACGTGGGCTGTGCTTTTTCTGAGTCACCAAAATTATTGGTATTGCTTCTAGCTCTTGGCTGTCTCCCATATAGACCTTGGCCATGTCCCACTTAGCTTTGCCTTGTCTCTTCTAGAAGAGTTGCACAGCATAGATGGTGCATAGTAGCATGCTAGAGCATATATAAAAGCCATTAAAGCCTTTTTTTTGGTGGAGGAATACATCTTGGTGCTCTTGGGATTTCACTGGCCTTGTCATGCTGCTGATACTAATATTGTCTTTTGCAGTCAGCGCTTTTCCTGCTATTTCTTTGTTGAAACACATATGAAAATGTGCCTTGGAAAATATTTTATATCTGAGCTAGTTAATACAGCACCTTGGAGAGAAGGTGTCTGATGCAACAGAGTACAAATGAAGGCTCATTAAGCAGGAATTCAGTGATTCTACTGAATGCCCCAGCAATTAAATTTCATCTTGTTTCATATGCAGGTCAGGAGAGTTAGGAAAGAGAATAGAGGCAGCAGAGCAATGTGGCTCTGTACTATGCAAATTAGTGTTAACATGGCATTTCATTTATTGTTAATGCATTGTTACACTGCTACTCATTGAAAAGAAACTGTGTGACAACGGGTAAGACTGATGACCCACTTGCTTATTTTTCCATCTGTATTGGCAGCATTGCCTCTGCAGAGACCAGTGCCAAAATGAATCCTTTAAGGGGAAGATGCAGAGGTTTTTCTTCCCACAGGCAGGAGTAGAGTTAGATGCTGACTAAGACCTCCTGCAGGTTGTAGCATTGCCTCTTTCTCTGTCTTTTTCTCATGTCTATGGCATGGCCACATCCCTGCTACTGGAAGGGTCCTCTGTTTGGGCTTAAGGACTGCATCCTTTTAGATCAAGAGGAGGAAGTCTTCAGTCCCTACTACTGCAAAGGCCTGAGCTCTTGTAACATATAACACAGTAAGCGGTTTAGGGATGCTGATGTGCTTTGCATCCCCATCTACATGCTCACACCTCTGCTCCCTGCCATCCTTTGGGCTGATTGAGCTCTAAGTTTGTGTCCTATTCTTGTAGGGCTGCAGTGCCTGTTTCCCATTTTCTCTCTATATCCAAAGGTCTATAGCAGAATATGTTTTCTCTCATCTGTACTTTGATTGTGTTGGAGCTTGTTTCACCTAAATTGCTCACCCATAGTGTGGAAGGAAGGTAGATGCAGGCCAGCTGCTCAAAGACCCACTCTTTTCATTCTTGGTGATATGAATAAAATATAAAGAAAAACCAGCATTTTTGCTGAAGGAATCACCAACAGGCCCTTTCAGGGCAGCCACTGGTGCAGGTATTGAAGTGCCAAGTTCAAAGTGCAGCTGCCATGCACTCGCTGTGGATTGGAATGGTTTAATGACCTTAAAACTGGAAATTAGTCCCATCACTGAAAAGTTTAGATGCTTACTTACCCTTTTTTTTTTCTTTTTTTAAATTTTTCCTGTCAACAAATTTCTGTCATTCCAGTACATGGATCACTAAAAGCTGGGAAGTAGGCATTTTGTTTCCTCTAGTGGTATGGTGCTGCTCTTGCTTTCTGTGTCTGCATGGTTCCTCCAAACACACACATGCTTGAAGATTATACTCATGTCATAAGGCTGAGGGATACCAGCCAGCTATATTGCCATGAAAGATTTGAGGGGGATAAAAAGTAAAATCAAATAGGAGAATCTCTAAAGGGGAGGGAGGGTTGTGTATTTTGTCTAGAAAAAGTACTTGTTCTGTACATAAAGCCAAAGAAGTAGAGATAAATGAGAGAAATATGCTCTGTCTACCTGAAAGTGTTGAACCTGCTTTCAGATGCTGTGCATGCAACTTCCAGAGCTCCTTTTGGACCAGGTCATAAACTCCAACCTTGCCCTGGCATGGCTGCTGGTTGTTGCTGTATCTTTAACCTCCTGCTGCATTTCTTATTGCTGTGCCTTGTCAAGCTCATCTCCATTTGGCTTAAAAAATCATTGTAAAGCCAAGATTCACTTTTGTTGGGATGACCTTTGCTAACAAGGTCCCTGAACGAGCTCTTTTGTGTCATTAGAGCTGGCTGGGGAATAAAGGACCTTGTATTTTCCTGCAGCCTATTTGTCTTCCACTGCTTCTCTTATCAGCACTGGGGTCTCCAACCCTAGTGTGTCCTACTCTGATTACCCAGAAAAATGTGCAGGAACCCTTTCATTGTGCTCTGATGGTGGAGGGAATGGATGGGGTCTGGGAAGTCCCTTTGCTCTGTAAAGGAGGTACTCTGTCTCAGTGCTCTGCGTGTGTGCGTGCAGCATGGCTTCTAATTGCTTACTGGATGGGTCAATTTATCTTTCAGTGTTCATTACCTGTAATAAATTAATGTTTAGGACTGGCTGGTGGAATTTGCACTTGAAGAAAAGAACAATCAAGGACTTCTTCCTCTGGCTCCATTATTAAGCTGTTTAAATACCCTTAAAGATTTTTCCTTTTCAAGTCCCTTCTCCATTTGCCATAAAAATATATTGATGAAACAGTGCATTGCATTTTGGGGTTGTATGTAAAAATCAGGGCATCTGCTTAGACCAGAGCTGAGGCCTGAGGCTGATATGCAGTTGTCTGGGGTTTCTAAATAAGCACAACTATGTAAAATTGGAGCAGATGAAATGGAGCAAATGTGCAGCCAGTGGGTAGCTGGGTAATCAGCTGTGAAGCCTCTTCCACTAAGAGAGTGATGGGTCTTCCTTTTCTCCCTCCTCCTCTGCCCTGTCTGTTGGAACCAAAAATCAATCAAAGAAGGGTATAGGCTCTCCAAACTTCTTGATTTTGAGCAGAAATACTTAGAATTCCCAGTAAAAACTGTCTTTTCCAGTAAGACAGCTGGAAGCACCGGGCCTGCTGTGCCAGAAACAAGCCTTGAGAAGGTGGATGAGCAGGAAGATGAGTCCCCAGTCCCAGGGGTCCCTGATGTGCAGGTGTATTATTAAATGGAAGAAGTAGGATGAGAAGAAGGAGATGGCAACAGAAAATCTTAATTTAACATCTGAACTAAAAAAAAAGTAGAAAGCATCTGTGTCAGTCTCTTCTGAACCTTCCCTAACCCAAAGCAATTTCTGTTGCTATTAATATCATTTTATATGCGGTTGGAACGTCGGTGTTCCTCTGCGCTAAGTGCATCTGGTTGGGGGTTTTTCCTCATCATCTTCTTGTGGCTCACTGTTCATTATGTTCATTCAGCTGTCTTCAGAGAGTCTCCTGAGACTTCCTAATGTGGAGTGATGTAAGATTCTCTCTGTGTTCTCCACAGCTCAGAGCATGTTCAGTGCTAAATGGTTCATATCAGGATCTTATGTGAGCATTCCACAGTCCTGTGGCTTCTGACAAGGATCCTTTTGGATGTGGTTAAATAAGTAATGGTTACAAACACCCATCAAACACTGGACTAAATAATGGATATTCTGAAGAGCCTGTGAACTTCCCTCTGCTGTCCTCCCTGTCTTGTTTGGATAAAAGTGTATTCTGTAAATGTTGTCCCAACCAATTTAGGCCATGTAAAGTTTGCAGCATCACTCCCACTGAGGTCCTGGGAGGATTTGTAAGGCAGCTCTGGGGAAATGTGTACGAGTTTCATGAGCAGGACAGGATGTGGTGGATACAAGAAATGCACTAGTACATGTCTGTGCATGTAAGTGTAGATACTCCTTACTTACAACAAATGAACTTTACTTGAAGAGCAGCCTGTTCCTGAGAAAAGTAAATGCCCATTTTTGCAGAGTGGGTGCTTATTCACTGGCATCACCACTTCTGTTGTATGGATGAGAGATACCCACGAGCCTGCATGGATGGATGTTTCCAATAGAGACCACCCAGAAGCTCTCTAGCCATGGACTGTCCTCAGCCTGTGCTGTCTTTTTCCTTGAGCATTTTATACTGAAGTGGAGGTGCAAGAAAGCATTTCCTAAACCCTCTTTCCTCGTGGAATGGTAATAAGAGATCAGAATATGCCAAAAAAACAAAACTGAGTTTTTTTGTTTTCTTTTTTTTTTCCTGTGAAAAGACTTTTTTAACATCCCACCTCCACAGAATTAATTTATTTTAAAAATCATACATTTGTAGGTGAGGCTTGTATGTAGTTGATACTGCCAGGGAATTTTTTGAAAGTTGCTAATTCTGAGCACACAAAGTTTATGTCAAGAAGGTACAGGACAATGCACAGACTGTTCCTGAAACATCCAAACTCTACATATTGTTCCTTGAGTTTGTCACCATAGCTTAGGTTGATGCCTCACGCTCTTTTATGACACCTACACACTTTGATGCCGTATGTTTTTGGTCTGCCTCATTTTGTTGGGGTGTGTGGTGTATCCTTTCCCTTCTCCATTAGAAACTCAAGCTGTTCAACTGGTTTTAATACAGTGCCACCTGCAACATGAAGAAAGTGTTGTATTTGTGGATTTTGGCCAGAAACCATGGAGTAAACATCTTTGGTCCTCTCCAGGCTCCTGGTGCTCTGGTGTCTTGCCAAGCAGCTCAACAACTGCCACCAGCAATCCTGCGCTTGAAATGCCCAAATGCCTATTCCTTCTCCACCAACATCAGAGGAATGGGGCAGCTCCAGCCAGTTCTCATCCACAAAAACAAGCAGCTTCAACTGTATATTAGAGCTGTTCTCACACACTTTTTTATTCAACAGATAACCTGGGAAGAATTTTATGGTGGTCTAATCACACAATTATTTAAAATTTTTCTTTAAAACACCATTTTGGAGACACCCATTTCATGGAATCCAAAGCAATTGGCTATTCTCAAATTAGCAGCTTCTTGTATTTGTGGTGCAACTGGTAATGTTTTTTCCTTTAAGATGAAATTTCTCTGCAGCAAAAGCATTAATAGCTGTGTGAAAAGATTTCTAATTATAAATTTTGCCTCAATTACTAATTAAGTCTATTGTCAGACTGAATAACTTCTTTTAAACAAATTATGGACCAAAATATCTCTTTTGTAAGTAGTTTTTTTATTACTTAGTGATTTTATTGCTTTTGTAGAAGTTATCCTCTCATGAAACAGCTGAATTTGAACCACAATAGGGATGCTGCTGCATTTCAATCTGAACAAGAGCTCTGGCATTAGGCTGAAACCCAGTTATCCTCCTCCACACAGAGTTAGGGCCCCCAGGTCTGTAAAAATTTCCTGCTGCTGCATTCAGATGTGTTTAGTTCCTCTTGATTTATCCTGATTTCTTTCCTAAGGAAACAAGGCTTAACCTTGCTGCCTTTCCATGAGCTTCCTTCTAAATTTGTGACCTCTTGGCTACTTTCAGACAAATCTAGTAGCAGTCTCAACCACGACTGGACCCTCATACAAAAATGTAGATGCTTTTTGTGCCTCAGTCCGTGCTCGTCTTGATCTCTTTTCACTGTTTGTGGGCATAATCTTGCTGTTACAGATGACTGTAGTTCTCAAGGGAATAGGGTGACTATGGAGAATGCTGCCCTGAGCTGGTTAGCACAGTTTACATCTCACAGCTTGGCTGAGAAGGGGACCTGCACAGTGCTGGAGCAGGATCTGACCCTGTGCACATCCTTATAGCCCCATGGCCAGGGCGTTGGCATACCCTGCATGCTCTGGATCTTCAACACAAATCAGTCAACTTTTCCATTTTAATAGTAAAGGAAGAAGACACTGGTTTGCTGCAACCATTTCTTCCAGGGCCAGTGCCCTTTCCCTACCCACAGTGCAGGGGCAGCATTTTCGAGGGAAGCCGTGCAGCATTTTGTCCTGGAGAGCCAAACTCCCTGTGACCAGCTGGGTCCCAGCACTGCCCTCAAAGCCTCCTCTCGACAAAATCTCAACACAGGACTTGGCCTTCTGCCCGTGCTGATTCCTCTGCCCTTCCTAAGGAAGGGTTAAACCGAGTTCTCAGCAAACGCTGTAGGGAGGACACAAGGCTGCAGCCTCATATTCCCTTACGAGCCCCGTGTGTGTGTGTGTTTGGGAGGCACGGTAATGCTTTGACAGCAGCTTGACATTGCCTTGAAAGGTGCTGGAGGCTCTGCAAGCACTTGCCAAGAGGGGGTGGGGGAGAGGAAAGTGTGTCAGGCAACACTGCAGTCGCATCTCTTCGTGTGCTCAGCCCCGCTGCTGCTGCTGCTGCAACTGCAGCTGCAACTCGGGGCTGCTGCGCGGCTCCGCTGCCGGCCAAGTTCTGGCGCGGGGGCAGCGCTGCCTCCGCCGCAGCACCGCCCGCCCGCCCCCCTCCGTCTCTGCCTTTTTAATTCCCCCACTCCCCGCCTGCCATGCCCATGAAAGCCTCGGAGGGGCTCGGGCAGGAAGGGGCCAGCGCATCCCCGCGGGATGATGCCCGCTCTCCGCCGGCGGGGCGCGGGGTGGAATTCCGCCGGGAATGAAGTGCTCGCTCGACATTTGCTGCATCTGCCGGAGCGTCAGGGTTCAGTGGCTGCCTCCCCTTCAACCAGCTGTTCCGGTTAATCACTGCGCTTCCAACTTTTGCTTGGCAATGCCTGATGGACAGTGCAGCCCAGAGAACTAGCACCGGATTTTTAGGACCTCATAAAAAAAATCCCCCATTCCCTTAATTTTCCTATTTCTACACGGGACTGGCGAGCCGCACGTTAAACAGCCGTGTAAAGGTATTTCTTCCTAAAGGATTGCCACATTTCTGAGTCCTCGCAAGCTGGAGAGCCCCGGACGGTGGCTGCTGATCTCGGTGCGGGGGGTGCGGGAGCCGCGTGTGCGCTGCGGCCGCGCTCGGCGCTGGGAGCCGGCCCGGGCTGCCCGGGAAGGGGCTCCAGCCAGGCAGGGAGGAGAGAAAACCGAGCGTCTCTTACAATTAATTGAATGATTTGATAGATAACAGCAGACATGCTTTGTGGACTGAAAAAGGATTTGCAGTCAGACTTTGGTGAGTGAGCCTTGTATTTTTTTTTCCCTTGTCCAGTAGTTTACTTTTGTTTAATCTGATTTTCTTTAAGCATCTTTAATATCGTGAACAGCTTCATGTGCTACTTTTAAAGTGGTTTTACAAATCCAAACCGTTGCATGCAAACTTAATTGCTTTGATTTGTGAACTATTTCTTGGCTTCTCTGTAAAGAATTTCTCCCTGTGACCACTGGAGAGTACCCTTCAGGCTGCCTTCTCCTTCTCCCCCTGGAAGATTGGCAGTCACAGGGGCTGTTCTGGTACCTCAGATATTGTGGAGTCTTTAAAGCTGTTTTGGCTTTTTAAAAAACAAAATCTAAATGTAGCTCCTTATTTCCCAGGCTCAGTGTGTGAATGGTCTGGGCATTCAGCAATAGCGATTAGAGGGCTGGGAAGGAAGAGGGGAGAAGTGCTCTGCTGAATGTGGTGGGATCACTGCCAATGCCCCCCCCTCCTGTATAATCCACTATTACCTTGTCTAATAAATATTTCCAGCTCCTGCTGGAAATCTGACATTTCAATGAGCTGCTAACCCCTGCTTTAGATACGAGTTCACTGTTACTGTGGAGTATAAGTATAAAAAAAAAATCTATTTCATTTCTACAAAAGAGTAGATAGATGAGTGTAGAAGGGCACCTTTACGAAGGGCAGGCATCAAATTCCCACCTGACTCTTTCCAGGATGGACAGGCTCTTATATTTCTAGCTGAGTGCAATATTCAGGTACTTTGTTGCATGCTGTAGCTCTGCTTGTTGCAGCTGAATGTGCTGCATGGAGCTTGTCTTCCGCTCTGATGCAAGCATTTCCCCTTCTGAAAGCAAAGACATTGGAGTTGGAGCTACAGAGGTAATTTATGGTTTCTGAATCATTTTGCACTGCCTGAAGTGATGTAGTGAGACTGACTTCGTCCTCTCCTTGGCATCAAGAAGCCCTAAAGCACGAAACCTAACTTTAGAAAATTGTTTTCCTTCCCTAAATCTGAGGGTAAGATAAACCAGGTGGAAAGCATCTTAGCCTGGCTGTGTTGCCTAATCCCACAGACAGTGACTGGAGGCAATGTCCACCTACTGTACCAGCACAGCAAGAAGCATTTTGGGGGCTTAATTTGAAGCTGCCAGAGGCACGCTAATGAGTCCTGATAGGCTAAGGGAGTCTGGGCGTGTGACTTGGCAGGAATGTACTTGTTCCATGGAAAGATCAAAAGACAACTTGGCAGAATCTCACACTGCTCTTGGGGTTGAGCCAGGACCTGGGCCCTGGTTTGAGCACTGAGGGTGCTCAAGGGGCCTCCTTGGTGCCACCAGCCACAGAGGGGGACATTTGTGAAGTCCTTCCAATGTGACACCAGAGACATTTGGTGCTTCAAGATGGCTGTGTTGTTGCAAATGGTGATGTCTGGATCCTGGGTGATCAAACAAGAAATTTTCTTGATGTCAGCCCCAAACGCTTCTCAAGAATCTTGGGCCAATGTTGTGTCATGTACAAGGGAATGGTGCAGTCACTGGGTGGGTAAGGAAGCCTTTTTACCCTGGTGTCAGACCCTCACAGCTTATGCTTGTGGTCCTCCTGAGGACCATGATCATGGCTTTAATGGGAATGCTTTCTGGAAGTCTAGAATGGAAGCAATGAAGGGAATTGCAATCTTACCACTCATTTAAGCATTTTAGGTGAAATAGGCAAAACCAAATGGATTGTTTCAAAGAAGCATCCAAACATTTCAGAAGTGCTTTTTGGGCCCACCACCATTAGGGTACTGCTGATTTCTTTTCTTTCTGTCAGTTGCTTTCAGACATTTTTTGATGGGACATTTTAATCATAGAGAGATTTTGTGTGTCCTTCAGAATGGAAGGGTCAGAAAACTCAAAGTAGCAGTGATGTTTTATGGGAGGCGGTGTTTATTTTCTGTTTAGAGTGAGTGGTTCTGCTGCTAGTAGGGTGATTGTATTTCCACAAGAGCCTTTGTTATCCTGCTGTTGGAGGACTTCCCTGAAATCCTTTATGGCCTTTCTGAAGTCCAGGAACATCCTCTATGTTTTGCTCTAGCAAACTTCACATTCAGTTAGTCATTACTGCAGGATCACTGCAGAAATGGGCAGAGCAACAGAACTCACTGAATCTCCTTCGTGCTGCTCCAAGTCACACACTGAAAATCCCATCCCAAACCAGCTCATGTAAAATGTTAATTGAGGACAGTACAGACACTTCAGAAGACCATTTGTCTTTCAGACATATCCATTTGGGTGACTTAATTATTTTTGATTTTTTAAAAATACAATTTGTATAGAAGGCAAAGGAAGAATAAAGATCGCAGATGAGTGAGGATGTTCAGTGCTTTTCTATTTGGGTTTGTTGTTTGGTTTTAGATGTGGGGTTTTTTGTTGCCATTAGAAGCCATGCTTTTAGCATGAGATGGACTCTCTGCAGACCAAGGGGAGCAGAATTTCCTGTCCTTTTTCCAGACTGGCAAACTGCACCCTTTATTGCAGGATGGGAATGGCCAGAAAAAGAGACCTGTTAATAGATCTCTGCCCCTTCCTGCTCTCAGTTTTCAAGAGATCAGCTCCCCTGTGTTCTCTCTCTGCTTGCCAAATAAGCAGGGGAAAGAATAGAAAAAAACATGCCTGAAAGGGATAGAAAACTAATGTGAGGAGCAAGAATAAGACAGGAGGAAATCTTCATAGATAAATCTCCTAGGAAGAAAGATTTTATCTTTGTTATTGAAGAATTCATCACAATAGTGCTATTTAATATAAGTCCTGCTCATCAGGCTGCTTACGTCACTTGTCAGCTTTGCCTCAGTTGCAGCCAAATGAAAGATTAAGAGAAAAACTAACTGGGGTGTGTGTACCAAGACAAACATCTATGGGTCTGAATCATTGATCTTAATTTCCTTGAGCCAAAACTGGGCAGAGGGAGTTTGTGCTATTCCTCTGCCTTGAGATAGTATCAGCCATACCTGTGATATCACCCATCCACATTGCATTTGAATATATCCAATCTGGGAACAGTGCATCAAATTAATTCAGTACTCTGAAATATTAAGGAAAAGCTTTGCTTACTTGTAATTTCAGTGCCTTTGTATTCCATCCTAACACAGATGACAGATTACTCCTTTCCCTCTGTGCATCGCATCCAAATATTTGAAGAGAGTAATAACACTTTTTTCCCTCCTCCCTCTATTCTTTTTAGCATAGACAACTCATCTCTCCCCCCAGCCTCAGAAGTTGTGGTCTTGCAGGTGTCTGACCAGCCTGCACTGATTCAACCTGAATGAACTCCAGCTGGGTCACATTGTTGTTGAGCTTTGGTACCCAAGCCTGGGGACTGCATTCAAGCCAAGGCCTTTATCAGTGCTGAGTAAAAGAAAAGGATGATTTCACAGATTTTGTAGACTATACCCACCTTGCTTATAGCAGGGTGTTAGTTCTTCTTGCATATGACATGGCACTGTGATTTACATTTAGTTTGCAGCCCACAGTATCTGAAGAGTCCTTGCTGTCACTTTGGTGGTTTTTCCCCATCCTTCATTCATTAGATTTTTCCTGCCTGGGTATGGTAACTTGCCTTCCCCTCTACCAAATTGTACATCTGTCCTTTCATGTATGAGTCATTCAAAATTTACTTCCCAGCCTGCTTCCAGTCCCTCATGCCTTGTGGCTGTCAGTAAACTTAATAATATCTCTGCAACCATCCAGGTCATTTAGAGAAAACTTGGAACCATACCAGGCTGGTGGAGGGTCCTCACAGAACTTCATTTAATACATCTTTCCCTCCTGATTGGGAACAACTGATGAATTTTCTCAGTGTGTGGTTTTCCAATCAGTTTTGCATACACTTCATAATCATCTGTATCCTGCTTCCCAAACATACTTACAAAAATAGCACGTGAAACAGTGTCAGAAGCGTTTCTAAAATTGAGATATAGCAACTTGCATTTTCTGTCTATCCAGAAATGTTACTCTCATATGGAAAGCAATTGAGTGGGCATGACTTATTTGTGGGAGATCCAGGTTTGCAGTTAGTCCTCCTCATTTGATGTTAACAGCTCACACACAGTCAGCTCCAGGAACTCAAAGAGAGGGTGATGGATTTGTCATTCTCTCGCCCCCACTCTGGTAGCATGTTGTTTTGGTTTGGTTTTTTTAAACTGAACATTGCATTTTATTCTTCAGCCTTGTGATCTCTTACCCCCTCCTCCTTAGGTTCTTATGGATACCTCCTGATGGCTTTAGGACTTTGGTGACCAGGTCTCTAAAGTTTTGTTGACTAAACTTTTAAGTATAAATGAGCTGATCTGTGCTGTCAAAATGAATTCTTGCTCTTTTCTAGAGATTACCCATTCTACTGAAATTGCTCTTTTATAGAAGAAAACAGATGAAAGTAATATCCTACAGCTTTCATGGCCTATAGAAACAATTTTTTAAATTCAGTTTTTCTCCTCCAGTATGAGGAGGGATGAGTATGAGAGGGATGTTTTTCAGTGCAAAGACCAGGGAGATTTGATACAAATATTGGTCCACAGTGTCAGTTGAACAACTGCTATGGAGGTTTTTCTCTCCAGTGTTAAATGTTGGAACCCAGTTTCCAGCCCAGGCATTAACCTCCCTGCCACCCTCCTTAAGAAAATTTCATTGCCACTGGAAGAGGTGCCCTCTGGCTTAGTGTGACCCACAGAAGGGAACTGAGTTTCATGTGGTGTGTCAAGTCTTGCTTTTGGCTTTATATTTAGGATCATTGTTCTTTAAAATGTTTGTTCTGTTTTATTAATCCATGGAAGCCAAGGGTAACTGCACTGCCAAAGTGCTTGCATAAGTTAGGGCATGTAGGATTTGATTTCTTTTGAAAATGGACTGTTAAAATTGATTGTGTGTGGATGTCAATGTTTACTGCTTGTGATATTATCCACCTAACTCAAGGATGGAAATCATGGAATTTTACCCAGAAGGTTAGAAAAAGGTATTGGGCAACTTGGAGGGAAGAGCACCTCTGCTTTTGTGTGTAGGCATGTGTAGGTGTTGCAAATAAAAGCAACAATTAAATCTAACAAGTAATAATAGTCAGAAAGATGTGCTAATGCAGAGCTGGAGAGGAAAAAGTAGAGCAAAAAAATATTTAGCAATGTTCATCAATTGACAATGAAATGCTACCAGGCATAAGAACATTTAAGGCTCTTTTCAGCTGTCGGTTCAGCTACTGCATAAATTTTAGCATGTGAGTAATCCCATCAGGGTAGGCATGGTCTTAAGCCTTGATGGGATGGGGCCCCCAGGTCATTGTACGCCTGTCTATTCAAGGTGGCAGAATTTGGTTTCAAGACAAACGTGCTTGTGTGGGCGTTAGGAAATTCTGGGTCTGTGACAGCCTGACTGCTAGTCTGCTTCTGATTTTTTATTTCTTATAATATTATTATTATTATTCTGTTCATAACAACAAAAAAAAAATTACTAACTGAGCTTGATGTTCTTAGCCACCAAGTTTATTACTCTGTGAATTTATAAGTCAGTCTAGTAACTTGAAATGTGCAAAATCACACAGGATGAAGAATTTCTCTCCCTCCATTCCTAACAATTGCCACCCCCGATTTTTTTATTTCAATGGAAGTATTTTTTTTTTCTTTGACCGTGTGTTTTTGTTCAAGGATCTGATAATTACATGCTTGGAGATGATGGCTTTTCAAAAGCATCTTTCCCAGCAATTTTCAACTGGAGATGTGGATAAAAATATCTCCCCATTTTTTATCAGAAATGTTTTCAGTAATGTGCAATTATGAGCTCTGCCTTCATTCAATTCATCCTGGAAGAATTTGCTTCACAGGGAAATTCGTTTCCTAGCTGCTGTAGATGCCAGCATAGTTGGCAGCTGCAGGTTTTGTGGGGAGGAGGGAAAAGAAAGGCCCAGAAATTAAAATTGCTATGAAGTAAATTGATCTCAACACCTGGAAACCATGAAAAGATGGAATCTCATACTTTTTTGTTAAATCATTGTTAAACTGCTTTGCATGTCAGTCCCAAAATGGCCCTGTAAATTATTTAGTGTAGCTGAGGGATGAAGAGATGATCCACTTCATCACTCCTCACAATTGATCTGTTTTTTACTGTGCAGGTTCATGTTAGCAAGGTGAAGGCATTGTGGTTTTCTTCCCAGCAGTACTCCAACTTCCAGCCTTAATATATAATCAACACTTTTGTGGTTTATCATAATGAAGCTTTGAGGTAGGACCTGGCTCAGGTCTGGGGAGAACAGCATTGGTGAGAAGGTCTGGGGAGCAGTTTCAAAAGCATAAACATGCTTTTGTCCTGGGAGGCAAGAACTTGTGCTGGAAAGAGTATGATCTGGCTTACTGCTGCCAGGTGTGTGGATGAAAACAGGATTTGTTGCTTTCTTCTGCATCATTGCATCTTCCTCTTTCCCAAAGTAGGGATGTAGGTCCCTAATCTGGTGTGTGCTTCTGTTTTGGAGGTCATGTGCCAAGTTGTTTGCAGAGATTGAGTAAGCGAACTCATTTGAGACTCCATTAATTCTTCCCTTCCACGTTCTGTCCCTCCTCAGAGCCACCTCAGTGCATGGGGAGCCCAGAGGTCCAGCATTCTCAGCCCCTGCCCTATAGAAGCTCTCACCTGAGGCTGAGGGTGGAATGGCTCAGCTCCAGACATCTGCTTTTCCAGCCAAATAGCCAACTTCAGTCATGGATCTTCAGCAGATGACTGAAGTTGGCTATTTGGCTGGAAAAGCAGATGTCTGGAGCTGAGCAACCAGTCTTTGAGCAACCACATGCATGACCATACAAATGATGAGGGTCTGAGTCAGACCTCCAGCAGTCCCCACTGTTGTGCCACCAGCCCACATGGAGGAGATGTTGCAGCTATAAATCTGCTTCTCCATCAGATTTCAGTGGAGATCCCCTCCTTTCCCCTTGTGGGCATGATGGCTGATCCATATAGGGTCCTTACTGCAGTGAATCCTTCACCCTGAAATGTGAGGGAAGTGGCCTGCTCCTGTCCAGTGATTTATAGAGGATAATTTCTTTATGGAATGTGGAGCCATTTGGGCAGGATTAAACTCTTGGCATGAGATGAAGGTATGTGTTTTGCTAAGGTTTGTTTTTTTTTTTTAATAATGTAATGCATTTCCCATACAACCCACTGTGTAAAGAGATCTTGTTCCTTCCTGCCATGAGATGCTGTGCTCTGCTGCTCCTGCCCCCAGAATGCCTCCAGTCTGCAGCCCAGCAGCCCCCAGGAGCAGGGGGGATTTTGGGCACCATCTCTGCAGGTTCAGCCTCAGCTGATGCTTCTGCAGCAGTGAAGCCATGCAGGGGAATCAGGGGTTGTGAGTCTGAGGAAAGAATGGATTACATGGGGTCCTGAGATACAGCCACAGAGCTATATCTGGAATCAGTGGGAAGATGCTCAAGGATGTGCAGATCTGGATGAGACAGCCCAGGTGACTTGTAAACCTTGTACCTGTGGAGTTAAAATCAGAGTGAAGTTAGAAGAGCTCAGAGACAGAGGGTGCATCACTCATTGCTCCCTATTTCTCTCCGAGCCCAGGTGTCACTCTGTGGTCCATTGCTCCCTTGCCTGTCTGATGTGGATCTTCTCCCTGCCATTCCCTGCTCCTTGCTGCTGCAGCCAGGCCATGGGAGGTGACTGCTGCCATCAAGGTGGTGGCAAATACCACCCAGCTCCAGGCTGGCTGCAGAGACAGTTGAGAGGTAGATGCTGTGATTTGTGAGGCTGGACAAGAGCCTTGAGACAACAGAGAAAGTTTTGTTATTATTAATAATAATGATTTCAAAAAAGAATCAAAGAAACTCCTCTTCCCCCTTGTATTTCAATTTATCCCAAATCTTTTCACTTAAGCAAACTTGGCAGAGAGGCCCCATAACTTAGAGGGGGGATAAGCATTCACCTTACAGGAACTGGAAAGCAAAATGTTTGGAAGCTGTGGTGAAGGCAGGCAGGCAGAGCTCCACTGGCTTTCCCTCCTTTGTAAAGGACCCTTTATAATTCAGCAGCTGACTCCAGCAGCGTCATGAGCTATAATAGGCAATTAGCTCCTAGCAGATTTATGTGACACTGTGTTTTATAAGCAAACAGTCATGTGTGTTTAGTCATTAAATGGACCTGCTGTATCTGACATTCACTGAGACAATCTCTTCCCCCTCGCCTCCCTGAGCACACACTCAGCTCTCCTGCAGCAGTGTGGACACACAGACATCCATACTTGTGTGAAACTGGTGGAAATGTATCATGAGCAGCTGCTTTTGGTTATGGCATGCAGTCGCAAGAGGTAAACTTTTGGCAGTATTTGCTTTTGGAGAATCCAGAATCCATCTGGAGGTTAGAGAGGTGGGAATGGGAGATAACTGGTGCAGGGATGTTCCTCCACAATCCTGAGGACCCCTGGTGAGGTGAGAGGCTGGATGGGCACTTGCACAGCACCCTGCCAAGGAGTGGCATCCAAGTTTTGCAGTGCTCCCCAGACTTCTCCAGACTTGGAAAGTAGTCAGATTTAGTATTCATAGTTAATTTTAGATATACCTGCGCACGCAGCTCTTCCACACATCCATTACACACTCTGCAGAACCTGCTGGTTTTAATTTTTATTAGCACAAGTGCCTTGTTGAATCAAAATTAAGTGGGTATTTGGAAGCATAATGTGAAGCATTACATTTAATGGTCTGTGTTCCTGCCTGGAGAAAGGCTGTCACGTGCATCTTCTCTCTTCCCAAGACTCTGCAGTCTTTAGCTACACCTGAATTTTCCCGAGTTCATTGCTACTTCCTACTGTCTGTAAGCTTTAAAACTCCCAGCAGCAACCATTCAGGTGTGTGTTGCATCTTTTCAGATGTAGCCTCATTCTGCTGCCCACCTGCCTGGCCTTGGGTTGTGGTGTGTGGGGAGAGGGCAGGTTTGGGTGCAGGTGGAGCTGCGCTGCTGGAGCTG
Source organism: Zonotrichia albicollis (assembly GCF_047830755.1). NCBI lineage: Eukaryota > Metazoa > Chordata > Aves > Passeriformes > Passerellidae > Zonotrichia > Zonotrichia albicollis. The sequence goes on from NC_133830.1 coordinate 9,467,530, forward strand.
CTCAGCCCAGCCCTGGGAGAGCTCCTGTGCCTCTCCCCTTCTTATCCAGGCTCCCCTCCCTTGTTCAAAAGGGAGCAGGTGTCTGCCTGGGGCAATGCAAAACTGACTTTTCCTCAGTCCTAGGCATGAGTCTGCCAGTCCCTCTGGCATTTGTGATGGTTGGGAGAGCTGGGACTCTCACCAAATTGCAAGTGCTGTTTTAACCAGTGTCCCCATTTCCCAACCTGAGGCTCCTTGTGGCCACACCTTGTTCCTGGCTAATCCTTTGATTGCCACGGTTTCGGGTTTCAAAAAAGGCCAAGGGAAAACTGACCAACAGAACTATGGGGCATGAATTCCTCACAGAGCAGGATTTCCATGTGAAAATCTCAAGGTTGTCTTGGCTTACAGGTACTCACAAGAAACATCTTTGTGAGCTTTTCAGAGAGTCACAGAGCACAGCTTGCAGCATTTTGTTCTGAATTTCACCAGGAGTTTCCATGTCTTTTGTGAATTCTTGTGCTGGCTGAAGTTGAGACTGGGTTCTCCACCTGTTTTGTTTCACCTGTGTGATACAAAGCAACTGGAAAGCAGCACAGCAGTTTGCATTAAGGCAGCCATGGGAAACAGCTGGAATACATTAATAAGTCTGCTGGAGCAGGGTCTCATCCATCTTTCATACTGAACAGATGTTTGCTTTCATTGAAGTGGTGCTGTGCTGATCTTTGACATCAGTCTGTTTGGAGGCTGGCACGTTGGCAGTGTCTGAAGCCAAGTCAAGGCTTAATGGGAAGCAAGAAGTGGGCAAACACAAGAGCTGAGCTTGTTGAAAGCAAGATTTAATGGGCAATTCAGGCAAATTTTTAACAGCTGGTTTGATGAGATCAGGCTGCACCAGTTCCAATGTCAAATAACTTCGAGCTTTGGAACTTTCATATTTCATCTTCTTGTCCTGCTAAATCTGATATTCCTGGCTCTTCGATTTCTCTCCTTCTCCCTCCTTCCTTTCATTTTAAGCGAGGCTCTTGCTTACTCTTTCTTTAGTCATTTAGTAATAAGCTTATTCCATCTCTCACACAGCTCCCGTGAATCCTCCTGACACAGTCTAGGATAAATCAGCCTGGGCTCATACATGGGCCATTGCATAAGAGATGGTTTGTGTGTCAGAGTCTAAAATCTACATATGTTTAGATCAGTCCTGAAGTGGGAACATCTGTATGTATTAATATATAATGGCTTTTACCACATGAATGAATAATCCAACTCCCACGATTTGGTATTTTCTTTTTTGAAACATTGCTACTTAGCTGAACACTGAGGGAGAATCACATTTATGGGAATTAAGTCTTAGTAAGGTTTAGCAGAGCTTCGTGAATAAGCTGGAAACAAGTCTAAATGGGGTGCCAGAAATCTTTCTTTTAAAACAGTTAATGCTGTCTGGAATTTCTTCCTGAATTTTTGACTCCCACTGGCTTTTAAGCACTTTGCATCAAAATGCAGTACAAATCTGGGATAAAACACCTGATTTTCCACCTACTGCATTAAATGTCTTCCTCTGTGATGTCACCTTCCTGCGGCACCAGCTGCCTTTGCAGTGGTAAAAGAGGTTCCCAAACCTTGGGGCTGCACAGTGAGCTGAGGGCTCCAGCTGGGGCATCACCTTATTGCTGGCAAACCTGACTGTGAGATGCTTTAGTGCACTGGCCCATGGGATGATGCAAAAAGCTGTTGGAGATTAGTTTTACCCGAATCTATTTGCTCACTTCACACCTTGATCCCTGGCTCATGCTTTTATTAAATGTTACTGCCCTGAAATGCACCTCTTCTATTGCCTGATTTGCCAGTGTTGTTTTGTTTTGTTTTGTTTTGTTCTGCTGTTTCTGTTTTCCTGTGGTTTGCAAGAGTTTTCTTATTGCTGTTGGCACTGAGATTGATGTATACCACACATGGACCTGTGTCAATCTCAGCCACCTCTTGAACTGCCACTGTAAATCTCCCAAATATGATCCTTCATTTAATGTTCTGTGCCTTTCCTGAGTCAGAGCAGACTTGTGATTGGGAGCAGAGAGAGGGTGCTAACCTGGCTATGTGGTAGGGTGACCTTCCTTGAAAAAGCCCTCCTGGGCTCCCCTTGCCCACCCCTTGTTATATCTTGCTGGTACAAGTGTTGCTTATGTCAAACTGATGGGATCAGCAGGGAAGCAAGATGTGATTTGCTTTTCCAGAAGCAAAAAGAAGGTGCTTTTCTCAATTTATCTAATGAGCTGTGTTTTCTAAAAGGTTTCCTTAAGCTTGGAAGTAGCTACTCTACTTCAGTTTGTCTCCACATAGACTGCTCTAAGTTTAGAGGTGCTAAAATTTTGCATGTGCTCTTTGGGGCACTTAATTTACTTTTGTAACAAGGACTCTCTTTAAAGTACTATAGAAGTAAAACAAAAAAAGGCATTACAGCTGTAGTTAAGTCCCTCTTTGTAAAGGATTATGAGGCTGAATGTTGGCACAATGTCTTTTTGCCACCTCATCTTCCCTGTCTGGTGAAGAATCCAGTGGTTTTTCCTTTGCTTTGTCTACTGCCTGTCACAAGAGATTTGCTCTTGACAATTTGCCTGCTAAACTGGGAAAAGTTATCTGTCTGTAGCAAAGCCCAGAATTAAAAATTGTTGTCTCAAGTCCTAATTTACAAACTCCACGATATCCAATGATAGTTTTCATTACTCCTACTTCCATTTCAGAACTCATGTTCTGTTTTTTTTACTTCCTATCCTGGTATATATTTGTAAGTGGGTTTTCCAGTTTTCCTCTGTTTGAAATTAAACATCTTTTCACCATAAAAATGTAGCTCAGAGAACCCTGAGAGTCATTGCTTTTTGTCTCTGCTGCAGTAATATTGATGTATCCTTCTGCTTCATTTGAGGTGGGATCTTCAGGTTTGAGCTGGTCAAAACTGCAGACAATATTTATTATGGGCAAAAATTACCCTTTCACTGAACTGTGATATTTCTTTTCAGCCAATTTAATCCCGAATGGCACCTTCGCCTGTTTTGTTTTGGGTTTTTTTGTAAGACTGGGTTGTGACTGAGCCATTCAACATCCAGTTTCACTCCCTGCATAATACAGGTCAAAGAGCTTAGTTCCTGTGAACCATCCTCTGAATTGCCTAAGGGCTGCCAAATGCTTCTGAGAAAGATGCCCATCCGTCATGCCAAGATATTCTGTAACACAGTGTCCAGGTGGTTAATTCTTTGCATTCAGTGGAAAGAGAGGACATGCACATGTTCCAACATCTAGAATGCATCTATAGCTTCTCTTCTCAAATTCTGGCTCTCTAACTCTGCCCTGAAGGGTTCTGTGCTCTCCTGCCAGGCTCACACACCAGACCAGATTGCCTTCTCCTTTCTCAGTACAGCCCTACCTTGTACTTCTTAAGCTCCTTTTCTCCTTGGAAAGTTAACAGCCTCTTGATTTCACAGTTCTTTTGTAAGATCTTGGAGGATGAAAGACAACAAGTGCCGTTTTTAAAGCAATCATAATGGGGATCAAAGGAGAGTTTGTAAAAAGCAAAATAGGTGCAAGAATTTGCTATCACTATCACTGCAGCAAATTGATCTCCACTTCAGAAGATGGAAGTCCTGACTTCTCCCTGTTCTGTCACCCCCAAGCTGTTGCTTTGTGCTTCATGCTGCCACCCGGGCTGTGCATGAGGGTGCCCAGCTCTTGGCACTGCCAATGGCCCTTGGGTCTTGTCTCCCTATCTTCTCCCTGGACCTCTGTGAGTCCAACCCCAGCATTAGATAAGACAGTAAAAGTCCCAACAAGACACCAAGATGAAATATATTTTAGTATGGATATTGATAATGTTTTTGGCTTCAACTATTGATATATCAAAAAAATAAAAGCTGTTGCCTGCTAGGGTGTAGCTTTTGACAAGCTGCCTCAGTTGCTCTAAGGAAGGCAGCTTAGAGCCAAACCCTTTGCAGTGAAAACATTCATGATGGTTTTCATTAAAGAAAACCTTGTTTTCCTTTTTTTGACAAACTCCAGGGTTTTTAAAGAAGTAAGTAATAGTGGCCTCTAGACTTAGGTGGCACCAGTGATTTGAGTGCTAAAGTCTAATAAACTGACAGTACTTAATTTCATTTGATTGAAAACCCACAATAGAGCTGTCTTTTATTATTTGATTTTACTGCACAGTCACTTAGCATGGCATTTGGAGCTTGAAAGAAGGTAAGTCCTCAGGGTTTGGATTCAGCAGGCTGCATTTCTTATCCACCTTCATATTTAAGAAAGAGTTTGGAAGCTTACATGGAGTTAATAGGGAGAATTGATTCCCTTGCCAGCTAGGATTTACTGCTGCCTGCTGCTTAGATTAATAAATCCAGTTGTATCTAGTGAAGCATTCTTCCTTGGAAATGATGTTAGATTTTATTGGTAATTTCTCACCATATTACAATTGCTAACTTGGATAATTTCCATGAAAGATCAGTCTGAAAATGTATCTTATTTGTCTTGAATTTTTACTCTTGAAAGTTAGTTTCTTCAGATAACACAATCAATATATCAGCAATATTTCATCTTTCTAGCTTAGTGTTGGACTGTCCCCAGTACACTCTATGCTGCTTAATAAGAGAAATTGCCAGATTGACTGGAAAATGTAACTTTAATAATATCATTTCAGGCACTAGAACCACTAAGAAATAATAATCTCATGGAGTTGATTTTTGCACTATTCCTGTCTCTTGTACACAGAATTACTGTGGATGCTCTGTGTGAGTCTGTGTGTGCAAACAACCTGCAAGGGGGTGAGGCACTGCAGGGCTTCCTCTGCCACTGGGTCATCCACAAATATAAACTGGTGAAGCTGTCTGAGAATGCCTGGGAGGATGAGAAGGATTGCAGGAAAGGAAGTCTCTCTCCATTTTTCTCTTTCTATTTTTTAACACTAGAAATGCAAATCTTGCTGGGGACTGCTTAAGAAAAGTGAACAGCAGAGAGCTCAGTGAATGAAGAGGGATCTTCTTGGTGTTGATGTTGTTAGAGGATTGTTAGGAAGAGATGGATAAAAGTGAAGACTCTTGGGTTTTTTGGGAAAAGCTATTTGTGTTGAAGATCCAGCCTGTGAAATCCCTCAAGCAGCTCTTAATAAGCCTAACTTAATGCACAAAATCATATCCTCACTGGAATCAGGAAAGAGTCATCCCTGATACTTTTAAATGGAGGAAACAAAATCACAGGGTACTTCAGAAGAGCAACATAAGCTCCTCTGTGAACAGAACAGCAAAGGAATGTTTCATTTCCAGCTGTTCTGCATCCACTATCCCCTGGGCTCCTCCCTACCATGCAGAGGAGAATGAGTGGTGAAGTTGGGCTAGACCTGATTTGCACAACAGCTCTTTGCTTTTCTGAGAGCAATAACTTTAATTTTCTCTACTCAAAACACTTTTTTATTGAAAGTTACAAGATTATAAACCTCTTTCAGGCTGCACTCTCTCTTCCCCCTCCAGGCTGATGGATATTGGCCACTGGCTTCCAGAGGTGCAGAGGACAGTAGATGAACTGCTTGGGAATTTAACTTTCATACAAAACCAGGAGAGACACAAAAGGAGATGGTTTTAATAATTTAGTTTTTTTTTACTATTACAAGTATTTTTTCTCCCATCTCTCAGTACATCTTGAGTGCCAATTAAGAACTGCTTCCAGGTCCTCTATCACAGAGTCCCTTGGATGTGCTGATTAGATAAAGTGACTCTGTGTCGGCTTCCAAAGCAATAATGAGAACAAGCAATGCATTGTAGCAAGGTATAGAAATGATATGAGTGTAATGATTCTTAAATTGTGGGTATTTTTTTTCCTTTTTCTTGTTTTTTTTTTCCCCCTTGGAATGTAATGTATTTAATGAAAACAATGAATAGCACCAAATGTTGGCACTGCAAGCTGAGTCCAGCATTCATTCTTATCAGATGGGACTTGGATCAGTCCTTGAGAGGTGTTTAATATCCTGTGAAAGTTGATGTGAGTTAAACCTTACCAAAGCCTGGCTTTTCTGCAAAGTCAACTTAAATGGGTTTTGTGCACACAAAACTTGTTCACTAAAAGCAGAAATTCTTCCCACATCTTCATGCAAAGCAGGAATCTTCCATCAGTGTTATCTGCTACAGTCTTGCAGGGGGTAAGAAATATGCTTTTATATCCCCTGGAAGCCAACCTGCTTGGTAACAGAGGCATGTCTGGCTCATATCTTGGTCCCATAAAGGCCACTGCTGTGCAAATAATTATCTACAGCATTTCAGTTGAAAATGATTGCTTGAAACAAATTGTTCCTTTAAAAGTAATCTTGGTTTCTTATTAAAAATAATAAAAAAAAAGCCAGAAGAACAAAGCCTGGAGTTTCTGTTGAACAATAGGCTATTGTATTTTCCTAGAACTGATTTCTGTGAATACAGCAGCAGGTGTTATGAAATTGTACATGCCTGAGAAGGGTTGGTAGGTGAATGAATACAGAAGAAAAGAAGGAGACATGTGGAGGGTGTGGGGAGACGAATTTCATGCTGTGTCTATTGAGGAGAAGGAATTAAAAAGCACAACTTCCGTTTGGAATACCTTTGAAGTTTGGGCAAGTTCTTCCTGGCTCAGAAGCCAGGAGCAGCAGCTACACAAGAGGATGGAAGAGCTGCCACAACAGCCTCTGGTGGCACAAGAAGCTGCAGTTGGTGGAGCACGTTCCCAGGCCAGGTTGGGAACACGGTGTCATTGCAGTGGGGCTGGCACAGGGACTGGCAGCAGGTTCAGAACAATATTTTTTCCCCAGAATTATCTGGGAAAATGGGATAAAGCTCAGTTGTTGTTTTTGGGGCAAGAGCCTTATTTCCAGCAAGGGTATTTCTTATATAGTATGGCTGTTTTCCTGGGCTGTTCACTCAGAAATTTGTGATGAGAGAATTTAAGAGGAAACTTCCCCAACTTCTCATTTGTCTCTGGGTGGCTCCTGAGTATGAGCTGGGAGGGGATTTGTTGCCGGTAAAGGGATAAATAAGGGGCTTTTCTTTACAAAAGGCAACCTCTGCAATTTTTAGTAGATTTGTTGATACATGTTGATACATTTATGAAATTAGGGAGGAGCTGCTCCCTAAATAAGTTGGTCTGTTCCAGTCTGAGCTCGCTGGTTAAGGGGAATTTTTTTTTAATCTTTCTTGCTCAAAGGAAGGGAAAAGCATTTCAAAACACTGCTTGACTTTGGATTAGTGCTGTGGGAGAGTCACATGGAAGGTGCCCGGGGCTGAAGGAAGGGCTAGAGCTGTGGTGGGCACTGGGTTTTTCACTGGCATTCTTCAAGCCCACCCCACCTTTTCAAGCACTGGGCCCTTTCAGAGTTTAGTTGGCATTTTTGTTCGTGGTGGTTTGTTTTTTTTTTTTTTTAATTATTATTATTAATTTTTTTTAACGCATCAAGCTAATATCGGTGTGATGAAAATGAAATTGTGGTGTAGAATCTTAAAGCAAAAGTGACTTTCTGTTTTCTTGTTTCAAGCACAGGAGTGTGGACTATCTTGTCTAAGGATTTAGTGTATTTGTTGCTGTATGCTTGGATTAGTTTTATGTAGGGCAGGATTATGCTTTAGCTCAACCTTTCCAGTATTCCAGGAAAAGCAGTCTAGAGATCACTGATAGATGTGTTTCATCTGTTTCTTAGGGTTCTGTTTATTTCTTTAAGTTTAATGATACAGAGCCAAAGCTCTGTATTTCTAGAGATGGGACACGACCTGAGCAGCTGTACTGGTTACAATGAACCCATGTACAGAATTTCCAAGGGCCTGAGGAGCTATGGATTTAGATGGGCAGAAGAAAATTCAAGCCATCTGCTGAGGAAGGCTTGGGGAAGGTGGGATCCTTCATGCAAACAGCTCCTTGTCTGAAGCCAACACATGGGAGGAGCTTTTGCTCTGCAGTGAGCTTTGTAATTAAGTAGTTTCAGGAAATCATGCAGCCTGTAACAGTATTCAGTGGGCTTTTTGTTTTCCTGTCCTGGGCTCTCTGGATCTGTCTGTCTCGCATGTTAAAGGCTAAGTGCCTTGAAGATGAGAGGCCACCACTGTGCTGCTCTTGTGCAGAGCTGACACTGGCACTGCTGTCCCCATCCTGCTGTGGTGGTGCTGAAACATCCCAAAGTGCCCTGGGGGGTTGTGCTGGAGGGGCAGTTGGGTGCAGCCTTGCCATCCAGCCCAAATCCATCACTGGTGCATGAGATGCCTCTGGCTGTGCTGCCATGTGGAGTGCCAGCCTGGGGAGAGTGGGGAGGATTGTGTTACCACTCTCCTCTGATGATGGTCCAGCTCCTGGCCAGGCTGTAGTGGGGGCTGTGCCATGTGTGGGCTAAAAACAAATTTCAGATTCAGAATGGGTGTGCATGAATATACCACTTTCCCCTACCCCTCCTTCCGGTAATATATCAAATTTTTAAAGGTGATGAGATGCCTAAAGATGCAGCTAGATGATTATAGTCTGTTTTTGAAGTACATGTCTGCATCTTCAGGCACTTAGAGATCTTTAAAATCCCAGGCACTGGAGGTTTGCTCCCAGAGCCGCAGTTTGAATCATCACAGGTTGCCTGACCCACACTCGTGTACCCTCGGCTGCTCTTTGCCTGACTACAGATAAATGCCTCCCTTGACTTACAGAATTAACTCTCCTCAAAATGGATCAAATTGCAATTAGTTTTAGTCATTTGGATTTCTGCTTCCAGTCCCATGCTTTTATTCCAGCAAAAAAATACCGGCTTGCCTTAGTGTGAACAGCTTTTGGTTCTTAATGCTGGTTTGGTATTCATTTCCCTAAACAAGGAATGCAATTACCCTGTAGCCAAATAACTGTCTCCAACTGTCTTTTTTCCATTAAACAAATGGGAGGTTTTACCTCTTGGTCTTCCCATAAGATTAATGCACTTTCTCTGCAGGAACTGTCTTAAAGTGATCCAGGAATCTGAACAACTTGCATACAGCAGTCTAATTGTCACAGAATCTGATTTAGCCAATGCTCATTTTCATTAAGAAGTGATCTCTGCTAATAATAGAGACTAATAGCTCTTCTAAATGAATAAACCCCCAAACTTTCCTTTTTCCCCCCCACAGGCAGGCATAATGAACTCCTAAATCAGTGCTCTTTCCAAGGAAGCTTTTTTCCCCCATTTTAACAGTTTGGCTTGGCAGCTAAGTCATGTCAGGAGATCCTGGTGCCTGTGCTTGCAGGGGCAGTAGAGTGTGCCCTGACTGTCCTTCATTCCTGCCCCCCAGTTAAAGCATGGAGATTTTTCCTGCTCCTTCATCTGTCCAGTGTGTTTTGAAGGAATGAGATGGTGATTCTCTCTTATTTACTGTCACTGTACCTGGTACACTGTACACTGATGTGTGTCACTGTTCTGCACTGCTTCTGCAGGGGAGGAGAGTTCAAAGCTCTGTGGGAAGGTGAGGGGACTCAGAAGTTCTTCTCTCTCTGGTGTTATGTAAATAGTAAGGCATGTAAATAGTAAAAACTCTTGTCAAAGGCTTACAGGAACTTTGTATGTTGCCACAAATTCCCATCAATATATGAAAAATGTTGCAATCTCAGTTTTATTGAGGGTCTTATGCACTTGGTGAGCTTTTCTGAGAGGTCTGGAACCAGCATTACCATCACTGCTTGAAAACCATCAATTACACAATCTTTTTTTGGAAGATTCTAGCCCTCTTGCTGTGAGAGAAAAAGCTTGATAAATACAACTCTAATAGCTCCAGCATGGATTGCTTGCAAAAATAACCTGCACAGGATTTAAAAAGAGAGTTACTTTCCCAATTTTAAGGAGAAGAGAGGTTCATGGATTTTCAGTGCTTGGGTTGGTGCTGCAATTTTGGCTGACTGAGCAATCAAGGCTCGTTAGAGCCTCACCCCCAAACTAGTGCTATGCTAGGCAGAAGAAATTACTGAGAGCACAAAAAAAAGGAGTTCCTTTATTTAAAAAAACAATATAATCCCTTGCACAAACAAAAAAAGAGTTCATAAAAAGTGACTCCATTATTACCAGCTTGAGTGGCAGAGCAGGAAATGGGCTGCAAATGAACAAAGAGCTGTGCACAAGCGGGGATGCTCTGCAGGCAAATGCCAGTTCCCATTTCCGCAGCCTCCTTTCCTGTGCAAACGTTGTAGCCAGATAATAAGAGGAAAAACCCAAACATTTTTCACATAATGCACTGAGTTTGGAAGGGAGGAGCAATAGGAGGAGGGTAGCTGTGGTGCTGGTTATTTGCTGGCTGATGTGGCTGTCAGGAGCAGTGGCACAGGTTGGCGTTGCTAATTGCCGGCAGGGCCTGCAGCTCGGGTCACTGCTCTTGGCCACTTGGCTGCTGCTGGAAGCTGTTGTTAATGCACAGGCAACCTTGTTTCTTGCTCAAAGGGAAGCCAAGGCGTGTTTGCCAACAGCTGTTGGGGTAGGAAGGGCAAGCAGTAGCGAATTGGGGTTTCCTATCAGTGCTGATTGGGGTTGTGATAGGGAAGTGGAGCGCAGAAGGGTGCTGGTGCCTGTCTGCTCTGGGGAGGTGTGTTTATGTGAAACAGATGGTTCTCTGCTTCAGTTTGCCAGCAGATTATGGAGCTGGCTTTGAACCATCTTGTGTGGTTTCCCAGGAATGCAGGGATCCCATCCACAGCAGAACCACGCTGCCTTGAGCACGTTACCTGGGGCAGAGCTGGCAGCAGTGCTCTCCTGTGGAGGGCAGCTGCATGCTGGGGTGGTCCTCGCCATCTGCAGTGGCCTGTGGCACCAAAGGCACACTGATGCTCCAGCATCATGCCAGCAAAAAGTTCCAGCCCTGGGTGGCCCAGGGTATGTTGCAGATGCCTTTTGCATAGTTACCTCCGGTGTTTAAAAAGGAACCTTGTGCTGGCTTTCCTGAGCTTGGAGATTCCTCTTCCAATGTGCTGCTGCATTTGGGAAAGAAATAAAGGGTGGCTGTAGCTGTTGGGAATGTGTGCACAGAGCAGTTGGATTTGTCCTGCTGCTCCCCTGGGAATTGCCACCTTCCTTTATACGCCCAAACCATCCCTGTTATCTGACTCTGCAGTTCTGCCAGGGATGAGGTGACTGACAGAGAGAGGAGAAACCAGAATATTAGGAAAAACTTCCTGGTGAGGGAGACTAAGATTTTACATCATCTTTTTTCTGTTTATGGGGAAAGTGGGCTGTCAGCAAACTGAACGTTGGGATTGGGTCTACTCTGTACAAGCCTTTGTCTTGAATGAGGCTGCATGAAATTGATGGAGTGGGACAAAAATTTCTTTGTACCTTAAATGTAACTTATTTAAGGGTTGTGGACAGGAATAAATAGATAAGGTTTTCAGTAACCTGTATTTATTTATACTATCATGTACAGATTCTAAACCTTCACAGCTACTGAAAAATTCAAGAATGTGGTCACTGAGAATGGGAGTTATTTGGTACTATATGGTTACTGGAAATTATTGATTGGAAAAGTGCCAGCTTTTTATGAAATGCCATAAAAATAGACATTTTAGATGGATGGAAATGAGATCTGCAAAAGCATGCTGCCTTCTCTGCAGATAAACTCTGTGATAACATGGTAGCAGTCTTCCAATAGGGCAATACAAAGATATTTAGATGCTTTAAATTTCAGCTTTACTGGACAGTGTATTTACAGTGTATAATGCTATTCTCTCTTCACTCTGACTTTTTTTTCCTTTTAATAATTTAAAAGAGGGTGCTCTCTATATTGTACAGAGGCTGGAACAGTAGCTGGAAAAGGTGACTGAAATAATGGGATCTAAAAGAATAGGCAATTTCACTCAAGTATAGTGATTTAGTGCCCTGTTAGTGTCCTGATGTATGACTGCATTTCCAAAGTTTTTTCACAAGCATAATGACAGGCTTGAAACTTGTGATACAAATGCCCCAGCTTTCTCTATCCTCAGCTGTTCACATAATTACAGGAGTAAGGGAATTTTGTTCTCTCCTAGCAGATTAGCTCCAAGAAGAATAAATCAGATAAAGTTACTGCCTTCCTGTTTCCCTCTCTACAAGGTGAGAGTCCACACGGTGCAGTGCAAAGCTGGGGCTGGTAATGTTTTTTCTTGCCTGCAGTCTGTGATGCAGATGGGATTCCAATTTTGGCGTCATCAGGACAACTTCTTAAAGAGCTCTGGTTCAGTTGCTTGTGGCTTTTGGTACTAATTTCAGTTTCTGTGTTTGCTCTGCTCACAGATGATGGCCCTTACTCAAAGGGGAGCAAGGACTCTGGTGGGATGGACGCAGCCCTGGTCTCCAGGAGGCAAAGCATCCCAGGTAAAGGAGGGGATCAGCTCCTGCTCCAAAACATTGGGGCTTCCATTACAGTTTACCTGGATACCCCTAAAATGGGTAAAACCCCTCAAAACACTAATTTTGGTGCTCCTATCAGCAAGGCTTTTGCTGGAAGACAGAAATGGGTGGTGGTAACTGGTCTCAGTGAGTGGTGTGTTACTGGTACAAGCCCTGTCTTGTGTGAGCCTGTTGACAGTAGTTACAAGGGGGCTGGGGAAGGACTTACTCCTGCACTGAACTGACGCTCACAAAGAAGAAAACAGCAGCAAAGAAGAGAGGGAAGAAATGCTGCCATAGCTGAGTTCATCAAGCTCAAGGAGGGAGACTGGCAGTGTCTGGCAAGCTTTGAATTTCCCACATCTGACTAAGTCTGTTTTGATATTTAGTCAGTCACAGCAAATTTTTGTGTGAGATAAACCTTCCCAAGCAGAAACACCCCGGGGGTTGGAGAGGAAGTGGAGAAGTGGTAATTCATTTGCCTCTGCTGGCACTGGGCTTCATGTGCCAGCAGGACTGCAGCAGGTCTGGATGGGCTGCCTTGGCCAACTCATCTCCTTCCTAGGAAAGCCAGGGACTTGGTGTTGACTTCTGGCTGCTAATGACCAGTCACAGGGTTGGTTTAGTGTGTTCTAGGTAATGGGGAGGGAGAGGGCTCTTCTGCTATTGCTTCATCATTCAGCACTTGTTCCAGAGGATATTCTGCATCACACCACTGTAGGGCAGCCCTGATGGGGAGAGGATCACAAGAACCAGTGCATCCAACAACCCCAGCTCAAGGCATCTTAATGGGGAGGGAAAAATTCAGGTGTGCTCTTCCTGTCCTGGGATGCAAAATCCAGTCATATATGCCAGCAGAGGAAATCCAAATCTGCCCATATATGGTGCTTAAAGACTGTCTTGCAGGACTAGATCCTCTACACTTTAAGGACTAGCTCACTTTTACTGTGTGGGTCTGTGACAGTGGCAGTAGATTTATAGAAGCAGGGGTCAAAATTCCTTATGGCTGACCTTGATTGGTTGATCTCAGGGATCTGCCTTTTTTTGAAGCAGTAATTTCTCCTTGAACCCATAACAATGGGTAATTGCACTCTGGGAGTCTTCATTTTAAACACTTATCAAAGATCAAAATTAAACCTCGTTGAAAAGCTAATAATCTCCCCTTGTGGCACCATCTGTGTTGATCAGTCATGTCTGTAGTTGAGAGGAAATTTGCAGGATGGTGCTGGATGTTGTTCTTTCCAGCACGGTGGTGAGGCCCCCCAAGGTTCTGGCAGCCCCTGGGCTCCTGGGTTGGTGAATTGAAAATCAACTTACTGCAGTTGGCAAGGGATCAAAACTGAGTTTAAAGAGCAGAAATATTATGGACCTGACATTTTTACAAGGAGCTGCCAGTGCCACATTAAATGGGTGCCCAGCAGTGCCTAAATGCCTGCCAGACTGGAGTTGGATTGCAAAGAGGTCCCCTACTCACGTTAATCAAGTGCACAGATTATTCTTGGAAGTGCTTTGCAAAACAGGTAGTGCATGGCAGGTCTCTAAGTGAGCTGCAATTTCTGGTGTCCTGGTGGCTTTGAACAGGAGCAAAGTGCTGGTGATGAGGCCCCACAGTGCCCATGGATCCCGTGTTTTGGATGGATGGAGGAGGCCCTGCACCAGCATGGATCTTCTGTGTCAATATGCTGTTTAAGGGGCCCTGCCTTGCTCTGGAAGTCAGAGTGCAAGAGGTTTCAAATGTTCCCTCTCCAAAGAGAGCATCCCATTTAAGCCTGGTAAGGTTTACTGTGTAAACAAGCACCTGGGCCATTTGCAACATGGAGTTTTTGTCCAGATCTGTGGGATTGCTGTTTGTTGTGTGCTGCCACTGCCCATCACACCCTTCTCCTCACAGCCTTGGAGAAAGGCACCCTGTGTGAGGGTGACTGGTTTCCTCCTGTAAAATCATGGAAGATTTCAGTACACTGAGATAGTGGAGGTGGATGGATAATGCTATGGATGAATTGTGTAAAAGCTTCTGAGAGGAGGCTCTGACAAGGTGTGGATGTTGTCCTATTTGCCCCCCTTCGATCAGAGTGAGGTCATTGCATGCATTATTGCAGAGCTGCCTTTTGCCAAGTCTTTGAAGCTCTTGGTCTTTTCCTTAGGCCAGGATTGATTCTCCTGCTCAGTTACTGCCCTTTCCATGCCAAATCCAAAGCTGGAATGATTTAGGAACTCTGTTTTTGTAAAATCCAGACATGATCTGTGATGAGATCAAAACTAATACAGGGTTGGGCTTATATATGTAGGTGCTGGACTGACAGGAGTGTTGTCTTGGACTAGAAGAGGTAAAATGTGCAGTGCCTGCAGCACCCAGAGAAGCAGAACTGGTGCAGCAGGTGTGGGGTGGGCATCCCCTGGACCTGGTGGCAGGCAGTACATGTGGAGCAGGTCATGGTGTCAGAGTGACTCCTGTCTTCAATTCCAGCTGCAGATGAGCTGGTAGGAGGGAGTTTGACTTGGACTAGTGCAGATAGGTGAGCAAATTGCTGTGAGTGAAGGTCATGCCTCCCTCTCCACCCCCTGATGATGGCAGGATCTCACCCCTCTCCACATTGTGTTCTGTATGTCCCAGCTATACTGATGTCCCATGACAGTTTTTTAATCACAGTATTTTAGGATCCACCCTGTTTGGTCCATCCAGGCAGCTACTGCAGGTCCACATCTCCTGGGCCTGGCTGCAGGAGCATCCTCCTCCTGTGTAACTGTGACCACTTGACAGCTCTGTTAATGCCCTCCCCACTCTTTATCAAACATAGTTCCTGAGGTGGTCTCCCTGAACCATTGCTGAGCTCCCATCACCCTGGTTTTGAATTTTTCTACTGCCTCCAGCACCTTGAAACACAAGGTTTTTACTCTCTCATAAGCCCATATTGCTTTGCCTTGTCTTCCTTGGTCCTGCCTGCCAGACCTGCATGCAAACATTGCAGTGGGTCTACCAGGACACACTTCTGTTTTACAGCTTAACTTCAAATGAACAGAGGCTTTTTCTTCATGCTAGGTGTTCAAATCTACTTTCCCACTACCTGTAGGAAAAGGGTGTCTTTGGGACTGGGGGAATGTGCCTTCCACTGAGTTGTTTTTCTTTATTCCCAATCTTTCAGAGGAGTTCAGAGGGGTCACAGTTGTGGAGCTGATTAAGAAAGAAGGAAGCACCCTCGGTTTAACCATTTCAGGTGGCACAGACAAAGATGGAAAGCCAAGAGTCTCCAATCTGAGGCCAGGGGGACTGGCTGCAAGGTGAGAAATGGAAATGGGGTGCAGAGAGCACAGCAGGAATGGAGAGGAACAGTTGCATGTTCCAGCTACTGAATGAATAGAGTTATAATTAAAGTAGTTGGCACCCAAGACCCTTTTTTCAAGTGCCCCAGAATGCAAAGTTGTTGCTTCAGGAAGTAGAACATGTTCTATTTTGAGTTATTTCCTATGCTCTGTGCAATTATGCTCTGAAATTTTTTGTAGAGATATTTGTGGTTCTGTGAAATTAGGCAGCCTTGTCAGGAGAGCTGCATGGTACAATACATCTTGATCAAGCTAAGTGGTTTAATATTGTATCTGTTCTGAATACTGAGTGTATAAGTAACATTATTGGCTCAGAAAAGAAATGGGCAAAGAAAGGCTCCAAGAAGCAGGAAAAAGGAAAGAGTAATTGAACAATTTTGCAGAAAACAGGCAAAAGGAAAGATGTTTTCTCTTTCCCTGCTGGATTTTTTCAGACAGCTCTTGGTGTGCTTTTCTTTAACTGATTGCTCTATATGAATGGGAACTGAGCAACAGCAGAGAGGTTGTGAATACATACACTGCAATTGTTGTGTACGTACAGATCTGAGCACTTGCCACCAGGAGAGATAGATGGCTTCAATTCTAGCACTTCCCTCTGATAGCAGACACATGCAATCAGACAGCAGAGATCAGTCCAGCATTGCTGGGCTTGTTCAGAAAGTCCTGCAGTTACCAGCCGGCTGGAGACTTTGTGCTACCACTGCTTTTTATTTTATTTCTTTGCAGGAGTGACCAGCTGAACGTGGGAGATTACATCAAGTCGGTGAATGGCATTAACCTGACCAAGCTGCGGCACGACGAGATCATCAGCCTGCTGAAGAACGTGGGCGAGAGGGTGGTGCTGGAAGTGGAGTACGAGCTCCCTCCGGCCGGTGGGTGCCTCTCAGACAATGCTGCTCTCTCTTTTTGGCTGCCTTTTGTCCTGGGGTGCAGCTGGACTTGCTTGTGCAGAGGTGCCGTGGCCAAGGCAGTGTCCAGGGGCGTTTTGCCGCTGCCTTCCCCTGCTCTTGCGGGCGGTGGAGGCTGCTGAGCTCTGTGCAGTCGGAGCAGAGCACTTTTTCCAGCACAGTGGGTGCCTGCTCATGCACACTGGCAGGGGATGGCTGATTAGCTCTGTCTTGCCTCGGAGTGACTCGACAGCACAGGCCAATCTGCCTCCTGATGCTGCTTCAGCTTCTCATTTTCCCTTTTGGAGTGTGGCTGCAAGAGGTTTAATTCAGTCTTAAACATGTATTACCAGATGCCCTTTTCTGAACCGTGGCAAGTGCTGTTAGTCCTCAGGATTCTTTGAAGTGTTATGTGTTTTTAGAAGGGAAACTGAAGCAATCTACTTTCCAGCTAAGGGGCTTTGGCAGAAGATGGCAAGCCCAAATAACAGGGTTTATGTCCTGTCATGGGAGACTGTATGCTCTTGCCCCCATTTGTTTTGATGATTGATGTTCCTGGCCAGAACAAATTCCTCGATACAGCTTCTCATCACAGTCTTTCCATTGTGAATACAATCCCCCAGTTATTCCTCATTCATTTACCCAGATCAATCAGACAATGACTGGGCAGAAGAAATAGAACAACTAAAAATAAAATGACAGGAAAAACAAAACTAATGAAATCTAACATTTTGCCCCAGATAGGAAGATATTTTACACTTCAGAGCTTTGCTGTAGCTGCTGCCTTTAGATGAAAAGTATTGAATATAGAAATGACAGTGTAAAGCCCAAAAGAATAAAATCTAATCTGGAGTAGATGAATCTGTATCCATCATTCCCCTCTCTTCTGCTCTAAATGTTGGTGAGTTTTTGCATACACGTCTGGTAAAGCCAGCTGTGGCTCAAGTCTTCCATGTCCTCATGCTCCCTGGAGATGACCACTCTTAACCTTTCTCCTTATTCTCTGTGATATTCCTCATGAGGAATCTGATAAACTGAACTTGCCAGCCAAGGAGTGGTGCCAGCTCAATCAATAGCAGCAATGCAAGATGTCCTCAGCTTTAAATGAGCAGGAAAAGCACAGAGATAGTGACTTCTCTCCAGTGAGATTATTGGGGCTGTTTATGAATGGTCCAAACAAAGAGGCGCAGCAAAATACAGGGAATTGTCAATTATTGCCTGATTCCAATTCATTGTGGGCTTTTATCTGCTGTGAGGGTTTGTTATCGCTGTGTGCGCTCACCATCCCCCCACCTCTGTCTTTTCCTGGGCAAAGAACAGAAATACAGTGCAATTCAATAACTTGTGCTTGTGGGTTTGACTTTTTCTCCCCGCTCTGTAATTTCCTGCTTTGAAAGGGATCTTGCAAGTCCCAATCTAGTTTTCAGGCTACTGTGTCCTATCATCTCTTTCTTAAATAAACCAAACCCTGTGTTAACACTGGCTTAAGTTTTCCAGCTCCCACTGATCTTATGAGAGGCTGTTGCAGCACTTCATTCTTCAATGCTTAGGAAAGAAATTGGATGGCTTCTGAACTCATTTGTGGATATTTTATACCCTTTTCTTGGCATTTGAGTATCACCCCTTGGCTGGGAGCCTTGAGCACTCCCTTCTGGAGTATTTCTAGGCTGTGTCCCTGTTAGCTGTGTATGCACAGCAGTAGGAGCACAGTGGGGACAGTGTTTGGAGGTTTATTTGGCCTCACTGGAGCTGGTCCCCAGGGCTGTTCGCCTGCAGGCAGTACCATGCCTCCATTGCAGGTCTTTTGGGTTAGCTTAAGGGCTGGGCTAAGCCTAATTTGGCTGCAGGTTGCAAGCCCTCAGGGTGCTTGGCAGTAAGGATGAGTGTGGTCAGTGAGGACAGTGAGGAGATTTGCTTTGAAACTCCCCTCCTGAGCCAAGGGAAATGGCAGTGTGGATGTGCCTAGGGCACCCTTCTTCTCCAAGTCAAGTTCTTGGTCTTTTTTTCCAGATTATCCTTGTGGCCATTCATGGCACTTGGTTTGAAAATTAGGAGTTTTCAGAGTGGACCAGGCTGAAATGTCACATGCAGTTCTGGGTAGAGAAGACTGGGAAATTTTCCCATATTCACTGCAGTAGTGCAATAAATCATTAGCTAGTAGGGGACATCAAGAGGTGGAAACAATTTCTTTCTTTTTCTCTTTACTTTGTACATTTTGTATTTTGTACAAATAGTACTGTGTATTTAACATAAAAATACTGAATTGCCCCAAGGATCAGTTTAAAGGATTCGCTTAATCTTTTTTAAAATCCAAAATATGAGAGGTAAGGGAAAGAAACCAACGTTATGCATTGAGGATTTGGGGTTTTCATTTTCTTTAAGGTCAGCTGGTGACTTGATTCTTATGCTGCTGCTGGTTTTTTAATAAGTTTCTATCTGTGGCAGAAGCTTTTGAGAAAAGCTGAATGCATTAAAGCCAGTTGATAAACGAGATGGTTTTACTTGAATGTCAGGGTATTAACCAAGACAAATTTGAGGGGAGATGCACAACACTGAGCTGGTGACATCATCCTAAAATCTGATATTGGCTCTGATAAAGGTTCATGTGTCCAGGTTGGGCTCTTTTTGCTTCCAAGCAGGGAAAATAAAATATGGGTTTTGGGCTGGACTTTAATTTCAGTGTTGTTTGGATGAATTTTGATACTGTTTTGCACTGTGGTTGGAAAGGTTTAACTGGGGTAACTGGGTCTTTGTCTCTTCCTTTTAGTGCCAGAAAGCAGTGCTGGCATTATTCCCAAGACCATTGAAGTGTCCCTCTACAAGGAAGGCAACAGCTTTGGCTTTGTGCTGAGAGGTTAGTAGCTTCTCCAGTGAAAAGCAGAAGCAGAGGTGGAAAGTGGGAAAAGTAAGAAGATGAATGACAAAAACCTCAGCTAAGCAGTCAAAGCATGTCCTGGAGAGGATCCCCTGCTGCCTCTAAGGACTGCTGGCTGTCTAATCTAGGGCAGTGATTTTGCTGGCAGGCTGCGTCAGCTGTTGTGTGATAAATGTGTCTTTCTCAGTGCTCTCACTCAGACTTTCAAACCTCTGGCGACTTACGGCTTTCCTGCTTTGATTACAGGGGGAGCCCATGAAGACTGGCACAAGTCCAGGCCGCTGGTGCTCACCTACGTGAGGCCAGGCGGCCCTGCAGACAGGTACTGCACCTCCACATTGCCTTCACAGGACACACGGCAGCTGTCCCTGAATGTGTGCCCTTCCTGTCCTCCTCCTGGTGCCCCCTGAGGCTTCTCATGCTGGTGGTGTGCAGTGCCAGCAGTGTTGTGGTGCCTGTGCTGTGAGGGGAGGTGGGCACGGCACTCCCAGGCTGGCACGGTGCACATGTTGGAGTTAAAGGCAGAAACTGCTCCTGCAGAGGCAGCCCCTTCATTGGCCCTGTGCAGCTGAATTGCTGATGCTGTGTTGGAAAGCAGGAGCCAGTCTATCTATTCTTGTGCTCATAATTTAATGTGATGGGCCTGGTACTATAAATAACCCAGACTACTGTCCAAGGAGTGTTCTTCCATCCTACAGGATGAGAGTAATCGGCTTCCTAATATGTGTGTGTATGTACACACACAAATAAAATATGTTCATATATTTACAAATAGATAAAACATATATATAGTAAATTTATATATATAGTTATATTTCTATTTCTAAATATAGATATTTTATACATATATATAGATTATTTATATTAGTATAAATAAATACATATGCATACATAAAGAAGGGAATATGTATATAAAGAAGGGAATATGTATACATAAAGAAGAGAATTTATGCATATATATACATAAAGAAGGGAATTGCTTTTGGCTTCTTACAGGGAAGGGTCTTTGAAAATTGGGGACAGGCTGCTGAGTGTGGATGGGATCCCTCTGCACAGCATGACCCACGCTGATGCCCTCAACATCCTGCGGCAGTGCAGCCAGGAGGCACTTTTCCAGATCGAGTATGATGTGACCATCATGGGTAAGGACAAGATGGTTGTGATGGGATTTTTTTCTCCGACTTCCTGGGAAGTATGTGAGACTAGAGACAGTAATTGGGATACTCAGTTTCAGTGGAAAAATTGCTGAGCAATGTGCTGCCAGCATGGATGTAGGGGGTAAAGTTCAACACTGGCTTCGTTAAATGCATTTGAAATGCCCTTCTGCAGGGATGTGTCTTGATAGAAATGATGAGTGGCTTTAGAGGAGAGGGCAAAAGGGGATTTTCTAATGTAGGCAGGGAGGGCACAGGAGAAGTCAGATCTAAAGGGGCTGGAGTGCTCTGCCAGCACTGCAAATAGCACTATTAAATGTGAGCAGAGGAGTGAGCTGCATGCAGGCAGACTTGCTGTGGCCTTGGTTCTGAATTTTGACCCTGCTTAATTCTGGAGCTTCCTTTTCTAAGAAATGTTATTTCAGATCTTCTTGTGAAATAAAGGAGGGGTGATCAAATGCTTGACCCCAAATAAGACAGAATATACTGGAGGGCAGAGGATGAGTATTTCTAAAGAGCATTTTACACAGTTTGAGGGTTTGGTGGGTTAATGGTTGTTTTGTGTTTTTTTTTTCTTTTTTTTGGTTATTTTTCTTTTGTTTTGATTTTTAAATTTAATTTTAAGTTTTAAGCCCTGGGAAAGGGCTTATTATTAGCTACTGTAAAGTCATTTTGAGCTGGCTTTGTGACACACAGCTGTTACTGCAGGGAGCGTTGTTAATGAGTTTAGGGTTACCACAGAATTTGAAGCTGTGTTGGTTCTGGAAGCTTGTTGAGCTGTGTAGTAGGTTGTGATATTTCATATCCATCTCCAGAGGGGTTTCTGCCTCCCTGGAGCCATGAGCTTAAAACCTGACTTGGAGCAAATATAGACATGAAGGTGATTTGGTGTCTAGGTGTTTCTTCTTGGCTAGCTCTCTCACCTAAAACTGGGAGGGTTGAGTGAACTTGGAGGGACAGCAGGGTTTTATGCAGTGGCTCTCCATATGTGTTGCCACATAGACCAGAACTAGGTACTTCCCGAAAATGTAAAACCTGCCCCTTTCTTAGATAGTTTTTGTCTTGAGAGTGCTCTCTGCAACCATGTAAAGGAATATATTTGTCCTGCTTTCTCTTAAGGCAAAGTGATACAGAGCATGTTGCTTATAACAATCTCTGCAGAGAGTTTTGCCAGGAAGCAGCTAATAATTGCAGTGGGAGATGAGTACATTCACAACTATTACAGCCCCTGGAAGAGGATGAGGGAAGGGAAGAGCTGGTGCTGAGCATGGTCTGGTGATATTTTCAGCCTAAAGGAAGGAGTCTTAATTCCCATTCTGAAAACCTGGTGAAGGGGCTGGGGACACCATAATGAAGTGGTGCTTGTCCTGTTCATCCTCAGGAAAATAGAGGTTTTTACATGGTGTTCACTCTCTGCTGCAGCTGTATGTGCTGGGGTGGTGTGGGCTGACCCTTGAGGAGGGAAAGTTGTTTTTCTGCATCTGCCCTTGGTGAGAGCCAGGGTTGCTGTGGGGGAGTGTTGAATCATGGCATTCCCCAGCTGTCTCTGTGGTTTTCCAGCCAAAACTGAGCACTGGGGATGATCTGCATGGGGCCACCCTGCTCTTGGTGTGAGGGATGTGGCAGCTGCCTGCCATTGCCATGAGCAACCCCTGCCTGCAGGGAGTTCACCAGGGAGGCCAGTGTGGGATGGGACCATGGCAGGCTTTTTGTCAGGTTGGCTAAGATTTCTCAAGGCCACTGAAGGAATTAAAATAATCTGCTATTTCCATTTTAAGTGAGTGCCAACTGCCCATGGACCCTCCAGGGGCAATGGGAAAATCTCTGCCCCTTGCTGATGCCAGATGATCTTTACAATGAACAGATGCTTTCCCATGGCTGAACTTGATCTTATGGGCCTTTTGTAAAACAGGGGAGAATGCAAAAAAAACCCCCATAAACCAACAAAACCCCCCCCCCCCAAAAAAAAAAAACTAAAAATCCACCTCAAGTAAACTGACCAGCCAGAAAATGGTATTTGAATAGTTTGTAAATAATCTGTGTATGCCGTGTAACAGGGATCTGGGCTGCAAGACCTTAGGGTTGACTCATGAAGGAGGGAAGGTTGCTGCCAGAGATGACGGATGAGCAAAGCAGATTTGCTGTGTCCTTTTCCTCCTCTCCCTTCCCTTGGCTGCCTCTCCACCCATTCAGTTTTAGGCTGAAGATTTTTAAGCCTGTGTAGCTCTCCTGCTGACAGAGGGATGGTAGTGTCCCACAGGTGGGTGACTTGTCAGTGTCTGCTGAGCAGTGGCAGAGGCTAGAGCCTGAAGAGGGGCCCAGGAAGTCAAATGCCTCCATGAGCCTGTAAAGGTGCAGGGGACAAGAGCTGGTGGGCTGTGTCAGGAAGGGGGTAGCTGCCCACTTTGGTTCTTCTAGGAGTTTTTGGTTTATTTTGTTTGCATTTGCAAGGGATGTCCCTTTCCCTTTCCTTCCCCCTTCCTCTTTTCCCTTTTCCCTTTCCTCTCTCCCATTTCCTCTTTTCCCTTTCCCTTCTTCTCATTTTCCCTTTTCTTTTCCATTTCCCTTCTTCTCATTGTCTATTCCCTCCTCTCTCCCAAAGTGCATTACAGCAGGAAAAATTAATCCCTACCATTACACTTGGCTTATTCCCCAAGCAATTGCACTTTCCAGGCTGGTTACAGGAGCCATTCCTCCTTAGAGAGGTGAGCAAAGCCAAATGAAGTTCAGAAACCTAGTGCAAGAATGAAACCTCCCCCTCCACAGTACTTCCTTAAAAAGAAGCTGCTGAGAGAAAGATCTTCTAGAAAACACGTGCCAGGCCCCTGTTTTGAGTGGTGGGGTGATCACCTTTCCCATATCTTCAGCACTGGGATGAGTGAGAACCTGGAGCAGGCTCTGTTCCCCTTGTATCCATCACAATATTGCTGAGTACCTGCAGGTGTATGGGTGTGAGCAGGTGTTGCACAGCCCTTTGTGTCCTCCTGGGAGGCTGTAGCTGTGCATGATGGTGCAGAAACACCTCCTGGTGCCAGTGCAACAATACCAATTGACTCCTTACAGTGAAATTATTGCATGGCCTTCTCTGTCCCTTCCATGTTTTTTTTTTTAAATTAGCTCGAGTGTAATAGCTTCATGTTAATCACACCTCACAAATATTGCTGGATTGCTGACTCCTGACCTTTGATTTGAGGCAAATCTTCTCCTAGAATAATTAATAGAGGCTTGGCTGGTATTTTCTCAATAAATGCCTCTATAAAATGGATTTGGAGCAATTCTTGTCTGTGGTGGAGATGAGAATTAAAAGGGACAGTGAGGCAGCCCATGCTGTGTGTGGCAGGCGGAGTGACCAGGGGCTGGAGGCGGGGCTGTGGTTTCCTACAGCCTCACTAATAACCCTGGTCCTGAGGCTCTTTCTTTTGCCAGGTACTGAGACCTCCTTGGGAAGCACTTTGCAAAGCTGAGCAGCTCGGATACTGGGTAAACTGGAGAGGAGGAGTTGTTTTCCTTGCAAAGAAAGGTCCTGTGGTCCAGCAGGACCTTTTTATTTTCCTTATCTTCTTCCCTTCAGATGGAGGGACATAAATCCATGTCCTTCTTCAGAGGACATGTGCTGGACATACACAAAAAAATGGCTGCAAAACTGACACATACCTGGTGTTTGCAGCTGGGAGAGATCCTCAGTCTTTTGGTGCTTCCTTTGCTAACAAAAGCTTAGGTGCACCTTCTGCAGCTTTAGCTGAGTGCTTTGTGTATCTTTTGATTAAACTGGGACTGTGCTTTTTACCAGACTTGCTGATCTCCCCAGTGGTCCTTTTCATCAGAGAATAAACAGTGTTTTATGTGAAGCCTGCCTAACATTTAATGTGGCTCATTGCTTCCTCCCCTGTGAAAAATGGCACTGTGAGTAGACCAGAGCCTGAGCATCCCTTGGCTGATCCCCAAGGGGAATTTCCAAGGTAAATTTCTATCTCCAGAGACTCAGTATCTTGAACAAATCTCAGAAAAGACCTTGCTGCAGCTTAGCTTCCCAGATCTGCATTAAAGTTCCCGTTTATCAGAGAGCAAGGATGAGCCATGCATCAGGTTTGGAGCCAAGCAGCATCAGCATTTTTAGTGGAGCATATCTTTAGAAGGGAAAAGCCTTACTATGAATAATTAAGGGTTGAGGAGGCATCAGGTGCTCAGAGGGCTCTTCAGGCCTTTCCTTTGAAGTGATGGCTGGGTCTTCATGAGTGCTTTCATGGGGGCTGTCACCTACACATGGGGGTGCTGGTTATTGGATGTCTGATGGTGATAATACATTTGTGAATCCCACCTCTTTGTGATGGCTTTAGGTAATCTGGAAGCAAAGGTGTGTAACAGAGCTGGAGGGAATTCCTGTCTAATCAGCCAGAAACACAGGCTTTCTTTGTCCTCCCCCTTCCTCAGAAGAGATGGATAGGTTTGGTGCAGGCTTATGCTAACAGGTGCAATTTCGTAGGAGTTTCATAGTCTCACTTTCAGCATCTATTAAGCTTATTGCAGAGATGCGTCTTTTAAAAATGAGTTACCCCTGTATTGTCTGATGGGAGAGGAGGCTGTTGTGAGCAGGGGGTTGTCAGTGCTGTGTCTGCTCCCACTGTCACACTGGAGCAGCTCAAACAAGCAGTTGAGGTGGTACTTTGAAGGTAATGCTGAAGCACAGAGGAGTTGGTTGGCTTGTCATCAGCCATGAAACTTCTGAGTACTTCAGATAGTGGGATCCTGTATCCATATGCCTTTGCATTTTAGTTTGTTTGGGAAAAAGCCAATAACAATGATGTCCTTATGATCTTTCTTTTTTGTGCTTATAACACCATTGATGTGACTGTTGCAGAACCTTTGAGCAATCTATTCCTCAATATTGCTATTTAATCCAAAATAAAAAGAGAGTTCTTTCCATGAGTGAATTGTTGTAATACTCTTCATTATCATGTAGATTTTGTGTAGGGACAATTTTTCTTCTTGAGTGTTCTTCTTTGTTAACTCACCATGTGACTGGGACCATAGATGTCCAAGCTAAAGATTTGCTGCTTCACATGGCAAGTCAGCACTGTTGGCCAACCCTTGCATTTAGAGATGGAAATGGCTGTATGAAAAGTGTCTTCAGGTGCTCTCTTGTTTTGCAGATACTGTAGAAAATGCTTCTGGTCCTTTACTAGTTGAAATAGCAAAGACTCCAGGGTCCACGCTGGGGATCACGCTGACCACAGCCATGCACCGCAACAAGCAGGTCATTGTCATCGACAAGATCAAGCCAGCCAGCGTGGTGGACAGGTACAGATCTGCACAGGCTCTTCCTAGCTCTGCTTTTCCTTTCTCTGCTGCTTTTTTTGTCTCCTTGTTAGTTATAAACTATTCTTCTCAGTCTTACCTTGAAATCTTCCATGTCCACGTGTTCTTAGCAGTGTTTGTGCTAAAAACATCTGACCCACCAGCAGTGGGCACTCCTCACCACGAGTGCAGGTAACTCAGTGCATGTGAGAGCTGAGCTTTAAAAACCCCAGGTCTGACTGTGCTGGAGCTGTGAAATGGCTAAAGCCTGTTAAGGAAGCTTCTGTCTGGAGCCTTTTCCTCCTGGACAAGGCAGGAAATCCTTTACATGGGGATGCACAGACAGGCTGCTGTGCAGCACTAGCTGTGTTCAGCTGTGTTGCTGAGCTGAACTCCTGGCTCCCAGGATGTAACTATACTGCTGGGTGAGCCCTTAGACATCCAGACTTACAAACTTGAAAGATTTTTTGTGAAGCCACCAGCAACACTGACTCAAAGATGAATATGTTGATTTTGCACAGCCTGGTTTTTGGTAGCAGGGGGTGCCACAGCAGTGGCTTCTGTGAGAAGCTGCTGGAAGCTTCCACCATGTCCAGCAAAGCCAATCCCTGATGGCTCTGAAGATGGACATGCTGCTGGCCAGGGCTGGGCCAAGTAGAGATGGTGGTAACACCTCTGTGATAGCATACTTCAGAAGAAAACCAAAAGGAAGTTTTGTGCGCAGTGTTAATTCTAGCTAGAGAAGAGGAGAAGGGGAGAACACGTGAGGGAAACAACATGGAGACACCACGGGCAGTGGAGAAGGAGGGGCAGGAGGTGCTGCAGGTGCCAGAGCTGAGATTCCTCTGCAGGCTGTGGTGAGACCATGGTGGGGCAGCTGAGCCTCTGCAGGGGATCCACAGGGATGCAGAGATCCACCCACAGCCCCTGGGGGAGCTGCCCATGCTGGAGTGGGTGGGTGCCTGGAGGAAGCTGTGATCCAGCTGGAGCAGCTTTCCTTGGAGGACTGCACCCATGGAAGGGTGACCCATGCTGCAGCAGTTTTGGGAGGGCTGTGTGCCCGTCTGGGGAATTCACATTGCAGCGGGTGTAGTAGGACTGCTGTTGGTGAGACTGGAACCGTATTGGAGAAGTTCACTGAGAATTGGCTCTGTGGGAGGGACCCCACAGTCTCACAGGGGAAAAACTCCTCTCCCTCTGCAGTGGAAGAAAACTTTGGGTGATGAACTGACCAAAACCCACACCCCTCACTTCCTGCACTGTCAGGGGAAGAAAAGGTGTTTTAATGGCTCCTACTTGTCATTATTCTCTGATTTTTTTAGTAATGGACTCATTTCGTGCCTTGAAGTTGAGCCTGTTTTAGCCTTGGAGTTTTTTTTCTCAGTCCTTATCTTAACTCATGAACCCTTTGTTTAATGTTTTTTTTTCTCTCCTCTGCACAGCTGTGGAAGGGGAGGGTGAGTGAGTGGCTGTTGTGGGTGCCTGGCATTGGGCCCGTGTTGGAGGAGTTGACAACCATCCTAGCTGGGTAATGCTTGAACCTGAGCTTCAAATTGGAATGAAAAAAAATTATATATGAACAGAAATGAACAAGAATTTGAACACTAATTTACAGTTGAATTTTGTGTGTGTTTTCCTTGCTGAAAGGACGTGGATTTTGGCTGTGTGTGTAATTACCTCTCCTGCTGTTCCCTTTGCAGGTGTGGTGCGTTGCACGTTGGTGACCACATTCTCTCCATTGATGGCACAAGCACAGAGCACTGCTCCTTATTAGAGGCAACTCAGCTTTTAGCTGCCACTTCTGAAAATGTCAAGCTGGAGATTTTACCTGTTCACCAAAGCAGGCTGCCTTTGAAGCCTCCAGAAACAGGTGTGTCTTCTGTGCCTACACTGTTGGTCACCCTCAAAACTCACTTTAGGTCCCTACAAGGGGTTCTTGCTTTTTAATGCTGGCAACAGATTCCAAAGAGAGACATCTGTAGAGGGAAAAAAATGGATGTTTTGATGAAATGTATGTGATTAGATGATGTTCTTCAAGGATGTGAATAGGAAAAGAGGCAACATCTGAACATCTGTGCTTGAATAGGGAAATTGGAGATGGGAATCCCAGGGTTTTGCAGTGCTGAGTACTGTGCAAGCCACTTCCTTAGTGCCTCAGATAAGAGACTTTGATCAAGAGGGAGGAAAACAACCTTGCTGCTGGCAGATATATTTCCAAGCTCAGTTTTTATTTTCTAATTCCTTTGTAAGGAATTGAAAGGTGAGGCTTTGTAAAGGATGTGTTCAGTAGCTGGACAGAGTCCTGATGAACTGCCAAAGCTGGAATGCAAATGTTCATCTTTCAGACCAGCCTGCTTGAGAGGCAGCTGGGTATGGGCAGAGTGAGCCCATCTGTAGCTGCTGGTTTCCACCACCCATACAAAAGAACTGCCAAGGAAGTAAATTCTGGCTGCAGTAAGATCAAGCCCAAAATGCCTGTAAAATGTCATTAGGAATTCACCCTGGTGAGCATTCCTGTTGCCCTGCTAGTTCCTCTCTCCACATGAGAAGCTGTCTCAGGCTCTCCTATAAATTTCCTTGTGACCATGGCCTCAGTATTAGTGTATTTGTTGCAGCTCTTGCCTGCAGTTTTGTTACCCTCTGTACTGGCAGTCTTCTAATTCAAGTGTTTTGGGTGTGACTGTTCAGTACCAGTCCCTTTTCCCACCATTTTCAATCACTTGTCTCTCAGGGACATGCATTTTAATAACATTGATGCACAGTAGCCCTGGGCACATCTGCTGTTTCCACTCTCTTCTAGGGACGTTTGGGGAAAGGAAGAAAATATCTTATGGCCTTCCTTAAACTGATAAAGTGAAACTTAAAACCATCTCCATGTCTGGAAAGAAATTCCTTAAATGTCCAGTCTAAATTGTGCAGAATTGAAGCAGTTTAGCAAAGTGAATGGGTGACTTGACCTTTGTGCCCAAGAAAAAATGGAAAACTATAATCCTTTTTCAACAGCTGTTAAAATGAATTATTCTCCTCCTTCCATTAGTGCTCTGCTCCTAATTTTCTCGAGAATATGTGCATTGAGCAGCTGCTCAGGAGAAGGAGGCTCTGTGGAAGGACAGCTTGGTGTGATCAGAGCCTGTTTCCCCAAACCTCATACACAGATCAGTTTGCTGTGGCAGAAATACAGAACACAAACTTAGGACAACAATTGCAACACATGAGTATGCAAACTCAGGGATGTAACAATTGTTTCCACTTTGGATTAAACTCTTTAACATGTGAGGGATCATAGAGAAGGATGCTGTGCCAACTCCACAGGCTGCTCTTTCTGAGTTTAGCAAGCAAGGAGAGTGAGGAAACATGGACTCTGCAAAAAAACTCTTGTGGTTGGCAAGAGAGTGGTGCCCAGGGAAAGAAGCTGAGGAGAGGATATTTGCAGATCCATCCCTGTTCAGCACTTGCATTACTGAGTCCATTCAGCCTGTGAATGCATGGTGTTCATCATTCTATTTTTTAAAGTAGTTTCTAATGCAATCAGCATCTGGTTGGAGGAGATGGAGAGGGATCTGATGCTGGATCAGCTGCCATGCAAAAATATGGCCTAATGCTGAAGCATGGGATTTGTCAAACTGAGTTGGCTTTCTCTGTGGTTCTGGGGGCACTTGGAGAGTTTGTGGGAGGATTATGCCCTGCTCACAGGATCAATGGAGGCAGATGGTGCCCAGGAGCAGTGCTGGGATGGATGGGTTTCCTCAGGCAGGGATGATGTGTGAAAGATTGGGGAAGGCTGTTGTAGGGGTTTATTTACAGAATTGTCCAAAATGCCTCCTCTCCCTGAATTTGCTGACAGCTCTTTCAAAGGCACATTTTTTCTGTTGTCAATGTAAGCTAAGAATTAATAGACAAATGGGAGAGTTTTAGTTATTATAAGTGGATTAAATTATTTTGTATATATGCCCATAAGCTCTGTCCCCTATGTTCAAAGTGTATAATTTTATTAAGAACTTTTTGTTTTGTCTAGCTATAGCTATTTTGATTGTTGTTTTTAAAAGCTGCCTGACTCAAAATTTACTTTTGAAAATACACAAAACAGAAACCCCAGAGCTGGAAGTGTATTTTTAAAAGCTTGATAGACTAAGTGCTAAACTCACTAAATGTTTAGCAAAGACTAAATATAATCACTATATTGTCTGGAAAATCTGACCTAAATGATTTAATGCCTGTGATGCACACACAGAAAATGGATTTCTGCTGCTCAAGGCACTAACAGATGACCTTTAGAGGAGAACTCTGGGTGGGCTCAGTAAACTAAATAAGTCCCTCTCCCAGGTTTGCAGCCTAAGAAGGTTCTGGTGGTGCCAGTGCTGGTGGCATTTCTGCCTGGTCAGAGGCCCCAGAGGCAGGAGGAGATGTCATCCTTCATGGGAAGGTGGTGGCGTGTCAGTGCAGGTGGCTGTGATATGAAGAACCCTGGGATAATGTGTGGGTGTGGTGATGCTCTGCTGTGGGATGCTCTCCATGTTTGGCTGAAAAAAAAGTTTGAAATCTTACTTGTTAGCCAGAAATTCCTCTTGGAGGAAAACAGATTCAGGTAGCATGGTACAGAGATTTGGAACAGACCACCTGGTCCTGGACAAGGAAAACCAAACTGACCCTATGCTGCCCTGGGGAGAAAGGAGCATCAGTGAAAACAGACAAGGGACCTGTGCCTGGGCACTGTTTGAGGCACTTCAGAAGAGACTTGTGGCTTTGTGGCTTGGTGTTGCAAAGCTGCAGTTCCTGGACAGGGATTTTCAAATGATGGACGTCACACTGCAACAGATTCTGCCAGCATGTGCTGGGGTTAGGGTGGAAGTTAAAGCAGTGCTCTGTCCTTGAACAGACTCTGCCATGTTGGTGCTGTGCTTTCATTTGCTGTTTGCCACAGCATTGGCATATTTTCTCTGCTGGTGGCCTCCTTAATTTAAGCAGTGGTGGACAAACCCCCTTTTGTTGTGGTGAGCTGGAGGTGGCTCTCTGCTTCTCCTGTCTTTCATCCATGTGTGCATCCCTGTGCAAGTGTAGCTGCTAAACTACTCAATGTTTATGCTAAAGTTAATGCTGAAGCCAAGCAAAGTGCTCACAGCACGTGGGGAAGGCATTGAGCCTTGTCACAGGGAGGGCAGCTCTGGAGCAAGGTGGGAAACAGCACAAGGAGGCTTCCCTGGTGCTGTCAGAGAGTGCTGATGGCCTCTGCAGGAACCTCCTGGCTGGATGGAGCTTCTGCACATCACACAACAGACTGCAAATGGTAATGACATGTGTGCACTGCCAGCACGGCTGAGTCAGGCTGGTGGCACTGGATGCAGAGTTTATTGTGGGAAAGGGGTGGATTTCTGCCACTTTGCATCAAGTGTCATGAGGTTACATGGGGTTGCATTTTTGCTGCTGATGCTTGACACGGTGTGGTTGGGTCCTGGCTTATTCAGAGTCAGTATAAAGCTCTTTTCTACAATCTCCTGGCTTATGGTTCTTACCTTTTCTTTCTCTCATTTCTCCTTCCTGCCTGTGGCAATTTCTGCTCCCCTGGATGCCATCAGTCAAGGTCCAGAAGAGTGACCACCATCACTGTTGGGACCCCTGTGTCAACTACTGTCACACCCACCACCCTGGACACTGCAAGACACCCACTTGGACCCAGACATCTGGACAGGATTACTGCAAATGTAACCTCAGTGCATGGCATTGCCCTCATCCTGCCCGTGTTCGTTCTTGTTGTGACCCTCCATTTCCTTAATGTTCAGATCCATAGTGTGGTTTGTCACTTGTTTCCTCCTCAGTCATCTAGTTCTGCTTCCAGAGCCCAGTGCTGAGGTGCAAAATCAGTATCTGGAGCCCAGCACACACAGATCTGGTAACTGGGACAAGAGCAGTGTGCTGCGCAGACCCATGCACCCATCCTGTAACCCCACATTCCCATGGTTTCATACAGCAAAAGTTAGTTTCTATGGGATGGGGAAGGATGTCTCTGATGTTGTATAGGAATGAGATACAGCTCATTCAGCTCAGCCTTAGTGCCATACTGCTTGTTAACAGCAGGATTATGGAAACTTTAAAATCTCTAGATGCACTTCTTGTCAGGAGTGGCCTCTGTGCTGCCCCTCTTCCTTATCTTACTGCCTCATCTTGTCTTGTGGCAGTAAGAAAAGGAAGAGGACACCTTGCACTGTGTCCAAACTGTTGGAAGCAAACATTCCTTGAGTCTTGCACCCTTGAGCTGGACAGGAGGAGCTGCTCCAAACCCTTGAGGTGTTTGGTGACCCTGTTAGTGAGAGAACCACTGCTGCAGCCCCCTGTGCACATCCCTAACACGCTCTGTGTGTCCCCAGCTCTGGTGGCCGCCAACTTCTCGTCTCCCACCATGAACGCGCAGGGATTCCCGTGCCAGAACTCCAACACGCTACCTCGCAGCTCCCACCCCATGAGCCCCCGCACCACCATGCTGAGGAGGAGGCAGAAGAAGAAGGAGCACAAGAGCTCATGTAAGAGCAGTCCTGGGCCAGGCTGGGTTGGAGGGGACATGCACATTTGCCTTGCCATCCTTGTTGTCAATGGTTAGCCGGGGTAGAGCCGCTCATCTCAGCACTGTCAGTGCCTCCCTCGCCCTTGGTCACTGTCCCCACCATGGCCAGACCAAGGTCTGGGCCCAGGCTGTTATGTTCACCATGGCTGCCCTGACCTTCTGCCTCTCTCGTCCTCTCAGTGTCGCTGGCCTCCAGCACGGTGGGTCCTGGCGGGCAGATAGTCCACACGGAGACGACAGAGGTGATCCTCAGGGGAGACCCTCTGAATGGCTTCGGACTTCAGCTCCAGGGAGGCATCTTTGCTACGGAAACTCTGTCTTCCCCACCTCTCGTCCGTTTTATTGAGCCTGACAGCCCGGCAGAGAGGTTAGAGACCTTGCCCTTGGATGCTGATGGTGCTGCTACTGAACATTTCATGGTTTGGTTTGTTTTCTCTCCTCAGAGGCTCATTTAGATATTTACTATCATCCTTGTAATATCTCCCATTCTTCACTGGGCATGGTTTACTGTCACTGCCATTTCTGCACTCGTCGGCTGACCGCGGCCTCCCTCGCACCCCAGGTGAACGTCTTGGCACCAGGCTGCGGCTGGTCTGGGAGGAGGAGGAAGGGAGTGTGTGTCTGTGTGAGAGTGCCATTCCCATTCCCTTCCTTTCTTTTTTTTTTTTTTAATTCCTCTTTGAAAGATAAACCTTTTGTATAGGTGCAAAAAGGGGAAAGGTCTAAACAAGTGGCCCCTGTGAAATGTTTTCTGACTGATTTCGTTGTAGCAGAGCCCAGCTGTATAAACTGGCCATAAAGACAAGGCTTTGAGCCTCAGAGACAGGGCTCTAGTAGAAGAGCAGGTAGGTGCTGTAGTTAATCCCTCCTGCTTTTGGCTGTGTAATGCTAGGGAAAGTGCAGAAGGGAGGAGCAGCATTAACTGCTCTCTGTCCCCCTGAGAACACTGGGAGCAGTGACTCCCCCAGTGTGGAGCCTCAGCCCTAGAGTTCAGCTGCTCCCAATGCTGGATTTAGAGTGCTGCTGGCTGTATTTAGAATCTGCTTCAGTGTCTGTGCACTACAGTCTAGGTGTCTTCTGGTAAGGCTTTTGTTACTAAACACGTCAAGTCCTAGCATGGCTTGATCTCTTGAGGGGTTTAAAGGAGAGATGATTTCTTTAGGCTAGAACTTAATGTCCCTGTGCTCATCTCTCTTCCCACCTTTGATTACCACTGTGGTCTGTCCTCCCTAAGGATGCCAAAGGTGCAGCAATATGGCAGTATTGGTGCCTGCTGCAGAACCTTTCTTGAAGAGATCTCTGGCCCCATCAGCATGTGCTGAAGGTTTGGTGCCTCTAAGCCAGCCCAGAAAGGCAGCACATGAGGGAATTGTAGACTCATATGGCAGGGAAAGAGTTTGCAAAATGAA
The DNA here is from genome assembly GCF_047830755.1 of Zonotrichia albicollis. Taxonomy (NCBI): domain Eukaryota; kingdom Metazoa; phylum Chordata; class Aves; order Passeriformes; family Passerellidae; genus Zonotrichia; species Zonotrichia albicollis. The sequence continues at coordinate 9,501,343 of NC_133830.1, forward strand.
AAGGAAGTGCTGTGCATTTCATGTGCAAGTCTCTGTGTTGTAGCTTCTCTGGTCAGCCAATGCAGAGGCAAGGTGGAACAGGAGTACCTGGTGTTTGTGTCTGTGGGAGGAGAGCGACAAGGGGCTGGCACAGGAGAGAGAGCTGTCTTGATGCATGTTAAAAGAGAATTTAAAAGCCTGCTATGCCTTTTGTTTGTTTGATTGTTTCCAAACAGGGTTTAAAAATTAAGGTGATGGTTTTATGGGTTTTTTATCTTCTATTGTGGGTGAACTTGGTTCATGTTGCGAAGCACCAAATTCCTTTTATAAATCAGGCAGCAACAAAGCCTGCTGTCCCAGGGGATGAGGGAGATGTGCTGAAATCTGCCTGGCTTTGCTTTATCCTCTTGCCAAGCCTGGAGGAAAAGCAGTGAGTGGCAGGGCAGCCTTGGCTGGCTCTGATGTGTGACAGCCGCCGCTCGCCCCGTGCTGCCCGCCCGGCAGCGTTCACGCTCCTCTGGCTGCTGCTTCCTGGAGACTGGGAGCAATCCTCTCTGCATTTGCAGCCTGGATTTGATTTGGGGATTAAATCTCTGCTGTGCATTTCATTCTTTCCTAAATCATACTGCTCTTCCTAGCTGGCAGGAAAATGCTGTCTTTCCTCCCCATCTTGAAGTGATAAGTGCACTGGGTTTGCAGTGAAGTGAAAAAGGCAGTTTTATGTTTTTATTTCATTTTTTGTTTCTTGCTGTTTTACAAAGCTCTTTGCTCCATCATTCAAGATACATTATTCCCTCCTCTACAGAGGTTCTGCTGTAGCTGCAGCCCAAGATATTAGAGCCCTTTTCATCCCCTATACCAGGCTGGGTTCCCAGCTGAGGCTGGGCTGTGCTCTTTCTTGTGCTGCAGTTTTTGCTCTTTGCCAAAAAGGTGAGCTCTGGGGATATAGGGGTCAGGTTTAGCATCCTGGATCTGACCTGGATGTTCACACACTCTGCAAAATCTGTGGATCTGAATGTGCTGTTGTTCAGCACATGATCCTCACTGGCTTTGTCCATCTGGATTGTTCTGGAGGAGCCTCTTCTGGGGTGCCCAGCAAGAGAGAGTGCTACCAGGGAGGTGCATGACATCACCCTCTTTTCAGGGATGTCGGGCTCCCTCACATTTATTGTCTGCTTTGTGCTAGCTTGTGCCAAGAGGTTTGATGCAAAAAATTCACACCTGCCTGACTTGTGATTTATTTTACTGCAAATAGCCTCTAACAGACTTCCCTCCCAACCTGTTGTTTTGTTTCCAGGGTGCATGATTAAGCCTTTGGGTTCTGAATGAGACAGTGATTCAGCCCCTGTTATCAGCAGGGAGGGTAGAAGGGGAAGAAGCCTGACATCCCCTCTTGGCTGCCTTGAAGCACCCAGCTTTTGTGTCCTTCCTCCTCCAGCTGTCATTGGCAGCAGAGGGAGAGTATCTGACTTCTCCATCCTGGTATCCAAAATCAATGCTTCCTGCTGAGCTACATGTTTTGTAGCTCTGCTCAGACACAGTTGTTTGATCATTGTGTTTCTGCCTTTCGGGTATGAATAGTTTGCAAAAGTGAGGTTTAGCAGCTGGCTGAAGCTGTCAGCAGAGCTTTGATCCATTAGGGGCTGAGACCCACCCACCAATGTGCAGGCACAGATGTGCACACACATACACAGATGTGCATGTCTGACCTGTGCAGGCTGGCTCAGGGGCATGGGAGGGCACAAGGGATGAGTTTCTGCATCCAGCAGTGTAGCCATGGTCACAACTGCTCCCCCCACTGCTGAGTGACCACACAGACGTGGATGATGCTGAGTGAGCTCTTCAGTGTAATCCCGCCCAAGGCTTGAATATGTGCTACTCTGTATCAAACAAGACACCTCCGCTGCTCTGTTGCTGTCTTCAAGCCCAAGGAATGAGTCATGGCAAAATGCAAATCTGTTCTACCCCAGGGAGATACTCCCATCATGGACTCCAGCACATCCATAGTGCTGTCTTTCACTCCAGGAGATGCCTGTACTCCTTGCTTTCTGATTTTAAGACACTTATGCTCCCACAGTCTGAAAGCACTTTTTAGGTGCTGATGTTAGACTGAGCATTTCTGTGACAAATGCCTTCTCTTTAGAAAAACTGTCTGAAGATTCTTGTAGAATCCCATGGCAGAGCAAAGGAGAGCTCTGCAAGACCCTTAGCTCCCCAGGCTCCACTCCCAATGCAAGGACTCATCACAGCTGGATGTCTCTGGAATGATTCTGAAGAGATATCAACCTCCTTGTACTTGGCAGAGGAAGCCAGAAAGTTGTGGCATCACACCACAAACTTTTACAAACCTACAAGACCAGGCCTTAAACAACTGTGATTAACTGAGGCTAATAATAAAAGAAATAAAATACCTCTGACCTGGCAGAGCTGTTGGCTGTAAAAGACTCCTCAGGCAAATGCACCTTGAGTGAAAAACCATGAGAAATGGCTGTTTTGGGAAAAGCAGCTCTGGTGGGAAAGCTGGCAAACATTTACCTTGATGCAGTGTAAAAGTATCCTATGAGCTCCCAGCCCCTGTGGCTGAAAGAGTGATGCTAAAGTGGATTGTGTCCCTGTGTGAACTCTAGATGACAGTGATGTCTGAGTGATGCAGCTGTTGATCCCTCCTTTGCAAAAGGTGCACTGCCAGGACAGCAAGAGACCTCTTGGTGACAGAGGAGTCATCTCTGTTCTGCTTGGTGCCATCTTCATATTTATAAGCTGATATTTCTATGTGGCTGCATAGCCACCAATCCAGTAAATGACTGTAATTAAACTTGATGTGATTTATTCACAAGGTTGGGTTCATTTATACATCATGGAGTTGTCTGTCCTAATCCAAGAATCCTTGAACAAACAGCTCTGAATTTGCATCTCATAAAGTAGCCAGCATTTTTCCATGGAGAGCATGAACTCTGGCAGAAGTGTGAATATGCCTTCCAACCAGTAAAATAACCTCCCTGGGCTCTCTCCAAACTTGTTCATATCTCAGCTTTTTGATGGGCCACTGGCACAAGCTGTTGTGCTTGTTCATGTTCCTTGAATTCAGATGTGTTTACTTTTTCTTGATGCCTTGGCCTTTCATACACATCCTGTTGTTTGGACATGAATAACACAGCCAAGTGTCTGCTGCCTTTGATGCCTTTGTGTGCCTGCAAGCTGTGGTGCTGTGTTTTCTTGCAACTGAATTGGGTGTGTGTGATGAAGAATGACTGGAAGGTTTAGTAAAAAACAAGCTGTCTTCTGAGCGATATCTGTGAAAGAAAGGGGAAGACAAAGATGTGTTTGATCATTAAACAGGACGGGAATAAAGATTCTCTGGAGAAGGCTTAAAACAAGATAACTAATTTCTTCTGGAGAATCTTTGTGGTAAAATAACTCCACATTTTGAGGGGAACCTTAGACTTGCTGCCATAACCCTAACCTCTTTTGGAGACCACTCTGTAGCTTATGTTGGTGATTGAAGAGTGGTTTCCCAAGCTCTGATCTAGTGGATGGCCAGGTGATAAGTGGAAAGGCTAAAAAGATGTAGATAAAGTGAACAACTGATAGAGGAGAAAGGAGATGAGCAATTTCCCATAGTTGCAGGGAACACTGCAGTCTTGTTTTTGTAGAGCCATGGGCCAGCCCAGGTGGGAGCTGAGATAATGTGGGAGATTACTTGGAGGATCATCTTGCTTGTGTTGCAGTATATGTAAAAAAAAAAGGAGTGTGGGTGGATACTGAATGTTGGAATATGTGAAAAACATCTTGCTTATAAATGCAGGGGGGTCCCAAGAGACAAATTGTGCTGTAGCAATACATCTCCAACATAGCCTTGCCGTCATGTTCTCCTTCCAAAGTAAAAATCCTGCTGATCTCTGTTCCTGGAAAAAGTGGGTCTAAAGCAAGAGCCCCAAAGGGTCAGTTGTGGTTATATTGTCAGGCCATCACACTGGAATAATATTGGCCTTTCAAGGCAGTTAAAAAATATCACTGTGCATTTGGCTTCCAGAATTGCAATTAGAAGGAATAAATGATTATCTAATTTGCTGAGACATTTCGGTGAGTTTATTGGATTGTAGCTTCAGTATTTGCCATGAACTAAGCAGAGGAATCTGTGCAATTTTCAATGCCATTAGTTTGTGTTCCAGAGGGTGCAGGTGCAGTGGTTTGTGGTTAGATTGGGAAGGAAGTCCCATTCCCTTGTGTTTATCATTCTTATCTCTCAGCCATGGTGTTGATTTTTAGAAAGGTGAGGGTTACTTTTTTCCCCCCTTGGTTGTTGCAAAAAATGTGACCAGAAATGGTTATTTAGGAGCATAGTATGTTTGAACTTTAGAAACCAACAAAGACTTGCCTCCTTGTGCCCTTCTAGGGACCCGTGAAGAGCACAGCAAAATGAGTTGTTTTCTCTTTGGGGCACCTCTGCAGAATATGTCAGTACTTTGTGTGTCTTGTAACAGATTCGCCTGGCAAAAGTGACTCATGGCTGGTTGTGGGGTTGTTTTCTTCCTCCTTCCCTCTTTTTCCTTGTCTCCCTTTTCCCTCTTTTCCCACTGTGGACTGCAGGTGTGGCCTGCTGCAAGTAGGAGACCGAGTCCTTTCCATCAACGGCATCGCAACGGAGGACGGCACCATGGAGGAGGCCAACCAGCTGCTGCGCGACGCGGCGCTCACCAACAAAGTGGTGCTGGAGATCGAGTTCGATGTCGCAGGTACGTTCCCAAAGGAGCTGCTGCTCCTCTCTGCCCGTGGGGCTCTGCCAGGGCCTCTGCTGACCCACAGGAGGGAGAGTATTCACCAGGCTGAGAGGGAAGAGTGAGAAACCCTGGGAGGACCTTCACCACTTCTTGTTGTTCTCTAATGTGCACTGAGGTGGAGGGTTCTTCTGATCCTTTCATAAATGTTCTGTGCTCATTGCTTGGCTGAGATAAGCCTAAGGAGTAGATGAAGAGGACACACTTTAAATATTTGCTCATTAATAGGAATACTATTCATATTCATTTATGGCCTTGAAGCCAGGAGGGAGCCAAAGCTATAGGCTAGGAGTAAAGTGCAATTTTGTATTAAAAAAGATTTTTTTTCTATTTACATTGACAGAGCTGCTTCAGTTTTGAAATACAGTGTGATATGAGCACTTAACTTGATGATCAGAGCATGTATTTTTAATGAGAATCCAAATTTCAACCTGAAGTCCACAGGGTCTCAGATAACCTTATTTGAACCAATAAAGCAGTGCTTTATGGGCTTGTTTTCTTGGTTCCAAAGAAACCATCCATGCAACTGAAAACTCTCTTTTTTCTCCTTATTTTCTTTTTTGTTTGTTTTTTTTTTTTTGCTTTATAGAGTCTGTCATACCCAGCAGCGGTACTTTCCATGTTAAATTGCCCAAGAAAAGAGGTGTAGAGCTTGGAATTACAATCAGCTGTAAGTATTGCTCAGGCTTGCAGTAGCAGTTGCAAGAGCCTCTCCTTTCCACACAGGCATTTTAGAGGGCTCATCAGAGAGATAAGATCATGTGGGGTTTCCGTGGCACTCCAGCGCTCGTGATTTATCCCAGAATGAATCAGATGTGTGGCTCCTGCCTCCATGAGCTGGCAGCTGCAGAGAAAAGCAGTTGCATGAAGGGTTGGGACAAAGGATGTGTCTCAACTGGTCACTTGATCTGTGGTGCAGAATTATGTTATGTTATATGTAATATTATTTTTATTTCCTTGCTGACACTTGTATTACGCTCTTTTTAAAAAGAATTGCCTGGGTCTGGTGGCACCCTCGCAAAAAGAGGTGGAGAGAGGAGAAAAAGTAACAGGTGACCCCACAGCTTGAAGGGTAGAGAGGGGAAACTGCCAAGAGAAGAAGCATGAAGAGGTTGGTTGGTTTTAGAGGCAGTGGAAGCACTTTAAATTCCAGAGTTTCCCAGGAATTGTTTCATTTTACAAGCTCAAGCCATGCAGAAGGGGAGCCATGTGCCAGGACTTGGTATGCACTGAGAGAAGAGACCATAAACCTTTTTCATTTTCTCTCTTCTCTGCTCACTCTTAATTATCTCTGTTTCCCTTCTGAGCATAGTTTTTAATTTGAAGATCTTCTGGCCTCTTTGGAGAGGGTGCTTTAGGGGGATGATCTAGGCAGATCCATCCCAGTTTTCTGGCTAACCTGGGGTCTTGCTATGCCTTTTGTCAGTGAATTTTTCTTTTATGGCAAACACATGCAGGTCTCAGATCACTCATCCCTCTCTCACTTCTGGGTAAAGTCAGTTGAATCATCTGAGGTTTGCCATGCCCAGAGACTGCCACCACGTCTGATCTGAAGCAGAGCAGCTTGTGAGACTGCAGTAATGGGATCTCTTGTCTGAGCCCTCAGGAGCACAGACCCAGCTGTGTCTGGGGAGTGGAGTTGCAGGGGACACTTGGAAACTGGGTTTCATTAAAAGAGAAGCTATGGTAATTACCTCTTGACATTTACAGCATTAGTTAGAGAGCTAATTGGAGGTGTTCTGGTCCAAGTGGGATGATTCTCAGGAGTGACTGGAACATTGACAGGATGATGCCTTTGCACCTAGTGATATTTCTTGTCCCTCTTCTCAGCTTCCCCTATTTGTGCCACAAGGACACAATTCCTGAGAAATAACAGCACAGTATTTAACGTTTGGCTTGGTGGCAGTTAATGTCTGAAGACATCAAAGTGCTTTCTGAAAGCAGCAGGCTGTCTGTAATGGCATTTCACTGGTGGGGAGCAGTGCATGGTGCAGACTGTGCTGGGTTCCAACCTGCTGCCCTGCCACTGCCTTGGCATTCCAGCCTCAGGGAGCAACCCAGGATAATGGATCTGGTAGCAAAAGCTGGCTTGAGCAAGGCCCTATCAAGTTTCAAAGTTTAGTTTATGTCTGGGGCTAGAGAGTAAAATGAACTTGGGAGATGCTGGCAAGAACAGAAGTTTTTATTTGTGAAGTCTTATTTGAACAGGATCTGCTTCAGATATGCATTTACACTTCAAACATGTTTTTATGTTGGAAAGGTTTTCATTTCAAATCTGTTAAAAGAAGTGATTTCACACACTTTTTTGAAATCACTGCTAATAGAAAGGAACAGACCCCTGGGTTTTAAATAGATGCCCATTATTCAACTACAAAGCAGCTTTTTAACACTATAATTGATTTGATCTTTTTGATTGCTGAACATGTTTGTAGGACATTGTTTAAGTAATGCACATGCATAAACCTGAAATATATTGCAGTTGTTTCCTGAGTCAAAGCCAAATTTATAGTTAAAAATGGAGAAAAAGACAGGCACCCTGAAAATGCAGTGGCAAAGATGAAATTCAAGCTTAATCCTAATTTTGTTTTCATATATTACTCTATATAATCCTATGTCCACATGATCCTTAGCAAATAAGTTCATAATTTTTACACTCTGCCTCTAACCAGGCAGATAAATATACCAGCTTCAAACATTAAAACCAAAGCAAGCAGCCTTATGTTAAATACTTCCTGCAGAGACATGATGTGCATGCAGGAGTGTGATGCAAGCAGCAAAAGAAAAGAGGTAAAAATAACCCTTCTCTGTTTTGCTCAGTTCCTTTCCTCTCAGTTCTGCTGACTTGAGTGTTTGTGTAGATCTAGAAACAGCTTTTACAGCTTTCCTTCTGATATGGAAAAGTATATAACTACTGTTTTAAAGGGCTTGGTTTACTGGCCTCTTGCATTGGATTCCTCTTTCCTACTCTGTAAAACTGGAGCAGCTTGAGTAGATGAGAGGTTGAAGGGGTCAGAAGAAGATCCACTGCACTGTCATGGCCACAGAATTTGGTTTATTCATGAACTTTATAGTCTCACTACACTGCAGAGGTAAGATGAGTGGCTTTCACTGAGTTTTACCTCTTGGCTTCAGCTGGCTTCTCTGCAGTTAATTCCTCTGCCTAGGAAGGTTTGCCTCTGCCTTCTTAAATGGGCAGAGGTGTTACGACCTCATCAGAGGAGCACTTCATGAATAAATGTGATCAAATTCTTGCTGTGCTGTGGCTTTCAGAGCTAATTGGGAGATGGACTAGGTAAAGGGTGGGGGGAGAGCAGGATTCTAGATGGATGAATTAGAAGAATTCATGTAATGGAGCTGGCTGTAGTAGGAGCCATAAATCTGCTGGAAATGCTCATAGAAGGACTGGAAACCCAAGAGATTTGTGTATGAGGAGAGCAGATGCTGCTGGTTCTGGGATGAACATGCAGAGAGGGGCTGTACTTGTTCCTGGTGAGGGGCAGATGTTTGCTGAGGACATTTAATCTTTCAGAGATCTCAGGGTTTTCCAGAAAGAGAAGGCTTGGGCTGGATGAGTCTCCAGCTGTGGTCTGACAGCACGGATGGCTCTCTTCCCCCTGCTCCAACACAGTGTGGCAAAGGGGCACAGCAAATCAAGATCTATGGTGGAAATACATGCATTTAGCACTATTTCCCTTTCCATTCCTCAGAGGATGAGTACAAAATCCAAGGGGTGAGCCTCTCACTGACAGTGCTTTGAGCTCCTGAGGGATCTCTGTGCCCTCAAGCCTCATTTCAGTCTCCTCAATATGCTGAATGACATACACTGAAGCTGCCATGTGTGTGCTGCTCCATGCACTTTGTCCAGAGGTGAAGGGATACAATGCCAGCGAAACTCTTTTTTTCTCCATGCTCCAGTACCTCAGCCTTTGTCCCAGAGAGAAGGGCATTTGCTTGTAGAGCAGCTACTCTGGAGAGCAGAGCATGCTCCTTTCTGCTCCAAGAGCTCTGAAGCTTACCTGTTTGCAGCAGCCTCTGGGGCTCAGAATGGTGAGGATGCAAATACCGCTAAACTGAGAGTTTTGGCACAGGAATGTGAAGATTTGACCCTTGTTAGCCTGAACAACCCCTCTCCATTAGCAGAACCCATGCCTCAAATACTCTGATCTTGCTGGCTGCAGCCAGTTCTAATGATGCAGTTACCCCTTTGAAGGTTTTCTGTAAATCTCTTATAAATTCAAGTCTCCAGCAGCGAGAAGCTAATAGTCACGTATTCTCAAATGTTCAAACCTCAGCTCTTAAAATAAGGTATAGATTTGTTATTCCCTTCTCCAAAATGATAGTTGATTACACAAAAGATTACCTTTTGTATTGAGAATTTGGGATTTTTTTCCTGTCTCAAATACCCTCTCCAAGGGCTGGTTGTGACATTCACTGTAGGGTAGAGATGTGTTGGTGTTGCTGTTTCAAGAGATACTGAAATTGCCATTAATTTTAGATATGCATTAATGTTTTATATAGCTTGTTTATCAAATTACCTTTATATATCTTAACAAATCAATTCCTGTGCCCTTGGTGTGAAGCACTGCAGATAAGGAGGAGGCAGTATATCTGCTTGCAGGTGATAAAACTGGAATTTGGGTAGATAGATAACTTCGATTAAGTCGCTTAAGCAGTGTAATCACTGTCCTAGTGAGAAGATGGATCTCTGAGCCGAGCAAATCCAGTTTTGCTGGCTCTGTATCAGCCTGTGCCCTGCCACCAGCCCAGGCGAGCGCGTCTGCAGGCGGGGCAGGCTCAGCAGCCACCTGTCCTGCCCCCTCACTCACACTACAGCTGATTCACTGCACTGCTTTTATCCTGGTGGGATGTCCTGGTCTGGTTTTGCTACCTGGAGATTGTGAAAAGAAAAGGATCTGTGATGAGGCAGATATCCTGCTGGAGGCACTGATAATTTATGCACCTGCTGCTAAACTTAATGAATGATAGAGGAAAAAGTTGGGTACTGAGGATTTGATTTTCAGTGCTGCTCTTTGTAATCAATTCTGATTCACTTTTTTCCTCTTCTCATTCCTTAGCTATCCTGAGATTATTTGGTTTCTGATTTTGCTATTTCCAATTTAAAAATGCTTCTTATTTAAATGCATTCTTATGGCATTATTACAATTTCTTTAATTACACATTGGCAGTGTTGCTTTGGCCTGGTCAATAATGAAGGGCATTTTTAACAGGTTGATGCCTGTGAAGTATGTGCTGGTGCTCCTTGGAGGGGAATAATTTACCAGCACAAGTCATTATGCATTCTATTAAAAACACAAACTGGACATGTGTTCCTGGCCTTGTCATCCATCACAGTGTAAACACTGAGTTAGCCACAATCCCAGCAGAGAGACTGAAAGCAATTTATAAAAAGTAAATAACAGTATTGATCAATTCACCTTTTTATCACTGCCCTGTCACTACTGCCAAGCAGTGTTTTCATTTTGAGTTTCTTCCCCACCACATGCTTCTACCTTTACCAGCTGTTGATTTATAGAGCCTTCTTTGGGCCACTGGAGCAGATTTAAACTGTCTTTTGTACTGGTAAATCCACCAAAAAGACAAACAGGTCTGCAAAAGAGCCTGTTTCCTCCTGCAGTGGGTTGTCCTGGCAGATGAGGCCACAGCCAGGATGCCTGCTGAGAGTGAGCATGGGTTTCTGCACGCCAGCTCCTGCCTCCATCTCTTCCCTTGGCTTCCTTTGCTGCCATCTCCATTTCACACACAGGAGAGCAAAACCCAGAGGCAAGGCTGAGTGTCCAGACTGTGTCTTCCTGCAGCAGAGTTCCCAAGATGATGTCCTTTGAAGAGATATAGCCACATTAACAGCAGAAATGAATGGATAAGGAGGCTTTATTCATCTGTGCAAATGTCTTAATGCCAAAGACCACAGCCCTAATAATGATGTACTTTGGGTTGGTGCTGTTTTAATTGCAGGCAAATTGGAAATTGTCTACTCAAAATCTCACCAGAGATTCATGTATCTAATGGCTCTGAACTCTACTGAGCCACCCTTTCAGTGACATTGCAGTCTCTCACTGTCAGGTAGGCAACTGTTGCATGAATAAACAGTCACCCTGTGTGAATGGCCAGGATGGTTAAAAATGTGGGGCTCAGGGGTGCTCAGGGCAGCCTGATCCCAGCAGACAGGCAGGAAGCTCATCTGGACACTCTGCTGGGGTGCCAGGAAGGGCTTCGGGATGCCAAAGGTTAATTAATGGAGTCAGTAACCACAGGTCTCTAGAATGAACAGCAAGCCTTTGTTCTGTGCTGTGAGATTTCATTATCTTAACCTTGTATCTTACACCTCTTGAGAGAACATGGTTATTCATTAAGTCTCTCTTACTTATCCTTCAGATTTGATGGTTTTATAAAGCCTTTGCATTTTACATTAAGAAATTTTGTAATGTGGTGATCCCCCATCCCTGGAAGTGCTCAAGAACAGGTTGGATGGGGTTTTAAGCCCAACCTGGTCTGCTGGAAGATGTCACTGTTCCATGAGTGGAACTAGATGATTTTAAGGTCCCTTCCAATCCAAGTGTTTCTATAATGACTCTGTGATGAATATTTGGAATGTTTTACATTTACAAGGACTGCCATTTATTAAAGTTTGAGTTCTCTGTTGGTAGGGACAGTTGTATGCAGTTGTATATGGCCCTTCCCTTTAACTCAGGTCTCAAGGAAACCTGTTCTGAGAGCAAAACTTCTAAAAAAAAGCCTGCAAACAAAACCAGAATGATTTTTCCTTAAAACTTGCTTTGTTCTCTAATGGATAAAGCACTTGGTTTGTTACCCCTGCTTCTGTCATGGGAAGCTTGTGCTGTGTTCAGTGCTGACACCAACTGTGGAGCTTCAAAAGGACAAGGTCTTGTTCTCTGCTCAGAAACTGACTGTGTGCAGGATCCCCCCACAGGCCACAGGACTTGCAGGGCAGACATTGAGATAAACAGAAATCTGCAGAGCTTGAGGCATGTTGTTGTCTGTGCTTTCTTGCTTGCTGGTGTTTTTCTCCCCTCCTTCTTTGCTCTCTTGGTGTTCATGGTCTCTGGACATGTTTTTGAGCTGTGGCTTGGTCAGGTTAGGGATGGCCATCCCGGCCCACCACCAGGATAGGTTAGCATCCTCCCTAACCCCTTTCTGTCACACTGCCTCTGCTTTGAAACTAGTAAACAAACCTTGCAGTGAAAAGTATTTTTGCTAACCTGGATTGTTTTGACAGAACCAGGCTAGGGAGTGATTAAACATGCAGCAATGCCACCTGACCCAGGGCTTAGGGTGTGCTCACAGGGTCTGCCCTCATTGCTGCTTGGACACCACTCTGTACACCTCTGTCAGCAGCAAATGCATGTCCTATACTGAAAAGGAGAGTAATGGTAATGATTATCAGAGTGATACATTTCAATCCCTGTGCTGTTAGTCCATGGTGTGTGGCCTTCTCAGTCAGCATGGGGATTTCTGCATTGTTTTTACCTGAACCCCATCCTTATTCCCACTACTCAGCTTTGCCCAGTGTCTCTTGTCCTGACTGCAGTCTGGCCCATGCTGTGGACAGGCTGAATATAGGCACAAGCCCTCTGGGCATCTCCACAGCACATCTTCCTCCCTTAGATCTGCAGACAGAGCACAACATGAGTGTCCAGTTCCAAAATTGTCTGGTACCAGGCTCCAGTAAAACGTGGGGAAAATAGTTCCTCCAGGCTCTGTACCATTCAGCAGTCACATTGCTGTGACTATTATAAAATCAGTCACAGTCTGCTTTTTGCTGTCTGACCTCACTGTGGTTCTCAGCCCTGCCACGACTGAGATTGGCTGTCTTTTTTCTCTCTTTAGTACAGAAGGTTTGGTTATTTCTGGGAGAGGATATCCTTAAAGGTGTTGGGTTAGACATATGTTTTCAAATTTCATAAATGAATATAAACAACAGAAAAATCTAGAGCAGAGAGGTTGGTAAACACTTACTATGTCTGACTTTCTGGTTGCTCTCTAACTGCTGTTCAGGCAGGTGGATCTCTGTGTGTTTGGTGCCACGTGCCTCACAGATATTTTAATTTCTGCCCTCCACTTGATATGTTCAAAGGCTGTGAGTTTCTTTCTTCCCACACAGTTTTTGTGTGAACCTGAGAAGCTCTGTCAACTTTAAATGAGGCAATGCAATTCCCGTAGCAAGGCAGGGTGGAATGGATGCTCTTTCTTGGTGTATGTTTGGCGTGTGCATGACAAGGAGGTCAGGAGGAGTTTGAGTCATAAATCTCTCTTGGGTATCTCAGGAGAGCAGCAGGTCTTGCAGGCAAGTCTGAAAATGTAAATGCTCCCAGAGATGCGTATTCACATTTTGTGGGCTGAAAAAGTTATCAAGGTCAGCCAGGAGATAGGAGCTGGAAACCACCCACCCCTTCCAGCTCCAGCACAAACCACCCCTGATTCATCTGGTTGTATGATTAAGTGCCCTAGAGAGCTGAACCAGCTGAAAAACTGAGCTTTTTCCCTGGGTTATTTTCCACCTGGAAAATTTCACAGCCCACTTTACTTGAAGAACACAGAAATGCTTGTATGGAGTGCGGGGCAGAGCTGGGTGCTCTCCAGCAGCAGTGCTAATTCTGACTGCAGCCATGGCCTTTGGCTCCCTTCTTTTGTATGTGAGGGGTGGTCAGGGGTGTTCAGCAGTGCTGGGATTGGCAGTGCCACCTCTTCCTGTTGGACACCACACATCCGCTCCTTCAGGAGTCCAAAGGAAATTACCCTGGGCAAAGGGCAATGAACAAACTGCAGGGATTTATATTTGTTTATTTTTTTTCCTTTTCTTTCTGGAGAGGCTTCCAGAGTTCAGCTGTGAGACATCATTTTGTGATGGGAATATAAATCCCCTTTCCTTATGGCTGCTTCTCCCCATTAACCATCCACCATCCCCATCCCAGATAGCAAACTCACCATCAGGCTTTGTACCATGTGTCTCTTTTGCAGCTGCAAGTAGAAAGCTGGGGGATCCTTTGATCATCTCTGACATCAAGAAGGGGAGTGTAGCACACAGGTGAGTGCAGGATTTTCCATCTGTCAAACCCACTGCAAAATGGCCTTCCATGAATGTCTACCAGAGAAGCTGAATGTAGCAGTTGGGTCTGGATATTTCCAGAATCCAAGGACATCTCAGCACTAGAGGTTTTTCTTAGACCACAGTAGGGTTTGCAATAAATCTTGTCTGTATTGAAGTGGATAGAGTTGAGCTAATGGAGAAGATGACCAGGGCACTGGTTTAGATGTCAGCTGAGTCTCTAGGAGATGGATGTTTAGCGTTTAAGAGCATGTGGTAAAGGGCTTCATCTGTCCCAGGGGGTGCTATGGCTCATCGGGTAGCTTGCCATGTCTCAGCTCCTGCTTTGGTGAACAGAGAGAGTGAATTGTGAGCGCTGGTGGAGAACTGTGCAAATAACTCAAGATTTATTGACTTTCCCTCTGTTCCCAAGACCTCATAGCAAGGCATTCAGAGGAATTTAGTGTGTCTGTACTGCTTATTTCTAAGAGTGCTCACCCAGGATTTTCCATAAGGGGTAGAAAATCTGTCAGTTACACATCAGGCATTTTCAGGGTTATAGGTTACCCAGGATATTTATCTAACCTTCCTGGCTGGTTCTGTCTGGATGCATGCTCTACACAAATTTCCTTTCTTTAAAACTACAGGTGTAATTTTGTAATTCAGCTCATGGTTGTTTTCCAGAAAATATCAAGGACAGTAAAAAGTTAATATTGTCATTTCCACTGCAGAACTGAATGTGTTGTGGGATCTGAAAGGCAAATACAAATGTACTCATAGTTGTCTTTTCCTCTCCATGTAGAACTGGCACCTTGGAGCCGGGAGACAAGCTGCTAGCCATTGATAACATCCGACTCGACAATTGCTCAATGGAGGATGCTGTGCAGATTTTAAGGCAGTGTGAAGACCTGGTCAAATTGAAGATTAGGAAGGATGAAGATAACTCTGGTACAGAAATCCTCATGCAAACTGGTGCCTGTCCACTGTAATGACATTTCCCAATAGGTAGTGCAAACTAACAAAGATAAGGGCTGCTGCTATCCAGTCACCACTTTCCAATTGATTATAGTCTATTTTTGTTATTCTGCCCTTAAGTGATGTCTGGAAGGTTAAAATCCTATTTGATATGAGTGTCACTGAAGACTTCTGGCTTTTGCTTCTAGAGGCTGCAAGTCTTTCTATGACTACTTTTATTTGGGAAATGACAAGAATTCAGTATTCCTGTTTTCTCTTTCAGACGAGCAGGAGACAACTGGTGCTATTATCTACACGGTGGAGCTGAAGCGATACGGGGGCCCTTTGGGAATAACCATCTCTGGGACAGAGGAACCTTTTGATCCTATTGTCATTTCAGGCTTGACTAAACGAGGGCTGGCAGAGAGGTGAGGTTTGGGGACAGAGCAGTTGAATTGATTTGAGAAGGGGTCTTGAACCATGCCAAGTTTCCTCTGCTGTCATGAACTCTTCTTTGGTGTCTTAGACTGCTAAGGAGGAAAGGTGCTCTGAAGGTACCAAGTGACATGAAGCAGTGGTGGGGGCTGTGCTGCTGGGGCAATGAGAGGGACACTTGAGGAAAAGTCAAACCCAGTGAGTCAGGTGAATTCTGCAGCCAGGAATACGTATTTATTTGCCCCTCTTCCACAGGGATGCTTCCTGGTCTGGGATTTGCCATGCATGCCTTGTGTCAGGAGAGTACCCATCCTGCCTATGAAACCACCATAGGCTCTGTCCAGGACTCCCCTGTTGCTAAACGGGCTTATGGCCATTGCAGTGGTGTGTCCTGCTGAAACCAGGGATCTCAGGTGTATTCTGACCTGTCTTAGCTTCTTGCTCACTGTGTTACATGTGAGGTATCTCAGTGCAGGTTGGCATGCCCAAGCATCAGGCATTTATACTGAATAAATGTAGGAACAGATTTACCTTCAGTCACCGGGGAAGTTACTGTGTACCTGGGTCTGAATATATGTGGATGTGTGGGATTTAAAAGATCAGGACATTCCTGAGAGTATAAGTGGGGCTGAGTCATACACTCTATCTTAATTAATCTTTCTATACGGGAGCTGTGACTTGTAAATAGATCATTTCAGCAGCCCTGACTCATGCTTCTCTGAGGGTCTCCTACTTTGTGCTGCTGACAGCAGAACAGCAACAAAAAAACCCCTGAACAAACTGGTGTAAAGTGCAAGACCTTGGGGATGTTTGACAGCATATCTGGCCTTTTTGGTTTTTTCTGTCTCAAGACCACGCTCCCTCTTAGCTGGACTGAGAAACAGCTCCGTGTCCTTCACTGTATTGGGTCCCCAGAGCTCTCAGCACACTGCTGTGCATTTCCATGGCTTCCCTTTGGTGCAGAATGCAGAAGGTCTGTGTCTCCTGGGAACGAAGGGGATGGACTTAATCATTAGTGATTCTTCTCACTGGGGATTTTATATCACTGCCTGTCACTGTAGGGTTTGATCTTCTTCCCTATAAAATAGTAGCCACAGAGTATCCAAGGCTTTTCTATGTAGCACTTCTGTATTGTACCTGCAACCCAGCATGAGAGAGGTTAAGAACAGCCAGCTCAAATGCTGTCAGGTGTCAGAAGACAGAATTGTACCTTTGTTGATCTCGGTTCCCTTTGCAATTCCACGGCTGTTCCTCCTTTGAACTCGGGTGCACATCGGTGCCTGTGCCCAGGAATGCAGTGCGGGCGAGTGCTGCAGTACCACTGAATTTTGATCAGGAGAGAGCAGCCAGTGAGCAATGAAAAGCCTTGTGAGAAGAGTGATGGAGCTGTTCAGCATGCTCACTGTGGCTGAGTAGCAGATAACAGCATGGGGACAGGCAGCACAGGGATGTCTCTGGGTAACGGCTCCCTGTGGGGAGGGTGAGGAGCACTGGGATGAAGGCTGCTTGCAGGAAAGGTGCATTATTTCTCCTGTGAGTGAGAGAAGGGGATGAATTGATCTTGTCAAGGGAAGAGGGGTGCTCCTAGTGCTATCCTAAATTGTCCCTTTCCTGATGTCTCTACCTTTATCTGTGCCACAGATGCCCTTAGCCAGGCTCTGAAGGAGGGGGTCTTGAATCCAAATCCATGCTCGTGTTGGAGCACAGGATATTGTTCAGCAGCACTGACACTGGGACCTGATCCCAGTGTCTGATAACAGGAATCCACAGGCCATTCTTGTAGAGGCACAAATGAAAGTCTGCACTGCATTTTGGGCTGCTGGCAGTGGGGGAGGCACGGTGTCCTCTAGGATGTGTCACACATCTGTCTGTGGGTGACTGGCTGCCTAAGTCAAAAAGGCTTCAGAGTCAGATGATTTAGGTTTTATCTTGACCTTGAACAATTTTTTTTCCTTGTGTCTGATCTTACAGAAACATCCAAAAGCAGCTCAGGCTGTTAGAGTGGTGTGGAGCTGTGGCTCTCTCCCATGTTACTGTCTGTGTCCCCTCCTTGAGTTCCTGCATATACCTTAACCCTGTGCCACAGGACTTGTGCTTTCCTTCTTCTTGACCAAGGGAGTGTGCTGAACACTGAACTCTGGTTGAGGTGTAATGGCTCTCCAAGAACAATTTTTGGCTATTGCTGACATCTTAAAGTGCCAGACCAGCCTCCTTTAGTGCCACCTACTCAAGTAGATGGGGGTGGCTGTAGGAGAGTTTGGTCTAGGAGTATCCAGCAGCAAGCCATCTTGGCAGGGAGGAAAAGGGATGGTGACCCTGCTCATGTGCCACGTTAATCCCTACAACATGCATGCAGTCACCTCTTCCCCAGTGCTTGCTGAGAAGTTCTAGCAGCCCCTTTTACACTTTTCTGCTTACCTGTTACTCAATTCTGCTCTTGCATGTCCCCTGTGAGCAAGAAGGGACATGCAGCCCATGGCTCCTTGGGTGTTTGAGGTGAGTTAAGGACTGTTGGTAGTAATGGAGAGGCACCAGGTCACTATCTGGAAACTGCTTTCTCTGTCAGTCCTGCTCAGCTTCTGTCTGCCTGGCCTCACAGGGGGGGGCTGAGAGGACTGGACTTTGGTTTGCTTTCTCCCTTTTGAAGAAAAATACCTGGCTGAACATGACCTTTCTCTTTAATTGTTTCTGTATTTTTCCCTGCTGAGAGACTTTCACAGTTACTGCAGAGCCATCATGTTGTTCAGGGCTGGGTTGGGCTGGTGTCTTGGATGGAAATGTTCCCATGCTGGGTTCAGGGGTACAGCAGGAAAGCCTTGAATGCTGAAGCACTGCAGTGATAAAAGGATCTTCTGTAAACTGCCAGCAGTTTAGTTTGATTTTTTAAAATACAATAGATGAAACTTTTAGGACAAATCCTCCAGTCCCAGTTTCATCTGTAATTTGTAATCTGTAATTTGTTTGAACACAGAAATGTTTGTTTCCCTGACAACTTTTCCAGGCTGATTTGGGTGGCACAAGACGGACATCTAGTGGCTGGTGGGACCATCATGGCACTGCTGAGTTCCTCAGCAGCAGCAGAAGCCTGAGCAGTCCTGCCTGCTGCTTGGCTGCATTTCCTGATTTGATGTACTTATACTGGATGTTTCACAGCAGTGTGTCTACAGAACTGTGATATTTTGGGGAAAGCCAAGCAGCTGTTTTACCTGCCTTGATATATCAAATTCCAGTTCCAGACAGTAGGAGCTGTCTGCAGTCCAGTTTGGAGATGCAACCTGAGGGAGACAAGTTGCCAAAAAGCCAAAAAGGACAAAAAGATATTGCAGTCCAGATTTTCATCTCCTCCTGACTCCATCACAGAGGTCCCTGATAGCAGAACTCCCACAGTACTTGAGGAGGGGGTGGTTGCTGCTCTCGCGTGCTGGCATTTGGGAGCTGGAGGGTGAGTTTGGGAAGCTCAGTCCAGCTCCAGGCTTTGCAGTGCCAGTGGACACATCCTGCCCTGCCTGCTCCTCCCAGAGCTTCACTGGGAAGAGGTAAAGTGAGCCTTTGTCTGTGAGCAGACAGAGGGGAAGGATGGAGAAGGGAGAGAATTGCCATGACTTGTTAGTTTCCTCATGCCTGTTGCTGAAGCCTGAGGATTTGTCTAGGTGAGAGCAATAACCAGTGCTGGAATGTGGCTGAGCAATGAAACGCAGCCTCTTCCTGAGCTGGTGGAGAAAGTCACAGGGGTGTAACTGAGTAGGCTGAGCTTTAAGCACACCATTAACTGCAGCTGGTTCAGCTCATGCTTGCACACACATGAGCAGTTTTGTTGAGCTGTTTTGGTTTGGGTTTTTTCCAATAGGTTTCTAGGGTTGTCTCATAATTTCTTTCCATCAGGGTGATCATGTCCTTCAGTTCCATGTTTGATGACTGTGTTGGACTCCACATACTGAAAATGTTTGTGCTTTTAACCCCGTTGCATTGAAGTATTTTGTCTCTAAGCTGCTCTGCATTCCCAGTTCCCAAGGGGCCTGGGATTTGAGGAGGCCATGTGTTCCCATGTGTATTTGTGTGTCTGTGCCCATGGAAGCTGGGGAAGAACCAGATTCCTGGTATGTGGTAAAGAGGAATTCACAGCTATAGAGTGTACCAAGAGGGAACAAAGACATATTTTAAAGTGTTCATTTCTTCCAGCAAGAGCTGAATGTCCTGTCCTCCAGAGGAATTGCTTCTCTGGAGTTCCTGACAGTGCCTTTTCCCTCCAGAACCGGAGCCATCCACGTCGGGGACCGGATCTTGGCAATCAACAACGTGAGCCTGAAGGGCAAACCGCTGAGCGAGGCCATCCACCTGCTGCAGATGGCAGGAGAGACCGTCACCCTCAAGATCAAGAAGCAGACAGAGAGTGAGTTGGGGAGCTGCGTGGGGAGGGGGAAGGCTCACCCCAGCAGGGACCCTGGGCCATGGAGCAGGCACTGCTGGGGGGTTTCTCTCCTGTTGTGGAAGGTGGGATGAGGCGGTGTGGTCGTGGGCATGGCTGGGCACTGTGGGAAAACATGTGTGTTTCTTGAAATTCAGACTCACAGATGAAAGAAAGGTAACCCAAAGCCTCTCTGTGGTGATGGGAAGAGATGAAACAGCAGGTTTATTGGCAATAGTAATTTTTAGTTCAGATTGAAACCTTGTACTGTTGTTGCTTCCCTGACTGTGTTGGTATTTCCTACAGAAGTGAAGCAGAAGTTACTTTTAAAGTATAAGAATATGGGGTTTTTTAAAAAATATAACCCTGCTAAATGAGCAAGGAGACTCTGATTTGGGAGAATCCATGAATTTCCCACACGGCCCAAGTCTTTAATTCAAAAACAATTGACAATAAATCTGTTACACTTCTTTTCTTGGCTTGGGGTTCTAAGATCATCTTTCAAAGCATCTAACTTCATTCTAGGGATCCCCTTCTGGTGTTCCTGCTAAGCTCCCTGTGGCTTTGAAGGTGTTGTTGACATAAAAAAATCAGAAGCATACTTAGTACTGGCAAGTCACTGGTTTTTTTTCATTCCAGTCTCTTCCACCTCCAGTATTTTCCTTTTTTTTTTTTTTTGGTGCCATGCTTCTGCAGTCTGTAGATTTGGCTGGACTTAGCCAGCCAATGGCCCACAGTGCTGTGGGAATTAGAAGAAGTCAAGAGATAAACCTTTCTAATCAAGCATAGCCTTTCCTGCATCTGAAAAAGTGTAATCACTCTTCAATATAGAACCTCTATAGACCTCAGAGCAGTTTGCAGATATGTGGCAATGCGCCTGTTTTACAAATGGATGAAGAGTGGGCAGGGAGTAGGGATGTAGCAAATAGAGACATAGCTGGGGAGTTGATTCCTCTTCAAGAAGCCCCAGCCTCTTCCCCTGTTGCCAAATGTCTTGGTCTTTGGTCTAAAATGCTCTTTTCTCCCCCTGCTGACACTTAGCATTGTCACAGGCACTTGGTGAAATAATTGACATGCAAGTGCCTGTTGGAAACTCGTTAATCATTCTGAGAATGAAGCAGGTGTAATTGAAATTTCAAGGTAATCTTGAGTTAATCATGGTGAGCAATCTTTTGAAGGCTTGGAAAATAGGGACTTTCAGGACACCAGGCTTTGTTTGGTAAAATAATCTGTCCTCATTGACAAATGCAGACTTTCAGAGGGCTTTTTATCCCTCAGGTCAGAGATCCAGGGTGTGGATGGCTAACAAGATATCTAATCAACAAGAGCTTTAAAATATTCAGTACAAAGAAGTGCTTATGCTGAGAAACCATTCTTTGCATAGCTTTTGCCTGAAAGGAAATTTGATATAATGACAATAAGAGCCTGTTAGCACTAAAATAATGAAAGGGAAGGTCTGAGCTTCATCATTCACATTCAGCTCCCATTTTCCAATCACTGATCAGGGGAAATTCTGCCTCAAAATACCACACCCAGGAATTCCACTGTTGCCACATGTGTGGGAGACTCTGGAGAGGTGGTGATCAGCTTTGACTTCTGAGGTTGTACAGTCGTGGGAGAGGGCTGTAACTTCAGCAGTGGTGGTTGTCATTGGAGTCTAATTAAAACAACTGTTTGTAGCCAAGTTTGAGGGCAGCACCTGCCCTGGTGCTGCTCTGAGTATAAAGGAGGTCCTCTGAGTCCAGAGAAGCTACAGGGTATTGCTTGCAGGAGCCAACACTTCTCTGGGCAAGGCTGTTTGGAGGAAGCTTCCAAATGTACAGGAAGATGTGCTTGTGAATTGAGATTAGGTCCCAACTCTCTCATATGTGGTAATCCTCAAATCCCCATGACTGCTCGTTGTATTCCATGTGCTAAAAACTCAGAAAGGCATTTTTTCTTGATTTAGCTTGAGATAAGGATAATGCATTAAATCCTTTCAGCTTCATTGCACATGACTTTCTCAGCTACTTTTGAAGAGCTAAAGAGGTACTTTAAAGACTTGCAGTACCTGGCCTTGCTCCCATGTCAGCATAAGCTTTTCCCTGAGGCTTGCTCTTCGTGCCTCTAAAGCAGGATGTTCTGGTTGCAGAATCCTACCCCAAGAAGTCGGGGAGCTTAAATGAAGTGAGTGACCCAGAAGATGACCTGACAGACTCCCAGAAAACTAGCAAGCTGTCTGAGATATACTCCACCACAATTCCAAGTGTGGACAATACTGTGGAGTCCTGGGATGGCTCTGCCATTGATGCTGGGTATGGAAGCCAAGGTAAGGGTTTTATTTTCTTAGGGGTCTCTGCTCTGTCTGGGTCTTGTCTCTGAACAGGAGCCAAAGCCTGTGGCCTGACCACATTTATATGGCCTATTGCTTCCAGAAAGGAACAGAATACATTTCAGAACGCACTCAAGTGGTGCTTTGAATTGGTGTATCTCTTTAGGCTTTTATTGGCACATTTGTTCTGGTTTATATGGCATCACACTGTTCTCATAATTTTCAAAACCATTACAGCACTTTATAATTCTCATAATCAGAGACAGTATTCACTGGCCATATGTTTTACAGAGTATTTGGTCCATAGCTTACTTTTATTTCTCCAGAGAGGCCTTGTAGGACATAATAATCCTCTTCAGGATGTTTTAAAATCCACTAGAATGTCTTGTGACTAGAAGCACTTGCTTAACAAAATAATTAAGGTAATACTACAAGAAAGTATCTCTCTCTAGTGAGTGATCAGATGAACACAGCTCTTCAAGGTCAGGTTTATTCAGCTGTAGCTTCTAGCAGATGTGAAACTGGAGTAGAGGATACTCTATGGGAATATATTTTTACTTGGAGAAAAGCCCTGGAAAATAGTTATACCAGTTCAGATTTAGTGATGTAAGCTAGCATTAGCCCGTGTTGAAACAAACCAAAATCCTGAATCAATGCACAACAGGAAACTGGTGGAAAGGCTCCTGTCCAGAGCAGAATGTGAAAGCAGGGAGGGATGCTGCCTGGTGCTGCTGCAAAGTGTGAGTGTGCTGGGCTCACTGCACTCTGGCTGAGTTCAAAGGACAGCACTGCCCAGGTGTCTCTTTCCCCATCCCTCTGTCTTCCTTCAGCCTCTCTTCATCTGAAGTCTTAATTAGGGAGCCCAGTTGGGACTGGAGGCTTCATTAAGGAGGAATCCCCTGGCCTTCACAATGCTGCAATCCTTCTCCATCTAATTGAATGTTAACACAAGTTGGACACTGGGAAGTGATTGCTTTGCCGGTAAATTGAGAACAAGTAATTGAGCACAGCACCCCAGGGAGCCGGGCTGGTGCCAGGCTGCCCAAGATCCACACACTGCAACTTTGCTTCAGGGGCTCTCTTGTCTTCCCTGCTAATTGCATTTGGCTGCATGGTGGTGCAGTGGTGCTGGCTGGGAAGGGGGTGCTGGAAGGTAGGGAGAAGGGCTTGGATGGTTGCCCATGGGATGGCACAGAAGGCAGGGTGCAGGGAAACCTGTGAATCAAAGAGCTTAGAGGTTGGGGATTACACCCGAAATGGAGAACTACAGATCAAGCTCTGCAGCCTTGTAGACTTTTAGGTTTGTCCACAGCAGTAGGAGATTGCTCAATGAAGGATTTTGGCAGGGAAGCTGTGCTGGGCCTGGTGGGAACATGCCACCAGGTGGCTCTGAATCCCAGGGATCCCACCCTTCTCCCTGGAAGGAGGAGGTGAATCTATAATGACTCCTCCAAGTGACTGCTCTGGACACGTGCCCCTGTGCCCAGCCCAGACCTGCTGCCCACCCTCTGCAGGGACCTGCATCCAGGGCCCCTGTCCTGCACTGGTAGGCAGTGAGTGCTTCCCACTGCTGGAAGATGTTGGCAAGCAATTTTCCTGGGGCTTTCTGCAGAGTAGTCTAACCTTTAAAAACACACAGAGGAAACAATCAGTTGAATGCAATAACAGGCCTTGGCATTTTCAGAGAAAGTGTTGGCATTGTCTTTGGGTATTTCCAGTGCTCTTAGCAGTTTAGGACATCAAGTCTCCCTTAATTACATGTTTCTCCATTACTTCTTCCTGTTTGCTTGGCACAGTGTGTGATGGGAGCATATGGTGCTTCTTGGAAAGGCTCTGAGGATTTCTCTGAAACACTGAATGGGCAGTAGGAGGTGGGCAGGAGACTCAGGAGATTTATTTCTACTGCAGATGGGCACTGACACTGCTGAGGAATGGTCTGTTTTGGAAGTTTTCTGTTTAGGCATCTTCTCATGAGACTTGAGGATCTTGTGACTTGGTAGTGATGGATTTTCATCTGTGGAGTAATACACTGCAGTATGGAAAAGTCCATGGGGGCAGATGTAGTGAAACTTGTCTGATTTCATACTAACAGTCTATATTGATCTCCTGTCAAATGTGATATAGATGAGCCTCCTCTGCTCTCAAGCCAGCAGAGCTTTTCATCCTATTCCTTGCTTTTCACACACACGTCCCTGAAGCAGCTTCCTGTATCTGCACCAGCTGATCCCAAAGGCATGGGAATTCTGAGAGAACTGACTGGCAGCTCTTAGGATAAGAGCTGATTTTTCCTTATCACCACCACTGAGGGAAGCTTGTCAGGATCTTCCCTTTGTCCTTTGAAGAACTTGTATTTAAAGGTGACTGATTCAACTACATAATTTCTGCTGGGGTCAATGTGGAAACAGGAGCTATTAACCACAGCTGGCACTGGCTGGAGGCAGGATCTGCATCTGTGTGTATGTGTACTCCCAGGTCTGGGGATCCCAGACCCACACCATAAAACTACTGGGAAGCAGGGGAAAAAAGGAGAAATGGGGCATCCCATGTCAAAATCCTGAGAAGCTGCTTTGGTTAAAGCCAGAAGAGGCTGGAAGAACTGCTTTTGGATGACTGAGATGGAAAGTGTACAGTCCGTGTGATCTCACTTTTGGGACCTAGGGAAGGAGGCTCTTCTGGCTCTGCAAGTCCTACTCCATTTGGGGTTTCTGACCAGGTATTGCCCTCTCTCTTCCTCCACTCCTTCTGGCTTCCCTAGGTACCTACATACCCCAGGCTGCTGGCATAGCCCTCCATCCACACGAGTGGAGACACAGCAGGCAGAAGAGCAGCACCCCTCCAGCAGACCCCAGGAAAAGCTACCCCTACATGGATGGAAGCTTCAGTGAAGATGACTGGGACAAGTCCAGCAGGTACGGAGAGGTGGGAGGAGGATGGAGGTGTTTGGAGTGTCAAGGCACAGGGACAGGGGGACATGGGAATGTGATGGAGTGGCCAGTAATGTCCCACTTGGCATCAGGGAGCTGTGGGGAAGGATGCTGGTGGTGCACCAGCTGTGTTGGGCCACCTTCCCATTGCCAGGTTACCCTGAGTGTAGCTGTGTGACAGCTCTGCCATGGCCAGGTGACATTTTGTGTCTGGAGTTAGGGTGGTCTCAGCTGCATGGACCACAGGTTCCTACCATGTTTCTTACTCCTACCATGTAAAGGCTGCAGTATTTTTGTAGCTTAGGTGTAATAAATAGACATGGTCAGGGCTGTCCCTCTATGTGTTGGCCAGGCTTTTTTGAGTAGGGATGCAGCTTCACACCGGCTCAGTGCCACAAAGCAAAAGAGGCCAACCAAACCCTTGGAGGACCAGTGCGATGTTGCATATCCATGTTAAAATCTACCAAAACTTTGGCTGGATTCTTTCTCCATCACACTTTGACTCTTCCAACACTTCAAAAAAAACTGTACTCGGTGGACATGGTCAAATTAATCCCCAGTTCAGTCAGCATGGGGAAAATGCTGTGACACCTCCTGAGTTCAGGGAGGCAGCTGTAGCTGCCCTGTGCTTTGGGTGGAAATCCTGCTGGATCTGCCTTGGCCACAGGCTGCCCCTCACTAAGCCACACATAATGGAAATGCCCCATTGCTTCAAAACTTCCTTCCCCTCAACATCCTCCAGAGTCCCCACAGTTGTGTGTGTCGTGTTGTTACTGTCGGTTCTTTTTTCTCCTACCTTTTTTCCTTAACTTTTGTTTGTCCAAACAAAACCCTTAGAACATCTCATGGCCATTTCCACCTATTTAAAGACGATCAAGCTGGCAGGAAGGCTGGCAGCGCTGGAGACTTTGTTCTTGTTTTGCCTCTCAGCAAGAGCCAGCTCACAGAGGTCACTGCTCCCTCCCGGCGAGGCTGCTGGCAGCTGGAGTTGGCAGATCTGAGCCCTCGAAACCCCCGTGTCCCTAATGAGGACACCAAGCCCTGATGTCAAAGTGCAAGTGAGATGGTTCATGCTGCTGAGCCCTCTTTATTAAAGAGAAAAACAAACCCTGACAGCCTTTAGCCTGGAAGAACCTGCTGACCCAGTGATGTGGGAGCCCATTCTAATTCATCTGTGTCCTGGATGTGTTTGTGTATTGCTGCTCTGAGAGGCAAGATTGGTAACTAGAAGGGACATTTGCCTCTTTGGGGACCTGGGAGCAGAGGAAGGAAATGAGTAAGGGGAAAAAATAAAAAAATTCCTTTTTGGGGGAAATTTTGGTTTGTTTTTATAAAGTCTTGCTGGGTGTTTATTTGACCTTTCTGCCTGGCATAAAGGCTACTGTCCTTTAAAAGCTGATGAAAGATAGGGGGTGAATTTAAAATACAATAAGCCATGTCATGTACTGCTCTCTTCAGGAAGTCCATGATCCCACAAGGAGCAAAAGGGTGTGTGAGTGAGTTTCTGCCTGCTACAGACTCCCATTTAAACCAGTGGATCAAAGGGAAAGTGTGTGCTAAAGACTTTGCAGTTGTTAAACATCTGGAAAAACAAAAATGGGTCATTATATATTTAATGGAGGCCAAGCTCTCTGTGACATGTTCTCAAGTAAAATGTTTTGACTTTATTGAGTGGCTCTGGTGGATGAGTATCCCTTCCTGTCTGTGGAGCTGAAGACCATTAAACCATGCAAGATACTACCACAAGGTGCAGAGCTGGAGCATCATCCATGCAGCTCCTTATAAGATATGTATAAGATGCATTAGGGCTGCTCCAATATCACTGTCCCCTTGGGGCTCTTCCCATGACTCATTAATGGGTTTATTGTGGTCTTGATTTAACACCACAGAGAGTTTCCTTCAAGAGGCTCCTGTTAAACAGAACACTGGTGGTCTGAGTTTTGCAGTCTGGTGTTCAGTAAGCAGTGTCCAGCATCACCTGCTTTTTTGTTCAGAGGATTTCGCCATGTTTAATTGCTGTTTGATTTAGAGATATGACAGTTGACCCTGGCTTGTGGTCAGAGATAAAAAGTGCTGCAGCTGCCAAGGTGGGGAATTGCAGAACTCCCAGCACACAGTGGTCACGTTAATGTGTGTTTGTACCAGCTTGAGAGAGGTTCTCTCTAACCTTACTCTCTGTTGTAGACAGAACTGGTGGCAAACTTTACACAGCTGTAAGTGCCAAGACTGTTATACAGCAAAAAAAAGAGAGACCTCTTGAAAGTAACAGCTCAGTTCCCTGGCCATCCCAAAGCAAATGAAACTCGGTTTGTATGGGTTGTACATGACACTGTTGGTACTGCTGGCTGTAGTGTGCGTTTGCTTGTCCAGCCCAGGGCAGTCATTTTTATATACATCTTTGCATTATTTACTCTCATAGAGACCTAATGTATTTATCATTTTCTCACCATGTCTGTTACCCTCTGTGTTTTTCTCTCTCTTCTCAGGTGTTCTGTGTCTCAGATCTGAGCTCTATCCCATCAGCCTTTGTACTAACAGTCTCTGAGGCTCCTGGTTTACCCATAATGCATCCTTTTTTCTTTCACTTCTCTATTTCACCAAAAGGTCTTCCTAAACCTACAATCTTCCTACAGGCACTTTTTAATTTACCCTTTGAACTTTGACATTACTACACCAACTTAATGCTTCCTTTGAAGGACACTTGCCCCGTTAGTAAATGCATGGAGGTCTCGTATGTGGACTCTTATTTGAAAAGTTCATATTGTTTGCTTTTGTATATGAAGATTCTTCAAGTCTGCTTTTACTGGTGAGACACTTGCTGTAGCCTTGCAGCTTTCACCCTGCTGCAGAAGAGTGCTGACAATATTTGGTTCCTACGTTACAACAGATACCCCAACCGCCAAAATGGCCTTGAGACCACTCATGAGGACAATTTTTGGCGTGTTTTTGGAGAAGCTTTGGAGGATTTGGAAACATGCGGCCAGTCTGAACTTTTGAGGGAGATTGAGGTAAATCACTTTCTGAATTCGTTGCTGACCTGACTGTTTTGCTATTTCCATAAATGTTAGACCGTTTCCCCAGATGTTTCTTGCCCATAACATCCCTGAGCTGCCAGTGGTGTGAAGGGTTTGGGTTTAATTCTTGTCAGGCTTTGTGCTAATGGGTAACTCTGCCTCACTAGACATCTGCTTGTGTGTGCTCTTTCCCTGAGCCCATGTCTTGCCTGCCAGGAACTCCACACCCTTTTCACGAACTGTTGCTGGCCAGTAATCTTCACATGACTGTTGGCAAGCCTTCCCCATGCAGTGGTAAATCCTCTGCTTGGAAAGATATTGTCTCTCCAAAGCACTTGAAGGCCAAGCAAGAGGAGCCTGACAGGCCCCCATTGGGACTGGAGCTTGGCTTACTTCAAGTGCCGACAGACACACGTACCTTGCATTCAGCTGTCACTCTGCCGGAAACTTTCAGTGAAATAGGTGATTGGAAGCTTTTCAGCCAGCCTTCCCCATGGAAAAATCTGAGAAAGTAATTGCTTCCTGCAGAAATAAAGGTGTTTCCTCTCTTCACAAACCACTTTCTCTTTTCTTTATCCAAAATGCTTTAGAGGTCATGTTATTGTGTCCGGTTATAGGATGAGGAGCCTGGATTTCTAAGTCATGGGATGCAAATAAAGGGCCCCCTTGAGACTGTGAGCAGCAGGAAGCAAACCTGCCTGGCAGGATGGGGCCTGTGCTGCTCCCTTCCCTAGTTCAGCTCCCACAGCCTGAACAAAGGAGCAGGACCCCATAGGACCATCTCTCCCTGTGCCCTCCAGAGGACTGGGGGGAGCTCTCTGGATCATGCCCTCCATCACTCCCAGTGGGACTGGTTTTCTGTACACTTGCATATTGCGGAGGCCTCAGAGAAAAAAAGGCAACTTCTGACTAATTGAAGGTCGAAGAGGAAAGTCCTGCTTTGGTTTGTATTGTGACAAGGGACTTGCTAATTGTTCTTTCCTCCTTGATCCTTAGCAACTGTAAGTGGAGGAGGAAATCTCAATTAAATTTATTGTGCTGAAGCATGGAATGCTGTTTTTATTATCCTAACTGCTTAAGAAAATGCTGACTTAAAAAATCCCACAACACACTCAAAATCCCAAATCCTCAGCCCTCTCAGACTATAACTTTTTCCCTTGATCATGTATTTCCTGGATCTGAATGTATTTAGAAATGAGTTTAGGCAGCTGTTCTCAGCCTTTCTGAACAGCAGTTGTTGACTGCTCAAGAGAAAGTGCCTCTCTAAAATGATGCATAAATATTTCTTTTCTGCTGGTATTTAAATACAAAAGACAGGATTTGTTGGACTCTCATTTGTTTTCCAGGGATCTGTGGTGCAATTGCTGTTTTATGCTGTTTGGAGCTTGATAGTTATAGAAATGTTTTTAAACATTTAAAGGAATCTTACTTAAAGCTGAGCACCTCCAGGGTTTCTGTGTATTAAGCATGTTTCTAGAATATTTTGCAAGTTTTGAGGACAGAAGGGAAGTGCTCTAGTTTTAGCAGGAATCTGTTGGGTTCAACTCCCCTTTTATCAAATCCAAAATACTACTGATCCTTTCCTCCCTCTCCATGTGCTCAGCTTTTGTGAAGTGTGCTGTGGGATGTGCAGAGCTCATTGGGGCCTTTGCTATATTGCAGCTTTCTTAGCCCCACCACTCAGCCTCCTGTGATTTTATGACCATTAGAGATTTGATTTGTTTGTATTTTTTTTTAAAAAGGCCCTTCATACTTTGATTTTAAATAAGAAGAGGAGTCATGCAAGGTGACCCCTGATAGTCCAGAAACAGGTTCACACACAGTCAGAATCCAATTCCAGGCTATGAGTATGGGAAGAAACAGGCTTTTTCCAGTAAAGTGTGTGTCTCTGCTTTGCTTTGAGGGCAGCTAAGACATGGGAAAAAATAATGCAGAGCAGCCACAGGCTGGAGAAGTCTGGAGTTGCCGTTTTTGCTGCACTAAACCTAAAGCTTATGGAAAACTTTAGGAAATTGCTTATGATGCTGCAAGGAGGATTTAAATGCCGTGAAGATGGAGAAGGAGCCCAGTGCTGTTGGGTCCTGGTTGGTTGGGTGTTTGCAGCCTGTGGGAGAGGGCAGTGGCATGGTGTGCACAGACCTTTGTGTTCTCCCTGGCTCTGCAGAGCTGGGACAGCTCAGCACATCACCCTGGGGGCTGAGGCTACCAGAGGGCAGTGACCAAATGTACCCTGGCTGGCTGTGCTGTTGTTTGTTAGTCTGCCTTTCAAGTATGTGGTAAGTCAGTGTCCTTCCATGTAACAGGTATTTGAGTTTTGCCCAAACTTGAGCTGATCAAGTCATGTGTGAAGACCTGAAAAGTACAGAGATGAAAGGTTTTCTGTACTTTATCCAACCCTTTTTAGGATAACGTGGGTAGTGCTGGCATTTTCCTACTGCTACCATAATTCATTTTATTTGCCTTTGTTCCACCTTGGAGCAAAGAGCTGGAGGGTCTTGATTAGAGATTTAGTTGCATGATATTTCCCCTGTGCACAGGAGCAATTGCTCTTTGACTTGCCACATTTAGTGTTGAAGAATTTTTCTGCCTGCTCCATACCTTTCCTTTAATTTCTTCTACCTTTAGACATTTATTGGCACTGCAGACCCTTTGAACTTGAACTTTGAAATTACAGGTTTCATTACACTGTTCAAATGGACTCTGTAACCTGGAGCCAGCTGAGGTTCCACAGACTGGATTCTTGACTCCTTCGTTAACTTTGATCAACATAATCTCATTAGTGAAAAGCATTGCCAAATGGAGTCCAGTCTGCTCAGGGGCATCTTTTAATGGATGCTATCAAGGATGACCAGGCTTAAATACTACTTAATTTCATATTTTTAACTCAATTTTGCTCAGTTACAGCTCCTATTTACTGATAGATAAAATCCTAATTTTTGTGCTGAATTGCCCTTAGTGGAGTCCAAGGCATTGGCTCCCCTGGGCCATTGCCAGCACTGTGTGATGCTGGAGAAGAGTTGCAGCCTGCAGAGGTAGCCTGGAGAGCCAGGCTGACACTGGCTCCTCTGGGAGCTCCCTGAGAATGGTGTATTCATCCTCCTTGACTCAAGATGGTTCATGCACAAGATGAGGCCTGCCTGGCCCAGTTGGTGTAGAAGGGCTCATGGAAAAATAATTCAGTGCTTCACAAATGCTTCCTTCTGAGATTAGCTCCCTGTTGGGGTGGGGGTGGAGAGCTCAAAGTGGCTCAGCCATAGACCTGGAAGCAAGCTGCCAAGGTCTGGGAAAGGCTCTTACAGCCAACAGGAAGAGCTTCTTGGTGTTTATTTTCTGGATAATGGGAGCAGTGGTGCCACCGTGTTGTCCGTGGCGCTTTGGTGGCCGCGTGGTCCCGCTCTTGCTGCTGCTGACTCAGCAGAGTGACGCTGTGCCCTCGCCCTGCAGGCGTCCATCATGACAGGGAGCGTGCACAACCTGGGCTTGGAGGGCAGCAAGCTGCTCCTGGACTCTGTCAACCCCTCGGGAATGAGCCCGCTGAGGAAAGCCAGCTCCAGCTGCATGGACGGACAGACGGAGGGCAGCAGCTCCCCTGCCAAGAAGAACGAGAGGAACCTGGACATGAAGAAGATGGAGAAGGAGATGCAGGAAATCATGTCCCCGACCCCCCTTGAGTTTCACAAGGTTTGTGTCGCCAAGGGTGGGTGCAACTGTGGCACTGCAGTAGCTCAGTGGTTAAAGCTCCAGAACCTTTGCAACCTTGTAAGAAATCTGCTTTGCTCAGAGGGACCCCCAGAAACTGTTCCTTGTTAAAGCTGGCCCTCACCAAGGTCTGCCGCAAAGGTTTCCAGAAGGTCAGATTAAGATGAAGTAGCCCTTTCAGAAGAGTAATTGCATTTAGCTGCCATCATTCAGCAGGGTTCAAACCTGGGCTTTGCTGTTTCTCTTTATGTATAAGATTTCCAGGTCCTTGTGTTTTGGCATTTGTTAATTGGTGCTACAGATAAAAGTGAGAGAGCTCAAAGTATGGCCCCCTGGAGACCCATCAGCTCTTTTCTTGTGGTACACTCCATTTAGTAGGCCACTTCTCAAATAAAAACTACTTCCCTCTGCTTCCACTCCACTTCAGTGATGGGATACTGGTTTGATTTCAGCATCCAGCTGAATGTAGCCAGTTTAACCATTGTGCAAGGCAATGGTAATTAGGAAAAGTAATTAACTGTAGAAGCTGCTGATGTAGAATGCAAGCAGGGAAGGGAGCTGGAGAGGTTTCAAAAATTTGATTGCCTCTTTCTTTCCTAATGTGACTTCAGAATGAAACCTGCAGTTATGCTAGCTGGAAAAAACAACTTTTTCATGTTTGATCTGCTTTTGCCCTTCAGGGCATGGCAAATGTGTCTTTAAATAAAACTCCTGGGTACCTAAAGGAGAAGAGCTATGTAATAAGGCATGTTATAGGGTGACTCTTCATTCTGCTGGAGCATCTGGTGTTGGCTGTGTTTGGAAATGAGGGTGAGACCAGGTGGGATGCTCCTGTGTGTCATCCTGAGCATTGTCCTTCCCCAGGACTGCAGATCCATGAGGCTCACCCAGTCTGGAGCACAGGCATGGTAGAGATTCACTCCCAGCCCATGGGAGGCAAGGGGAGATTTTGGCAGTGTTGGGGAATCAGTTGTCCCTGGTTCCCAGTGTTACACCATGATAAAACACTTCCAGCAGCGCTCCTCTCCTTTGGGCAAGGCCAAAACATGACATGCCCAAGGGAAGGATGATAAGGTTGCCCATTTCTTGTCCTCAGAGCGTCAGCACTTACTGATACGAATTTTGTGAAAATAACTTGTAGATAATATGGAGAATTTTAGATGTTCCTGCTGAATGATGTATTAAAAATGAGCTGTCTTCACATTTGACTCACTACATTAAAAATTCCCAGCAAACATGTTGATTTTTCACGTGCTGGTCTGGCACACCCAGAGGATACACAGCATAACCTGAGCCAGGGAAGGCGATGCTCTATTACAAACACTTGTTTGCTGCTCTTTGGGTGAAACATGAGTGCTGTCTGTATTACACTGCCTGTGTTTCCTTCCACATCCAAGAATGAGGGACTGTCATGGGGTTGGTTTTATGCCAGTCACCAAAGCAATTCTCCTGTGGTGATGGTGTCAGGTAAATAAGGCTCAGTCTGTGTTATCTGCCCAGGCTAAAAAAAGCCTGCCCAGGAGACCCAGAGCAGAACTGCTGTAGGTCTGCACACATAACTCCTGCTGCTCCCATCCTGGCAACCCTCTACATCACCTCCTTACTCTGCTGCATTGAAACCTGCTTCTTCTCTTTCTGCCTCTGCAGATGACACTCCACAAAGACCCGGAGAGCGAAGACTTTGGATTCAGTTTGTCGGATGGCCTGCTAGAAAAAGGTGTCTATGTAAATATGGTCCGTCCGGATGGGCCAGCAGATCAGTGTGGCCTCAAGCCATATGACAGAGTGCTTCAGGTAATAAATGCAAAATGCAGTTCTGGAGGCTGGGACGGAGTGAATGAGTGGCTGAGAGGAAGAGAGAAGTGAGACCCGTCCATGGCAGCACTAACTTTAATGAAAGGTAATAGTTAGCCAACTAGGTTGGCTCTTAGCCACCAACACTCAATGGGACCTGTGTTTTATAATAAGAAATCACTAGGTATACCTTCAGGTGGTACCCCAGGTGGTACTCCTGGGTTACACTGGTCCAGAGCACAGTCTGTTCTGGCACTGGCCTTTTTGAGCTTGGACAGCTCAAAACAAGCAAAAAGCTGTGTTGCTTCCTTTCCTCACCCTCAATCCTACTCCTAGTTTTTGGATGAACCAGACTGCATTGACCAATATGTGTTCCTGTGAAGCCCCTTGTGGAATTAAGTGAAGTTCATGAAGTTCTGTGCATGCCTTTGACAACTAGAAAAGTTTTCTAGGAAACACATCCTTCAAGCAAGGTATTTTTTTATGGATATTTTTCTTTGAAAAATACTTCATCTGAAATAGCTGATGCAGAACAGAATAAAAACTCTGATCAAGAGCACAGTCTGTAATAAATGTGCCCTGGGAATATCGACTACTGGAGGGACAGAAAAAGCCTGGTGAGTTTTGGAGATTGGAGAGAAGCTCTGTGTGGATGAAAACCAACTGTTTTAGTTTTGAGGCAACTCAAACAGCAACTGAAGGAAGTGCAACCTCTGTGGAAAAATTGCTACCATTTGGAAATGCAGATATTGTGACCATATTTGGAAACACTCAGATGTTTAGTTTTACTAATTTCTAGGTGGGGGTTCTTAGCAGTCGGATTAGAGCCAATACTTTATGTACATCAGGTAACTGGAGGACTGGCAGCACTGTGGGGAACCTTGTTTAAGCTTGTTATGGTCTCTCGCCAGTTGGCTGCTATACAATTATTCCTTCTCAGCTTCAAATAAAAGATGGTGCAAGAATGAACAAGAAGCTAATTAGGCTCTGGGCTGCCTTTCTGTTCAGTGTTGGATGTGCTGCTTTTTGTGAGTGCCAAGTGCTCTGGGAGGTGTGCCCAAAATCCTAAACAGAGTGGCATGGAGACTTTGGACACCCTTTTTCCACACGCTGTGCCGCACAGCTCACACCCACGGGCACACGAGGTGCTGCCGTCACGTTCTCATGTGGAGCTGGGAATGAGGGACTGCAGACCTGCTCCAGGTGACTCCCCTCAAGAAGTGCAGAGCTGCATTGCTGAGGATGCTGCACAGTGCTGCTGATTGTGGGCACGATGATGTGCCCAAAGGCCATGGAAACACCTCGTCCCTGCTGTCACAGACCCTCTGCCTCTTGGCTGCATGGATGAACTGAAGCATGGCGTTGCACTAGGGGCCCTTCTGCACTGGAGCTGCCTGGCTGGCATAGAGCAGGGGTAGAACAAGCTTGTGGTTTATCTTTCCTTGTTCACAAGTGGGTTAGAAATTGTCCCTCTGCTGTAAGGGGCAGTACTCTGTGTGGACACTGGCTGGGGTGGGGGGACACTGCTGCTTTCACAGCACTGTGGGCATGCATTAATTCTGGGAAGGGGCTTGGGATGGAAGGGTTGTATGGAGCCAAATACCCAGCCCATACCCAGCCCTTACCCAGAGAAGGAAGGAACCCCTGGCCCAGGGTAATGTTCACTCCAAAGGCATATGGGAAATTGCTTTTCCCCTTTCCTTTTCCCCTTCCCATCCCTGTGCTGTTTGCCACCCTTGTCTGTCCCAGAGCTGTCATGGCACCAAGCCCAAGTGTTCTAGTTGCTGTAGGTGAGAGAGCTGGGGTGGTTTCTCCAGATGACCCAGCCTAGAAATGTTCTTGAAGGTCTGCAAGAGCCAGCAAAAACTGCTTTCACAGTTGAACCCTAGAGAGGGAATTTGCAGCTGCCTCCTGAGCCCGCATGAAATGTGTCCAGACTCTGTGAAATGAAGGATATAAATGGGGAGAGAGGAAGAAGAAATTGTTTGGTATAGTCTGGGTTTACCTCTGGCTGAGTTGGAAAATGGTTGCCAGAAGCCTCACGCTTTCATTTGTTTTCTATGTGCTGGATACTTGGCACCACAAATTTAAGGCCAGTAAAAGCCATTATAGCAAAAAAATAATGGAAAATGGCAACTTTTTTTCTACAGGCTTGAACAGGAGAAGTGGTTTTGAGCCCTGCAGTGTTTAATACTTGTAATATTTCCCCAGGCACTGAGGGTCAGGGTTCATTCCTGTCCAGACTTTTCCCCCCTTCCTCTATCAGTTACTGCATCGTTCCTCAGCTAAGCATGGCTGCTCATTCTGAAGGGGTGCTTCTGCTCTTCTCCATTGTGAACCTAGAATCAGGGACCCACAAGAGTTGTGTATTATTTTCCAGCTGGGGTTTAGCACTTATCTTGCATTTGCTAACTAACAAACATGATCTTTCTGTTGTTCCTTCCCCTGGCATGTCCTAAATCCATCCTGGCAGGTAAACCACGTCCGAACGAGAGACTTTGACTGCTGTCTGGCCGTTCCCTTGATTTCAGAGGCTGGAGATAAGCTGGACCTTGTGATTAGCCGGAACCCCTTGGCACTGGCTGCCAATGCTCCCTCGGAGGGGAACAGAGAGCTCCTGGCACAGGTGCCCCGCAGCGCCGAGGTCAAGGCGAGTGTCCAGACGCTCTGAGCAGCAGGAGCAGAGCAGATGATGCCTCTGCTGAGCTCTTGTGGTATTTGGGGTGTTTTTTCTGATTTTTTGCACTGGTATTTGTAAATGCTCTGTGTACCATAACCTGAAAGTGGGGAGGTGGGTCTCCAGTGAGCCTGTAGACCGCCAAATATTGCTGGGAAGGTCAGAGCTGGGTGTGCGTCTGGGGCTGTGGCAGCGATGGCAGCAGGACAAACTGCCAACAGAAGGAAGGAGCATCCACAGCCATCCCCCATGGCAGGGCTGTGCTTCTGCCATCGAGTGTTCAGGGTCCTGCCTCCGACATCCTCCTCACCCTGAAAGGCCTTGGCCATCCTACAAACACACATGGTGCTATTATGTTCTTTGTTTGCTCAGTTACTCACACACAGCAAGACTGAAATGCCTTTCCTTTTATGTTGTGCCCAGCTCCATCCTTTCAACACTCCTGGCAAATCAATTCCTGCAGCCCCTTGCACTCCCAGTGCAGGGCTGTGGGGAGAGCCAGTTAAAAGACACTTCAAAATGTGCTTGAGAGTGGCTAAATGCAATTCTTGTGCAAAAACTGGTATTTGCAGCTGTCTCCTGCCAGCCCTATCCACACTGTCCCCTAGGTCTGGCTCACCCCGTAGTAGGATTAGGCACCTTGTGTGGCTGATTCCCATGAGCAGTGTTGTTACCTGTGCTCAGTAGTGACTACAGAGTAGGGGCCATACCCAAGGCTGAAAGCCCTGAGGTACCTGCCTTGTTTGTCTGACCTTACAGAGATGTCTTGCTTGCAAACCTGTCCTGTGTCTGGAATTAAATAGCAGAATAGTGGAATTCCCAGGGCTGCCCCTGATGGTTTGGATCAATGAAACCTTGCTGTCTCCCCTGAGACAGAGGAATGACAAGCCCTTGGTTGGGTGGGGTTGTGTCCTGTGTCCCTGTGGGCTGGGTGGTGTGTGCCCCTTTGCCTGTTGCTGGCCTCTTGTAGCTCTGTGGTCGCTCCCCTCCTGCCCGAGAGCCCCGGCCCTGCATGGCAGAGGGCCTGTGGCAGAGGGGCTGTGATGTTTGCATTGCCTGCCCTGTTTCCCATATTAGCACTTTATGATGATGTCCCTGTCCTGGTGGCAGCGTGCAGCTTCTCTTTCCCTTTTGGCCTGGGCCATGGAGTCCAAGAGCTCCCTCCATCACACACACACCCCTGTTCCCTGCCTGCCCTTCCAGTTCCTCCATCCCCAGCTGCACCCAGGGGTGTGTGGAGGGAGCTGGGTGGGTGTACAGCTCGTGTGTGTCACTTTGCTGAGCCAGGACTTGTCCCTGCACTGTCTGTCCCCTCCAGCCCCTGGGACAGCACAAATCCAGGTGTTCCTTCCAGGCATGGCCCCACCCAGCTCTTTGTCGTTGTAGCCATTTTCTCTTTGAGTATGCAATATCCCATACCATTGCTGCCACAGCTAGATAATGTGCCATAATTGATACTGTGGAGCATTGACAGTGCGGCCGAAAGTGTTTTTATATGCAATATTCTGAGCAGTGGAAGCTCACTGGGGCTTCTCATAGGTTTTTAATGAAGACTTTTATTAAAGGCTTTAAAAAAAAAAAAAAGGAGGAAGAAGAAAAACTTGGTCCTTGTATCCCTTCCTATGCATTTTGAATGATATGAAGATGAAATGCATTACTTAAATGTGTATTTTTATCCATATATTAGAGTGTATTCCTTGTAAAGTATTTTTATATGCTAATTTTCTTATGTATCTATGAAAGCACAATATTTAAAAGTACAGCATTTCAAAGAATATTTTAGTCCTGTTTTGGACCTATTTGTAAATCTCTGTATTTAAATGGGATTGGAATGACTTTGACTTTTTTTAAAATTAAATAAAAGCAAATGAAATGCATTTATTTTGGTTTGTGTTGCTTGCTGCTGAAGGATGATAGTGAGGCAATGCTTTGCTTCCAGCCCCATTTTATCTTGCCAGGGGACATTTTGTCAGACACTTTGGAGGACAAGGGGGAGGCCATGCAGAGGGTTTTGCTGGGATGCCACTGTTTGTAGGGCTACCCGTGTTGTCCCTTCCCACTCACCATAAGCAGCAGAACTTGGGTTGTTCCCTTCCCTGTGCCCATGGAGATAATTTTGCTGTGGTTATTAACAGAAAGAGCTGGAGATGCTCATGCATGTGGTTCCAGCACTGCTTGCAGCTTTTCCACACGGGGAATCTTGGCTCAAAGCTGAGCTGCTCCGTGACAAAACACTGACGCAGCAAAGCACGTGGCAGCCGTGACGTGGCAGCGTTTGCAAAGCTGTGGTTAATCCCTGGGGATGGGTTAGAGAACTCCTGGAGAATGATGTGCTGGCAGGAGATGTCCCATCTGGTGCTCAGAACCCTGCAGCTCCAGCGGGGTGCCTTGGGGATCTGGATTTGGTAGCCAAATCACCCCACCTCTGAAACCAGACATCCCGAGGAATGACTGCCATGAACGCACAACACAGCTCTTGTGTCCTTGCATTGAGGATTTGTTCCCTCTGCTCCAGTGTGGGCAGCACAGGCTGGAATGTTCCCTGGGTAAGGCCATAGGGAGTCTGCTCACCAGCAGAGAGAGGCTGAGCTGGGTTTTACAACCCTTCATGGCCAAGTGGGTAATGCAGAATTTTCAGAGACTGAGCAGGGTCTCAGGGAATCATTGCCATCCCACTTAGACTGGGGAATCATTGCCACATAAACACCCCTTATCTGCCATCTCTGGCTGCTCTCTGGGGGTGAACACCTCAGAACAGGGCCCTGCACAGAGGCCTTGCCAAACCTGGAGCCATCTGAGGCACAGGGGATGCAGGAGGCTGGGTGAGCACCCATGGAATGAGAGCTTCAGGGCTCAGTGTGTGTCCAGGGGTTCCCTGTGTGTCCCAAGGAAAGGTTAGAGCAGAGCTGCTCCCTGGGAAGTGCCTCAGTGGGCAGCACATCCTCTGCTGATGTCACTTCTCATCCCATGGGCCTTGGCTGATGGGAGCAGCTGCAGCCCTGGGCAGGTGATGGCCGCCAGGGCAGGTCCTTCAGTGCCCTTGTGGCACTTAATGACTTTTTAAATTTCCTGTTTATTTATTTTATGTTAACCTGAGACACACTGCAGTTGCTGTCTGTGCTCTTTTGAGCCTGCTTAGCCCAAGCATTGCAAGCTGTGCTAGTCAGAGGACAAACCCCTGAAAAAGTCCTCAATCACATCCAGCAAAATAACCAACCAAGCCAAAAAACCCCAACTAAAGACAGCTGTGGGACTGATCCTCGGCATGGGGTGCTGGAGGCTCAGCAGTGATACTCAAATGTTTTATTTTCACAAGGAGGAGCCACCTACATGTTGGTTTTTTCTTTCCCTACATCAAATCAGGACTTCAGGAATGAACACTGGTTTCACCTCCATCTGTTTGACTGAAGCCAAAGGGATCAAGAGGTCAGCGAGCTTTTAAAAAACAGTCCCATTCACTAGAAATATAAATGTTGGGATGGGTTTTTTTCCTTTCTTTTTCTTCCTATTGGGCTTTTCTGACATATTTGAACTCTCACAGTAGTGCCATGCATGGGCTGGGCACTGGCTGGTGAGAAATGGCATTTTTTGGCATCATTTGGTTTTTTGATTTTGTTTCTTATATCTTTGATGTATATTGCTGTGGGTTTTTTTTTTGTCACCCCTTTTTCTTTTGCTACTTATTAACTTGTGTCCCATTAATTTTTGCACTTTTACCCTTCTGACTCTCTCCCCATCCCACTGAATGAGGGGGCGAATGAGTGGCTGTGTGTGGGGCTGTGCGTGGGCCTGGGCTGCCAACTAGGGTGAAACCATGGCAGATATGAAGTTAGATAAATTTCATATATATATATATATATATATATATATATGTATATATATAGTTAGACATATTTCATGTATATATAGTATTTTATAAGGGCAAAAAACCCCACACCAACAACCCCAAAATAAGTTTAAAGGAAAAACTGAGCTACTCAAAGACCAAAAAAAAACCCCACCAACAGCATAGGTGGTTTATAAAGGAAAGTTTTATTTTCAGTTATAAGGTGATTACAAACTCATCTAAAAAAGCAAAGATGACTTAAAAATATCCATATACATTTTATTTATCTAAAAAGCAAAACAGAAACTGCAAAATACAAACATTTACCATATACACAAAGGCTATGGGGTTTTAGGATTAAATTACACTCCAGGGTTTTTTTTCAAATACAAATATTCCGTTTTGGAACACACAAAAATGTTTTAAAATGTTTTAAAAATATTTTTAAGGTTTTTTTTCTTTAAAAAAAGTTCAGATGACATTTTCAAGGAGGCTATCATCGCCCTCGCCTCCTCGCTGCATGTGCTACTCATTATCACATTACTGTAGTCACAGTTGCTAGGAATTTAAATAATTAAAAAAACACCACTGTTTTTTAGCCAAACACATCAAACAAGATGGATCACCTCTTACAATGTGAATTCCCTGGCAACATTATCAGGTAACAATCACAACATTACACTGGAGAAAAATAACATCCTATTGAACAACGAGCACTTCAGAACAGTACTGGGATGCTGCAGTGCTGAGAGACCAGCGCTGGCTTCCAGGACAGGAGCAGGTCATGAACTGACTCAACTTGCCCCCTCAGGTTTTGTTTGTTTTATCAGCCTCTCAACATAATTTTGCCACTGTTTGGTTTTTTTTTAAAAATTTTTTTTCTTTATATATTGAAAAAAAATTTCAACTCTTTCTAACATCTCAGCTGCAGAAGCAGGTACATTTAGGAACAGTGCGTGTCCTGCTCACTGTGCTACAGGGCTGAAGCCTTCCCCCACAAATGCACACACACAGAGCACGTGCACAGCTCCTTAGCATCATTGAGTTTTTGCTTTTTTTTTTTTTTTAATTAGCTTTATTTTTCCCATTATTTCTTCTGATTTCTCAAGTCAGGCCACCTTTTCCCTGTGCTGCAAATGTAAAAGTGAGCAGCACCATTCTGCTGTGCACTGCAGAGCCACAGGGAACAAGCCTCAGCCTCCCAAACTTGCCTCTTTAAAATTATCTTCAATTTACTTTACTCCTGAACTCGTGGTAACTAAATTCTGACACTTCTACTGATTATTTCAAATGAGGACACAGCAGCAATACAAAAAGGCTGTGTCTGCCATTCAATTGCCCAACATTACCAGCAGGGTCAGGCTCTTTTCCAGGCACAAACCCTGCCACCAAGGTTTTCCATCTTTGATGGGCATGGGTGGGTGATTTGTTTTCCTAAAGTTTTCAGCCTGCAAAATTTTGAGCTTGTCCCTGTTTTCTGGTGAAATGGTGTCTCAAGCTATTTCTGCTCTTTTTTTAGGACATGGGTAAACTGAAATCACCAATTCCCAGTGACAACTGGAAAAAAAAACCACACATAGAATGTGACTTTTTCTGTTTATTTTTAATAGAAACAAACAAATTGAGATTTTTGTTTTTTCTGGAGAAGCACTGTCCATGTACACATTTCTTTTGGGCTGGCAGAAAAGAGCCACAATCTGGTGGAGGGTGTGGGGCTGGTTATATTCAGGCAGTTTTCCAGTGGATGCTGGTGCTGGTTATATTCAAGTCTCTCTTGAGCAATCTTTCCCATAGACTCAAATTGACTGCTAACACCATAAGAAATTTTTTGTGACTAAAATATGGAGCTCAGGGCACCTCTTTTGCACAAGTTCAAGGGTTTTTTAAATGTCAAGTGTCACCAAATCAACTAAATACTTTGTTTCTTAAGCCTATTTTTGATTATAAGAAATAAAACAAGCTACCAGGGTCTGACAGTTCCTGACCTTTGCTCATGCAAATATACAAATACACAACTACACGTCAATCCTAACCACAAGGCTTTGGATGCTGATTTTGGAGAAAACAAGTCCAGGGCAGCTGCCTGAACCCACACCACACCCAACCTCCCATGCCAGGAGCCATGTGGTGCCTACAAGGAGCCAGGAGAGCTTACAAATCAAACCTTAAGGCTTCTTTGGAGGGCCATGGTCCAGGATTTTGTTATGACTTTCCCTCTTCCACCACCCCCATTTAGGAAAGACCATTTGGACACCCTGGCAGGTTGGCTCTTTGCAGGCAAGTGGTGTCTAAACCTCCTCAATCCTCATCCTGAACAGCTTGGCAAGATTTACACACATGATTTGCAGCCTAGGAATAGAAGCAATGTCCCCACTGTGTGCGTGCATATGAGGGTGGAAGATTTCATCTACTAGTCTACTTAAACACAGATTTATTTTTATTCTTTTTACTGAAAGTGAGCAACTTCCATTGAATCTCCTTGGAAATGATGTCAGGGTCATCTTTCTTCCAAGTGTACTTGAGCTGCTTAACTAACTTGTCCACTGCATTCAATGCACAGCTTATTTAACATCTTATATACATCATGCCTCCACGAGTGATCCTGCAGGGACCACAAGACATGGAAGCTAATTATCAGTTATTCAAAAGTGTTCAAATCCTTCTCCCACAGCTGGAAGTTTGCCAGTGATGCAACAAGTGGGAGCTTTGAACCCAAAAGTGAAAGCACAACCTCAACAAAACAGAAAGTCTCCTTAAGCAAATAAAAACAGACCAGGAGGAGACTTGGAAAAGATCTATTGAATGGAGATGTCCATGTGTCTTCAGATCTATGTGAGTTATCTAACGCTGAGACAAAGAAGAGGAACCAGGAGGATCTGCAGCTGGGAAAGGAGGATGAGCACAGGAAAGAGCTGCAGGAGGTGCTGTCCTGGCGGCGGCAACAAAAGCTCTGCTGATGTTCTTGGGCTTCTCTTGGCATTACAGAATGTTTTTAAATATAGCAGCAGCTATATTTTTCCCCCCTTCTTTTTCTCATTTTCTCCTCTCCTCAAGAACAGCAGTGAAAATCAATTTTGCTGAGCTGTTTCAGCAGATCACACCTAACTCCCTCCACCCCACTGCTGCTGCTGCGGGGTGGCCACCAGCACTGCTCTAGATGGCAAATACAGCTGCCAGGCTTCTGTATTTTCATTTACAACACAAGAACAAATCCATTGTGGACCTACTATCTCAAACTTGAAAGAGGACTTTTCTAAGTGTGTGGAACTGTTTGGACCAGATGAAAAGGAAAGCTATAGATGAGAAGGAAAAATAGAATAATAACAACAACAACAATAAAAAACCAGTTCTATTTATGAAATCATACTGTTTAAACACTGAGATACAGACTACTGGTAAAGTCCCTTAGAATAGATACTCAGAGAGATCATCACTAGTGACAGGTGAACTGAAAAGGTTTGGAAAATTGAGAAAAATAAGAAATAGATCAGAAAAATCTCAAGGGGAAATGTTCCCCTTTGCATTTCTACTATCTCTTGATTTCAGTTCAGCTGGAAATAAATACTGCTGAAACTCTGCTGTTTTCAAGCCCAGAAGACCCCATGAATACAAAGGTACATGCAACATGAAAAGGTGTGCGTGTTGTCTTGGTTTATGCTGGCTTAAATCTCAGGGATCTGGTTCTAAAGATCTCATGCCAAAACTGCACTGTTTTCCCAGATCCAAACCAGTTCATCTATAACTAGTCATGATGCTTTAACACAGAGTTCCTCATTTACACAAAACAGGTAAAATACGTCATAAGAGTAACAAGTAAATATTGGAAAAAAATCAGTTGTCTTTGCAGTCAAAATAGGTAGAAAACACAAACATTTTTTTAAAAATTATGTTTTAATAAATTTGGCAGAGGATCATGTTGAAATGCAAATTAATCACCAAGAAAAGTTTAGAAATCTGATAAAATTGTTAGGTAAAAACCCCAAACTGTAAAAATGCAAATGTGCTCGCTGGAACTCAAACTCCAGATAAAACAAGAATTAAGTACATTTTTTTTTTTTTTTTTTTGTTGGGGAAGGGAGGAGGGGAGAGGGGAACTGTTTTCCAGAAGCAATGATTTCTTGTCTCTTGGTGAGTCCCAGCCCTCCCTTGCAGGGAGCACAGCAGGGCCAGGGAAGCTGACACAGAGAATCTTCAGTGAGGTTGTTGCATATGTGCGAGACCTTTCCCTTGGAACATGGAAGCGACTGATTTGAATGGCACAGTTTGTACTGAAATGGGGCTGGGTTCTGTTCTCTGCTGGTTGTATTTTGAAAGGTGTAGTATTATTCCTCTGGTTCTTCCCACTGAGGCACTCTCCACAACATGGGAGATGCCTGAACACCCAGCTGACTCGCTGGAGACATCGCTGATGTAGCCAAACCATTTTTTTCCCTAACTAAAGCTTGTCTCAGCTCTATAGCACAACACTAATGTGCAAACTATATAACCTCAAACACAGTTGTATGACAATGTAGATATATAAAAAAGAAATAAATCAAGCATCAGTGTTTCATCTGTACTCACAAAAAACATTAATTTAGACCCTCCCTAACCTTCTACTTCCTCTTCACCCATGTCTGTTTACTGCAGACACTGACTGTAACTCAAAAATGAGAGTCCAAGCTAAAGCCCACTAAGAGAGTGGTTTTGGTTACATTTCCTTGCCTTTGATTGTTAAAAAATAAAATTGCTGCATGCGTATTTCTGTATTTTGATGACACTCACTGGCACTCAGAATTCCTTCTGTAACCTTGGGTGGTTTCTGCTACCAGCCCAGCAGGTGTCATTTAGATGTTTGCCATCTCCAGCTGTGCAAAAGTTTCCTTCAGAACTCTCATAATACAGCAATGAGAAAAAAGAAAACACAATTCTACCATGGCTGGTTTTGTTGCTGCAACTCAGCTCTCTGTTGTAAAAGTATCTACAAATTCAAACTAGAAAGATTTGGAAGTTTGAATGCAC
This sequence comes from Zonotrichia albicollis, assembly GCF_047830755.1. Lineage (NCBI taxonomy): Eukaryota > Metazoa > Chordata > Aves > Passeriformes > Passerellidae > Zonotrichia > Zonotrichia albicollis. The sequence continues at coordinate 9,546,204 of NC_133830.1, forward strand.
CGATGTTTTTCTTTAAAAATTAATAATTAATAATTATTTTGGTCCATCTCTTAGTTTTAAATCTCCCTGTTTCTGTTACAGGGAAACCAACAAGTTAAGAAATGTTTGTGCTGCTGTGGCCAGTTAGCACATGGGACAAGAAAAAATGAAATAAAGCTACTGTGTAGGAATGTTAAGAACTGTTTATGTTCCTGTTTAAATAAGTGACAACCTCTGCCTTGACAGACTAAGCTTACAACAGAATAAGCAGATACAAACTCTGCTTTTATCAAGTATTTCTTCTAAATACCTCTGGAAAGACTACCTGTGGTATCAAAGAAAAAACCTCTCTCCCTCTAATACAATGCCCACGTGACAAGGCTGAGCTTTGCCAGAGAATCCGTTCCCAGCACAACCTGCTCAAGTTAAAAAAAAAAAAAAGAAAAAACCTCAAAAATAATAAAAAGGCTTTTGTCCTTGTTTTGGACAGTTTTCAGGACAGAAACATTCACCTGCATTACATGAACTGGAACCCCCATTCCTATACTCCTTGTAGGGGTTTCTCTTCACTTCCCAGTCTCACCTGGAATGGTGCCCAATTCCTTCTGACCAACACAAAATATTTCAGTGTTATGTGTTCCCTTTGCTTTAATTTAAATTCCAAAGAGCCCTGTCTCTTCAGCAGATAAAAATCATAAATATGTTTGCCACCCTCCAGCCCCCTTAAAAATAAAATAAAATAGAATAAAATAAAGTAAAATAAAATAAAATCATGGGTTAATCCAATGATGAGCAAGGAGAATGGGGCCTCCAGGTCCACTACTGCTATTTAGTAACATGGGACAAGGGACTCACTTAGTCCTTTTGTCTGTTCCTCCAACAGCAATGACCTCTCTCCCCCAAATAAATAAATAAAGCAAATCCTGGTTACTGGACTTGGAAAAGCATTTTTGAGATACATGGATGAAAAGCACCTGTTTGCTGTGTGATATTATTATCATCATTACTATTATTATTAACATGTCTGTTATCAATACCAGTTACACCAGGTGAGGGGTTTAGTTCCTCCTGTCAGGGATGATCTGGTTTGTGTTCACCTCTGGACGGTCAGAGTCCAGAAGTGATTCCTTTATTTTCCTGCCCAAACCAAAGTCCAAATGAGCAAGCAAACACCTTAAGAGCAGGTGCTGCTTTCCCCCCTTGGTTGCTCTGTGCTCATCCCTGCTGCCCTGGGGACAGGTTGCCCTCCCAGTTTGCAGAATTCAAGTTTACACCAGTGCCACCACACCAAAATACGGTTTGCTGGAAAACTCAGGAGCAGGTACCCAACCTCCCTGCTCACACACAAACAGCAGGCATTTCACTTATGTTAAAAAAAAATCTCAAAAATTTTAAAAACAACAACAACAAAAAACTGAACCATGCCAAATCCTGCAAACGCCTTCCCCAAGTTCTCTTCAGTTGGTGTGACAGGGTGCCAGTGCTGTCCCTGGGAGGTACAGCCACAATACTGTTCACATCCAGCTTCTCTGCATCCCTTGCAAACTCTCCACTCCAGCTGTTTGGTTATATCCTCACCCAGGGACTGCACTAAACAAAACTGTCCCCACTCCCTGAAGTGACCCTGACACCTGTCGTTTACCACAGTTGAACCAGAGGGTGGAAATACTACACCTTTGAAAATTCTCTTAAAACAGCATTGTTTAAAAAAATGTAACTCTCAACAGAGCTCCTTTTGTGTGTTCTGTAGATTACCCTGCTCCCAACCATACCAGCACCTAAAATTGCTTTCTGAGACTTGAATGTATTGCTGGCAAGACAATCAATTCAAGTGGTAAGGTGTATAATATTTAGAGATAAAGATATATATATTTAAAAAAACCCAATAATAGTAAATTCTTGTAATATGTCTAGTCTGATATGAAAGCTCTCCCTCTACAGAGAGACGTCTGCTGTGATTACCTTACAAAATATTAAAAAAAAAAAACACACACAAAAAATAACTTTCTCTGTGAGAAATAAAAATAAATCCTAGTGCAAATATAAAGCTCTGTAAACCTGGTCCTATGAGAATCTATGGTTAGTAAACGGCAGTTAAAGCAGGTTTATCCTCTCACAGAGAGAGCTCACATCATGGTTTCCACAATGATATGAGTTGGCTTGATCAATCCGCCATTCGAAGTTCCATTGGGGCAGAAGGGGGTGCCACTCTCCGTCTCCTTGGACCATCGATTCACCTCCTTGGGGGCAGCCACCGCCTTTATCCTCTGCAGGAGAGAAGGAGAGCATGAGTGAGAGGAGCACAAAACCTCTGTGGAAAGCACAGGTGAGAGGAGAAGGAGGCCTCTGAAGAAAGCAGAGGGGAGAGGAGCACAAAACCTCTGTAGAGAGCAGGAGGGAGATGAGTAGAAGGCCTCTGAGGAAAGCACAGGTGAGAGGAGCAGAAAACCTCCAAGAAAGCACAGGTGAGATGAGCAGAAAACCTCTGTGGAGAACAGAGGTGAGATGAGCACAAAATCTCTAAGGAAAGCTGAAGGGAGATGAGCAGGAGGCCTCTGAGGAAAGCAGAGGAGAGATGAACAGGAGGCCTCTGAGGAAAGCAGAGGAGAGATGAGCAGGAGGCCTCTGAGGAAAGCAGAGGAGAGATGAGCAGGAGGCCTCTGAGGAAAGCAGACCCCTTCTCAGAGCAGAAACCCTCTGAGGAGAGCAGACGGGAGATGAGCAGAAGGCCTCTGTGTCTCCACGTGCAGGACATTCCAAGGACAGGGATGGTGCTATGGGAGATGTGTGGCTCTGTAGGGATGTGGGGATCTGTGGAGCCTTCAGCTCCTGCTCAGCTGCAGAGCCTGACTCGAGGCAGGGAAGTCAGACAGGATCTTTACCCAGCTCCTGCACACTGGGCTTTCAGCGCTGTAAATGGTGTCCTCATCCCTCATTTAGAAACAGCTCTGCCTCTCAGCCCAGCCCTCACTGCCAAGTGGCAACTTCTGTCCTACATCTCAGTTCACAAAGGAAGAACTGAATGGCATCTGACCAGTGTTTACTCTCTTTCCTTTCCTAACATGGGCTTTGAGCAGTGTTTTGGCTACTTTTAGACTTGTCTCTTATGGTGACAATGGTGACAATGAAGGCAGGAAAATGAACACTTATGCCCTTGGCCACAGCTGAAAAAGGCCATTAACACTTGGACGAAAACAAATGCAAATGTTTGTGCTCTGGGATGTTTGGGTTTAGTATTTTTTTAATTCTATTCTATTTTTTCCTAACCCAAAGTGTCCCACTTTCTTCTCCAAGAATACCCTGAGCTGCATTTCAGAACAAACTTGTTAGACAAAAAGAAAACTAATCTGAAAACTTTGAAGAGAACTGCAAAGTTTCATGCTTGCACAGCCTCTAAAAACTTTACACTGCAAGAAAAAAAAAATTACAGGAGCCCAGACTGAACTGCAGAAGGCAGTATTTCCTGCAAATCCAAACCTGAGGGAATCTGCACTGAGTCTAAATCAGACATAAAGCTTTCCAAATACCAGGGCAATCTGGATCCAGTTTCTCAGTTTGAAATAAAATACACAAATTAAAAAAGCTAAAACATGAAGCCCTCTGTCAAGTGGTTTTGACTTTTATTTAGTCCCCCCCAGTGAAGACCATTCCTGAGAGCCACACAATCCACAGGTGTATCTGAATTTCCTTGAAATTCAATGAGTTCTCACACGACCAGGTTTGACTCAGGTCTCTCTCTTTATCTTGCTTTCCTAGCAATTTTCAGGATGGTGCTTCTGTGTCCCTGGGGACTGGAGAAGAGAAACCTGAGACTCAGATACACCCCAGTCTTTGAATGTTTGTCTGCACGTGGAGGTAATGATTTGCCAAGCTGGAAGCTGCACAAGTGGGACATGAGTAAAATCACTTGGTGTTTATCTGGGGACAGAAGGCTTTGTGTTTGTTCTCTTTCTACTGTTTGCCCAGAGGACAGGTGATCTTTAACAGCCTTATTTGCCTTACCTGGGCAAGGTGGCAGATTTCCAAGCATTACTTTGTAAAAAACACAACAAGTTAAAGCTCCCTTTCTCCTCTAGACAGACAATTGGTTGTTCTTACCTCAATGAGTGACCCATCTGACCGAATGATGCGGATGACCATCACCATAGGGATGCAGATCATGGAGGAAAGGGCAAGAACCCAGCCCAGGCCAATTGCCCAGTCTGGGTATGTGTAGACCTTGTTGTAGGTCAGTGGTTTATACTTGGCCAAAGAAAAGATAAAGCACCCCTGTGGATGAGAAAGGAAAACAAAGTGAGGCTCAATTAATGCTTAAAGCAGCAGGGCTGTGGTGCAACCACTGGCCCTGAGGCAGACAGGCAGTGAATGGCAGAGCCATGGTACTGATGGATACCATAAGTACTTTAAACCAATGGGGGAATTTTTCTTCCATTTCAATCATTGGAAGAGCATCTGCAACTGCTTATTGCATCTGCTGTGTGATGACAGAGTGCTATGAGATGGTGCTGAACAGCTGCAGTACACTGCCAATTCTTCAGGGCTCAACTATTTGCTGTACACTGCAAGATATTACCAGGATGTTCTTCCTACCCAATGAAGTACTTCAAGCCGAGGTCTGCCTCAGACTGCTAAAGTCTTTTTTATTGCAATGGCCTAGCAGTCGAATGTCTTAAAGTAGAGACTTCTCTTTGGAGAATTAGTTTTCTCTTCATGAATGTAGAATTTTGCCAATTCTAAGAAAAATCCACTTAAACGTAGCCAACTGCAATTCATGCAGGCACAGTAGAGACTAGAGAGCTGTCATGTCAGAAGCTGACATCTGAGAACATGATGTCTTTGAGAGGTATGTTCAAGCCTTCAGCTTCTCTTTGCAAATTGGCCTATGAATGCAACAGCCCTCCCTTGAAGAGAAGCAGCAAGAGGGGGCTTAGTACTGCCAAGTGCAAGACTTGAAAGAGCACAGGTCAGTACTCACCACGCAGAGAACTGGTGTGATCACAATCCAGCTCCACTTCATCCAGGGACCAGGTCTGTATCCAATCATATCCTCAATGGCATCATAAATATTATCAGCGCCTGGAAGAACCGAGCAAATGAAAGCTCTGTAAACACTCCAGGATTAAAGCTGCTCTCCCAGGCTCCCCAAGGGGTATTTAAAGGGAAGGTAAGAATGTCAGATCTATTCTTCAAATGCTTCCCACAGCTGTGAAGTCCAAGATGATTTTCTTGAAAAGCTCAAAGGTTGGGGGATCTCCCATCCCACTCTCCCCTCATTATTTGGCTGCAGGAGTGCAATGCTGATCTCTCCTGCCCCTATCTCCCCCTCTCCTCTCTCCAGACTCTCTGCACTTCCCAGAGGAATCACCATGGGAAACACCTGACAGCAAACAGTGCACCTGCTTCTACAGAAATCTGATTTTGTTTATTTTGCTTTTCTGAGGTGGTGGAATTCATGGAGAATCAGAGAAATAACCAGTCCTAGTCAGCACACATCTGATTATTGCCCAGACACAGCTCAGCCAGAGAGGCCACTGTCAGACCGCGGTGCTTGTCACTGCCAAAAGTAATGGGGCAGAATATACTTTCAGCTTTCTTTTTCTACTTTCTGTTTGGTTGGCCTGTCCCTGCAGACATTGCAGCTTTGAAAGGAAATTCTCTGAGAGACAAACAGAAATTTTCACGGCTGGCCACACTTTCAACTCTCACCTCTAAACGTAACACACAAAAACGCTTAATTGTGCCCTTATTAATTAGCAATGAAAGAATACTCATATTTTTTGTGGAAAAAACACTGGAGTTTGGATTCATCCCAGATGCAAATTTGTCTCCAAGGGGTCAGGGCAAATTTATATTAATGGCATGTGTCTGTTGCTGGGAAGAAGACTCTGGGGTAGCTGATGATTAAATATTTAGCTAGAAAAATTGTCAGTGACTCATCAAAAGTTATGAGATTAAAGGATTCTCACTTACCATAAACCCAGGCTACAGCAATACATTCAAAGAATGCAACCCACAAAAGGCATACACCACTAGCTGCATAGTAGTCAAAGAGTTGAAAAACATACATGCCACCCTGTAAAAGAGAGACACAGATGGTTAAGATCCAACAGGAAAAAACCCCAAGAATTCAGGCCCAGCCCCCAGTAACATCTACCAATATATCCCAATGACTCCTGTCCAACAAGAAGCAGCATCTAGCAAACAGGTAAGGTAAATATTTGGCGTTACCTTCCCCAGGGAATATGCATGTTTACTACAGGAATAACTCCAAACAAGACGATGATTAAACAAAATTAAGCCGCTTAATATAATCTACTGAGACACTTAAATCTTTCCTCCTTACAAGTATTTCAGGATGGGCATTTAAAGAAACAAATGCTTGCCTCCTAACATTAACACCTTAAAAAGACTAAAAATGAAGTCAGTTCATCAGGAGGGTCTTTATTTATTTATTGAGTGAAAGGGCTACTTTCATGAAAATAGTTCATTTTTTGTTTTATAACTCTGTTTATACTCTGCTGTTAGACTCTGCTCTTACAACACTGCACTTTCCCTTGAAAAACTGTGGGGCTTGGGCATCTTTGTTACAGGTGCTATTTTACCTCCCACAGTCATGCTCCTCCACTTGTTTTTAAAATCTGACTTGGATTTTATTTTGAAGATAAATATCACAACACTGGGGCATATCCCTGTCTTGTTTACACTAGAATAAACCAAGTGGAATTTAATTAATTCTAATCTGTGTAAGATAAAAATCTCTTTCCCTGCATGCCACTGGATGGGTTCTTAAAGTGCTCTGCTGAAGGTTTCCTCTATGTTTCATCATTTAGAACTAGATGTTAATACTCATAGTCATGCTGACTGGTACCTGAGATCAGATTGAATTTAATGAGGTTTCATGTTTCTGTTCCTGTGACTGAAAAGGGAAGGGACATGTAACTCCCATTCAAAATGCTTTCAGATCTAGGGATGAAAGATGCTCTGTCCATCTAAAAAGCACTTCTCCTCTGAGTCACTAATACTTTGCAGTCTCAGTCATAGCTAAAACTGGCCTGAAAATGGCTGAAGAAGAAGGCAATTTGCAGCACTGGTGCTACTTACCTCAGTCACCATAGTTAGTCCCAGAAGATAGCTAAGGAAACACACTATAGCGATGAAGATTTCCCGTCGGTAACCCTTCCTTAGGAAGGATGGGTGCAGATCAACTAATGACGTGATCTGTCCTTCAACTTCAACAAACTGCAGGGGGAAAACAACAGTGGAGAAATTACTTGAAGGTTACCATGCAGTTCATCCAGGCTCCTGCTTGAACAAACCCTCCCCAGCACTGTGCTCTGCACAGCTTTTGAAAAAGGAATAGAAACCATTCCTTTGTTACCCTGAGGTTGGAGCCTGGGGGTAGCTTTCAGGTTGGAACAAGTTTTCAGAATTTCTTTTCATTACCTAGAAGCCTTATGAGCTAAAAAGGGGCTCTGCAAATGCAAGCCACAAGGATGAAGGAGGCACTTATGTGCCTGATGACAGGAAGGCACTTATGTGGCTTTTATGCTGTCACTGTTCCAGATGAACACAGGATGTATGCTAGAGAAGAGGCAGAAGGAAAACACTCAAAAAAGTCCAAGCTAGGAGACTACCTCCCAGGCTTTTGCTGATGTACCAGGAAAACATTACAGATACCAGTTAGGTTAATTCCACAATTTGATATAAATCTGCTCTTGGGTTTGTTAGTGAAAATCCAGTCAAGGAAAAGCACACTGTGATGTGAAACAACACCTCTTCTTGACTGAACGTGTCCTTTGTGGAGCTGTGAGAGGAGTATCTCTGACTGAGGCTCTGGGTTCTTCTGCAGCAATAATGGAGCTGTTCATACAGTCCACATTCAGTGACCTGGCAAACTATTTGCACTTGTAAACCAAAAATGAAGGTCTGAATAAATGAGCTAAAAGTCTTTATCTCACTTCATGGTAACTGCATTTGAATAAAAGTTGAAAGTTAATTAAAAACCAGATCTTTTTGCACCTGGAGGAAAGCAACTACTGAACTTCCCCAAGTAAAATCATGGAAGGGATCTTTTGACTGATCTGTACTTTCAACCTGACAAGGTACAAAAGCACCAAGCTCACTGAAGACATGAGGATATGGATTGGAGGTATCCACCAAGGCTGCCTCTGTAGAAAAGATCTTCACTTTAAGTAGATACATCATATTAACTAATAACATGTCATGAGGAACCTAAGACAGAAGTTATTTCAGAAAAAGCTGCATTTTCCTACATGGGACCTCACTGCTCTTATAGCACCCAGAAATGCCCTATAACAACCCTACCCTATTTCCTGAAGTTCTATTTAGGAAACACAGACTGTTCTGCAAACAGATTTTGTCCTCCACCGAATTTTATTGCCTCCTGTCTTGCTACTTTGACTTCTGTAAAACTGGTTTTCTTTTTAAATGCAGCCCTTTCCTTTGAGCTGATTTGATCTGAAATTCTCTGGCATTCCAGAAACCTGCTTGACTGCACTCCAAAAAACCAGAGGGGTGGAGGAGAGAAATTAAGCGCTCCAATTAGTTTTAATCATTCTGCGCAGTGAGGAGCTTTTTAAAATTACTAGACAGCTTCCAATTTGCATAAGCATAGGGTTGCTGAACCACAGCATTGGCTACTTTCACATGTACTTAGGAGCAATTGAGAGTTGCTCAGTAGAGTTCAAAGATTAAGCCATAAAGAGCAATTTAGAGCAAATGAAATGAAAAAAAAAAGTCAGAGATTAAGTACACAACAACTGGGTAAAAATTCCATTTACAGAGCTCTCCTCATATGAGAGAGGAGAGAGCATTTAGGCTACAGAAATATTTCATCCATATATATATATATATATATATTTAATCTTAGTGACTTTACATTTGAATGCAGAAAATTTTGGCAATTTTGAATGTGTAATTAGTTACTTCATAATTCCTGGTCACCCATGTTTCCTTGTGAGTAGACTATCTAGAAATGATTTACAGGTTCCTTGGCAGTATTTAGTCCAACATTCCTACAAGTAACCACTGGGAAAAATAACCTAACTTCCTGACTGAACTTTCTGATTTTTTTCATGCTCACTAATTAATAGCAGCGTGTGCTATAAAATTAGTACAGCTGGAATCCGAGATGCTTTCTGGCCTGTCTGGAGGTACTGAATGCATGCTGCTGACGTGAAAGTCAGCAGGATCTCACATTGCTCAGCACCTCCAAGCCCAAGGCCACCAAAAAAGGCTGCAGCTTTGTCCTCTCACTGTTCTTGAAGCCACCCTGGATATACTGTACAAAACATTATGTGATTTTTTTGCACCTCATGCTGACTTTGCTTTTCTTTTTTGACACTTGGCAACCATCAAAACCCTTACTCCTAGTGGTTATTAATTGCTAGTTTTTAAATGATGGTGTATACACCCTGCAGGTGTTTGCAATGGCACAAAGGACTCTGCGGAGCAGACTACTGCAGTCCTTTATGTTTTAAAATGATTCAGCTTTTTTTCCAAAGTAAGAAAATACTGTGACCAAAATGGTGGTATTTTGTGGCTGGACAGGAGTGAAATAGTGAAATTTAGATTAGGGAGTACTGCCTTAGTGGGATAGACCCTACTAATCCTAGATGACAAAGATTTACTGAGCAACACAATATAATGAATCAACAGTTCTAGATTCATCAAGGGCAGCCCCTACACTAAAAAGCAACCCAGATGAATTCCTCTCAAGCAGCATTAGAGATTTTCTCTTGTTAATTCACGCCTGTAAAACCAGCTTTTCTCAGTGAGCAGTGCTGACACAGTAAGGCCCACATCCCTTATCCATTGTACTAACCTGGCTATCCAGTCCAAGCAACAGAAGCATAATAAAAAAAAGGATTGCCCAAAAGGTGGGCAGTGGCATCATGGACACAGCTTTTGGGTAGGCAATGAAGGCCAGGCCTGGACCTAGAGAAAGAGAAAATAGGGAGGGGGGAAGGGAAGGGAAGGGAAGAAAAGTAGTAAGTACCAGCTCTTTGGTAAAGGCAGCCACCCTCAAATTCAGGGATGCCTGGTTCCGTTCAGATAAATCCAAACGCAGCTGGGAGTACCAGAAATGAAAGAGTTTGGCTCTTTTATCTGAAATCGAAGCACGCATGACTACAGCAGAAACCAAGGGCAAACCCCCAAGGCCAGTGCTAACAGATCTCCAGTTTTAACATCTGTCTCAAACATGCCAATAATGGAGCTGTCCTACACCTGCCCTGCATGGACACAGGACAGACTTGGGGCCAGGGGACAAGGGGTGACCCAAGGGAATGGCAGAATCCCACTGCTAGCCCACATGGTCATGATGAAGATGATGATGATGAAACTCTTTTGCATGCAGGGAAGGGGACTCTGCTATAAACATTCCCTGAGATTTCCACTAATGCAACCACTGCCTCCCTCTGTATGCAACCTCCAAACCCTGCATGGCTTTTCTCAGCTGGGGTTTGCACTCCAAGGAGTTTGCTCCTTCTCTTCTGCAAACCCTCCCTGCTGCACTGAGTGGTCAGGCTACTCCTAATTTTATCAACTGAAATTTGAGAAAACTGCTGTTAGGAACTGCTGGGGTGTAAAATCACTCTGTGTAAAATTGCTTCCCCATGCTGTTACACCATCTGCCCCTATCCAGGTCAGCCTACATGGACCTGCCACGGTGACACTGAGCATGACCATCACCAGCCCCAAGTGCAGGATGGGCTGCAAGTGCAGGAGAGCAGCAGGGCTGGGGGCTGAGTGCCCAGGTTCTCTGCTCTGGAACCCAAAGTGCGGAGTGCTCCTCCCTAGGTGGGGTCTGGCCTGCCCTGTGAGCAGGTGTCACCTCATTTGTACCCACACATGGAGCACAGGTGCAGTGCTCCTCTCCAGAGGCACCCTCACCTGAAGCCAGGTGATATCAGCTGTCCCTTGTGAGAGCTTTTGTGGAGAGAGGAAGAGCCCTCCACCAGTGGGAGACAGGAATATTGGCAATTCTGCACTTATGGCAGGCTCTCAGAGGAGATGAAGAAATTTGGTGAGGCTGACAAAAAATTCTGAGGGCAGATTACAATTCAGAGTGAAACCAGGAATGCCTGGCTCATCTGCTTGTTTACTTTGAGGAGCCTTCAAAGTGCCAGTTTTCAAGTGGATTCATGCAATTTTCAATGGGAAAAGGAATTTTTTTTAAGGTGCTGCAGTGTGGGGCCAAAAAACATCTTATCTCTGGTCTGTACAGAAAAATCTCTAACACTGCTCTTCCTACCTCCCACTTTTCCTTTCCAACAGGAAAGATGGAAAAAGAAGCAAGAGAAAGAGGTAAAATGAGATGACTTTTTTTTTTCAAACTAAAGAAAGCTTTTAGTCACTGAAAATATTTGAACATAAATAAATACAAATTAGCCAACAATCAAACAACTAATTTTATTTTAATGAAACACAACTAAAATTTTATGCGACAGAGGATACCAAAAAATTGGTGAATGTCTCAAATTTTGGGGAGTTTTGCTTTTTTTCTCCTTAATTCAGTGGATACAGTAGATCCTCTCTGAGGGAGAGCTGCTAATAGATGGCATTTGCAGCTGATCTGTGCAATTGATGAGACAGATGTAAAACTGCTCTCCTCAAAATTTGCTGCAATTTGTATGCTTTGGCCAGTGAAACTGTTCTTGCACTGTGATACCAACTAATACCAAGTGCCCTGACCCCTGAGCTATATTTTGATTTTCTTTTGAAACTAAGTGTTGAAATATAAAAAGTCCATGTGAAAGAAAATGTTCCTGGCAAGCCCTCAACCGAAACATAAATAATCTAAAATTTGTATTTAATTTGAAACCCTGTTGTTTTGAAGAGTGTTTTGCAAAAGTGAAGCACTTGTGGCTGCTATTAAAAGCCAGTGAGCACTGCTATGATCCCAGCCCACGCACTGGCTGATTGCCATGGGCTGCTGTGGCATGGCTGGAGAGCTGCAGAGGCAGAGACCAGGCAGGCACCAGGAAACCCAAGGCACTTTGTCAGACAAGCTTAATCTGAATTTGTTTGCAAATGGAATTAAAAAAAAAAAAAAGAAAAAAAAAAGAAAAAAAGCAAATCTTGTGCTGGTGTAACAGTGCTACAAATTGCACGAAATTGCACGGGTGGTAAAGTATTTTTTCCAGCCAAACAGAGGCCACACAGATTAGACAGGACTAACTGTGGTTTTGTTGAGCCCCCACTGCTTTCCTCTCTATCTTTAAAAGAATTTCTAAAAAGAAAAAGAAGCTGTTTATTTAAAATCTGCCTTCACTCAGGAGTCAGAAGTCTGAGTTAACTGTTGAGTAAACCTGCAAAAGCCAGTGAAGGCCAGCAGTGACCAGCCCTGGCTGACAAGTGTGTCCCAGGCACATGGCACCTACACTGAATTTGGCACTGGGAAAAAATGTGGCCATAGGATTCTGCTGTCAGCAAATTTGCTGATGTTCCCGTGGATTTCAGGAGGGCAAACAAATGGTGTCATGGATAGGGCAGGAGGAATTTAACTCGCTGGGCAGAGATGGGGTCTCAGCCCTGCGGACAACATCTTCTGCCAAGAGCTGCAGCCAAGTGGCAGCACCTCTGCTTGCTTTTGCCTGACCCAGGGGAGCAGCTCTGACCTTGCACCGAAAGAAACCAAAAAAGGCAAGGCCAGAAAACAGAGGCTCAAGCACCTGCTGAATCCTCCTGCGCTGAGAAGCAGCAGAAAGGAAAACTTCTCCCAGAGCCCCATGCAGGTGCTGGGACACTCATCCCAGGGGGTCTTCAGTAGCTCTGCACTTACGTCTCTGAGAAAAGCAGCCAGAAAACACATGGGAGGTGGTTTGGATACTTTTGGATAATTTTAGTAGTGTTTACTGCCACGTAAAAATGACTTGGCCAAAGACCAGCAGTGATGGGCATCCATTGCATGGCGAGCCGGCTGCAATCTCTGGCCATCAGTGACATGGATTTAAATAAAGGAGTAGGCAACAAAATATGCAAAAAGAATCAAAAGCCGAGTTCAGAAACTAGTCTGTGCCCTTGCTGTCCCTATAATGAGTTATCAAACCCCTCCTTTTAAAAAATGCTTTTTGAGGTATTGGAAAAAGGCTATTTAAACACTAAGTGAATTAATTTGTGTTTAAAGATTACTTAACAATCCAGTGTTACTATAGAATTGTTTAATTCTAGAAATGTCAGGTGACAGAAATGTAGCTCTGCCTCTATCAGAGATATAATAATAAAAATTAGAATAAATATTGACTAGATAAAAACCTAATGTACAAATACTTAAAAATAGTACTCTTGGAATTGATCCACCTACATATAAATAAAAAATAGGCTATCTATGATTCATTTAATAGGATTATTCCCTTGCTTCCTGTTTCCAAACAAAGCAATCAACCTCCAATCCAAATAAGCATTATGGCCAAGATTGTTACTAATTGCACTTGCAAGAGCTATGCCAATTGCAGCCACCCAAGAATCCAGCGGTGCCATCAATGCCATTAGTTTTTCATTAGGTCTTGTGAAGTGAGACATTTTTCTTAAAGACCTAACTCCCAGAGCCATGTGATTAGAAGATATATTGACTTTTTCATTTTAACAGCATGTTTGCAGAGGAAAGCTTTCAAATTCTATGCAGGTGAATTAAATGTGCTCAAAAAATTAGAAAGAAATAGCAAAAGTGCACTCAGGTGACATTGTTATTACTAGAATCTGATTAGCTTTAAGCCTCATGGCTGTCAAGGCCTGATTCATTATTTTTCCACGGTAATTCCCAACTAATCTGTCTGTTCTATGTGAAAACACATGGTTACACCTGCCCTCATGGACTAGAAATGCACAGAGGAAAAATGTCATCTGTTTTGTTTGAGATACAGTCACAAGTTATGAGGATAGAGCTTCTACCTCTGCCTGTGCATAGGTGAATGTTAATGGGAAGGACACTTCTGGAATAAGGGAGGAATCTAAGTGTACATCAGATTTCAAAATGGACTTTGACAGTTCTGTCAACCTCACACTGAATCTACAGAGAACAAATGCAGGATTGCAACACCTAGAGTTCCTGCAGGTGAAATGGTCCACAAAACCCTGGAGATGGAGTTCTCCAACTTCTCTTGCCTTTCAGTGAGATTTGGGAATGTATGTGTGTGTGTCTCTTCAAAAGGCCAATGTACTGATCCTACTCTAGTGCTGTGAGCAAGCAACACTAAGCTATAAAGATACATAAACATGGACAATTTGAATTTGAAAGGAAATAAAGGTAGTCTGAAAAGAAGGATGGAATAAATTCTTGAATCAATGGCATTCTGGACTCTGGATAATGGTTTAGTTATCTTAGCTCTAATCTCAACTCAAATGGATTAGCACAATCTAGGAAATGTGTTTGCTTCCCTGTTAATCAAGACAGAGTAAACAGTACAACCCCAGCTAACCCTCACTGCTCTAGATTAAAGCCCAAATCAACAACGTGCTTATTTTTTCTGGCAATTATGGGAAACCTTGTTCTGTTTTATCGCTTAGATGTTAGCTGATTGGGTCTGCAGAACTTTGCTCACACGCTGGGCGGCAGTGCCCACCACCACTGCCACCAACACCATCGTACCTGACTCTGCCACATCAGCAATGTTCACCCCTTGCTCTTGTGCCATGAAGCCCAGGACGGAAAAAATTGCGAAGCCAGACACAAAACTGGTACCACTGTTCAGGCATCCCAGCAGCAAACAGTCCCTAAGTCACACATATGTCATGGAGCAAGTTAATTAAAAAAAAAATTAACCCATTGTCCCTACTTTATTTACATCATTTAGCTAAAACACTAAACCCCCTTAGATGGAAACTTGCCTATAGCAGTTGTATTTGTACTTGTTGTAGCTCCCCAGGGAAGTCATTGCTCCTAAGCAGATTGCATATGAGAAGAAGATTTGTGTCCCTGCATCTATCCAGACCTAAAGGGAAAGATAGAAATACTGTTATTACCAGCATTGTTGCATTGCAATAATCAACACAAACACACAGTTCAAACTAAGCAAAATCTACTAAATAATTGTTTCCATTGAGGGTGAGAGCTAAAGGACCAGGGAGACAGGGAAAGAGAACAACACATTCGCAAGTTTGGCTTTCACAAGGAAAAGAAAATTGTTAGCATCAGACCCCAGAAGAACACAACCTCTACAATAGTTCCTGTTTCCCCTCCCCAGAGAAGCTCAGTATTTCTAGTTTCTTAGTCATTCAGCTGATCCTTCCTGTTGGCACAACAATAAAAGTGTTCAGCGCAATAGGAAATGCAGAAGTATTTATAACATTGCTCATTTCTCTTGTAACTCATTTCAGTTAGAACCAGCCGACAGTCCTTAAACTGAGGATGTGAAAAGTTTGAGAAACAGGTTTGTGTATTTGTTGTGCTTATTTTTCTAGCTTTCTGGTTGTTTTTGTACCTGTTCAAATGCAAGATAAAAAGCCACAGGGGTGAGGGGAAAACAAGCAAAATACAATGCACTTTATAAGAGACATATCTGATCTTGGTCTCATGATTCTTTGTCCTGAGTACATTAAAAAAAACACATACAGAGTGAAATAACCATATACTATGAACTTCTTGGCTAGTAAATACATAGCAAGCTATCAAAACACATCCTCTGAATCCCATCTGTTCTTTTCTTTCTGCAAATTCAAGTCTGCTAACACCAGTGGAAACCACCAAGGAGTTTGAGGAAGTGTGAATGTAGCCTGAGGACCATTACCTCCTCCCTCCCACCATCACTTCCAGCACCTTGCTGAGAAGATTCAGGAGACTCCTGTCTCCTCAGGGAGATGCCTTTGCTAGACTGTGGGTGGGAGCCAGCCAGCTCACATGAACCTCCCCTACATTATCTGCTGACACTCTGGTTAGGGCTAAGAGTAGATCATAAACATGATAGGGTCCCATAAAAGAAGACTAAACCATAAAATATAATGTCTCCTGTGAAAAGGGTGTCTTGTAAAAGAGGACAAGACTAGACAAAGAACCAAATTTTCATGATGTTTCTTTCAATTACTTTTCCTACTTCACTCCTTTAGTGACCATTGGAGTTTTATTTTAACCTAATACTCATTAGAAAGCAGTAGCAAAGGCAGATGTTATTTCCTATCACCGTGACAAACATTTTACTATTTTCAAAGATCCCTTGTTTGCTTTTCTTTTTTTCATGGGGGAATATTGGACTTTTCATTTCTCACATGAACACTGCTGGCTGAAACAATTCTGATCTGCTCAAGTGTCCCATTCTTGCACTCCGTGAGCACAGACAGAATTTCTATCTATACAGAAAGAGTAAGCCTGGCTCCCACTAGCCTGGGCTAAGCAAGTAGTTCCTGTGCCTCAGAAAGCATTTTCTCCACCTTTGCATGGCTTTTCATTCTTCTGTAATTTCATTCAATTCTCTCCCAATCTCCTCCTCTTGAGCAGTGGGAGATAAGTGACACTGATACTCACAGTTGTTGCTTGTGGTTCCATCTGTGAAGCTCACGTGTCTTTCCTTTGAAACTAAAGACTATCCTCATTTAAAAAATGCATCTCCCTTACCTGACCAACAAGAAAGCTGAGATTGTATAACGGGACAGAGTCTACAGCCTCAGAGTCCTTTGACACAAAAAAAATACACACGCATACACACACAAACACACACATGGAAAGATGCATTAACACATTTAACAGTGACCTTCTCAAGCAGAGCTCTGGAAAATATAACCCAGCATTAAAGTTCATGCTATATTTGGACCTCTAAAGTCTGTGGAAAAAAAACTGATTGCCATTACATCACCATCACCCTCCACCATCCCCCTCTGCACAGGAAATCATCCTGCTCCCCACTCCTGGTTCTGTACCTGTGGGTCAGCTAACCGTGAGATATCAGGGTACAGATAAAACTTGATGCCTTCTGCAGCTCCAGGCAGGGTCACGCCACGGATGAGTAGAACAAGGAGCATGATGAATGGGAATGTGGCAGTGATGTACACCACCTGGAAATAAGAAAAGAAAAAAAAGGAACGTTTAGTCTGTGGCAGCCAAAGCTCCATAACCAAGAGAGGTCAAGCAATGGGAATTCAATGCCCCCTCATACCTAAAAAGGGTCTGACCTGAGTTTCTGTGTCTACTTTTAGTTTGGTGGTCTTTACTGCCTTAGGCCTGAAGGCATTGCATGAATCCCCCCAGAGGGCCCAGTTAATGTCACATCACTCAGACCTGATTTTATACAATTCATGACTTTTGTTCAAATTCTGCCTTTGTGTTTGTCCTCCTCACATGACAAGTGCACCTCTGCCAGGGAAGGGAAAAGGTTTACTTACTGAGGGCCCCTGAAACATTATTACCTCATTCTATATTGGAACTTTCAAACCTACAAATGACAAACTGTTTTGCAAGTTCTGCTGCTACCTCTGACCCTGCTGTGCAGCCCCACTGCTGCTCCTACAGTCAACCTCCCCAGGAACTGTGTTCAGAGGTGAAGGTCATTTTGTCCATGCTCCTGGTCTCCCTTCCTGTCTCCTTGAACACATCAAGCCCTTCAGGTTGGCATCAGCCTCCACAGTGGTAATTTCCAGTCCTATAACTTCATTCTTGCCCTTGCTGTCTATTCAGCAACATCATTACTGGAAACTAAGGCTCTATTCATCCAGTTTGAAAATATGTCTTCATTATCTTTAACCTCTATTCCCACTCTCTTTGAATAACAGCCTACTTCTTCTCTTCTTGTTATCTCCTCATTCATTTGATGAAAGAGCTCTTTGCTTTCATCTCCAGCACGAGGGTTAATTGAGCTTGCATTTGGACAGTTCTATCTTTAGACCCACACTTTTTGACCTCTAACATTTTGCTTTCTTTGCTCATCAGTGCTTTCTCTCATTTTTATATAACTGCTGTGTTACAGTCACTACTGTCCAAGAAAGGGCATTTTTCTTGGAGTCAGATGATTCCCCCAGGTAATTACGGTTTGCTGCCATGAGTTAAAATGCATTTTTATTTACCAGAATTTGCTTAACTACTACAAAGCTCCCAGGATGCTCCATTTTTCTTCATAAGTGTGTCCTCTGAGAATAAAGAGGAGAACTCAAACCCTGCATTGCCATAATAATTCACAGAGTGGGGTTGATTTCATAGAATGAAAGGAATTTTTTTCATACATGCCCTTTTAAATTATCTCTAAGTTTTCTTTGTATTTTCCACAAATAACATGTATTGCACATTAGTCTAGTTTCACCAAAATCAGGATAAAAGGAGGATTTCTGAACCTTCTTTTTTTTTTTAAACAAGCCAGGACTATGAAAAAATCAAAGTTTTCCTACCAAAAAAAAGTTTTGATGTATTTGCAGGAACCAAATGAACAATAACCCACAGAGAAGTCTTTGCACTGCAGGTAGAGGTTCTCTCACAATGCTGCAGGAATTTTTAAGATCAAGCACATTATCTGAAGCTTAAGCATAACTAATATTTTTCATCATGATTTTACATTTATTTGTCCAAAGCTTTACCAAAAGATTTGGAAACTACAGCTTCCCCCCACCCCCACCCTGCTCTCCAAAGAGCCATTAACACACTGGAAAGCAGGGAAGTGCTATAAACAACCCTCTACTAAAGTAAACTAGACTTTTCAAATAATTCAAGTCCTCCATTAGAGTTTACAGTTTACTTTTCTTTGACCCCAAAGTTAATGGAGCCACCCGGAGACTTCCCAATGGTTTTGCTGGTCTCTGGCTGCACAGCCGCACGAGCTCTGACGCCGCGGTGAGCAGAGAGAATTCCTACCAACCATCCTGCTTTAGAGAGAATTCCTACCAACCACCCTGCTCTAGAGAGAATTCCTACCAACCATCCTGCTCTAGAGAGAATTCCTACCAACCACCCTGCTTCAGAGGGAATTCCTACCAACCACCCTGCTCTAGAGAGAATTCCTACCAACCACCCTGCCTCAGACATGAGACTATTGTGCAGGATTTGCAGAGAACACGTTTTTAGATGTCTGATTTTAAAAGACCTGTTTTCAACCTTTTATTTTCATGGGGAGTGGAAATAGTACCACAGGGAGCTAGGAATGTCTCTCTGTGCTACCAGAGCCTTTTCTGAGCAGACACCAGGGTTGTGAAAGGTGCTGCAGAAATGTTCACTCTCACTCTGCTGCTGCAGGACATTTATTGCACCCATCTTTACCATAAAACTTGCATAATCTCCTCACTAAGTCACATCAGTCAGAGGGAATATAGAAACAAACATTTTTGTCAATGCATGCTTTACAGGTGTGGAAGCTGCTCTTCGGGGGAAAAGTGGAGGGAATCCAGGGCAAGGCACCAGCTTTTTAGAAAGGTCCATTGATAAAAACCACAGAAAGCAAGGCAGGAACTGCAGTAAAGCAAGGGGTTTAGTCAGCAGTGGAACTCATGAGGTCAGGCTTCCTACAAAGTTTTGTCTCCTGGCTGATGCTGCAGTGTGCCACAAGCTTAAACTGCTAAACGATGCTCTCTCTGCAGCTGAGGCACTTGGAATTTCTCCCCCTGACTTCTCTGGGGACTTATAAAAGATGAGTTCACACTGTGGCCTTTTTCTTACGAGGGGCACTAATGGGGTCACGTCCTTCCACCTAGTTGAGAATAAATGTGAGGAACTTAGTACCTTGAGATCCCTCCTTCTCTGTCAGACTTATTTGAACAGTGCCTCAAGCAACAGTTTTGAAAGCTAAGTATTACACAAACACAACAGCTTCAAAAACTTATGAAAATAGGTATAAAAACACTATTGAATGCAAGGAGCACTAGTATTATGCTGCACACCAAGTGACTGATGAAGATGAGCAGGATGCTCAGGATGCAACTGTTGTCCTTTACAAGAAAACATGATTGTGAAGAGCATGTGATGGGACCAAACCCACAAGCTATGTAGGATCTTTGTTAGTGACAATGCTCCTGAAGGAGTACCTAAGTTTAGCCTTCTGTGTCCCCACAGAGCTCTTCCGTAAGCAAGTGGCATTTCAAAACTGCTGTGCCTCCACAACACCCCTACCACAGCTCTGTTAACACCCATCCTGCTGCACTGGGATGAACTTGGCTGGAGGGAGAACACAGACACGCAGAGCAGAGCACCACCCACCACAGGCCTGAGACCTTCTGCACTCATGACATCTGCACTCAGACATCTCAGGGATGTTCATCCTCTGAGAGCCAAGGTGGGGCTCAATCTGTGCTTGCGTCTGCTCCTTGATGCCCTTCCAGTAGTGGCTACTTGACTCACAAGAATTTTGGACATTGATAATGACCTTCAAAAGTCAGTTGAATTCTCTTACTCAATGGAAAAATACAGTTTTTCCAGGAAATAGTGAATATCTTCTAGAACAGCATTACTTAGTATTCCTAACATCTCTAACTGCAATGATTTTAGAATGGGTAAAAGAGCACTTACCTTCCCAGTGGATTTGACTCCTTTCCAAATGCAGAAGAAACAAATCACCCAGACAAGGAGGAGACACAGTGCTAGATCCCACTTGATAATACCAATATCTTCAATCCCCGAGGACAAGCTCAGCACATTGCGCCTGAATATTTGAAAGGAAACAAACGAAAAGAGAGATGCAGGAGCTCAGTTGATGCAGACTCTGTTGTGATGGCTAAGAACACACGATGGTGTGCAGGGCAGCTGATGCACAGACAGATCTCTACTCTCAAAACACGTGCTAAGTCAGCGGCTTATGTGACCAAAGCTGTGTTTTGCAAACCTACATCTCCCTATGTCTGTGGGGCTCCTTAATTCAATATACTGAATTTAAAAACCTTCAGCTCTTTTTAGCAGCCTATGACCACCCCAATATGAGATGAAAGTATTTGCTTTCTTGGGGATCAAAGAACAGCTTGCCCCAGTGAAGCTGCCTTCACCCCAGGTAGTACACCCCATGTCTACATCATGGACACTTGCAGCTGACCTGTATCCACCTGTTTCTGCTCCTTTTCAGTTTATTAACAAGGCTGCCACGAGGAGGAAAGGGAAAAAGCAGTGCAGAGAAATGTCAGGCCATGCAGCTTTGCAGGGTGAAGGCTGGAGCCATTACCCTTCCCTTGGGGCCCCCCAAACAAACACTGCCCACGTGCTTCTGCCTGCCCTCAGCACCCCCAACACTGGGGTCTCATTTAGCTAACACCAGATTATTTGGGAAATTTTATTCCCTCACTTAGGTTAATAAATAAAAAGTAATTCATGAGCTGTGTTTTAAGGGAGCAACATCTAACCATTAAAAGAGTCTGATCCAGAGGGGAAATATTCATTAAGGCTTCTCTCTTTTTAAAATTCCCATGGCTTACCATTACATACTTAATTTAAACTAATTTTAAAATTATTTTATGCAACATTCACTGTCCTCACACACTGCAATGGCCTTGTCATACTCAATACTTCATTTGTCAAATATGTAAAAGAACAAACTGTTTCTTACTGTTCACTAAGCTAAAACTCTGCAAATGAACCTGGTAAACTCAGCAAGTTTTTTAGTCAAAGAAAAGTTTTGACCTCTATTACCAAAAAAAAAGCCTTGCCCCAAGACTACAGAAGAGAACTTGCTGCCTAACAAATTTTTTATTAATTATTAATTAAAATTTTCTTTCAGGCAGCTGTAAAAGTCAGGCAATTTCATTCACCAGAGTCAAGGAGAGCAGAGCCCCGAGCAGTCTGGGTCAGGCTCATGCGTGTGGCGTGCGCAGCTTTGCATGGGGATCCAGTACAAGACAGACCATGGTGGTTTGCCTTTCCCCTGAACTAATGAATTATTTTTTTTTTTTGCTATTACCATGGAAATAATAGTGAATGAAGTCACTGATGGAAAATCTGCAATTAGTTTTTGGAAAAAGCCCTGGATTGACCAGTTTAATAGGACTCCAGCCCGTGCCCATCTGTTTCTGCATCTCTGCTTGCCAAGCTCACTTGGATTACCTGTGTGACCGTGTTCTCACACCAAAAGCTTTCTTCTCTCTGAACGTGTGTCTATTTTGTTATGGAAAAGGACTAATGGCACCAGACAGGGTAAGTCTGCCCTAATCAGCACAGCTATTCAATAGTTATGAGAACTCCCTCAGTAATGAATATTTGGCATAAAGTTGCAGTCTTGCTTCACCTGAGTCTAAAGAAACAAAGGAAAATCCTGCTGTGCATATACAAAAGAAGAAAATACATTTATAAGATGAAAAAGTTCAGCCACAACCTTCTATGCCTTTTTAAAAAATAAATGGCAATTTTCCAAACAAAGGGGCAGTTCATATTAAAAAGGCAATCTATAGAGCTGGCTCTTGGGAAACAGTGAATAATTAACTGCAAATGCCTTTTGGAATAGGGAGCTTTATTAATGCATTCAGCTAAGACTTCTTTGCTTTTTACTGCAGAACTAAAAGCAAGTGACCATCTCTTCTAGACTTTGCCCAGCAATTCTTTCAGGATTTTTTGGAAGACACCCCAGTGGGTGACTCAGAGCCAGATACCTTGCTTTTCTATGCTTTTCTTGCTTATCCCATCCCACAAAGACTGACTTCCTCAAGGAATATGCTCAGAATTACTAGGGGAGATTCAGCATTACGATTCTTTTTTGACTTCTAGCCCTACATATTTTTGCAGAAGCACTCAGCATGGATATTTGACCCTGTAAATTCAAGTTCAGGAAGGAGCATGAGCTGGGCTATGCTGATAGCTCTTCAATCTTGTTACATAACCCCCAAGCTACTGAGATTCAGCCAAGCCCACTCAGCTACCTTCACACCATCACACACAGAGTTGTTAGTCATTCAGATTTATAGTCTGATGCTGTCATTAACTGTCACTCATTTATAATCAATGGGACAACAGGCTGGGGCTGAGTTTGTTATAAACAGGAGTTCTTGACCCTTGAACACTAATATGTTCTAGTGTGTGCAATATGGAAATGTAACAGGAGCTGTAACTAGCTCTACAACATAAACAAAAATAAAATGAAGAGAGTTATGCAATCCTTGGGGGATATTCCAGCTCATCAATCAAGTGAATGCTGACAGGACCTTTCAGACCAGGAAAGGTGAAGCGCCCTTTCATGTTGGATGGATAAGAATAATTAACACTTTTATTTTAATATTCTTCTGTTTGCACAGAAGAATATTAAAATGAGAATATTAAACAATTTAAAAGACTCTCACATTTGCTCCTCAAGGCAGAGACTGCTGCTCTAGATTTTGTTTAGCTTTTTGTGTTGCTCCCTTTAGGATTACATGCCATTAGCATGTGATGGTCTTTCTTGGGATTTGGACGAATAAAGTCTGCTGATTACCAAATATTTATAAACACTTGGCCAGCACCAGACAATCAGAGGTTTTGTTCAACCCTAATTACCCTATTACACTTATCCCTTATGTATTAATATGTGTGTAAGCCTGCAAGGTTTTGAACTTCAAAATAAAATCAGAAATAAGACCTGAAGCATGTGATACCAAGAGGTAAGTCTCCTCATATAAAGCCTGATTTTCTTAACCCCCTTTTATTGCTGCTCAAGCAAGCATGTGATTTGCACCAAACATTAATTCAAATGAACTGAAATGTCAGGCTGCACAGTATAGCCAGCCAGGCCGAGAAGTTCAACATGAAGAAGTTAATGCATCCATGTGGTCAATTATACCTGGGCAGCACTAGCTGTACAAAGCAGTGCTTTGATGAGGACACTATATAAATGTCCCACAATAAAAATGGCATTAGGTTTCAGAAACCAAATACTCACAAACCTCTGAATTAAACCGGAATTAATTGTGCCACAAAGGAGATGGATATCTTCAGTTAAGGACTAATTATTTACCTGTCCTTTCAATGCTGGTAGCCGTTTGGCTGGCAGCCAGTATTGTCTGTGGCAGCATGGTACCTGAAGTACCTCAAGTAGTTGGTACCTGAATAGTTTGAAGAACTATTTTTAATTTCAGAATTGTAAAGAATACTAGCATGTCTGGGAAAAAAAAATGGGGATATTCAGTGCTTGCACCATGTGGAAGCTATGCTACTTTTATTACAACAGTGCTGCATGATCTCTGCTCTTACTTTAAGACATCAATAGTTATTTATGCACAGACAGCAGCTATTTTTAATAGTCCTCTAAGTGTCATGACTCCTGGAGGCAGCTTGCTCTGTTAAGGGCAGTTTTGCCCATGATGAAACAGTGAATTATGGGCAGTATGTCTGTCCCAGTAGGATTACAAAGCCAAACTCCTCCCTAGCAAGACTCCAGGGAAGAGTTCAGCTTACAGTGTCTAAAGCTGTTGAGGACACAAGTTAAAGTGGCTGCAAAGTGCAGGGAGAGCTACTCCAGGAGCACTGATCACTGAGCAACCTTTGCTCCAACTCTGCTGCACACACAGTGAGGGCACAACTGAGACAGCAAAGTGTGTGAGGATCAAGGATTTTCTGTCCAGCCTCAGCTCCTCCAGCCTGACTACATCTACAGGAGGATTTGGCTCAGCTTGCAGAGGAGTCTTCTGACTTGGTTTCCCTTAGAGGGAAGGTAATTAAAAGCTCCATCACCAATGTGCTCCCATGGAGACACCATTCCCCTTACCCCAGGCTGCCCTGCCACAACACCCTTCATCAAACACCTGCTGTGCTGTGACCCACAGAGAGCTCTGCTGCTCCCCAGAATTCTGGAGTCCTCACTCTTTTACAATCCCTTTCCCAGCTCCCAGCCCTTTTCCTTTCTCTTGTGGTATCCTCAGTCTCCTGAAATGAAGATGCTGCCTGGGGACCCCAGGGAGACAATCTGGCCCACAAATCTGGGCAGTACAGGAGTAGGAGTTTCCAGAGCAGCAGGACAATTCCATGGCCACATCAGGAGCCACCAAGCTCACAGGTGCCCCGGGTACAAAAGGACTGTCAGCAAAATCACTGCAGAATAGCAACGATGAGCACAGTGCTTTGGGAATCTGGGGGAGAAACTATTTCAGGAGCAGGATTGTGGACCTCTGCTTCCTTGGGAGGCCTTGAGAAGACCTTGGAACACATGATGAAACCTCATTTGGATTCATGGCCTTAAGTCCGAAGTCATTGTGGGAGGGTCCAAAGGAGTGAGAGCTGCTTCCCCTTCCCTCTCCTGCAGCCTCTCAGTTCCCCCAAAATATCCAAAGGTACCACTTAATTGTTTTCCAACTTCCCCCATATTTATAAGGGAGGAAATCACCTGGGAAAGCAGCTGCCCCCCAACATGGAAATGCAGAGCTCATGGTGAAAATGCTGCTCTCAGAGCCTGCACCCTGCCTCTCACACCAGCCACCAGAGCCTTTTAACAAACTACCAATCCCAGATTCAATCTGCCCCTTTATATTTTGGCTCTCGTGTTACAAATTTTATCACAGCTCCTAAGACTGCTTTTTTCTAAACCTAATGCATGCCAAACATCTTCAGCACGAACACGATTCCTGCTGGTGCTTTGGCTGATGCTTATTTTTAAACATAGAGAAGTAGGTACAAGTTGATCAGAGATGAAACTGCACTTTAAACATGCTGAAAAAGCCAAGCTGGGCCAGAAACTGATTCTACCCATAAGTGACTATCTATCTGAGTAAGCAAGCAAGCAAAAAAATTATTAATAAACTATTTGAAGATCCTTTGGATTTAAGTTTCCCTACAAGTGTCTTCCTCTGCTGCTGTGTTTTGACACTTATATAAACATACAAGAGTTTTGAGGTCATGCCTGTTCAGAGATCACGTTATGCAATATGATTTAAAACTTGAAAAATAACAGAGAAATGAGAATAAGAAGCTTATGACTGATGAAATTCAGGCATCTGGCAAAACAGCCTCTTCAGAAAAAAACGTTCTTTTATGCAGAAAAAAACGTTGTAACAGAGATGACCTGAGAAACCTAGAATACAGGACAACGTTCACCACCTCTGTCAGATTTACTACTGAGGTCAAAACCTTAAATTGTCATCAGACTGAAGAGAGATGTGTTACAGCTACACAAAGTGTACAGCAAATGCTAACAGCTGGGGAAGAGACAACCACAAAGGTGATGATTTGTCGCTGTTTCCACCGTAAATCCCTGCTATCAGGGCATCTGCAGTGACTTGTTTGTGTTCTCCTGCCACACTCAGAGAATCCAGCCAAGAAGGAAATAAGTTTTCTTTCAAAGAAGAAGCTGTACTGGGCTTTTAAAGCTCTCTGCACGGTGTAGGATAAATACACTTACACATATATCACCTGCTTCCACCACTCCCAGACTTACCTCAAGATAGGTGAGAACCAGTAGCAAACACTGGTCAAAAAACTGACACCCTGCTCAATTTTCTTCCCCTATCTAACACTCCCCACTGGGCTTTCATAAAATCTCAGGACTGACCTCTGGCATGCCACCGAAAGTTCCCTGAAGGCACCATGAAGAGGGGGTACTTACTCCCAAAACTCTGTGACAGGAGAGGTGAAGTTAGTGGCATTCAGTGATATCCAGAGCGTTTTGTTCTTCCTGAGAGTGTCTTCCACACAGGTGGGTGTGTTCCACTTCTGGTGGCAGTGTGCCCATGGCAGCACGCTCTGGAATGACTGGAACAGGTAGTAGAGTCCCCAGGCCAGGATCACGATGTAGTACACATTCAGAAGGGACACAATCACTATGGAAGCATAACCAATTCCTGGAAAGAAGGGGAGAGACAAGAACGTGCAGATGTGACAGCTGCTACATCTCCTGGGGCTGGTGCCATTCCCACTGTGCTGCGGGCTTGTATCCCACCCTGCCCCACTGCTGATGGAAACTCAGCTCAGCCACACATACACACAGACCTGCCACCATCTCTGGCACTCAGGCTGAGTTTCTGGCTCTGGTGTGCTGACACTGAGGGGAGGACTGCAGGAATTTACCCAATTTAACACTAACCCAGCTATTTCAAGTTTTAGTAGAGGGAAGTCAAGGCTTTGCTTGTTTGCTGCACCATCTCACTTCTTAGGTACCCATGTGGGCAGCCTCACTCTTGCCACACTGTGCCCCAAGCCAACTTTCCTGGCAGCAGCTCAGCTGAACAGCACCTGCACCACTCAGTTATCAACTGGCTGGGCTCAGTCTATGTGGGGGAAAAAAAAAAAGACATCTCTTGAATGAGTTAAAAAGGAATAAGTGTGAAAGTGGTGGTTTCTGCCTCAATTTCACTTGTGCAAAGGAAGCATGGTATTTATGGATCTTATGGTTACCTGGATCAATCTCTGCTTGCACAGTTTGCCAGTTATGAACCACAAGCAAAATAAAAATATTTCCTTTAAAAATTTAGAGCTGTCTCTTACAAGAACCTGTGAGGCTCCCTTTAACATCACTCTGATGGATATTCCAGCACTTGGGGTTTTTATATATAAAATATACTGCCTCATATTTTACAGTTTAAAAGCTTGCTGCAGCAGGAGTCTTTATCACCAGAGATTATTTTCATGTCAGATGGAAACAAGCAGAGCAAGTTCTATTTATTCTGTACATCTGCATTTCTTTCAGCATATACAGCTAGTCACATTAGCTGCACTTTCTCTTTATGGATGCCTGGGAGATTGCTATTTAAACAAGGAACATTCCTTACTCCTCCTCCTCCTCCTCAAAAAGAAAAAAAAAGTTTTCACAAAAGTGGGAGGAGGAGGAAGAAAATTAAGCTAAAGCAGCACAATTACATCACCCTCAGCAGCATTTTGAGTACTAGGTGGGAGGGTGAGCCTCAGAGAAAACCCCCACTTCTGCTTGGGGTGACATCAGGGGAGAGAGATGCCTGGAACAGCAACAGTGGCAGAGCTAGAGACACAGCAGTGTGAAGTGCCCACTCTCTCCAAATGGGATTTGAACAGGGCCACAGGTTTAGTGTTGTTATTTCAAATTATTCTGCCTGTGCTGTCCAGCTGTAAAGGGCAATCTACACATAAGACTGGCATTCTCTGTCATTTTTCTAACCTTTCATTTTTCCTTCTAGCTAACTTCCAGAGCAGCCTTCACACTGTTCCTGTGAGCATTGAGCAGGCAAAGGCCCTTTGATAACATCAGACCAACATTTGCCAGGACCTGCTCAGTTATGACAAAAGCCCTATTCCTGAATCCCACCAAAAAATGCTGTCCAGGTTTTGACTCTATCAGTAGCAGACAGATGATGCCAATGATAAACTTTCACATGGAAGACGGATTTTAATTTCCAGACCAAAATAACATTTCAAAGATGGTTTCGTTAACGCCATCTAGCCTTCCAAGACGACACTTTCTCTGATACCTGTAAACAAAATGTGCAATTGCCTTAAAAGCCATAATATGCAATTTCTTTCTTGGTTATTGGCAGTTTTGGCAGTTAACAAGCTGATAGCATCAAAATCAATATCTCACTTTGTCCTTCAGACTCTCTGACTTCTACCTTTCCAGGAACCAATATCATACCCTTAATTACTAGAGCAAATAGCTGAGTTAATGGGCATGAGGGGAATGCTGCTGCTACATATGGCTTACAGAGGGGTCTGCAAAGCACAACAAGATGTACTAACCAGTGAAAATAGGGCAGATCTTTTCCCAGCATGTAATTCCACCTTCGGAGGTATACTGTCCTAGCACCACCTCCAGGAAAAACACGGGAAGACCTCCCCCAAACAGGAAAATGAAATAAGGTATAAGAAATGCACCTGTTGAGAAAATACAATAGTACATAATGAGATTAAATAACAGAACTTACACAAGATCATCAAAAAGTGGCAACAGGCACATATAAAGAAAGATATTCGATACTTTAATATCACTATGCAATAATTTTATTCTGGGGTATTTTTGCTCATTTTTTTCGGCAAAAAGGATGAGTATAGGCTGGAAAGGACATATTCTTACCTCTTTAAAGTGAATATCTCCAATAAAAATGGCAGATTGTTAGACACATAATACTTTCATATGGCTCAGACTGCTCTAACTCTGAAAACCCCTGGTCTGAAATCCTAATGGTCCATATTAATAGCATGTCTTCCAGTTAAAACTTAGTTGTAGCAGAAGTAAAAGAGCAGGAAAGGCTCAATAGCACAACATTAGAAATTGCTGCATTTTTTTTTCCCGAATAAAATTTTACAAATAACTATTCAGTGGTGAAACAATCTCTCATGAAGACTGGTGAGGGAGGCAGAAAACAGGGGTATGAACAATCTTCTTAAAAACAGGATGAAGGCACTGAAGAACAGTGAACATGGGGCACAGAGAGGGATTGCTGGGCGTGGATGGGAACTCACCTCCGCCGTTTTTGTAGCAGAGATACGGGAACCGCCAGACGTTGCCCAAACCGATGAATCCCCCCGCCACGGACAGCAGGAAGTCGATCTTGCTCGCCCACTTCTCCCGCTGCGGGGGCTTCCCCTCTGCCTCATCCTCAGGCCGTGTCCCCGGGCTCTTGCCGGGGGAAGGTTTGAGGATGTCCTTGTGGAAATCTTTCAAGCACTGAAGCTTTTCCTTTGTTGCCATATTTCTGCTTTCTACACAGAGAAAGAACAAAAGAAAAACAAGAGGGGTTTATTAAGCGGTCTTTTCCAGCTGAGCTCTCTTAACACTGCCAGAACTGTTTAGCCAAACTCGTTCTATACAAAACAGTGTTGTTTATTAAGCTGAGATAGGAAAATGATTCTGATGACTTCACTGACCAGGAGAGGCAAAGTCCCCCTGCCTGTGTGGTCACCTCTGTGCAGGCAGAGCGGAGCAGAGCACCGTGAAGCGCTGGCACTGCTCGCTGCTGACCTGCTGCCCCAGCAGCGCTCCCCGTGCCCGCTCCCGCACGTGGCGCTCCTGGGCAAGCCTCTAACACTGCTTCCATGCCCAAAATAAAGCACAAATCACTGCATCTGGCTCCTTCTAAAACATTTATGTGAAATACAGAATGGTAAATCTCACCTTGCCAGATAAAACCCATTCTTCTACTTCCCAATAATTTGAGCGATCCTGTGTTATTTACTGCCTGCAATTTCCATTCCCTCAAGTACTATAAACCTTTCAGAAAACTATACATTCATAAAAACTGCAACGGAAAGTCATTTGTTCTAATCAGCCTGCAGGAACTGAAGGAATCTTTTCAGTTTATTCCATTTTCATAACTGCACTGTTTTCCCTTGACATCAATAAAGGGACAGAAATAAGCCTTTATATTCAATTATTGTGAAATGCACACCTATGCAATGGAACAGTTTGCTGAGAACGATGGCTCCTTAGTTAATTAAAAAGTCAGTGGCATGAGTCATATTAAATCATAGCTGGTTTAATAATTTATATATATAATTTATTCTCAAAATCATAGACATTAAAAAATAATAACAGAAAAAATTATTCTAACAAGTGCCTTTTTAACCAAGATTTTCTAATGAAAAAAATTTAGGAGTAACTCACAGCTTTTATGTTAACTGAGATGTCAGGCATATGTGGCCAATTAATTCCCCATATAACTCAAGTGACTTCAGCTGGCTCTGACCTGTTATTATTGCATAGTGTGTTGATACTGAAATTTTCACCACAACCAAGCAAACAAGCAAGTTTGTTCCAGATCATAACCACTCGCTGCTTATACATGTCATTATGAGTATAGTCATAAAAAAATCATGCTGCAGATTATGCTGTTTGATAGCTGCCAGCCTCCCCCATACCTGCACACTGGTTTTGATCTCTAACCTGACTGAGCTCATGGCAGTGACCCGAGGATTGAGCTGACATTAGCTCTGCAGGAAGTTTTTAATCTGCACAAGATTTTGAGATAGATATGCATCACTGTACCTGCAATGCTTTCCATTCACCACGGAAAGTTTCAGAGGGCTAACACAGCCACAAACCACAGCAGCTCCACACTCACCCCACTGGTGGCCTTCCAAAGCAGGCACTGTGACAGCAGCTGCCTATCAGGCCATGATCTGAAGAGGGACTTTAATCTCCACTACGTTAATCATTATGACTTTCTATTGGTTTTTAAACCAGGCCACTGGTGACACGAGCACTGCAATACCTCGTGACCAACAGCAGAGAGAGCTCACAGAAGGAAAAAGTGAATCACAGGGTGATGGACCATCACACCACTGCACGGGGATGAAGGCAGGGCATATCCCGCCAAAATAGCTCCTGTTGGTCACTGTTAGAGACATGGTATGAGATAAAGCAGTAATGGAATAAAAATGGTAGGGCTGGCTCTGTAACAGTGTTTAGGCACTTAGTTGCTTTTGGGCTTGATTCACAGTGGCTCACCTGAGTTGGGTATCATGAATGGAGATTAATGGAGGAGCCTCTAAAAGGGATTCACAGCAGCCTTAACCTCCCTGAGAAACCTGCATCTCACACCAAACCCCAAACAGACACCATCCTGCATAAACTCCTGGAGTCCTCTCTTGAGGGAGAAAAAAAAAGTGGACATAACTGCTTTTCTTCAAAGAGGTGGTTGAGGTTCTCTCTCTGCAACAGCTACCAGGTATGGAGAAAGCTCATTTTTGCCCTCTTTGCTGTCTGTGCTCCTTGAATCCCTATCTTTCATCTTACTGGAGCATGTCACAACCATCAGGCAACAGGCTATTCTGGGCTGAGGAATGGAGGGCATTTGGATCATCTCATGGAAGTTGTTCTTCACAGGGGTTATTGAAACACTCATCAACAGAGGGAGAAAGTGTGCAAAAGAGAGAGGCTCACACCTAGTGTTCAGGGTATGCTCTTTTTTTCACACAGTTTTTTGGTGAACCAGTGGGACAGCCATAAACCTGCTTAAGAGGGCACAGAGATATAGATTTATAGATCCCTGCAGGATTAGGTTTGAAATAGGAGCTTAACTGCTCCCTGTGGAGACTGATACTGGAAATACCCTGAAACAGACCACTGGGAACACAGGCTCCCCTTATGTAAAAAAACCTAAGGAGACCTTCAGCATTAGCCACCTCTAAGATTAAAAACTCTTCAGGATTGCAATTTTTTGCAATCTACTTTTATCTTGTGACACAGGGTTCTTTATTTTCCTGCCAGCTCTAATCCTCTTGCCTGTGGATTTACTTTGACCCAGGTGTTAGTCAGTTCTACCCAGAGTTTGGAAGGCTGACTAGTTGATTGCATTCTGTAAACCCTGGTTCTCCCTGGGACAAAGTGATCACCCTATGGTTTGTCCCAGTTAGCAGCACACAAAATGTGAAGTGATGCCTTTGCAGACTCTTTCTTTGTAAGTAAGTGTAACTACGTTATAAAAAGGGATTTCTAATTTGTGTCAAGATACCCCAAATTAATGGCTGTGCTTGAAAACCTAATTAGTAAGTGTAAATTATGCTTCAGACTCAGCTGGTGTGTGGTGACAGATCGTGATCTCTCCCTTAGTCCATGAACCCTCAAGGTCATGCTTGCTTTTGGGGTCATTTCACTGTATAGGTGGCAGGAGATGAGCCACCAAAACTTTGGTGTCAGTCACCAGCTCTCAATAGTGAACAGGGGCACACTACCTATCCAAGGCTTGCACAAAATTAGCAACAGCCCAGCTTCACTGTGTACAGACTTGCCAAAATCCCAATTGTGTCTGGAAGACCGCAGCTGTGGCTGGCAGGCACGTACTGTCCACCAGTACCACAGGAACTGTCACTAAGTAGCCACCTGGGACTGTGGTCCCAGCCCATGTCACGTTCAAGGGATGTTGGATTTATCCCCCTTTGCTGCCAACCATTGGTGTCCACCCAGCCATTCCCAATTACAGGAACTGTCTACAAAGGCTGCAAGGGTGGGGGGTAGGGGCGATTCTCCCTGGTGAAGAAAAGCCAAGAAAAGTAAGTTTGTTTAGTGAAAGGCATTGTCTTTTTCCTTAATGGGGTTGGAGTTTCATTTCCTTTAGCTATGTCCCACTGGGTGAGGCTAAAATGGCTCTTAAGGGAAACAGTCTGACAGAGATGCTGAAACAATATGTTGTCACCGCCCAGGTCAGAAACAGAGAATAATAGGTTATTTTTACTGTATCACTTAGTGGGGATGGTATCCGAGATCTAAACCCATCAGATTCCCCCAAGGAAATATATTGTGAAAAAATGCTTTCACAACCACTGAGTCCAAAAGGAGCGATCCAAGTCTGAGGCATGTGTCTGCCTCCCAGAGACACACGTCTGCCTTCCAGGAGCCACATCTGACTGTGAGAGTACCCCCTCCAGGAAGCTTCAGATGGCCCCAGGAAGCTTTGGCTTCATCTGATGAACTCAATATGGATAAATAAAAAGCAGCAGTCAAGCCTGCTATTTATGGTGTGCCCCTAGGCTGAGCCCAGTCACACTGCAAGGGCCTGATCCGATAGCAAAGGGGAGAAAAAATCCAGACTGGGCCAGACCCAGAACTGCTCTCACATACACTGGCACAAACCCTCATTAACTGAGAATGGAGTAATCAATTATCAAATCAATGCTGGTAAAATATGGAAAAACAGAACAAGGGATCAAGCATGGGCACTTTGCACTTCTCAAGTATCTGCTCACTGGTGCAGCCAGGAGGCCCTTCCACACGTGTCTGTGACTTGTACAAATTTCATCAGTGAAATGCCCTGCAATAACCCAGGCTCTCCTGCTGCCCCATGACTGATCAGTCTTTGACGCACAGGTGAAAATATCTCCATAAAAGGAGCACTTTCACAGCCAGCTTGGCTTGGGCCATCCCCTGGGCTACAGCTATCAGGAGCCTGCACCTCAGATAACCCATACCCTTTAAAAAAATACTGGCATTGAAATGCAATCCCTCATAACACGCAAAAACCATGAGGGGTAGAGGAAGGAGAAGGCTGCACAGAGGGGGCAGATGGTGAGCCATGCCCATGAGGGAAGGCCACCAGCACAGCCAGGAGCTGCTGGTTGTCAAAACAGACACAACTCCAAATACTGCTGAACCACTGACTTTTTTTGTCAGACAACCCATGGATTACACATCTGAAAATACACTGTGGTCAGTTTTTGCTTTGGGATTACAGTAATGATCCGCTCCAAGCTTCTTACAGCCGGACACAAGCGACCAATGCACAGCAACACCTTCCAGGAGGAGCCTTGAGGACAAGCACATCATGGATGCCACCTCATTTAACAGTCTCTAAAAATCAAATCTTTCCAAATGCTGATGGAAATGGGAAAATCAAAGTCTGCCTGAACACACAGCTATGTATTTGTAAATATTTACACATGCTAAAATGCATGTCCTGTCTTGCATGTGAACACCAGAAGCCACAGCAAAGTAGATACTTATTTTTTGGCCAATGCATATAAACTTTGATTAAAAATATCAGCATACTAAATTGTTGACTAGAGTGGTAAGTGAATGTGTTTTTTTCTAGCTTCTATTTCTGTTGGAAAACTAAAAGCAAAGTACACATTCAGTTCTTTTACCTTGATGGGAATGTTGCTTGAAGAAAATTGTATGGCTATACCACTGTTTAATGGACTATTTCTGCAATATCATCATTACTTCTGCTTTCAAAGACCCTTCTCTAGTAAGTTCAGCCTGTGCAGAATGTATATCTTGAGCTTCTCATCCTTTTCTGCCTCAATGACTTTTGAAAGACATCAGTTTACCACATTATAATTAATTCTTCTAACCCTGTTTAAGCTCACTGCTTCTTTAGACACTGCCATCTATCTTATTTTCTGTCATTTATTTTGTATCCTGCAAATTGAAGTCAACACTCCCTTAAAAACTGAGCTTTCCCAGAACTGCCAATCTATTTGTGGATTGGCTCTTTGAAAAAATTATTATTATTTTACATTCACATTCATGAATATTTCAAAATTAGATGCCCTGATTGCTGGATCA
Source organism: Zonotrichia albicollis (assembly GCF_047830755.1). NCBI lineage: Eukaryota > Metazoa > Chordata > Aves > Passeriformes > Passerellidae > Zonotrichia > Zonotrichia albicollis. The sequence continues at coordinate 9,580,952 of NC_133830.1, forward strand.
GAGCTGGTCTTCAAATAAGCAGCTTCCACTTTCATTGAGAGCAATGGAAAAACTGCTATTGATTTCAACAGTAGTAGGATCAAGTCCCAAATAAAAGTGCATTTATTATGTTTGGCGCGTTTCCTAGGATTACTTGGAACTTTGAAAGCTGTAATTCTTGATGTTGACAGCTCTCCCTCCCTCTCAGGGCAGTGTGGTTAAGCCAATCGATACATGATTAAAATAAACAGCCCCTTGATCAAACTTATGGCTTCAGTGCAAGTCTTTCTGATCTGGAGGAAAAAAAAGCCTTTATGTCTGCCAGCCCTCAACGCCCCACCAGAATCCAAGGAGCACCTGACTTCACTTATTGTCCCTAATTCATATCCAAGTTCATTCTGCTTCATTGAACAAGATACCCACAATTTCTGAAAATAAAACCACTCTCTTTACTGCACACACTGCCTCTCCTCCTCTTAAAAACTGCCTCTAAAAATTCCCTGAACTACAGCTCACTGTTCTGTCTTTAAGGAACTCCTCTTTTCTTTTCCCTGGGTTTGGGTTGTTATTTAAATCTTAGAACCCATTTGTCCTTTCTTCTTAGTTTTTGCTCCAAATTTCTCCATCTCCCTTCTCACTTCTTCATAATTTCCTTTTCTTTCACTGTGATGCTTTTTTTAGTCTTCTAAGACTGACTGGAAAATCTGCTACCAAAAATTTTCTAGGAGGAAAATGAACTTCTTTATAAAGCTGAAGACTACTCTGAAAGAAAAGCCCAGGGCTTAATGCAATTTCTTTTTCATCAGTTGTGGTCTGCACAAAAGGTATCTTTTTTTCCCTACACGCTTTTTTTCTTGCTGCTGTTTCCATTCATTTTCTTCAAATGCTTCAAATAGGCACCATGTCACAGCACCAAGCTGTTATAAAATCCTGCATCTTTGCTCAGATTTCAGCAGCAGAAAATCTGCAGTCACATAATACTCTAGATGCTCATTTTGTTCTACTTATTTATGTCAAAGAACAAAGCAGTTACAACTAAACCCAGAACAGGAGGAAATGAAAAACTCCGTTTCCGTTGTGTGGGGTAGAAAGGAGGAAAATGAACACCCACAAATTCCAATGGATTTCAGAGGGAGCGTGACCCTGACCCTAAACAGGGGCTGAGGCAAAGATGATGCTTCCCAGGCTCAGGGATGGAGCCTGATTGCCCAGGAGATGGCACAGGGCAGCGCTGGCAGTCAGCAGGGAGGAGCATGGCATGCAGCGGAGCTCTGGCACACTGAGCCACACTGGTCATGACTCTGTCCTGCTGAAATCCCCTGTGGGATTTCAGTGTCTCCTGTATCCCAAATGTCCTGTCTGGACAGCCATGGTGCTCCTGCTCTGTCCCTCCTCAGAGAAGGGGTTGCTCTGGCAAAGACAACCAAGGGAAGGAGCGAGGGGTTGGCAGAGGTAGAGAGACTGAGGGGAAGCTGCTGGTAACTCTGTGCAGGAGAACAACCAGTTAAAACTTGGGTTTGCTCACGTGAGGCCAACTGCTGACCCAATTTAATGCCTCTGGGTGTGCCAGCTCACAGCCTCCTGACTGCCAACAGGCTGGAAAGAAGCACCAGCTTCCCACTGCCATCCCTGCCTGCTCCCTCTGCTCTACCAGCTCACCCACCGGGAAAGTGGAAAACCATTCCTTCTCTGGGTGACACCACCTCTTTGTCTTTATGAGAGGACCCTTAACCAAATGCATTCTATCCATGTGGTGTAGCAAGCTGATGGCTTTCCAAGCAAGATGGGCATGGTTGAAGAAGATTCAACAAGCTGTGCACATCCTCAACCCTTCAGCCTCCTCGCACCCTGAAGTTATACACCTTCTGACCAAGGGAACAAGCATTGTTGTATTTTACTTTCAATTCTGAAGGTCTGCATCTGAATGGATTGAAATTCTCTATCAAGCATGGTGTTAATTAAATAATTTCTATTGCCACAAATGAACCACATCAAAATCAATTAAGGGATGTCCTTCATCCTGCTATAAAAAAGGCAAACCCCCTAAAGCTCACAAAGTTTATGAACTCAAACAGCCAGTGGTGTGCACTGTGCCTATTGAATTTTTTGCATGTGATTAATAGTGTATTGATCCTATGTGACACTTCTGCAAGGCACTTGCAACACATGATAATGTCAGACGGCCAATTTCCATGCTACAATAATGGAGCACTGCCCCTGAGCAGGGAAGATAAACAATAAAGTAGTCATTTAGTGAGGCAAATGTGCAATAAAACATACGAATTCATTATATCAAAGTAGTTTTTTCTTGGAGATAAATAATTTCACCCTCACCTATTTTTTTCTTTCATGCTAATTCTAAATTTAGCCTTAAATTAACTGAGTTTACCAATGCTAATGTTTAGGGCTTTCTCACAATTAAGGAGTACTGTACTTTTTCATTATGCTTTCTAACTAAGTAAAAAACAGATGGATGTGTAAGATTACACATTTTTGGAGAAACAAGTAGAGTCTTCTATACCCAGCAATGGCTTTGATCAGCTGTTGCCATACCTGCCTAGGCCACCCCCACACAAAGCCAGAGTTGTGTTTTTACTGCCTCTATCCATTCATCTTAAACAATAACTGAGGACAGATTTTTATCCCACCTGTGGCAGCTGTACAAACATGTCACACAGCACCTTATTCCCAGAAATCTAGATCCCCACACCACCAGTGGAAGGGAACAATCCTTTCTTCTCCTTTGTTCCTGTGCCCCATCTGCTCAACACCTGATTATTTTTTTTTTCTAGAGTACATTAATGGAAGGAAGAGTTGTGCAACACAGCTCTGCGGGTGGAAAGCAGCCAGCCAACCTGCACCAGGAAAACAGCTATTACATGCACGCGATCCGCAGTGTTAGTCCCATTACAGGGCTATAAAATCTGAGCAGGTTACAAAGCCCTGAGGGCTGGGCCGTGAGCACTAAAACTTAATGGTGAGAGGGAGCTACTTTTGATTTTAGCCTTGACTTCTCCTCCATGCTGGCAGTAAATATCAGCAAAAATACGACTCAGTGACAGAAATTAGCTGTAATCTTTTAAGAAGTGGAGCATCAGCCCTTTGCTGATGAACCAGGCTACTCAGGTGACTGGGGTGCTCTGCCAGGGCACCTCCTCTCACAGGCCTTCAGCCACAGAGATTTCCTGAGCACCTTGAGGTTTAATTTACTGTTGTTGTTTTCTTTCCTTCAAGCAAAAAACAAGAAGAAAAAAAAAAAGGGAACAAAAACTTTAGGCGCATGAAGTTTCACACAGGAAATGAAATGGAAACCACTGACACGGCAGCGCAGCAGCACGAGCGGGTCTGCAGGAGACATGCAAAAAGAAGAAGTGGCAAAGCTGATGAACAAGCTCAGGGAGAGCACAACTTTGCAAAACAGATTGGTGAAACATAGACTTTCACACACACAAAAAAGTGAAGCTCTGTAGCCACTATGATATTTATTTGCTCTCCTGCAGCTGGTGCCAGGTGCTGGCTTGCACGGCCCGACAATGGTATGTTTTGTTTAATCCCAGAACAGCCTTGGCTCTGTCTCCAGCTGCAGCCCCGTCCTCTCAATTTCCTTGGCTGCCCAGAGCCACTCACTGTGCTCCTGGAGGCCATTTGAGAAAGGATAGCATTATGTCCTACACGCCTTGCAATGGGCATTATTTGACCAAAATAAAGAAATAAAGTTCTGAGCTGCAAATAGATCCTTTGGTACTGAGCACTAAACCACCATGTTTTTAAATACCACGTGATTCAGACTGATTCCCAACCAGAGGTGTATTTTCAGTTCAGTTTTGCCATGGGTCTCTGACATTTGCTTTCACAGACCGAGAGCTGTGCTCATTTTTATGTAAAGAGATATGAAAACCAAACAGTGCCAGAGCAAATACTTCACTTTTCCAAGGAAACTAACACATAAACCACTTCTGCATACCACGGTCTGCAAAGTGCAGAGCACACACCAAGCAGGAACAAAACCCTGGGCTCACACACTACTTGGACAAAAGCCTCACAGAATTCACTCTCGAATTGCAGCCTCCAAAGGGAATTGTATTAGAGCAAAGGCTGACACCAACACAAGACACAAGTATCTGCAGTCCCATCTTCATACCAGGGTCAATCTCACAGCCTACAGGTACTTCTTACTTGTTTTTTGTTGGCTTTTGCAGGTAAGCTTCCCCAAATACAGCATGCGAACAGCCTGAGTATTTTTCTCCATCTCTTCTTATCTTTTCACACAAATGCTAGCTGGTGGTTTCATTGTAGGTTGCTTTTATAGTCCTGGCCTGACTACTATAAACTGAACTTACTCCTGTTACCAGCTAAGGATTTCTCTTAATGCAATTTCATCTTTGTGAACACATTCAAATAGGATACCAATATGGCACATTAACTTTATTACCTAAAGCTGTCTTCATCATGACTACAATTATTTTTTACTACTTGGTTTTCTTATGCAAAAGTTAATAACGGACAGGTGGGAAATTGTTTAAAGTGGAACTGCAAACAATAGGCCCCTGACAAGCAGCTGAGAGAGTGACAAAACCACTTCACGTGCAAAGTAATGGTAGAAAGTGAGAGGCTTCCTTTAGTTGACTTGTCTGAATTTTTGGAACTTGTGATAGCTTTACAGAAGGAGAAATCACCTAGGTGATTCAAAGTCAGATGTACTGCTTGAAGTTCCACATTTGGATACTCACTGTCCATGGAATTTGACTTGTAACCTATTGCTTGTGTACTGCACAAAGAGCAGTGGAGAAGGCAACTTTAACCCTACTGAGCAACAGTATCTCCCATTGCTATATTCCCTCCACCAGGCACAAAACCCTTTTCACACTAGAAAGAGCAGTACCCTGCACCATTTAGGCAGGATCTGTAAGAGGTATGTGGTTACAGAAAAGGGAGGGCAGCAGTGAAAGCAAGTCTACCCTGTTAAATCTTGACTTTAGAATCCTGTCTAGTATAAAAGGGGACAAGAAATATTCCCATTTCTTTTTCCCACTAAGGGAGTTTTTGAAGGTTTTTTTGCCTTAGAATAGATACATCATTGTCCAAAATCCCCATGGCTGATATGGTGAATCTGAGTGCAATCTTGCTTTCCCTCAGCACAATTAAAATAACATTGTTCTGACAAAGGGCGTTTTTTTGGCTAACATATGGGCTGACCATGAAAATTTGCTGCCCAATGGAGCTGGCAGATGCCCCTGTGCACGTCCCAGCTTTCTGGCAGACAGCTGCAGGGCTGGGAGAGCCCTGAGCTGAGGAGCAGATGCTCTGTGCAGCATTAACTCCCTCACGTGGTTACAGCCACATGAGGAAACCAGCACGTAACGGCCCAGCCAGGGCACTTGGTGGCTCACTAAATCCTAAATACCCCAAAGCTCTCTTCAAGGCTGCTACAGAATGAGATTTGTCACTGAAAAGGGGGAAAAAAAAGGGTGATATTTACTTCTAAATGCTTCCTGATATAATTATGCTTTAAACTCTTCAATTGATAACTTCAGTTGGAACCTACTGAAGATTTGAAGAGAACTCAGGTGAAATCCTGCTACAAATTCCAAATAATTTCAGAGATACCCAAATTTCACCTACTAATCTCATCTGAGGTCACCATTTACATCTTGATATTGTTCCCATGTAAGTAAAACTCTGTCACCTCACCTCACTGACCTTCAGGAGGTCTCCCCTGCTCCATGCAGGTATGAATGACAGGGAGTGAGGAGTTAATGACATGCACGGCACTATGGCTGAGTCACTACAGGAAATGGGCATTAAACAGAACCATAAAGTAATTCAGGGTAGAAGGCATTTCTGGAGGTCACATTGCCCAGCCTCCTGCTCAAAGAAAGGCCAACATTAAAATCAGACTGGCTTGCTGATGGCCTCATCTGGTCAAGCTCTGGCCAAGTGTGGAGACTGTACAACCCAACTCATCCCACTGCTTCACGCTGCTCAGGATGAACATCTATTCCACATAAACAACCTGAATGTCTCTATTGGACCAAGAAAGAAGATGAGGAGGAAAAGGGAGAGGAAGATTAATACAGAATGACAAGTTGATACCAAATGGAAGGCTCACTCTTCACTCTTCTGGTACTGCACACACACAATACAAGCAGTTGGAAAGCCAAAGATACTGAGGGGGTCTGTGGTGAGTGACAATGGGTGAGCTCCAGGTTAGGTACAGAAAAAGCAACAGTCCCTGGTGGCAGCATATCAGACAATACCCATTTTATTGTCAAACATATTCCTTTAAGAAAACCAAACAAAAAGCTTTATGAGTGCTTCAGTGCATGCCAAGCAATTATTGCTCTCCACAATGTGTCCTGTGACTCACTGTGCCACAATGAACTGGCATATGGTGCTCATTCAGGGTATATAACTCACACATTAGCTCTGAAGAGCTAATAGTTACTTGGACTCTAGTTAATTTTGGGGGTTTCAAATTTCCCCATGGCAGTGCAATAAATGTCATGCTTATTATGGTATTATTATTATTTTTAAGAAGTGTTTTTAGTGGCAGGCAAGTGTCACTAACGCCTCAAATCTCTCGTATGCAATGAAAATCAATTCAGACCAACTCTGGCATGCAAAAGCACATAAATAACTGGTAAATACTACCTGTGGTCTTCTGAGTCCAGATTTGACTGATGCCAAGAGCAATCAACTCCTTTTTGGCTGCAAAGGACAGGAGGGCACTCAATACCTTGCAGAAGGCACTCAGTACCTGGCAAAAATCGAGCTTTCTGTGTGCCAGCTCCCCATGAAAGAGCAAACCATGGAGCACGTGTGACAAAAAAGGTTCTCTTCTCCTGCAAGGGAAGGCAATCTCCCAGAGAGACACAGAGCCAGCTCCCTGTAGGGTGTCAAATACTACTCTGGCCTGGAAAGGGGGCACTCTCTCTTATGAAAGGAAACATGAATAGTAACACAGCTTCTCTCTTTGAGTGAGTCTGCCCAAGAGCAGTAGACTAGAAATCTAATTTTCATCATGAAGAAAACATCAGAGAGGCTTAAAAGCAGAGACTGAGTAGTGGCAGAAGAAACTGTGTGCAATTTCAAGAAAATTCTTCTCTTGTAATCAAGATGCCTCAAATGAGCCCAGGCTGACCATGACTTGTGAGGACAATCAGGACAACATGGCTTCAACAGAGTTCTAATGGAGCTTTCCACCCTACCCAGATGACTTCATGGGGGTAAGAATCCTGTAGAGGTAAGGGCTACTTAACACTTATATACATTTGACAGAAGTACACTGAAGCCAGTGCTATCATTAGCAAAAGTGGATCAGAAAGATGGAAGTGGCTAATTCAGATTTTGTCCACGTAGGGACTCAGAGCTGCAGCAGAAGTGAACGGGGTTGAAGGCCAGCAGGGCTGATTCCTGAAAAAGAGGGCCTGACTTCTGACATAATTTGCACAATAAAGCAATAGCAATGCTACTGGAATCAACAAAACTATGCTGGAATAAATCAGTTGAGAATTATATCCTGAATTTGTATGTCTTTGAGCTAATTTCATAGGTATAAAACAACATTAACATCTCAAATGTGACTTGGAAGGCAAAACATAAACACTTCAGCCTAAAGCTCTACTGCTCTGATCCCCAAGGACACAATTATTCCTTCAGTGGTTTCCTGTATAGACCAAATGCAATTATTACCAATACAAATATTTTTCCCTGTGTTTTTGCTTTACAAAAGATAAATCTGGACTGTGTCATTTCAGGTTTTTTCTTTAGCATTTAACACAACAGTGATGGAAGAATATGGGCATGACTGTACTATGAATGGCTGTGGGGAATAAGGACCTGCTCTGCCTATTTCCTCACCTTGAATCTCCTGAACTCTTTAGTTGAGTGGGCGATAGCTGAAATTGTGCCTGAACCAACACTCCCAGCATTTGACCTGCACTTTTTTGTCACTGCTCCATAGTTCTTTGCTAATGGTCACAACATATTCCCCATCTCCTCATAAATATCTTTATTAAAACATTCGTTGCATCTCACTCAGCTACCTTCCTCTAGGAATGTGTTCAAGAAAAGGCAAAAGTACATAACTATTACTATTACTTTTTCCAATCAAAAGTCATATTCATCTATGCAAAACTGTCAGTCTTCATTTCACCCAAGGAAATAAAACCAGCATTTAGGTAATAATCACCTTCACCTCAATGCAAGGACTCTCCTGCCAGAGAAGGAAATGCTGCCCTTGACCAAATCCCAAACATTCATTCTCTTATTGGCTAATTCATGACAGTGCTAGCTAGATTTTCATTATAGAGCATTATTTGTAGCTGCTGTTTTCATGAAGCAGCTGTAATAAACAAGTGAGACTTATGTTCCTTTTAAAATTGCTTGAAATAATTAGCACTGTTAAATTTAGACTCTGAAAAAATCTGAGTCTACTGATTTTTCTATTTTTTTAATAAACACAGAAGCTACAAAGCAATCTACCACCACCAGTCAGGCCTGGGTCAGAATAGTATGTATGCCATATAGCAGCCAAAATGTGTTTCACAAGAGGAATTAACCTAACTTCTCCAAACAACCTTTTAAAAGTAAATGATGGTTGTGCTGAATGAAATGTTTTAACAACTGCACTGTGTGCTATTTTTCTCCAGCCTAAATGAAGACAGGGCTTTATTTTATTCCTGTTCTGGTCTGTACAGCTACAAATGGGCACCCTGGATGTGAATTACACTGGTGAGATCAATGGAAAGCAGGATCAATACCAAGACCCAGACCCAGACCAGAACTTTGCTGCTGCTTCCTACCTTGATTTAGATGTGCATCTAAAAGCCCTGACCCACGTCAGACATTCAGATACCAAACCCAGAGCTTGTGGTTTGCCCTCATCTCTGCACCATTTACTTTTTCCACTCATTGCTCCTCGACCACAGCTGGCTGTATTGACAGTCCAGACACTTATTTAGAATAAGCAAACACGGTGCCCTCTCCAGCCCAATTTGGCTGTTTCACTGCTGGTGCTGCACTTCAGAGCCTGATCCAACAAACCTGCTTTGTAGCACAGAACAAACATCCTCTAAAAAGCTTTCCACTCATACTTGGGGTTTTTGGGTTGGTTGGTTGGTCAGTTCTGTGACTCACCAGCCTTACAGTATTTTTCGTGGTGCAGGTGCCACCAACTCAGTGGTCCAGGTTTCCTCAGAGCATGGGAAACACAAGATGAAACTCCAGGGGCCAGGACAGAACCTTAACAGAGAACCTTCTACAAGAGAGGTCTAATTCCAGCAGATGTTCAGCTGACTACAGCCCCAGCAGAGGTGAGGAAAAAGTGATCTGCTATGGGAAACACCACATCATGCCATGCATAGAAGAATGTTCTTACTGTATAATGAGGAAAGGGACAAAATGAAGACAAGGAGAAGGCTAAACCTGCCAGTTTTTATGAACATTTTTAACTAGAGGAAGGAAAATCAGGGAAGATATACAAATAAGAATGATGAAGCTGGACTAACATGCAAAAGACAGCTGTAGTAGGTATCAAAATTTTAAAATTTTAAGTACTTTTCTCTACATATGGTAAAACAGTAACAATTTCTATGTAAATGATAAAATCCCAGGGTGTTAAAATAAATAATGGCATACTGTTTCAAAATATTCCTGGATAAAATAAATGGCAAGCAATGGGTTGGGGATTTAGTGCTAGGAAGTATAAAGCCCAACATCCCATGAGAGCAGTAACATTGCCTGAGGAACAGCTAGGAAAGCCATGAATCCAAGAATAACCTAAAGGCGACTGCAGGTAAGATCAGCCAAGTAATAGAGTTTCTCTGTGTGATGCTTCTGAGTGATGCAGAAGGGTCAAAGGCTAAGCTATTTCTGGATGTGGACAAGGGAAGGGGTGATAGGAAATCTAAAGCATAGTGCTATGTCAAAACAGCCACAGTGAACAAATTATGAGTTGTTCAAATCTCCACAGATTAAAAAGGAGATAGAGAAATTAAAGGAAATACAAATAAGGACAACAAAAGTGATCTAAGGAGAGAGTAAGAGAGCTAAAATTAATATTTTCTATAAAAGAGAAGACTCCTGGGCTGAGATCCAGCTATAAATACCTTCCAGGTACTGTGTGTAGAGGAAGGTAATTAATCTAGCTCAAAAGATAGTGAGACAAGAAGCAATTGATTGAATTTAGGAATGGAAAAATTCAGGATATATAATAAGAAAAAGTTGTTTGAAGAGACACATCTACTAAACAGGGAAGATTCCCAAGGTGAGAGCTAAGGCACACTTACTGTATGCAGTCCAGAAGAGATTGTATAAGAATGGGGCTCAGGGAAATTTTGCCATCCCAACTTTCCACTGTCCAAAAAGATCACAACAGTCCAACTTAATGATCTTTTAGTTGTGTTCTTTTATGGGTTATCTTCAAGACTGCTTCCCTATTTAAAAAAGCCCCAAAACAGCACTCAACCTATACATCCAGGTACTGACAATACATCTACAGCAGAGCTCAGAGCTGGGTGTGAAGCACTCCAAGGTGCATGGCAAACCTCTCTGCCTCTCTTCTGCCTGTGCAGTGGTGTGGACAATGTGAGTCTACTGGGTGCTGGGCATGAGAGAGTCAACAAGAACAAAAATGCTGACCCAGACCTCAGATTATGCTAAGTCCCTCAACACTGAGGTGAAAGGCCAAAGTGGGAACTATCTCTTGTGATACTCATGGTCTTCTTCAGCCTTGTGCTAAGACATTCTGCACAGAAGCTTTCAGTGTCACTGCATACATTAGGTACTTTGATTTATGATTAACTGAAAACCAATGCTAGCAGTGTTCAACAACTCTCAGGAGCTCCAAATAGAAAATAAAGAAGAATATAAAATTAAATCCCCAAAACATTTGCAACAGACCTTACCATTTTCAACGACAAACGGGTACACACAAATGTGAGGAATATAAAACCCAAGTACCCTTAATACCCTCCCTTAAACAAATCCCATCCCAACTGCACTCACCAATCGGGACTTCTGTCCCCTCCTCAATGTAGATGGGCAGTGGTGATTCCTCCATAGGATGAGGCACTGATGGAAAGTAATGAATTGTGGTAGTATTTGTCGCAAAGAGACTAAAATAAGATGGTCCCTTTCTTATCATTACAACTACATATGGCTGGTTGCTATCACAAAGAGCCCCTTCTCAAAGTGGTCACGTCCTGTCACAGAGACTGGCCCAAGCCAGGGCCTGAGGGGTTAATCCCCACTGAGCTCTCACTGCCACAGGAGCCACCTCTGAACAGGAGCTGGGAGAGACCTCTGTCCTGGATGCTTCACCATCCTGCCATTTCACTGTAACCTCAATGCTCCCATCCCTAGCGTTTAACTCTCTCTTGGAAACTCCCACCATTGTAGAAGCCAAGGGAAGCCAATGCACAGGCAGGCACAAACAGAGTTATCAGTCAAAGTCATAATATTTCATGCACAGAACCAGAGGAGAGAGGCTCTGGTGCTCAAAGCTTGCCGTCAGCCATCAAAAAGCCACAGCATGTGATGGAAGGCTGCACTGCAAATGGCCTCTGGACCACTGACTTTTCATTACTCATTTTAGAGTGTATGTATTGGACTTAGGAATTTTCTTTGGGATACTGCAATCTATAAGCAAAACTCCCCAGATCTGCACTGTGGGGTTATTCTGCAATTTCCAGACACCCTACAGTCACTGCTGTAGGGTTCACCTCTTTGGGTTCTTCTCTATTTGGGAGCTTCTTCCCTTAATGGGGTTTTTGCTTCACCATTTCCCCTTTATAATCTATGGGAAGCATATGCTTCACAGGATTTTCAAGAGATTTGAATTTTCCATTCTAGAATGAAATAATGAGCTACAAATGTTCATACTCAAAAACCTTCTGTATTTTTTTCTTCTCTGTTACCATGTAAAAATGATGATATACCTTCTCAAAGATACAAATGCTTAACCTAGTCTCAGCTAGGAGGAAAGGAGGATTCTTTAATCTTTGGTGGGGTATCCTTCACTTAGTACTGGAATACTTTAGTTTTGAATTTTTTGGTTTTTTTTAAAGATTGTCTTATCCATAAAACCAGCCAAAGAACACTTGTGGTTTAAAGCTATTAAATAAAGCATCTAACAATGTTTCTGCTAGCAGCACAACCAGAATAAAGAGTGTTTTCAACAGATGCTTGACTAGCAACAAGCATAATAAGAACCCCACACTGGTGTTTTGCAGGATGCCAAGGGCAGCTCCTGCTTTTCCATCAGCCCACCCCTCGCTCACGAGGAAGATGAAGGGAAGCACAGGGGAGAGGAAGAGCAGAACACGGCTGCCTACAGAACTACTGTACAAGCCACAGAAATCATGGTCTACCGGGACGCCTTGCGCAAGCCACTTTTATCTAGAAGCTGAACTAACATTCCAGCTCAACAATAGCAAAAAAAAAACATTTGTTACCACACGGCATTTCGCTACATATTAACCAGCAAGTTGCTACGCAAGCATAGTGCTGCAATTCCGAGATACAAGTTGTTAAAAAAAAAAAAAATTGATTTATGGGAAATCAGCCTGAGGTGAGTGCTCGTGGGCTTGCCATGCCACTGGACACAGTACATGCTCGGAAGTTATGCGAAGCGGGCCCTGCATTGGGAACAATGCAGTCGTTCTCCTTGCTAAGCTAATTTTGCATAAAGGCAATGAGAGTCTTCATCTATGCAGCCCCGTAAAACATTTAATCAGATTTATTTACTAGGAAGAAATACCAGAGCAGAGCTTTCTGTACTACTGAACAGTTTTCAAAGCTGAGATCTGCGAAAACCAGGTTACTAGATGGTGTGGAAAAAAACCTGTTGGGTTTTTATGGCATGCAGCTTTCTCAGTCCCACGAGGAATAGTTTAACAGGCTCCCCCAGACTGAGAGCCAGGCTGGAGCCAAATGCTTCCACAAAACATTAGCAACAGTACCCACCAATGGCTGGTGGCATCTACTCTTGCCTCAATGGGCATCACCAGAGGTTGCAGAGAAGGCCTGAAATATTTACTGGCCATTTGAGGCCAGGTACACACACAGACACCCTCTCTTACCCATACACACACCTGCACACAACAAATGGCTCTATGGGCAGAGCTTGGATTCTGTAGGATCCAAGGCACAAAAGCTGACTCTGTCACAGCATTTGGGGAGCAAGGACTCTGGGGTGCTAAATCAAGCTCTCACTTATGTGTCTCCTCTGCTTTGGGCAAACCATTTTAACATTATCCCTCCAGGATTTACACACCGACTTTATGGGCATGCTGCTTAAAATGTCTGCAAAGTGCTTTGCAACGTTTTCTAAATTCTGTGGTGATACACACAGAAGAACTGCACAGACAGATTTAAGATATCAGTTGCTGAGCATTATTGCTGTATAACTACAGCCTATTTTTGCATGCTCTATACTTGGTTTCTGCAAACAGATGGTAAGTGTTCAGTATTTTAATGTTTTAATGAGTTTTTTAAGCCTTTTTGTAATTTCATAAACAAGCATAAATAACACTTACATGAAGAAGAATCTCTGCTGAATGTATTTTCTTTTCCTGTTTGGAGAAAACAAAAGAGAAAAAGAGAAGGGAAAAAATATTTTAAAGGAAAAAAAATGGGTCCAGCAAAATAAGTCAGACATGTTTCAATGCTATAATGCACTGCATTTTCTGAATTTCATCAGTAAAAACTCCTGTTTGAAGAACACCAAGACTCTGAATGTAGTATCAAAGCCAGAACAGGAGATCATTCCTTGTGTATTTCATCCCATGTAGAACATCACATATAGTTCTATATGACTATATCCCTCTAAATAGCAGGACAATTACACTGCAACAGTAAATTAAAATACAGATGCCATGTGATCTGGATCAAAAAATGAAAAAATAAAAGAAGCTTTAACTACATTCCAGCTCAGCAACAACCCCATGGCTCAGTGTATGGGTTGTTCTCCTACCTACAGACATGGGACTCACACCAACACCATGAAGCAGAGCCCTCCTACTGCATTTTGGCACAGCAGGGTGGTTTTTCCGTGCCAGTGCTCAAGCACTGACTGCATTCAAGCCCAGGTTGGGCAGCACAGCAGCGAAGGCATCCTTGGAGGCTGTGACAATTCTGAGTGGCACAGAACCACAACAGGAAACCCAGCAACTGCTAAAATGGGGAACCTTCCCCACAGGCCTTAACAGCCACCTCCTGCACCATGGCACTGCCACCCTGCTGCCACCCATGCACCCTTGCTGGCATTGATTCACACTCCCCTTCCAGCAGCTGAGCTGGTGGGTCTGGTGGATGCTCTTGGAACACAGTTTAGGGCTGGCACTAAATGGCTTTTTGCTGGTGTAAATCTGAAACACTGGGAAAAAAGACTGACAGAAATACAGAGGATGCTGTAGGACATCAGCCATGGTTTCAGAGTCATGGACTGGCAACACAGCAGCCCTTCCAACAGCAGGTTTTTGGGGAAAAAAGTCTTTAGACTTAATTCCAGTGAAGAGTGGAATGTTCAATTAATTTCTACTGTATTACTTTGTATCAATATTAGCTACTATGCAAGCAATTTAAAGTTTACATGCCTTGGGATGTAAACAAAGCTCACACAAATCAATTAAATCCATGGTGTAACAACAGCTGAGGATTCAATTAAATAGGTATGTATGGAAGAAATTCAACAAATATTAAATCACTGAATTTTCATCCTCATGCCTTTCTTCTAAGGGTCAAGGATTCAATCCTGCAAGCAGCCCCCCTAAAGTGCCGTTAGAATAAATTTTAGTTCTGTGTATAGAGCTCTTACTGGAGCAGACACGGGATTACTTTTTAAAAAATAACCCTGATCCATTCTGGTCATTAAGTTAGTGGTGAAAAGTCGAAGGCACTAATCCGACAGGGTAATCTATTCAAAGCTTCCCTTCTTAAATGAGCTACAATTTATTCATATGACCAATCAAATAAACATTACTTACAAGAGGCTGCAACTACCATGGCTTTCTCATCCATTTTTAAGTGTTGTAATATGGTTAAATTTAAAAGAAACTAATCAGCACAATCTTTTTAGAGTTGTTTGCCAGCATTATTTAAACCCCGGGTAGGGTACCACTGCAGAGACTCACCACTGCAACATCGCCCCACTGCCCGCTAGAATTAAAATATGGGGCATTGGAAAATATAGAAGGGGCAAAATTAAAATAATAGGGGGGTGCTGCTAAGCCTTGATGTGCAGTGATGAAAATCTAGGAATATCACTGTCTGGAAAGTGCCCAGGAGTCTCTTTGGAAACATCCAGCCCATAGGACCTGGCTGGAAGCCACTAAGATACACTAAGAGTATTGATTTAAAAAAACCTCACTGAAATATTAGCAATGATTATCTGTACGACCAGATCATCACCAAGGCTTTACAAACAAAACTCCACTCAGGCATGGGAGGTTTCCCAAGCACTCTGCAGCAAGAGCAAGCCAAGCTAAAGTGTCTTCCTCGTTTTCCAAGACAATGTGGCACCTTTTTTCTGCCAGCATTTCACACCAACTGAAGTCTCCTGCCATTGCCCCAACACTTCATCTCTGACATGAAAGCTACGGGCAACCCACACAAAAGCTCCACATTTGAAACTACCGATGAAGAGCCGTATGCCAAATTTTGTTTCTGGTTACAGAAAAGGAAATAAACCAAATAAACCAGAAGTCAGCAGCATTTGAAAGATTCCAAATTTCTACCTGCTTCCAGACCAAGATTCCTTAAGCAAACAAACCAAATGCCCCAGGAATTTGATGCAGCACCCCCGAGCACGCATCCACCCTCTCGGGGCCTACAGGTATCAGGGTGCCACCTGCGACCTCCTGCTTTTTGCCGAGTCTGACAGAAAGGAACGCTCAGAGCGCAGGTGGGAGAAGCAGGTTGATAAATGGCAGCAAGAATGGCAGCGGCCCCTCCTGTGCCGGCCGCGGGCCGGGGTCCCGGCAGCCCCGGCAGGGGAAAGGTGTCTGCCGCCCTCCAGTGGGAACACGCACCCGGGCAGAGAGGTGCGAAGGGGAAAGGCAAATAAAGAGAAAAAAGACAAAAAGAGAACATGCAAAGCAGATAAGAGACAGTTGAAGGGGAAACAAGAAGATACTATCTCTGAAAGTGCCAAAAATGACGTTTCTAATGTCAGTTCAAGGAGGGCAGCACAGACATCTTCCTTCCACACTCGTGCTTCGGACTCGGCTTGGTCCGGGCGAGGGACACTGTCACTGTCATGCTGCTGGCATCCTCAGCTGCTCACACATTTTGCTTAAAAAAAACCCCAATAACCTTCAAGGAAACCTTTCCGTGCCACTTGTGGCAAAGGCAGGCAATGCCAGAGAGCAGTCAGCTCGGCTGAACGCAGACCCAGAGGTAAACACCCGGCTGTCAACAACCATCAGAGCTCTCGCCAAAGCCTCTCCCATCGAAATTCCACAGCAGCAGGTTTTAACGGGCTGATTTACCCTCAAACCTAAAGCCATAAAATCTGAACCGGTAGCAACTGTCACCCGAGCCCTGAGTTACACGGCCGATGACATGTGTCCCCACCAGGACTGCCTCACTGTTTTGCCTGCCCAAAACTCAAAACATTTTCACATGCAAGCAATAAAAAAAATGCAGTTACCAAAATAGCACTATCAACGTAACCAGCTCCTCTCGGCACATTTTCTTAATGCCTTTCCCAATACGGTTAAAAAACATGGGAACTCATCAAAAACCTCCATCTTTACACCTTGGCACAAACTGTGCTGGAATAAGTGTGGGGTTGTATTTCTTAGCATTTATCGGGATGCTCTCCCACTACTTTTTCCTTTATTTTATTTTCATCCATGCTTCCCTTTAAACATAGCCCTTATTAAACAGCAGAAATCAGCTTCTACAATTTCTAAATATCAAGTTTTGCCACTCTTGGAGCTGCCTAAGGACAACACAGCTTGCCTTCAGTGTCATAAATAACACATACTCTGCACATTTCTTTGCCTGGGTGAAATAAATTCTCCCATGCTCTTATATGGAAAGCTTGTGAGTCCTCCCACATACCTCCTGCTATAATACCAGGCAGCAATGGGCATTCATTATCTTAAAGCCAGCGGGTGAATTTTGGATCCAAGTTACCCCCAAACAAACCCAGAATTATCACCCTTTCGCACCACACTAAGCTTGGTAACCTGCCCTGTGTAGTCCCTGTGTTTAATTTCTAAGCCCCATCACTGCTTTGATTTCAGCACATCAAGAACCCACAAAATAAAAGGAAAATGAGGGGAATAAAAAGGAAAATGAGGGAAATCACAAGAAAGCAGCAGCAGCGGTATTACCCACCAGGTAGGCCCATTAGCATCAGATGTAGCATTGCCTGTACCAGTCTCTTCACTCGAGGTTAGCGCACGGCAAACAGAGAAAGCACAGCGGGGAGGGGTGAGAGAAAAAATGGGCAAAAATAGCCGGGGAGAGAAGCGTGCGCCGTCGATGTGCTGGAGGGCCGCCAAGCGGGAATGGCTGAGAATGTTATCGCCAAAAAAAGTTAACGCAAGGTGTGGGGGGGTGTGGGGTAAATAACCGCTGGGGAGGAAAAACACCGCCGAGGTAATGCGAGAGCTGGGGAGGAGGGGGTTTTAAGGAGGAGGATGAATTAATAAATAAATGGAAGGGGGGGAAGGGAAAGCGCTCCCGGGGGCACCCCGAGTCGAGGCGGACAAAGGGAGGACGATGCCGCCGCCACCGGCCCGGCTCGGTTCGGCTCGGCTAGGCGCGGAGCGGCCGCCCCTTTGTTCGCCGCGGCGGCAGCGAGGGGCGATCCGCGCCGCTCCGCGCCAGCCCCGCCACCGCCACCACCGCAGCGGCAGCCCCGGCGCCCGCCCGCCCTCCCGCCCGGGAGGTGCCGGTACCTGTGTCCGCTGGCCGCGGTGCCTGCGCGCCGCTGCGCCCCTGCGGCGCGTCCGGCGGAGCGGTGCGGCGCGACTAGCAGCGCCGAGCAGGAGGAAACGGTAATTTATAAGCGCTTTCTTCCTGACCTCTCGTGTCTGTTGTCTAATGAGGGAGCTTTGAGCATCACCCATCCTGCTGAGTGGAAAAACACCGGCACGGCCTCTTCTTTGCTGGGGAGGGGGGAGCCTAAAGGAAGGGGTGTGGGGGAGGAGGGGCCATGCCGCAGACACGGCGGCGGAGCCCGGGCTGGCAGGCGGCCGCGGGCCGGCGGGGAGGGGCGGGCGGGTGCGGGGCAGCGGCCGCCGGCTCGGGGGGGCCGCCCGGGGCCGCCCGCCCTCCCCCGCGGCTGCCGCGGGCAGCGGGAGCGGCAGCGGGGCCGCCCCGAGGGACCCGGCCCGGTCCCGCGGCGGGAGGCAGCGGAGCGAGGCTCCCAGCCGCTGAGCTCGTCCCGGCATTTTTCATTTTCCTGCATTTTTAAAATCGGTATTTTTTATCTTTACACAAAGAGTGCCGTTCTCACAGAAAAAGCATCGCACGGCGCTGTCACCGCCGCTGCCTGTCCCTGCGCCTGGGCCCTGGCTCTCCGCCTTTCTCCCCGGCCCCCCGGGGGACTGCACTCTGGAGCCGGTGCTGCTCTGCCAGGCTTTGGAGACAGCTTTGCTCCCGGAGCCGTCTGCTGCTGGAGGAGGCAAGGCGGGAGCGTGGTCTGGCAGGTGCCTGGGAGGCTGGGACATCCCTGCTCTGCCCTGCCGCCTCCCAAGCGCGATCCCCGGCACCGGAAAGTCCCGGTGGCAGCGGGAGGACAAAGTACGGCCGGGGCGATCGGCGGGGAAAATGAGCAGGGCAACGTTTTGTTTTGCGTCGGGTTTCACAGAACCGAAAGCAGGTCCTCTTCCCCTGCAGGCGGACGGGTATATGACTCAAACATGTCCTTGCTCTCCTACCTGCATCCCCCGGTTGTCTTAATGAAAGGATTCAGCAGCAGACAGTGTCGCGAGGCATTTTCATATAACTCCTGCTGAAGACTTAGTAAGATCCTCTGTACTGCAAAATATCATTTGCATTGTGGGGGTGCAGTTGTGGTGAAAAGGAGATTTTGGGGCCATCTGTGTTTCACAGAAGTCCCACGGTGCTAATCTTGCACTGGGTACAGCAGGGATGGACCAGAGGAGAGTGAATAATCCCCACACCTCTGCTCTCTAGGTTTTCCCGAATACAAGATGAAACCTTTCTACACCACAAACTAGGACAGCAGTTACCGGGGGACCACCTCCGGAACCCATAACCTATGCATAGGCTGCTGGGGGGATCAAATTCCTTCACAGCAGCCTCCAGGGAGAGCTCAGAAAAGGCTGATTTCCTTAGCTGGTTCTTGCAAAAGCTGCACCATTCTGCACACTTTTTGATGGCAATACAGGATGCCCGAAAACCCTGTGCCACAGTCATACAGCCGATTTTCCCTTACTCCGGTGCATTCTGTGATTTTCCGTATCCGAGCTGATTTTAAATGTGAGTAGGTTTTTAGCAGAAAACCAGATAGAGATAGGATATACACAGCTAATTGATGACATATCTCCACTGAACAGCCTCGTTTAAAGTCCTAACGATGTAGTCTGTGCTGCCACCTACGTCTTCTGATTCAGGTTTCTTGTGTACTGCAACTTTGATTCGTAGGCATCCTTTGCAGGAGGCAGCTCACATTTTGTGAGGCTCCACGAGGGACCACAAACAGGCGGTTCTGGCTGCACTAGGGAGTGAAGCAAAAGGTTTCTCATCGGCTCAGCCACTTGTTTGGTTGCAGGGAGGATGCCTAGATGCAGATTAGGAGCCAGCAGTCCCATCAGTGAAATGTAAGTAGTGGCTGGAGCCTTGTCTGTGTGAAGGATCCTGCCAGCACAGCTGTACCACTGACAGCAGTGGAATATTTTGCTCTAGTTCTCTAGAGGAATCAAAGTGTGTATTTTGTCTCTTGCTCTCTCTTCTTCTGTTGCTCCTCACTTCCTAAAAGTCAGCCACACAATGCACATGGTTTCTCCATGTGTTTAAAAATAAAATGTTTGGGGTAAAAGACCAACAGCCAAAGCTGTTTTGAAGTCAGAAGCATGTAAACAGTACCTGGAACCAATAATAACAATAACGATAACAATAACAATAATAATAATGTCCTTTTGTGCCATAAATGTGCACATTGCTATCTGTTATTTCATTGTGAGACAGCACAACTTCTGAGAATGTGCCTGATGAATATTTGGGGGAGCTCTGCCTTCAGCTGCAGTGGCGCACAGCAGCACTAATGCTTCTGGCTTCTCCACTCTCTTATGTAACCAAAATCACAAGTTAGAGCCCAAATTACAAAGCATAAGCATGTGTATAATATTAAGCATACAAATGGTGCCTGAAATTACTATCCTTTTCATGTAGGTCTGTTTTAATCTGTTAGAATTTTTGCTTCTGCAGCTTTATTGATTTCAGTGTCTGTTGATGCAGTTCATAATGCAATCAAGCCTAACCCCTTAAAAACCCCACTGTGAAGACATTAACCCAAACTTAACTAAGGCCAAAATCACTCTGGCTACAGGTAGGTGGAGTTCAAATGACTTTTATACCTCGAGTGTAACCTGTATCTAGATGCTGTAGCAAGCAGAACACCATATCCCTGTGGCTGCTTTGGCAACCAGTCAGAGTGGCAGGTTTCTGCACCCCAGCCCAAGGCATGAGTATGCCATCACCTTCCTTTGAGTTTTCCCTCTTTCTCAGAGACTATTTTTGCCATTGCCATGCTGATCTACTTGCTGGAGTTTTAAGGTGTTGGATGCTGATACAGCGAGTGCCTCTTGTATCTGTTTAATCCGATAACACAACTCTTTTTTAATCTCCACGTCTGGGTCACAGGGTTTAAAAAAGACACTGGGCCAAATCCCCAGCTTGGCTACAACGTGTGGAAATGTACTGAGATGGCACGAAAGTCAGGAGAGATTCACTGTGTTTGCACCCGGGTAGAGAGATCTTGAGGGGCAGGGATGTGAGTGCCAGATTTCAGATGGATGAATATTAACCCAAGGCTATGGCAGAGCTAATTCAGGTCTCCATAAGGTGAGGTGGAGGGAGGGATATTACACCAGGACCTAAAATGTGCTCATCAGCAAATTCACATTAATTTTTAAATAGTAACTGATTCAATATTTCTTCATTTTTCAGGAGAAATCTTGTTTTCATTGTTTGGCTGCTAGAGGGAACATGATGTTTCATGGAGTCAGGACCAAGACTGGGCATGGACAAAGAGGAGATTTTGAAGGGATTGGGAAGATTTTACAAATAAACATTGAAATTTAAAAAACCAAAACTTCATCCAGACATGAAGTCCAGCAGAAATGTAGGAGAGAAATGGACAGCACTGTCTGTAAAGGATTGTGTAAGCAAGAATGGCAAAAACATGGTCTGAATAAATCCATTGCAGTAATGATTTTCTATACATGAATTTCCTACACAAAGTTATATGGGGTCAGTCTTTGGGGTTCCCCTGGATAGCAGAGGATCCTGAGCCTGAAAAAGAGAAGCAGATTTTGTGAGGGATTTGCATATCATGGAGTGACTCTAGATTGCAGATTTTAAGCATTACTAAATTGGGGAATAAATTGTTGCTATTGCTGTTACATACCAGGATATCTCACTAATCCACGCAATCCACTAAGTTGCTGTAGTTTTAGTCTGTGTTTATTTTAGATGAAATTATGGCCTGGACAGTTAATTTTTCTTGGTTTATCCATATAAATCATATATAAATAAGGTATCAAACAGAAACCAAAACATGACCTGTGTTTTTGGTACACTCCCCATCATGTGAACCTGCCAGTGATAGAGCTCTGCACCCGGCTTACAAGACAAACACAAAGGCAATGAAAAACCACAGATCTTCTTGAAAAGCAGCCAGTTGGCATTAAATTCTCTTGCTTAATGCTCTGGTTGGCCTATTTTGCTTATATTTGAGACTGCCTAGCCATTATGGGATTGCCTGCACTGGTCCTTTCCTTACATCAAGCTAATTACAAATTAACTTAAGGCACTTAGCAGGGCTGAGAGGCTGGAGCTGGTCCTTTCTGAGTTTGGAAATGCCCATTTCTTTACAGTGGCTGATTCCTAAAGTGAGGGGCAAACACACAGGAGCCAAACAGCCTGGAACCAAAGTGGTCACACCGGCTTTTGAAAAAAGTGAGTGTCTCAAGGTAACTGACAGTCAGCTACCTGGAAATAAAAGCCTCTCATATATCCAAAGGTTTTCACTGGGATTTTCAAGATCTCCTGAGCAATTTAAAATCCTTGAAAGGAATGCACTATAGAATGAAAAATATAAGTATTATTAAAGAATGTCTCTGAACTGAAAGCCAGCCAGTTTCATAAAAATGAGCTAAAAAAGCAATAACAGGTAGTCTGTCTCCTGCTGGATGCTGTATGAGCCGTATGTTTTGTATTTTGGAAGTCACTCTAAAACAATGTTTTTTTCTTCGCTATTGCTGTTGGGAAGAACAGTAGAAGAACTATGTATAAATGAGATTGAAGTAATCTAATTAAAAAAATAAACAATGTGCTTTCATCTTCAATTCATATCCAGTCATTTGGGATCTAACTTTAAAAAAAAAGAAGATAAAAATTTAGAAATTCAGAAAGAATTCTGAAAGACAACTGTTTCCCTTTAAGATTAATGATAATCATACTTGTGTGTCCAAGGGAGAATAGATCCAGGGTTATGTAACAGGATAAAGAAACAAAATCCTTTTTCCTTAAATTAAAATAAACCAGTATGTGTGTGAATTTTAGTCAATCACTGAAAATTCAGGAAACCCATTTTCTTTCACAACTGCATTCCACATGCTAAAATTGACGTCTTCTAACTTTTAAACAGAATCACAATAATTAAAGACAAAAAAGATTTGTTTGTTGCATTTGACCACAGTTTGCCAATAGAGGAATG
Source organism: Zonotrichia albicollis (assembly GCF_047830755.1). NCBI lineage: Eukaryota > Metazoa > Chordata > Aves > Passeriformes > Passerellidae > Zonotrichia > Zonotrichia albicollis. The sequence continues at coordinate 9,603,852 of NC_133830.1, forward strand.
TTCCCTAGGGAAAATTCTGTGGCACTTGCCCTGTGCAGCAATCCAAATACGTACTCATCTTTTTATTTTATGTGGCATTAGGAAATCCAGTTATTGCACTTCCCAGTTGTTGTTTGTTTGGTTTTTTTTTCTTTTTAATCTGATTACCTAGTACTAGATATATGATAACTTATCTCTTTTAATCATTTTTTTGCCTGAAGAATTACATAACAGTTCTTATAAAATCTTGTAATGCCTGCCTAAATTTGCCAAAACCAGGACAAGAACAACAGGTAAAGGATTTTTTGATATTGGCATTGTTCTTTGCTGGCCTAATCATATAAAATTTATTTTAAAAACCACACAAGAAAACAATTTCCTACCACAGAACCTCCATTTTCCACTTCTGTATTTTACAGAAGCACTCATACCAGAATTTCTGCATCAGAATTTGACACATAAAACTCCTCTATCACATGAGTTCAATTTTCCAAAAGAAGGCAAATGGTAGTATTAATAACCAAGATATAAGCCCTGAAAAGGCTAAGTCACTGAATGTACTTACTGAAAAAAAAAAAAAAGACATCTTGTTGGATCTAATTCTGGAGTCATTGTTTGACACAATGCAGAGCAGTTGGGATTTGCATAGAAAGGCTTTGCTGAGCTCAGGTGATGTGCACTCGTGCGTGGGAGAAGCTCGTGTGAGCTTTGCTGAGTGCCTCTGAGCTTTGTCTGCAGACCAAAATGAACTCTGCAGATGTTGGCCCATCCTTGCACATGTCCACACTCAGCATTTCAGTTCTGAAAGCAAAGCTCCACATCTGGGCAGTGGAAGTGATGTTCCCTCACTGGACCAAGTGCTCATTTAGCACTACTGCAGTAGCAGAAGGTGTGCTTGGAGATGAGGCACATGGTGAATTTGCCTCTTTCCCTGCTAATAACACACCTGCCATGCTGCAGATAAATATTCTGCTGCTGCACAGCCTGCAGAGATTTCCTGGGCCTCACGAGCACAACAGGTCCTGCCAAGTCAAGATGGTTACATGGGTGCAGCAAAGGTGATACGGAATCTGGGAAGCTACATCTGGGAGATGTAAGTTGGGAGACAGGGAAGAAGTTGTGGCAGACCCACTCTGAAAGCAATAAAAGGTCAACAGATTCTGAGACTGCCCTGCAGAACCACTTCCATTTCCATTTGGAGCTGATTATTGAGCTGGGCAGGGCTGGCCTAACCACATCCCAGGTGACAGTAGACATCACAGTGGAAAATAGTCCAAAAATGTACTATGGAGGCAGCTGAGCCTTCATGACTTACACAATGTCTCCAGAAAAGCTGATGGATTAAACTCACCAAAGAAGGAGAGATTACTTGAGTGAATTCATACATGCTCATATTTCTTCCTATTTGTCTATGGGTCCCTCTGCTCCCTTCCCTCTCAAAGTGATGATGAAACAGTTACGAGGAGTGTATAGCTGAAAATTATACACTCCTTATATACTTTTGTTTATTCTGACAAATTACATTGGAAGATATAGGCAAACACTGGGAGAAAATCTGTAAGAGACAAAACCATTCCCAAATGCATGCTTGTACGAGTTCAGACAGATGGAATTTCTAGCTAGGTGAATTAATGCACTGCAAACAGAGAAAGGGCTTTAAATGCCTGAGCATCTAGAAAAAAGAAGAAATTTAAAATGAGCCCTGCAAGCTATCCAGCAACTTCTCATCCAGTATCATGATTTTAATTAACAGAACTGGAAAGCAAGCATATAATATAAACTTAAAAACACAGTTTTCCAGACTACCGGTCCAAATGCAAAACAAATGGCTTGCATCTGGGGGCGGGTAGGCAGAGCCGGGGCGGGAGCCGAGTGAAGCAGGGGCACCCGCAGCTCTGCCCAGCCCGGCCCTGCCCTGCCCGGCCCTGCCCAGCCCAGCCCAGCCCTGCCCTGCCCTGCCCTGCCCTGCCCGGCCCAGCCCAGCCCAGCCCGGCCCTGCCCGCCGTGCCCTGGCACAGCCCGGCCACTGACACCCGAGCATCGCCCGCCTGCTCCAGGAGATGCCTGGGCTTCCACCTCGGCCGGCAGCACGTGTCACTGCAGGGATGCCAGCGGCTCCCAGGCTGGGTGACCTTGGTCCTCCCCCAGCAGTTCCCTTTTCTGGACCTTTGGCACTCTCCCAAGTGATCTTTCAGCCGGAATATCTGTGGCTGAAAATAAATTCAGCAATATTCACTGCGGCATCCCTGTACTTCTCTTTTGGGATACCTGATGCTTATGTCCCAACCTGGGCAGAGTCTGGTTTTGTAAGGTTTATCTGGGTGCAGTAACACTACCAACCCAGCAGTGCATCCTTGCAGAGAACGATTTCTGCCTGTCTGTCCCAGCCAGAGCAATCCTGCTTTGATGTCTGTACATGAGAAGGGTGGGAAAGGGGAGAGGGTGGAATAGGCTCAGCATGAAGCACAAACTATCCAGACTTGAGCATCTAAATCTCTTAGGCCAATGTTAGTCAGCTCTGATTTGTATCAAAGCCCAGTATTATCACTTACTGATTATTAAATGTGTCACAAATGGTTAATATTTTGTGAACAGTTGGTCATAGAGTGTCTGTAGCACTGAGCAATTGACTCTTACTCTTTGTGTCACCCAAAGTCCTCAAGTTTTCTCCTTTTTACTTCTGCAAGTTTGTCTGTTGGGCTCATGAAGTTCATGGAGAGAAGTGTGAAGACCTGCCCCTATACTCCCACATTTCCTTGGGAAGCACATCCCAGCAAACTGTGGAGCAGCCAAAGTGGGTTTGGGATGCCCTTGGCACTCACAAAGACACCCCTGACCCCTGCTGCCCCACAGCAAGTGCTGCTGGAGGCCACTGGCACCATGGAGGAGCTGCATGGCCAGGCTGGGCTGTGGCAGTGACCAGGCATCATCCTGAGCAGCAGGGCCTGGGACTGCCTGGTGGCAGAGCTGAGGAACTCATGGAGCAGAGGCACACAGAGGAGCGTGTGGTGGACCCCAGGAGCTTTTCCATCCAGTGCCTCTGGAATTCCTGTGAAAGAGGGGTACAGCATCTATCAGGCACATCCCTGGCCTGCTGAGCTCAGGACACAGGCAGCATCTCCAGCCAGAGCAGAGGACATTGCCACGTGGTCACTCCACCTGGCTGCAACTCAGCTTTCCCCTCAAATGAATTCATGCCACCCCAGCAGTCTTTGCACGTGTCACTGCCTGAATTTTGTGTCCCTACTGCGAGGCTAAGCTCCCAGTTCTCCCAGTAAGATACAGGTTTAAATACAGGTCATGTTTCTGCTGTTCTCCACCAGCAAAACAGCTGTTTGCTCTAAACATGGAGATATTTTTGTAAGAGCAAAAGCATGAATTATTTCAAATTTGCCTCAGGATGAATTTTCAAGGGTACTGCGGAGACTGTTTCCACAACAAAACGGGAGCTCTTCTCCTACTGAATTGTTCATGTTACTTTCATGAATGCTAGAAAAGTGGCTGGATTTTTTTAAATGTCAGCAGACACCTGGAACATGAATTTGTTTCTGTAAATCCTTTGGAAACTATTGTTGTTGATGTTGTCTAATCTGACCAAAAGTTCAATTTGAGAATTTTTATCAAGCCTTGCTGTTAGGTATAGGCAATTAGCTTAACAAAATATCAGATAGGATCTCTGCTGTGTTAGCAATGCCTGTTGCTCTGATCCTTACCTGGTGGGAAATGGCTATGGAGGACCACAGCCACATCTTTGTAGCTGTTTACATCACATTTCTGACAGAGCTCCACCCTGCTTTCCCCATTTGTACTTTGTTTTTCATGAATAAAGGTCATGGCATTGGCATCACAAAAAAATATTGTTGCTGTAGAAGGAATTCAGCTGTCCCCTCTGGGTAATAAACAATAATGTACTCCAAGGCTGGCAGGGCAGCAATCAGAGATGGAAGAGAAGGCCAAGACCCATTGAGATCTCTGCAGACCTCCAGCATCCCACAAGTCAGCTGTCTCCCTGCCTGTGCTGGGCCTCTGCAGACTCTGCATAGCCTCTAATACTTTGCACAATCTAGATTTAGGCACCCCCCAGCTGCTGGCAGCGGGTCTGTTGTGGGTACCTGCCTCCCAGCCAGTCACTCTACTGGAATTTGTTGTCTAATAGTCAAAGGGCATTTTCTCTGCAACAATGTCCTACATTAGCCCAACGCTCCCTGTGTGTGCTGGTGGCCTGGGGACATGGTTACCAGATGTAGTTGCCAAGCATTGGTTGCCCCTGCTCTGGAGTGCCCTCCAAGGAGGGGATGTGGCCAGGGCACGTTGTTTAGTCTGCTGCTTGTGTGGGACTCTGACCTGGCTGTAGCCCAGCTACACAATTCATCATTTTAGCCATGTTGTATCTAGATCAGGGAATAAATGTATAGTAACTACATCCCTTGTTTCAGCTATAAAGTAAGTGAGATCTCTCCCATGTTTCTGTATTAACATCCACATTGACCTCTGTGTTTGCGCTCATGTCAAAATCACCACTCATCTTTTGGCTCAAAAGCCATTCTTCTAACCTTTTGTTACACGAGAGGCTCTCAAGCTGTCTGGTGTTTTTTCCTCCTTTTAGGTTGCCAGTACTTTCCAGCAAGATGAAATTTTAAATAGCTTCAATATTCCAGGAGTAATTTCACCACCAGTACCTGTAGAAACACTCCCCTAAACTCATGGTCCATGGTTTTATGATTCTCTGGGAATGGACCAAAATCTCAATTGTTCTGAGGATATAAGGGAAATGAGAAGTTACTGCATTATTGCTACAGCCAAGGACACACAACAGCCAACAAGCAAAAGCTCAACATTAAAAGCATTGGGAATACTTTTAGCACAAACACTACTCAAGCAATTCCCAATTCAGTAGAAAGCATACTGGAGAAAAATCTCCAGGTTAGGCAGACCTTGAACTTTCTTTCCCAGGATCACACCAATTGAGCAGCAAATCAAATTCTACAGAAGTAGTTGGGGATTTTATTAGTAAACAGCCTAGAGGTGAATTCCTCATTTTTTTTCTCAATTAGATATGTTTGAAACAGAGAATTTTATGAATAATAATTATTACTTGTTTTTACATGGTACTTTAGCATAATCCCAGAAATTGTAATTTAGGAAGTACAGATCTTCCTTGTTGCAAAGCCCTCAAGATTCCTGTGGCAATACCCAGGAAACAGATAAAATAGAAGCAATTAATAAAGTATTTAATCATTAAAAAATTTCCAGCACCAGAAGATTTTGCAAATCACCCAGCAGATTTTGTACATCCTCTGGAATTTGAAATTTTGTCAGTAATGAAAGCTAAATGAATGTTGCATACAAATATTAGGCTTAAAACAATGTCACATGGGTGTCACATGTTAGTGTGCGCAAAAATAATATTTGAAGGGAGCTGCTCAAATAAAATCAAAATTATTTATTTTTTTTATAAAGCAAACTCCTCTTGATTATTAACAGACTAAAAGCTGCCTTAAAGAGATTCTAAGGCCACCATGCTTCTATTTTCCCTTAGCATTGACTAAGTAGTGGTCGAATTGACATCCCTATTTAAGGTTTCCACATCTCTTAGTACTTTGCATTGTATTTCCTCTGTGAAGTTTCCTAACTTCTGCTAACCATGTAGCCCTGGGAGGCCTGCAGAGCACGTCCATGCTCTATAGGAAGTGGTTTTGGCGTTGCTCTAGCAACCCCAAATCAGTACTGAGTAAGCAGAGGTGCTGCTCAGCAGAGAAATCACACAAATGTCTGTACATCCTCACTGCTATTGAGAATGGAGGCAGCAGTTACGATGATCAAGCCTAATACCCTTCAAGGAAATTGCAATTCTCTCTTTTATTCCTCCCACATGTTTTAATTTGATAAAACTTCTATTCCTGGTGCTGCCAATTCTTTCCTTTGCCCAAAGTGTCCCCATACAGGAAGTCAGGTTGGGTCACAAATCCTTTGTGACTCTGCAGCAGTGTAAAGGGAGAAGGATCTCACCCACTGGAGAATCCAGGCCCTCTTTTACTTTACACCAGAGCTGACTGCATTTTGGAAGAAAGAAATTAATCCTTTTCTATTTTTTCTAAATGCGAAGCTCCTTTAATTCACCCTTTAAAAGCATTTGGAGATCATCTGATGAAAGGTCCTAAGGAAACACAAGGCATCCCTGCTGCTTGGGTTGCAAAGCTAAAGCTCATGCTCTGAAAAGAGAAGTGTGCGTAGAAAAAAGAGCTTTTGAACACAAAAACAAACAATGGCAATGCATGCTGACAAACATTTCATCTGCCTGCTTCCATTTACATATTTTTACATATCCATGGAGTACTGCTGAGGCTCTTGGTCACCTTGACCTGTCACTGACACAAGTCTGTTAAAGCTTTCTTCAAAATTAGTCCCTGCTGCCACTCAGGTATTTTTTGCTGTTGCTTTTGTTTGCTGTTAATCTTTGAATTGCTTTCAGTCTGAAAGCATCTTTCTGGTCCAGAACTGTACAGAATATATCAGGCAATCCTCTAGGGGCACTGAAAGAAAATCTAAAACTCTATCCCCCATGATCTTATACAGTCAACCCATATCCTTTTGATTTTAGACCTTGTTTTAGGTCTACACAAAAAAGGATTTAACATCTTTAATTGGGTTTGGTTGTTTTTTTCCCTTTAGTTTTGATTTCTTCCAGTTTTCTGGATAGATTTCACACAGCTTGCCACCACAGCTCTAGAGGACAATAAAAAAAAGTATGGGAACTCCTCCAAAGTACGTGTTTGCAAGGAGTGCTATGCCAGGAACATCATTACCAGAGTCCCAGTAAATAATCCAGAACCAATGCCATAACGTTTATGTGTACCAGGGGCACTGAAACCCATGCTGAAATACTTGGCAAGTCTGCCCTTCAACTAGGATATATTGTATTGATATTGGCTGTGATCAACCACAACATTCCTTGGTTTTGAGGTAGTATTTCTGAAGTGGGAGGTTTTGTGATGCCAGTTCTTGTCATATGTTTTCCTGTCTCACCCTATCTCCAAGCCCAGCTAATCTGATGATATCCAACTGTCCTAATGAGCTGCATCTACTTCTAGGCTGAAGCGTTGACAGCTGCCTGTTCTATTGCCAACAAAAACTTCTGAGACAACTGTATCTCATTCCTGCAAGTACGCAAATCACTTCATTTCTAGCACAAATATGAGATATAATGATATTTCTTTTCGTTGATCCAGGTTGAAAAGGAGGCATGTGAAAAATGCCATCCAGCCCTCAATTATTTCCTCATGTGCAGTTTAATCCCTCAGCTGGAAACAAGGGCTGTGTCTGTTGGTTACAGAGAAATCAAGGGCTCATGTCCCTTACAGCAGAGGTACAGTCACATGGACTAAGGTCAGTGAGAAGGACATGTTCCTCCAATTAATGTTGGCATGTGTTTATTTATATTTTTATACATTGGTAATTCTTCCATTTGCTGTTCTTGGAGTCAGAGCTCTTGGTAAGATCTTCAGCTTGTTCTTATTCACATAGGATTTAATGCACTTAATTCTTTACCACCACCTTGACCATCTCAAGCACGTGGGATTTGCCCTCTTCCCCAGGACTGTTAGACCCACAGACTCATAAACCTTTCTTTCCCCTGGACTGCCTTTTCGAAGCACAGAAACTGGGTTATAGGTAAGACTAGGCTCACAACAAGCCATTAAAAACTACTCACAACTTCTGGAGAGGAAGCTATCTAAAACAGACTGAATTTGCAGGAGGAATTTTGTCTTGGGGGACTACAGCAATAACAGGTAACAATCCCCAGACAAAAATGGAGAGGAGACACACAGAAACACTGATTTTGATCCAAATGCAGTCAGAACAAATAGAAGCAGCACCTCCAGTGGCAGCTGATCACAGCAGCTCATCTCCAGGCAGAGCTAGTACTTCTGTTTGTCAAATGAAAAAACTCATGTCTACCCTCTGCCCCTCAAAAATTTTATGACTTGCCAGATTCCAGGAATCACAAAAAACATTATTGAACCAGGGCCAAGGACCAGAAAATCTAGGGGAAGCACTTCTTGTAGCAGCCTAGGTCACCACTGGGGCTCCTCCTGTGCCAGCCTTTCACACTGTTTTCCCAGCTGAAGATGGGACCCACTTCTCCAATTCAGCTTTGCCTCAGTGAGTTACTCACACTCATACAAGCTCAAAAACTTGAGACTCTTGACTAGGATAAGGCTGGAAGCAGGGAGAGTTTGTTATTGTTCTAAGGGGTTTATGTAGGCTTTTTTAATTAATTCTTGGGATGTGCTCAGACACTGAGATGGTGGAAACCATATAAGTAGCTAGATTAGAGCAACAGACATAGCAGTGGTATTGGATACAGAAATAACAGTCATTGCCAGTTCCTTGGGAAGAGAGGACAAATGAATAAACATCAATCACAACATCTGAAACCACCAGGCTTGGAAAAGCCTCTTGATTTTAGGAAAAATCCACTGAAAGATGCCAGGGCTAGATCTGGCATCTGACTTTTTCTCAGGAGTATAATTCCCATTGCGGAAGAAAGGGATTTTTGAGGAGCCATAAATTCAGGAACCTTCTCTGCCATTATCTTTTAGTAATAAGCTATATGGACAAATACAAGGCTTTGTTTGTTTTGTAGGGCTTATTTTAAATATGTACTTTTCCCTAAGCTTATTTTCCAAATATTTTTCATGATGAAAAATTGCGTGCTGTCCCAGGATGATGTACAAACTGAATGTAAAGGCAAGCAAAATATCCAAATAGGTCTGACTCTTGGTATCTCCCAAGTACAAGATGGTCTCACCTCTCTGCTCTTACCAGATCCAGCACACCATCAAGAAGGCAGGGAAGAATTCAGGAGGAAATGATAAGTATGTAAGGACTGAATGTCAATATAACTATACAATAAGTCCTATCCCAGCTATGAGACCAGAAAGGTATTTTCAGTTTCTGGTGTTATTTACGAAGATATTTCTGAAGGAATGCAGACTGTGCTGTTTTGGGGAGGGAGGAATTGGCTTCTTTAGAATTATTCAAAACTTATTTAATAAAAGCTTTCTGTATTTCCTTACAGCTGGAGACCAATCATTGCGACACAGATAGAAAAGCTGGAGGCTGGAAGAAGAGAAATTCTTTTATTTAACCCCAGTTCCTTACACACACAGCTAGTGTGTGCAAAATGTGTCCAGGTTCTGTGAAGTGTGACATACTGAATACCTCTGTCTGCCTCAGCAATATTTGAAGCTTTACATTGAGCTGAGTGCTCAAATCCCAGAAGGTGGCATTGGGAGGGCAATCCCTTAGGACATCCTTGGTGTCAAATTCTTTGAGGATATTTGAGTAGACTAAATGCATCACAGCGAGGTGACATTTACCTTCTACAGAGCATGGAGGAGACCATGTGTTATGAAACTCTCTTCAGCTTTGGTTTCCTCAGTAAAAGGAAAATATTAAAGAATAAATCCAAACATAACCACAATGAAGTTTCAGGAGGTATTGATTCAAGATGGGGATGCCCAAAATACACATAAAGGGTGGAATGCTGGCACCATGAATATCAGCAAGAAAATCTCCTGGTGGCTGCACTGGAACTGTGTCCATACAGTTTATCCAGACAAAGACAGTATAAACACCAGAGGCTCAATTGTCCCTGAGCTAACAGTGCTCAGTTGTTTAAGCGCAGGAAATGGCCCACCCTTTTCCCACCTTTGTACACCCAGGCAGGGGTCAGACACAGTGTGGCTGCCACAAGGGCAAGGCTGATTCCAGCATGGGTCTGACACAGGGTGACAGAGGCAGGGGGATGGCAGAGCTGCTGCCCTGGAGCTCTGCCAGTGGTGGCACAAATGGGGACAACGTACAGTTCATCTGTACGTGGGCAAGCAGATACTTTCTATTGGTTATCTTGGAGAAACTGGCTTAAACCACTGTTCAAGACACAGGTTTTTTTCTTAAAGTCAATACTCAGGTGAAAGAAAACTTCCAATAGTTTCCCTTAAAAGTCTTATATTAGAAAGAAGTCCAAGGAAACAAAATTACCACAGTCATTGTCACAACACAATCCCACCTTCTTCCAGTATCTTTTGCCACCAAAACAGGATCCTGAAGTAGTTGTTTTTAGTTCAGGATTAAGATGATTTCATCTTTTACATTCATTATCTGAATAAATGAGTACATACTTCTCTCATTCTTCATATTTGTCTTGATTATTCACCTTTGGTAATGGAACATGTAGGAGTGGGAAGGCATGAGTTCACTGCCAGGGAGTGCCTCTGCAGGCAAAATGAGATGCAAGTACAAAAATCAAAAGCCATGATGGAAACCTATTTTTTCATTTTCTCCTAACCTAAAAACTCAAGGCAAAACAGTTGTCCAGGCCTCTCCAGGAGCTCTCCACATATTAATCATTGTGAAGCCCCCATCTTGGGAAAAGTGGGATCAGGCATTGAGACCTGAATTTCCATGCTACATAAGCATGCACACATTTAATCCGGTTGTGGTTTCCTTAATATGCAAGGATCCTAAAGCCAGCTCTGGTTTGACTCATCAGTTCCAGCTAATTTTCAAGCTAAGGACTCTAATAAGCAGATTCAAGAGCATCTGGGCAAATTTAGCTCCAACCAATTTGCCTCAAGAACATCCTTTGAATACATTTGCATAGTCTATGCTCACAAAGCCCCGTCAAACATGCTTTGCCAGCTGCTGGCTGGGCCCCTCAGCCTGGCACACTGTTCTCACTGCTAATACCCACTGAAGCCATGACAAAGGCTTAGAGTCATCCACTCCTCCTTTAGTTGATATTATGTGTACCCCTGTACCATGGTGTGCAACAAATGCCTGGAATAATGATGATTTAAATGCTGGACAGGCAGTGTGCAGGCAGGGAGCTCATGCCCCATGTCACTGTGCCACAACCTTGACCTGATGACAGGATGCCTGAGAGTGAGAATGCAGAGCCATCACTAGCACCAGTCTTGGCTTTCCCTCTGCAGTGCCAAGTTTGATAGTCTCTTTGGTGATCCAGGCACATGCCCATTAAGAAAGTTTATTTTAAAGATGTCAGGTAGCAGCTGATGGGTGGTAGGAAAGTTTTAGTATTCCAAATCAGGCAGTGTTTGAATGAACAATCTACAGATGTGAATGTCAGGAGATGTATTGGCAATACCAGTGCTAGAGTCTTTGTGAACTCTGAGTACTTGCTCTTTGGTGCCTAATTATAGTCCCTGGAGCAGTTCATTACGTGCAGTGTATTGGGATCTAGGGATCCTGGTCAGATTTGAAGTTCCTTAGTGGCAGGTAAGGAACTGCACAAACACAGCTGTAACTTCACTGGGTTTAGTCCGATATGTGCAGATATGCAGTTCTATTGTGTTCCAGCTCATTCTCTATTTCACACCTACTGAACACTCTGCAACTGCTTAAGAGCATGAAGTAAATTGTGCATAAATGTTTGCAGAATGTGGGGCTAAATAAAGATCAGCAGTAATATAGGCAAGGGAGTGAAAGGGAAGATAAAAGTAACCATAAGGGGAACTTGTGATTACGTAGCCTGGCTACATACATTGTGGGCTTCAGAGTTTGGTACTTTTGTTTGTTTGCTTAATGTAAATGAGCAAGAGAATTTAAAGAATCCCTGCCACTGAAGCCAGAGCTGCAGTGTTGTAGGCCTCACCCAGTGCATTTATAAAAGTCTTTCCTTGTTCAGCAAAACACTTGGCCACATTTTGCACTCTAAGAGGAGAATACCAAATAGCACGTTCTGGGCAAGAACTGGGGACCACTTGCCTGCAAAGTGCAAACCCAAATAAACATGCTATCCCCAAAATACTCCTGTACAATGAGAATATGCAGGGAGGAGCCTCTGAGGTTTGGGGGTGTTTTTTCTTTCAATATTTGTGAACTCTTTTCTGTGTTCCTTGGCTAGCTCTAACCAAAAGCTACCTTTAGGAATGTTCTGTATTCCATCTAATTTAGATGTACCCAATTTAGATGCAATTTCTCACCATAGATCACTTTCAGAACAAGTTTCTTTGTAAGCTGTTGACAGAAAATGGTTATAGTCCTATTATACTTGAGCAAAAATGCAGACTGAGTAATAGAGGGAATATCTTTTCCTTTGGTTTACTGGAGTTTATTTCCCTGTTGTGCAAAGTTTTGTCACCAACTCACTTTGTCTTGACTTGTACTTTTTGTTCTCCGTGAGCAGTTTAACAAGCTGAAGTTCAGAGAATTTGCAGAGTGCATTTGTTTTGGAGTGACAATATTTCCAGGGAACCAGAATTCCTAAAACAAATTATGTTAATCAGAAATATGTTGTAACTTCTCTGCTTTGGGAACACTGAGATAAGAAATCACCTTTAACTTACTGACACACTTCTGAGTTTTGGCCACTGAATAGTTGCAGCAATCTACACATTGAGTATCAGCTATTTGTAGCACTTGGCAAACAGGATAAAACAGGTGAAACTCTGATTTTTTTTATCAGCTCTCTGCAGGTTTAAAAGCTTTATTTAACAAAGAGTTTCTATACTTACTGAAGTTAAGCATACACTGAAGATAAGCAAAGGCCTGAAAGCTTTGCTAATTCACACTCAGTTAAGTAAGGTTACAGGGCTTTTGCTTCATCTGGGCCACAGCTAACAGCTGAGTAGTGATACTGGGTGCAACAACCAGAACTCTAAGGAGGGTGTGGATGCTATTTTTGACCCACTTACATTGATTACTATTCAAGTTTTGTGTCAGTTACAACATGTTACATAGACACAGAGAATCTACAAACAAGCCCAAGGTACCTTCTTGGTTTAACAACACCTCACTTCAGAGCCCTTCAGTTTTTTACCTTGGCTGGTGGCTTTTTTTTTCACCCCTGCATGCCAAGTTGGCTGATCTCACTGAATATTGATATGTGAAAGAAACAAGCCTCCCCTTTACTTAACATGAGTCTTGTTTGCTCTTCCTGGCATTGGATCTTTCTTACATCTGCAGGGAGGGTTAGTTTTTAATCTGTGTTATTGCAATGTGTCTCCATCAAGATAGAGGCATGCCCTAGCAGGACAAGATGCTATGAAAGTTCAGGTTGCTGCTCTTTGCTTCCAGCAAAGGAAATAATGTTTTAGCCACCCATGTTGAATCACCAGTGGCCAGCATGGAAAGCTTTTGTAGACCAAAACCTACCAGACCGTTGATGTTTGCAACGCCCATGGTGCAGCTCAGGGACCAGCAAATCAAAGGCTGAATTTGAATTTACTACTGAAGTCTTGATCTTGTTAAGCTTGACTTGCCTAGGAAATCTTCCTTCATGATATTAAACCTACTGATTTAAACATGAACCCAATCCCTTTCCTACTGAAATCCTTCCTAAAGGCATTAGGAGAAGCCAAAACTTGTGGATTACCCTGGTGAAAGAACATGCTATGAGCAGGCATTATGGGCTTTGGAGGGAACAAAACAGAGCACAGTAATGATTAGAAATCCCAGGATCACACTCTCAAACCAAACACAAGGTCCTTACAAGTTTTTCTCTGAAATGAGTGGGAGGGTGGCTTTCAGGGCTATGTCAGTGCTGTATTGCAACACACCTTTGCCATAGCTTTGGTTGACAGTTCTCCCAGTGTACCTGCCTGTGGACAAAACTCACTTTCCAAAGGTATTTATGACTTTCACATACAGACCTTGTTCTTTCCAACAAAAGCAAATGAAGCTCATGGAGAAAGACACTTAGATTATGACAGTCTGCTGACACACATGCAAAAAGTGTTTTTTTTCAACTCAGAATAGCCAGAATACCCCTATGAAATATTCTTTCTCACACAACATACTGTTTTCTCATTATGTGTGTTGACATTTTTCAGACTGACCTCAGCTAGATATTTTGTTCCGGAGTCCCCATTTAGTGGAACATTTAAACAATAACACTTTGAAGCATGCTCAGTCTCTCTTTTGAAGTCCATTCAGGCTCTGCCCTAGGGTCAGCAGGCGCATTCCAGCAATGATGCACGGACCATCTGCTGTACAAGTTTAAATCCCACTGGTCCTATACCTAGAGGTACTAACATGTTGCATAACTAGCTCTGAAAAACAGCCTGTCAGTTCAGATGGAGTTTGGATTTATTCCTAGAGCTCTCTTATGCTCCTGCTGGAGGGCCTGCGTACAGTAACCTTTGAATGTGGTTTCTGGGAGCTACAAAGTAATGAGATAAATAATAAGAAATGACATTAAATTCTTGCATTCAAAATCTTTATTTTCCTTTGCCCATTTACACCCTGGCTCTGTGATTCCCTGGGTTTACTGTCTGGCACATCATTTAGGTGCCTTCCTATTCCAGGCTTTTCACTTAGGTGGACTCTGGCTTAGTTACTCTAAATAGTGATCCATGGCTTAATGTCAATTGCTGCACAAGAGAAAACCAGGATGGTGCAATATAAGGAGTGAATTTTTCAAGAAAATGCCAATGATTCATATGACCAGGGACTATTTACTTGGGTAAGAACCTGGCATCAAAAACATGACAAAAATCTCTGCCAAGAAAAGTCTTTGTCTATATATTTTATCCATTGTGCTTTAATGTCATTATTAAACTTAACAATGCATTGGCTGAGGTTAATGTATATCAGACCCAAGCACTGTTGGTCTCATTGATGCTATGTAAACATAGAGGAAGGAGTGGTCCCTGCCCTTGGGAGTTTAAAATCTAAACTTGGACAATATACTTCAAACATATGGTATATCCTGCAGGCTGAATGACCAAACTTCAATCAGCATTAGCCTTAACAATTAATTTATGTTGCACATATGTTCTGTATTTGGGGGCAATAGCCACGATGGCCCCTTGACAGAAATGTGAGTGTATATACATGCTGACCTTTTGATGGTGCAGAGGGACATGGCAACAAGAAGAGATCTGTGAGATGGAGAATGGCACGAGGGTGAGCATGGCAGAGAGCCATAAATAGAGCACAAAAGAAGAGATGTGGAAGTCTTGTGGCAAAAGTGAAGAAGAAGAGCCATATCAGAGCAAGTTTTTTCAGAGCAGCTCTAGCACTAGTTGAGCACCAAAAGAAGTGGGCACATTTCCACTTCTGAGTATCTGTCACTTATTTAGATGCCTCCTTGGAAACTGAGTTCTCCGGAAAATCTGTCTTCAGCGGTGGGTGCGGAGCACTAGACAATCTGGCCTGTTCATTTTCTCAGTATGTGGTTCATCTGTTCTAAGGAACAAGTCCTTCTGGAAATGGGAAAAAAGAAAAAGGCAGAAAGAAATGTTGGATACAGAAAAGCATGCAAGCTGCCTTGTGGGCTAATGATCAAGAAAGGCAGAATAAGCAAAATTTCATAAACCAAATGAAGTCAAATGTCCTATAAACACTGCACTAGTCCAGGAAAGATGGTGGACATGGGTTAAAGCACTGAGTAGGAGTCAGAAGATATGAATTGGCTGAATTGCTTCATCTCCCTGCACAAAATGTTCATATCTGACCAAAAAAAAACAAAACAAAAAAAAAAAGGTGGAGCATGAATATTTGACCCACTTCCCTACAGGAGGAAATTGTGAACATTAGTTAAGATCAAAACATAGCCTCAGAAGGAAGGAGCAGCCCACGGGATTGAGGGGAGATCATCTGAGGCTTTCTGCCTCCATAAAACAGAGCCGAAAACTGCACAACAGAGCATGAAGAGACCTAAAGCTGTAGAGCGCTATGTGGGACACGCTTCCATGTAGGCAGAAATCCAGCCCCCAGCTGTGGAGGGATATAAATCCCCATTTGTTTGTCATGCCACACGATGGAGTGTGATGTAGCACTAGTGGTAGCCAGTCAATTTTTTAGTTAGAGCTCCTCAGACCTTACTGTCACCTCTGAACCCTCTGAGTCAAACAGTCACCTATTGCATAATGAACCTCTCTCTGCATCACCTCCAAACTTGTCCTTGCATCTCCGTGGTGGGATCCTGTAAGAGGATTGGGTGGGCCACGAGGGAGCAACTCCATTGTGTGAGCACAAAAAGCCACGTTCATTAGCAGGCAGGCATCTCAGAACCAGTCGTGGAAAAAAAGAGAGTGGATTTGCCATTAAATCGGATATTCTTGGAGGTTTTCCTCAACACAACTCCCTCTTTAAAGCTAACAGAAGCAATTGAGAAAACTGCTTAGTAATTCCTGAGTTCCAGTCCCAGCTCTGACATGAACTCTGAGGCCAATATAATCCTCTTGTTCCCTACAATAAGGCCTCAATCCTCCCCTGCTGTAAATCAGCCTAACGCCATTCACACAAGTTAGTGTTACCCCATTGGAAGATTTGGTTCAGAAATTAGGGCACCACGGGACAGGGCAATGCAGAAATACCCAGGAAAATCTGTTCCCCAGAGAAGTTTACACTCCAAACCAAGAATATGTGTGCTTGTGAGCTGTCCTCATGACATTTTGGGCCCACAGAGTGGTTGCCTCCTGACAGGACATGTTCCTGTGAGATGCAGGTTTATGAGTGATAGCTATCTCAGGGTAATTAACCATCTTCAGCTACTGCTGCCAGTGAAGGGAGGGAGCTTTGCAGTGCCCACTGTACAGCCACAGATTCACTCTGCAAAGGAGCTTCCAGAGACTTGCTTTGTGCAGGAACCAGTTCAAAGGGGCCAGGTCAGGAGCTGGGAATGACCCAAAATTTAAACAAGGTTCCTAGCTCACATCCATTGCCATTTTCTAGTTACATTTGCCCTCTTCTTGGTAAACAGCAAATATTTTCTTGGAATCAGTCTAATTTCTTATGCCAGTGGCAAAATAAACCCCAGCTCATCATGAATGTGTCCTTTCCAAAGAATTACCACAAAAATGTCTGAAACCCTATGAAAGCTGTTAATGACTATAAATCTCCATAGGGCTTCCCCCCCCCCCCTTCCTCTTCCCTCTTTTCTCCTTGCTCTGATGAGCTGGTGAGTTGGGAATGGCTTTAAATACCACAATAGTCATGGCAGGACATCAAGAAAGAAAAAGGAACAGGGTTTTGAAATACTTTGTGTAAGGCTCCAAGCACTGGAGTTGGTGCTGAGCTGACTGGCGTGTACCACACAGCAGTCAGATGATCTCTGCAGCTTTGGGAAATAGGAGAAACTCTGGAGAAGGGTGGGGGGGAAATGGTCTCTCCCATATTGGTCTTTATTGTCTTATGGATTTTATCACAGTATTGTTCTTTATTTCCTGCTATTTATAGGCTCTCATGTTTTGTGCTGCTTTCATGTTTGTGTTATCTGCCTTCCCACGACATGCTTCACCCCAGCCCTTGCCTGCAGCTGGGTCCATAAAGGCACATGGTTTGGAATGGCACATCAGGGCTCATCTTCTTTCCCTGGGCAATGAAAGCAAACTGCCCTTTTCTGAAGCACTGAGCAACCTAAGATGGTGATTTAAATGATGGTGGTTTTTCTGGAAACTCTCAAGACAGGGACTGAAGAGTTTGTCACTGGGCTTTTGGTTATCAAGCAATGGCATTCTTTAAAAGTCCCAGACAGTGATGCTGGGGCTGTTCGCTCTGCAGTCCACATTTTACAATGAATTTAAACCATCAGCCCATCAGTATATGACTTGGTAATAACCACTCCAAAACCTTCATCTGACTTCTTTTATAACTCTTTGTACAAGGTAATGCAGAGAGAATGTGCTACAGGGGCTATCTCTGTCTTAATTCTCTGTGATTTAGGGATGCAACTCCACTGACCTGAGCTAGCAAAAGTGAAGCTAGTTCTGGTTTGAAACAAACATAAGTTTTCTAAAAGTCTCATCCTTAATAAACTTGCTGCCTAAAAGATGGCTCCAAAAGGTCAAGGGGCTAGAAATAAAAATGGGAGAGGTGAAAAATAGTGCTGAAATCACTCAAGTCAATGATTGAATCCTATCAAGATCCTTGTACCTTACCCCAAAGTGGTTTCTAGGAAGCCAAAACACCAACTCCCAGCACAAACCAGGCTGCTGGTTAGGCAGGCTGATGCTGAGGGATTTGCCCCCACCAACAATCCCTTTTGTGCACTTAGGGAGTGACAACAAGGCTCTTGCATGATTCCACAACTTGCATCACTTCTCATGTACCAAGCAGCCTGCCTTGGAAGAGTCCACACACCTCAGTGCCAGTAACAATAGGAAAACCCTTTCACCTAAACAGAGAGGAACAGCAAGCCCTGCTCTGGGACCCTTTCACAACACTTACTCAGCAGCAAAACCTACTATGGGCTGCTGGAGAATTTTAAAGAAAATGAAATACTTGCAGAAAGATGAAGCCAGACTTTGGCAGGTTTGCTGATGGGACTTTTGGGCAAGTTACTCCCACTTTTTTACCTGTGAATGTGTGCAAAAAGGCCAGAGAATATCATTCTTTGGTGCTATGGAACAGCATAAAGGCACCTGTTTGCCAAGGGGGGTCATTCTGTTTTGTTTCTCAATTTGTGTCTACTTTGGGAACATCCCTTGAAAAAAGAACCACAATTCTGCTGTATGCAGTGTGAAATATAGGTTTCATTCAGACAGTTAGACAGAGGTTTCTGTAGTTGTCCTCATTCCCTGCAGCAGCCAGACTGAAAGAAGAGAATGGACAGAAATTGGAATCATGTATAATGCACCAGACTAAGCAAAGATAAAGTGTGGTGCAAGGAGAATTAAGTGGTGACAAAGAGCCTAGGATTCTTTTTAGGTGCTGCTAAGAAGCCAGTTTATGTCAAGCCAGGAACATCACTAAAGCACATTTCTTGTCTCCCAAGCACTAGTGAGTCCCAAAAGCTGCCATTAAAATTTTTTAGTATCCATTACAGGGAAATCATTGGTTGCAAACAATGTGGGGAAAGCTATGTGAAAATTCTTTTTCAGGGTGGGATGAAAAAAATGTCAATAGGGAACTCCACAACACTGGAAAACAAAGACTGAACCAACTCTCATTCCATCTGAGAACCAATTAAAAGCGTGAAACCAAAGATTTCCAGCAGAGACTGCTGCAAAAACTTAAAAGATAGTGGCTCTGGAGCAACTGCTGTAGAACATAGCCCCAGCCCTCCCAAAAAGTGCCAAGTGCCTTAATGTCCATGGGAATCAGCGTGGATGGGAGTGTCACCTCTCCCAAGACCAGCAGTTACATTCTCCTTCAGTCCTTTGTTTCAGCTGGTGAAAATCCGACTGTTCTCAGCTCGGTGCCTGGTGCAAGCCAACTCCTGTTTATCTCCTGAGCCACACTTTGCAGAGTGTCATCAGGTGCCCTCTTGGCCACCATCTAAGGAGCACTGACAGGTTGTGGTAGTTTTCCAGTCCGACTCTGAAATGGTTATTCACACTTTTATCATGGCAAGATTAGATAATTGTAATTCTTTATTGGCTGTCTTCCCAAAGGGGGCTCTGCACAAACTCCAGATGGTGTGAAATATGGCTGGCAGAATTTGAGTTAAGAAGGGACAGTATCATCCATTCTGTTAAAACCTCCACCTTGGCAACTGGTTAGACAGCAAACTGATTTCAAACCTGTCCTTTTCCCCTCTGTGCCCAGCTGAGGCCAGGTCTCTGTCAGCCATATTTTGATTCGTTATAGTCCAGAGTGTATTACCCAGGCACACACTACCTGGTAAATAATTCTCTGAGGAGTCATTTCAAAAAGGTGAGGGAAGTAGAAACCTGATTTCCATCTGCTCATTCTACTCCATAGCCTGTGCAAAAGCTGGGCGGGATTCTGCAATTACACCCTTTGCAAACATCACACAGTGTCAAGGATCAATCAGCCGCTCTTAGTGAACTGCCCTAACCAAAACTGCAGCCTAAAAACCCCTGTTCCTGGCCACCTGCCTCCAGGCATGAGACACCAAACCATAGCCATCCCCTGGCATAGCTAGGGAGAAATGGCAATGCCAACCTTATCCCACAGAGGCAGCCATCTAAATGCAGCACACCCCTAAGGCTCTTCTAATTTTCAGGTGGCCAATCCCTTCCAACCCCACTGTGAGGTGCCAAGGGGACACCCGGACAGCAGCCAGCTCCCTGCTCCTGCCCCAGCACTGCAGGGACTCATCAGAAAGCACAGACTGCTGGTACGTGTTCCTATGTGCCATCTTGCACTTTATATAAACAGTGGTTACACAAACAATTGATAGGATAATAACTGGCTTAATACAGACCAGCACAAATAAAACCTTCCGGTGTTTTGGGCTTTTGTCTTTTTAGAACTTTCCCTTTCTGGAAGAGCGTGATACGAAAGGTGTATTCCTTCGCATTTGATTTGTTTTTATATTGAGCCCAAGAGTTAAAACCTTCCCTGATTTATCTCATAGTGCCTAAACTCCTACAGGCCTTTTGGGCAAGGGAAACATCCTGGGCAGGCTGTAATTAAAATCTAGTAAAGAATGATAATTTGGCTTCTTTTTACCAACTGCTATTTACACAGCAGAATGTGATTTGCTGCATAAGGGGGAGAAGGGCTGGGGATGGCTTTGCTGTGCACTGGAATGGCATGGCAAACACGGCGTGCTCTCAGCTGTTTACCTTCCCCGTCACTTCTGCAGGGAACCTGTGACCTGCCACTCATGGATGTGGATATAAAAGCCCATGCTGTTTTGGTTGGTTGTTTTTTCTGTTAGTGCAAGACAGCTGACACAGACTGTTTGCTTTGGGAAAACAACCAAACCCTTTTGTTTTGCATGAAGGGGGTGACAAAACCTGTATATAAAGAATTGCCCTGACTCTGCAAACAGCTACTGCACAAGGAAGAACAACTGATGGTCAGCTGCAGGGCATGCTGACTGTCATTTTAGACCTACAGTGCCACTGTCATTTTAGAAATTTAGAAGCCTTGGGAAGTTGAAGACACAAAAATATTTCCCCATATGTATAAAACAAAATTTTAAGAAAAATTCCAGCAATGTGAGAGAACAGACAAAATCAGGATGGTTTACTTGAAATAATAAGAATTTAGAGTTGAGACAAAATGATCTCTGCACCTTGTGCTATACTGTTCCACACTTTCTATTTAACTGAGAAGCATACAGCAACTTCTGGTACTGCTTTTACAAACCATGTCCTGCTGGACCAGATGTTTGGCCATTTTAGCACAAGAGATATAGAGAAAAGGGCTTGGGATGACTGCAGCCTGTACCACCCTGAGAGCAGATTCAAGGACAGGAGCTACCACAAAGTAAACCCAGCACTTTGATAAAGCCCTGTCTCAGTGCTACCTTCAGCATGCTGCAAGCTGTGAGAGATGCTGACAAAACCCTCTCAGTCACCCATTCATTCCATTTCCAGGTTTCTCCAAACCAGACTGTGAAGGTGCCAGTCCAAGTCCCACCAGTACTGAGGTACAGCCTTAGCTTAAATTTAGAATGAAATTTTTACATCTTTTAATTTTCTAACAGTTCATTTTAAAGACAAATTTTATCAGTATGTTTTCAGCTGGAGCACTTCACAAGTGGGTGAGCTCTAGGTATCTGAACAGAGGCATCTAGAACTATTTGAAAGTTTGTGACCATCCCAAAGTCAGGTAAAAGTCAGAGCCTCCAGGAGATTCACATCCTCTTTTAGGACAGATAGAGCTCATGTGGGACACACAGAGGCACTGCAGTATATCACATATCCTATATAGTGCCAGACATATGCTTAAAAATGTGTAAACTAATAACTGGTTAATTGCTTAAAAAGACCTGGTTTTTGCAATAAAGCCACTCTCCTTTGCACTGCCTGGGGACTCTGTGTTGTTTGCTTCATACAGGTAAGCAGCTTAACTGCCTCCTATGTGAGTCAACTCCATGTTTGCAAAGGATCTGCTCCCAGCTTGCCTGCTGAGAACTGAGCCATGAATGCATTCTGTGCATTTCAGAAAACTCTCTGAAGGGAGTGCTGGGAAAGGAAATACCTGCTTACATTACATAAAATATAACAGCTTAGTTGTATTCCCTGTGAAGTCACTAGAAAGGTCTCAATAACACCAGAGAAACCCAAGCCATGATCTGCTCAAGCCTTCATGCACACAAACATCAATCCATTCAGCACATGCATATGATGCCGATAACCATCTGATGGGCCACATGACAGACCAGAAAATCAGACAGCAAACCTCACCCCAGTGTGTGACACAGAGCCCACCAGCCCCAACATGTGCCATTTCAAGCCTAGCTCTTTATCAGATGAAAGGAAGGCTCTCCTGATCACATAAACAGCATAATAAGTGCTGGAGCCCTCAGCTGTGAACATGAATGCTCAATATGCCAGGTGGCTCAAGCTGCAAGCATGTAATCTCCTGTTGTTGCGTAGCTTTCAGGCATCTTTCCATGTTCTTAATTCTCCTGATAGATTTAGAGAGATTTATTTCCAAATACCACATTTTCCAGCAATTCATAACATATCACACATCATGAACTCTGTCTACCACACTGCAGCCCAGAGTGAAAGAGCTCAGATATTCCTACAGATCCACTCTTGAACAGCTGGGGGGAAGCACATTAAAAAGAGGCATGTTGTATTCTCTAGAGACCACCACTGTGACCAGAAGTGTGAATGACTACCCAAACCTCATGTTATTTGCAAAGCTGTAGAACGAGTAGAAAAACAAATAGATCACAGGCATTCATACAGAGGCTTTAATTAGAGAGAAGGATGTAGCTCTCTGCATAGGAAAGCTGTGTCTTCATGTGGTGCAAATCAACACAGCTCTATTATGGAATTACATCAGTCTGTGCCAACGGGGATTCAGTCCAGGTATGCACACAAGGATGTCTGTCTTTACCATGGAAACACAACACCTAGGTGAGGGATCACACAAGCAGCTTACCAGCAACTGTACTAATACTTGAGAGAACAGGAAAGAAAAATGGAAACAATTGTTCTAATTGAAACTATGGGGGGTGTGTAAGTAGGGCAGAACGCACAGCAATTACCTGATTTGGAGCTGAGCCACAACACCAGCACTGCTGCTCCTGCTCTATGGGACTGCAAAGGAGCCTAAGTAAACAGGATTCTGGTTTTTCCATCTTTGGCTAAAATGGTTGTTTAAACAGAAAAGTTCCCCTTTTTACACAGGGAACTGTGTAACAAGACATGGTGCCTGCCCAGATCTGGGGACTGAAGCAAGGCCACGAGCTGAGGATCTGAATTGCTGTCCATACTTGCATCAAACAGCAAAGAGATATGGTGCTCCCTCAGAGAGATATTTCCTGCCTTGACAGTGGATAGGCACAGCTTTGATCAGCTGGGGGAAGGAAACTCCAGGTTACTACAAATGAAATCAAAGCTCCAGAAGAGTTAACATGAACATTCTGGATTTCCTCAGACTGGAGATACTACCAGCTCACAGTTCCCTCTCCCTTCCCTCCCAGTCCACTTGCCACATACCACTGATATTCCTCCCTCACAGCCATCACCAGCAGGCTGCAGGCACTGCTCCTCACTCGCCACTACATCTCTCATAAAGACAGGCAAATCTGCCCAGAAAGCTGTCGAGAGGCTGGTCCCCAGAAATCCCACACAGCTGTGGTTTCCCAGGCACAGGGTGCATGAGAGGCACAGAGACCTCTCATGCATGGTTAATGGTTAATAACAAAATGAGGGTCCACTGGTAGCATGGAGAGGGTATAACCTGGCCTAGAGTTATTTTGGAGTATCACTTGAGAAGCAGCTATACTGTCTACAAGAAAGACCAGATGAAGTCCTGCAGGAGCAAAGTTCCTTTTCTGAGGAAAAGCCAATAGGCAATGGCTTATCCAGTGATGCCATTCATGGTCCAGCAAGCATGTTAAGTCACATAACAGAGGAACATCTTGAAGCATCTGCTCCATCATCAGTCACTACTTTGTGGCAGTGCCAGTGACTGCAGCCACAGGGCTCCAGTGCTGCAGGCCCTGCACACACCCAACACACAGGTCTGAACCTGTGACCTGCAGCTTCTGCAGACCATCACAAATCCCCTGAGACGTACAGCTCCCCACAGCCTTGCAGGTTGTTTTTAGTTAGACAAATTCAAATGGCTGCCACAAAAGCTTAATCTCTTTCCAGCCACACTCACGCTGAGTGTCAATAGGAAAAAGTCCCATGAATACGCTTGATAATTACAGAGCCATGGCTGTAGCAAAGAACAAAGTATAATGCAGGCTTGAATACTCAGGAAATTGACCGCTGATATGTTTCCATTCATTGTTTTGTTCTCTGTTCTCAGTGTTATATTAAAATCTCCTACTAAGAATGAGCTTTCTTGTTTAATGGAACTTGTCAGTTAGAGGAAATCTGCTTGAGCTGTTTGATCTATTCTTTAAAATAATATTAATTGCAAATTTAGCACATGACCCTATCTTAGTTAGTTCAAAAACTAAAGCTGATCTTTTCCATAATGTATTTGTTTCCCAGAAAATCATGGGCCATCACTTTCCCATTTGAACGCATTCACTGTCCCTTTGCCCCACTATTCAGTCCTGGCTATTCATTAGATATGTTGATCAATTGTACCAATCACCTGACATTGTTTTCCTGACTCTGTTAGTGAAAAGTGATAGTAGTGAATAGCAAACAGTAAACATGGTGCAAATGTCTGGTCACCAGAAAATCCATGAAACCTTGCAGTTTGTGAGCATCTTTGCAAAATCAACAACATATCCATACCCCTGACAACTATATCCATATTCAACCGTGACCTCACATTATAGGAAATCACACTCAGTGCTTCTGCTTGCCTCCTCATTCATGGAACTGGCTTGTCTATTTTTAATTCCAAGTGGCTCATAATTAAGATCTGAATTTGCATGTTTGCTATTATCCTGATTCCCAGCATGTGCAGTCACAATAACAAATCTTAATTTCAGGCTCAGAAGCTGATGTACAGTAGAATCTGAATTTCCCAAGTCCTACAGTTCAATGGTATTTAAATCTGAAGGTTTCACTTGGCTCCTTGCAGACATAAAAGAACAATTTAGAAGAATCAGATGCAGTGACCAGTTCAGATTATGTAAATTTGTAGGAATATTTCAATTTGCTGGTTCTGAACCTTTAATGAAAACCTGCAAAAATGGGTTGCACAGCGTTGTTCATAGAAACAATATTTATTTTGTGAGTGTCTTTTTGCACCCAGTTATATCAGAATGACGGAAGAAAGGGGAAATGGATGGTATAAGGGCTCATATAATTAGATATAACACATTCTATAATCATCAATACTTGATCCTTTACTTCAGGCAAGCTCAAAAGACTTTTGGAAGTGCTCTGAAACCACTGCACATGTCACCATGACCATAAGTGCTGTCGCTTTTAGGAATCTGACTTTACAAACAGAGAAGTGGTGCTGTGAGCCCACTTCCTGAGAGGCAGCAGCACCAGTTCTGCAGCTGCCTCCATTTCCCCTCCATCATAACACCTTTGGCAGGCATTGTGAATCCCCTCCCTGGTGTCAGCAGGCTTGGTTATCCCTGTTCTTATTAATTTGATTCACCTGGCCTTGCTAAGAACGCTGCCGTGGTGATATGCGAACTGGGGGCAGCGAGGCACCCCCAGAGAGGCCCCCACTGAGGGCTGTGCCTCAGCCACGGCTTGTGGGGAGCCTGAGCTCCCTGCCCACACACCTCTCAGGACATGAACCATCCTCCTCTGCTCCATCTTCCCTGCTCTGACTAATTCAGGCAGCTCAAGGTGCAGGGAACTCCTCTCTAATAAATCCATCCTCCCCCACCCTGATCTTTTATTAAAGCAAGAGCAGAATTGTTCAAACCAACCCAAGGGAAGAAACCCAAAATAGGAGGTGACCTTCTTCCAACCCCGAGGTGTAGCCCCCTCCTCGAGCTCCCTAGTTATTCCCGCACCTTTGCCTCATTCCCTCCTAGAGCAAGGCCCTCCCTCGTGTTTTCCCCGGCCCATGAAGAGCCCTCTGTTCTGCATGAGTCACGCCGCAGGCCGGGCAGTGACATCAGCCCCTCACAGGCCCTCGGGCTGCCCTCGGCACAGCGGGGTTTGTGACAAGGGCCGGGCCGGGACTGCCGGGGGAGCATGGCCCAGCACGGCCCCACGGAGCGGTCTGCTGTGCGGGATGCCACCCGTGAGCAGCTGCAGGAGCCCTGGTTTTCCTGCCTTCCAGCAGGCAAACCCTCTCCTAGAATCCCCGGCAATGCTGAAGCCCTGCTGGCTGTCACTCCCTGTGCCAGTCCCGCCGGGACACGGCACATGCTGCAAACACCTTTTTCTTTGACGGAGCTGGCGCTTCATCAGAGCCGGGATAAAGAGGGCGCGGCCGGTTTTCAACTCTGCTTTGAGACTACAATAAGAGCTCTTTATGGGTTTAAAATTACCATTCTGCAATACTGGCAAACCATTACCTCTTCCAGGAAAGCTGCTCTGTAGTACTGCAGGAAAGTTATCCCTCTGGTGTTGTAAGCTGCGCCATTGCAGTCCTGTATTCCTGACCAGAGGCTACTTCAGCAAGGGATTGAATGGCTTCATGACCTTGATGGATGCACAGTCAGTTCAAGAGCACTCAGCTGTGCAAATGAAATGCTGGCACCTCACTGATAAGAGAGGAGAGTGCCCATGCCAGGGCAGAGTGGGGGGGGGGGACATGTAAGGATGCAGCAGATAATGGTGGCTCGAGGTGATGGCTCCAGCTCTGAGCTTGCCTTTTTGGGCAGATAGGCAATATAGGCACCCTACCAACTTCAAGACAGTCCCTTTCCCTCTATGGCAGGAATAACTCGTCTGGTTTGCCAAGGCTTCACTATAAACAAAATGCCTAATGAAGTATTTTTCTAACAATTTTCTTCTCCTAGAGCTGCTGGAGGTCAGAGCCATCCCAGAGCAGTTTGCTCACCTGTGGACTTCAGCTACACCAGCACAGACCTTCCATGTCTACTGGGGAGAGGTGACAGGTGAGCTCCCCCAGTCTAACATTGCTTTGAAACATCAATAAGGCAATTGCTCACAGAGAGGAAAAAACCAAACTTCTCAGTTTCAGTTCAAGGAGAGTTCTGCTTTTGCTCTCAGCTCACTACTTTGGTGCTGTTTGAGGGTTAGACTACAGCTCAGACCTACAATTCTGCTTTAGATTTAGCTGAACCTCCATGAAATGTCACGTACTCTTATGATATTTCAGCACAAGAGATGGGAAATGCCTAATGCCTGATATTGCTTTTTAAGGCATTTTTCATCCATGAGACTTCTATACCCTGAACCCAGATCCTTCCCCCAGTTTGTCCTCCAAGCCTAACTCTGTAGCTAGATAACATCCCCCTTTTCTCTTTCCTTCTGAAGACACAGCAGCTGTTCTGTTTTGCTGCTGAATGAAGCAATGTTTTACCAGCTACGGTTTCCTGATTTGCACATTTTGGTGGCAGAGCTGTCACAGAGTTCCCACCACCAGCCCCTGCCAGTGTCCCCCCTGCCAAATAACACTCAGGCCTTTCAGCTGGGCTAGAGCAGTTGTTCCTGGGGGCAATGCTGATCAGGCACTGATCTAGTTGAAGCAAAAAGCAAAGCAAACCAAAACACATACACAAAAAAGAAAAAAAACTAGCATCCTTTCTATTTTACAGGGTTTTTTGTTCACAGTCTCAACCACCAGCAGTTCCTGATGTGGCTTGCTGCAGAGTCACATGAAAAGTTGTTTAGATACAACTGGGAGGGGCCTGAGCTGGAGTAAAAGTGTGGAAAAAAGCTGAGATGGGAACATCTCGAGACAGAGTTACTACTAAAGCTTCCTTGTCCTTAAGCCATGGCCAAGGTTTCTTATCTTGGACCACAACCAGGAGATCACCATAATTTTCCAGTAGACAGCCAATTCATTTCACAATTTATACATCATCACACATGCCCCATGTAGCAGAGAATAAGCTCTACAGACTCCTTTCAGGCCTTAAAAGGATCCTTAGGCTTCAGTTTTCATTTTTAAATGAATACAAGCATTCAACTGAGCTCTAAGCTATTAAAGCAAGACATCACTTCACTGATAAAGGAAATAATTTCATAATAGTTCACCTAATTGTCCGATTCACCTATGCCTTTAGACCAATGTTTTGGAATTCCAAATTACACAAATAATAACAAAAATAACAGCAGCACATTCCATCTTACTGAACAAAACTGATATATCAAAACATGGCTCATGATACATTATCACTGGCTGTGCAGGAGTGTGGGTGGGAAGCAGGAGGCTGCAAGAAGAGACAGATAAAGCAGCTCCTACATGCGACTTTTCCCTCTGTACTATTTTCCTTTTGCTGAAGAAGCGCAGCAAATACATTAACACATGCATGAAAAATGAGCTGAGGTAATTCCATCTATGAGCATGTGATCGGCCCTGCTGCCACAAATGTTTTCCCTCTAGGTCCATATCTGAAGCTCACACAGACTGACTCACTCTGCGGCCGCACGCGTCACTACTACCCAGCAGCGTCAGGCTGTCATTTGTTTCCTTTTGGAACGGGATGTTCTATAATAGCTCCAACTCCCACTCCATAGTTTATGAAATTGCAGTTCTTTCACATACTCCTTTGTTCCTGAGCTGCCAGGAGTTTTCAGTTTGTTTCTAAGGTGCTAAAAGAGGATCAGAGTGGCCTGAGCTCAGGGATGCCTCACACGAAGCTCTAACAGGATGTGTCTTTTAATAGAATGAAGGTGTGATGGTTCTCAGTGCACTGTAGAGTTTGTTCTTCAGGAAGACAAAGGAAGCACAGTGCAGAACTGTTGCTTCTGGAGTTTCTTCCACAGCCAGGGAGAGACTGCCATGGACATGGAAGCTGAAGCTCTGGACATGCTGATGGAGCCATGAAAGCAGAACCAGCTCTGCTCAGAGTGTCTTGCTATGATACTCAAATATGCAACACTTGTTTTTCAGCACTGATTAATTTGACCTTCTGCTCTACAAATGATAATCTACATCTGTGTCTTATTCTGGAACAGGTAAGTGTTTCTGAAGTGAATCCCTGGCTGACTGTGCTTCACTTAATACCACACAGTTTCGAGCTCAGCCTACAGACTAAACTCGTACTAGCCTCAGGATAAAACCCTCAAGTGTCGATAGTATAGACACGGAGTTGTCAGCACCAACTGGTTTGTTCTGCTGGCTTGGTGCTCCTGTCATATCAAACTACCACTGCTTGCTACCTGTCTTTCAGAGCCCAAAGTCCTGGATCTGTTGTATCTCGGCACACAATTGCAAAAGGAGGAATGTGATGTGATTCTAGAAGTGCAGCAGAAGGGAGGAAGCTGCACTTCCCCAAGGTTCCCTGCCCACTTAAAGACCATATTCATCAGGATACACCTGCTGAGTTTCTTGCTGTGAACATCTGACAGGCAGCTGATAAAAAAGGACAGAACCGAGGGAGCAGAGAGCCAAAGAATGAAAGGATGCAAAAGATGTTGGCATTTTCCTGCTTACTTTTGGGATGCTGCTGTGATTCAATGCAAGCTAAAATGGCTTTGTCCTCACACTGGGTGCACAGCAAAATGGATGCATTGCTGTGTGGAATCCAGTGTCCCCTGCTCCAAGTGCTGTTCCCCCTTTTAACAAGGAGATTTAACCAAATGGGTAGCTGACATTACTTCCTAAGGGTGCAGACATTCCTAACAAGGAGGTCAATGACAACTTCAAGCATAGCAAAAAGATTATTCCTCTCATTCTTCAGAACAACATTATCATTTATTACCTGTCACTGGGAATACAATAAGAATCCTAAAGATGTCTTGGAGACAATTTGGAGAAGCAAAACTTACAATTTGCAAACTGCACATAACATTTCTCTGAGACATAAAAAGTTCCTGAGGTTCCTGCCTGCAAGAGGGTGCCATAAGCATCCCTGCAGATATTTATTCTGACCTCCTGGACCTTTGTCCGAGGCTCATTCATTGGGTTTAAATAAATAAGCATTAACAAACCCAAGGCTTCAGATCTTCTACTGTCCTGCACTGAGCCAGGATCTTAGGCAAAGAGGCTTAAGTCACATCTATATTTCCTTTGACCTAGAGACAGAGCACAGCTCAGTATATCCCAGTTATGGAGCAAAAATACCTCTGTGGCTGTACAACCTTGCATTCAGCTGCCTGAGAAATCTTTAGAAACTGCTGTAAAAGCAGATCACCACAGGCTGGCATTCCCTGCT
Organism: Zonotrichia albicollis; assembly: GCF_047830755.1. Lineage (NCBI taxonomy): Eukaryota > Metazoa > Chordata > Aves > Passeriformes > Passerellidae > Zonotrichia > Zonotrichia albicollis. The sequence continues at coordinate 9,633,913 of NC_133830.1, forward strand.
TGCTGCAGACACTTTCACATGCAGCACTGGCTGGGCAGAGCAGCCAGAGCCCCAGCCCTGACTTACTTGCACGACAGCCTCAGGAATCCTCCTGGCGCTGCCTCGCCAGCCTTGGGTAGTGCTGCACTGCAGGAATACAGTGCCCAGGCTCTCAGAGCCAGCCCTTGAGCTTTGGTAGCTGCCAGGACAAAAGACAATCTCTAAACGTCAGCCAATATAATCTCACAGACATCACCTATAACTTTACCTGGGCTTACCTGGATCGCTGTGGTGGGTAGGGCACTGTTTCCCCTGACATTCACAACGAACGCGTGCACCAGAGAATACGAGGCTCCTCGTACACAGTGTATTGTTCTGGATTTCCTATTTCTTCAGGGTTGTCTTGGCAACGAAGAGGGTTTGCCGCTAGAGGTGTGTGAAACACTTGGTAACAAAAAACATCACAACTCCCACTTGTTTCATTCCATCACCCCTTTAAACCTGACTCTTTTTCAACCTGGAAGTGCTGTCAGTGTGCTGTGTGTCAGGAGGGGCAGCGCAAATCAGCGCAGACTCCTCTGCCTCCCCCTTTCCCCCAACACAGTGATTTTGAAAACAACAAAAAATGACATTTTTCATTGGAAAATTATGTCTATCCAAATACCCTTACATATTCTGTTCCCATTGTCCCTTCAACTACCTTCTTAGGGAGTAGTTCCCTGGCAGGCAATGGAGCTGGCAGCTCCAGAATGGATTTAAGCAAAATCAGGATGAGATTTTTCATTTGTTTGCTTGTTTTAATTAATGACATTTCTAGTGACATTAGTGAAGTTAATGAGGTGACTGTGGACTGATTTCAATATGACCAGGTCTGCCAATTTGCCCTAAACAAAAGGAGCCTTTCCTTTGTACAGAGAAGAGATGCTGGTCAGAGAATGCTACACCTGGTCAGCAAACTAATGGAAGTGCCCCACTTTCCCTTCTGACTCATCTCCTTCCATGGACAACAGACCTTTATTTACTGTGGATGGAAGTATTCTGAAAAGTTTTTAAAGAATCTGTGGATGCACACAGATGCATCAACATCACCTTGCTCATTCATGAAATATGCCTTTATTTTTACTTACTGAAGGCATTAAAAAATTAACCCAAACAGCTGTTCCGATGCCTCTATTTTTTTATGCAGCAAAGGGAAAAAAAGTCTGAACAGCTGTGTCAGTGGAACACATCCAGGTGGCATCCCTAAGGCAAAGTTTTTACAAAACCTGTAAGATAATATTTTTATTATCTTAGTTATTGTATTTCTTTTTTTATTACCTAGTTCTTGTAGATTCTTAAAGAGGTATTAGCTACTTATTTCTTCACCGTCGTCCCTCAGTGTTTGAGATGTGCTGTAGCTCAACACAGATGCTGCAGTGATTCAGCCATCAAAGGGGAAAATCACCCTTTCAGCAGAATCCTTCTGAATCTATTTTGGGGTCTTAAATGGGATGTAAGTCTGGCTAAGGAGCAATTTTACATATCTGGCTTTTCTACAGGGAGAAACTCAAGATGTGGCACCAGCAATTGCCTTAGGGACACTCAAAAGCAGAGGAAATTTGTTTTCCAGGTTGTATAACTAAGCTGAGACACAGAATTTTGTTGCAGTTCCTTGACAAGGTAGCTTGGTCATCCTCAAGGAGAGGCTAAGACTCACAATTACACAAGAGTCTGAGAGAGCAGGTGTTTGGGACTCCAACATGTGTAGCACTGGGGATTTGGAAATGGCTGGTCAAATTCTCAGCTGTGTGATGCCGAAATCTGTATCAGGTTCACTGACAAAGCCTCATGAGGAAGCTCCCTCACTGAAGTTCTGAATTCCTTAACCACAGTCCCAGAAGTCTCCCATTCTGCATGAAGTAAATTTTAGCTTTCTAAACTCTGGCGCCCTTTCCATGCATTTACTATCATGTCTCAAGCATGAGAATCTTCCAAACACCAGCTCCAAGCTCTGCATTTTCTGGCACCACACTCCCTCTGTGCCCTAGGCCGTCACACCAGAGTCCAAACCCTAGGCCCTGCCCAGTCATCCAGGGCTCATCTGCTTGGTGCCTTCCACAGAAACCCTCCTAAGAGTGGGATTCTGTTGCTATAAGGCAGCTTGCTGAGTTATGGATGTGCTGTCCACAAACTGATGGTTGGTATTTTCTGCCCTGACATCAGTCCTTGGATTAACAACTCTGTAGAACAAAGTGAAAGCACTGAAGTGTCTGAAAATTACTAACCACATCACAGGTGTTACAGCAAATGCTATTCATAATAATGAATTAAAATAACTGTAGTGATTAAGCAATTTGTTGCTGTTATTGTTTTTTCTCTTATTCCCACAATATTTGACAAATATGGGCTCTCCTCTCCAGAGAGTTCTTGAGACTGAAGAAATGTTTTCAGGAGACAGAGTGCAAAGAAAAGAGTTGATTTTCAGCTTATAGCATTTAGTTATATAGATAGCTAAATGCCTGAAATCTGTTTCTATACCACTAAGACTTTTATTTTATTTTTTTAAATTAGCTTGAGGAACAAATTATGTAAAAAAATCTGTACAGTCCTGAGAAGGACAGTCTTCCAGAGGAAAGCTCAGCAGAATCATCCCTGAGTCTAAAGGAAAATTTCATTATCCTCTAAATCATTCCCTTTTGGTACATTCTCTTCATATTTAGTAGGTGGATGCAATTCCCTCTATATGTACTAAGCTTGTGTTATTACAGTTTGAGCACAATATATGTTTATTTGGAGTCTAACAAGATCATCAATCAGGAAATACCACTGCACTTCATATTATGTATTTATTTATGGTGTTAGGATGAAATTTACCTGGGTCCAGAGAACAAAATTAGGCTGCTACAACCCTTGGTTTCATATAAGTTATTTTCCTCTCAATGCCTATGCCCTGTGGACACAAATTTATTCCTCCAATACTGGATGAAAAATCTCCCATTCTTTCACTGCCTCTAGGTAATGATGTCTATACCTTTCCTTCTGCTTCCAATTTTGTGTCCATTACTTGAACGCTTGAAAACATGAAATACAATACCATAAGTCAGAGAGCAAGAAAATCTGCAGCGTGTAGGGAATATTTATCTTTCTTTTCAATGCTTTTGTAATTAAAGAAATTCTACTCAATCATTTGATATCTTCAGTGACATTATCATACTTCTGATCTTAACCTTCCAGTTAAGTTTTAGGAGCTGGTTAGCCATTAGAAAGAAGGAGTATTTTGCAGACAGGTTGTGGGATGCAGATTTGGAAAATCTCAGTTCTTCTCTCAAGTATGTCACACACTGAGCAATGAAAGATGGCTTTAAATGGAACATGTACTAATAAATGTAAATATGAAAATGGAAAATTACATCACAGAACATGAAAGCTCAATGTAGTTAATCATAACAGTAATTATCTTAAATAATAATAAAAATATCAATGAAAAACATTGAGAGACCTTTGCTAAGTGTCCAAATGTGTTCTGATTGCTGTATTTGACAACTCTGCAAGAACCTAAGTCTCAGAGACTTGGAATCTCCATGAGATTAGATAGTATTTGCACACAAAATGCACGAGAGAAGTTAAATGAACAAATGGCAAGTTTATCTCAAACTGAAGTGTTATAAAACCATTAAGCACATAAAAGCTTATTCAGTTAATTGGCTAAGGCCCAGCAAAGATTTCACAACACTATCAGCAGGGTGTTGAAATACTAAAAAAAAAAAAAAAAAAAAACCAAAAACCAAAAAAACCCAAGAAACCAACAACTCAGCAACCAAAAGCATGATTTCAGAAAAGCACTGCCATTTAAGAAACACTCTCTTCAGTATTAGATAAGAAACTGTTTATCAGCATGTGTGTACGTTCTTCCTGGAATCAAGGTCCATGCAGTTTATTTCACATACAGTAATATTTTCTCAGTGCTTTGCAATTTTTCCTTGCTCAAGTACCAGGAAAAGTGGAAGTAAGAGACATATACCATTACTTAGAAGTATAACACATTTATATTTACTTAGTGATTTGTGCTGAGATAGACATGCAATCACAGTGTAATGAGTTAACCAACAGGAGCTTCTGACACTTCTTGGGCACAGAGGGAAAAAAAAATCTCTTAGGACATGGATGGACAGGAATGTGTCAAAGCAGGGACACGAGGAAAGGTAGCTTATGCAGCTACTGATACAATAGAAAATTTGAATGTTGTGAAATAAAATAAATAAAATTGAGGTGTAGCTTATGTAAAGCAAATGAAAGATGTGCTCTGGACATCCAGTAAAACTCCAATGTACTTGTACTGATCCTGTAGCAACGTTTGAAACACAGTGTTTCTGAGTTTCTACTCCCTCGTGTATCTTTTCTTAGGAATAGTCTGGCCATCTAGGAAATATTTCACTCTACCTTCCAGCACACACAGAAGTTTGAAAACAATGCAAATGTAAATAGTTTCTGATGCCAAACACTTCAGCTGCCAAGAAGAAATGATGCATTTTGTACCAGGGTTATATTATGACCAAGATTAATTTTTGGATTGTCTCCGGCTATTCTTTAACAAAAACACCTCCTGATGAAACACAGCTTGTAACTCACAGGTTTTGTGTATTCAGGGGAACTTTTCCCAACAGGTGATTTACAGTGTTCATACAGAACAAACTGTACTGTGACTTGCCTTCAATCCAGCTGCCAGATATTCCAGAGGTAACACTGTGGGAGAAGGGACCAGGTTTTTGAAGATGAACCTACTCAGTGATAAAGATCTTATGGAAAACCAGAATAAAACCAACCAATGAATATACTCTAAATTCTCTTAACAAAAGGGAAATTTCTCCCCATTATGATATAGGAAACTATTACCCAGTAAGAATTGGGGCCAGGCCTCAAGTGATATTTCACAGCACGAGTTATATGATCAGGTTGCTTGATGCAACTGCACCAATTGAGTGGTCACACCTGTGCCTGGAATATCTCTAACCAGGTCTGTTCTCTTGCTTTGTAGAAGAAGACAACCTCCATAAAAAAGAAACCCCTTTATATATCTACATTTGTATATGCAGATTCATCAATGTTCAAAAACAACTACTATAAATTCAAAGATGAATACTGGAATCAAACCAGGCATCATCAAAAACAAACCTAAGAAAAAATAGAAGGGAATAAAAGAAAAGAAGGGAGAACTCAAAAGTGGTAGAGAAATAGTGAGAAAATATTGGGAATATGTCAGATCATTATCAGATAGAACTTTCTTTGCATCCAATTTTAGTTACTTTTGGGAATAGCATGTGACCAAAATTTGTTTATGACTGTCATATCAGAAGAATCATTTGAGTTTTGTGGATTCCTACCATGTCAAAACCTTTTGATTAGAAGTAAATTTCCCTGAGTAATGTGGCAGCCTCTCCTTCCAGCAATCAAACAATATTTGTCTGAGTGAAATGCAGTTTACAAGGCTTAAGTCATTAAGCATGACTGAGCTGACCAATCACACCACATGAACACAGACTCATCACCCAAAAGCGATTTCAAAAAAATAACCACATTAAGTAAACCAAAACCTCAGAATCTGGAACAGTGGAGGGACTGAAAAACTTCAGTTTCTACACAAGAAATTTGTCAAAAGAAAAACACTGCACTTGACAAGGAAATTCTTTTGCTGAAAGTTGCATGCTCAGTTATATGATTTCATTGCTGGTATCTCCTGTTCTTCTTTTTCCTCCCATGTTTCTCTCTAGGAAATATTTCCAGAACTTGCTGGAAAACAGGTACCTGTTTCAGAGCTGTGGCATTCAGTAGTTCCAGGAACAAAGACACATTATTATAAGTACTTCAGCTACAGCGTTTCTAAGGAAATTAGACTGAATATCATAATCTCCTGCTGACTCTCACCTGACAATTTAAAATTCTCTAGTGTGGCAGTAGACTCTGAGGACAAAACACTATTTTTTAAAATTTAATTAATAGCAAAAGAATAAATTCAGGATAAAAACTTCAAAGCCTGGAAAGGTGAGTCAGAAAACAGCAAGATGAGAAAGGATGAAAACCAACACCACACTGATGACTCTGGAAAATTCCACGTCAAAGTACATCATGGTACATCACAAAGTACACATTTTGTTTTGGTACAAGATAATAAACAGTACACTTGGACTTCAGAGGCTTTTTTTTTAAAGTGTTTTTAACCTTTCTTATTCAACCTTGTACTTGAATAACAGCCCATTCCTGAATTGACAGTCATGAATATTCTCCACACTCACATGTAAAGTTACATTGCCTTCCAGCAGATTACGTTTTGGAGTGCAGACGTCAGCCCTGAACATTATCTTCTGGCCTTCAAGCTTGTCAAATAACATTTAGTATTTAGATAATGGCTACTATCTAGAAATGAGCCATCTTGATGTGACCAAGGTATTTCACCACTCTGCAGAAGCTCATGCCATGAATCAGCAGCAGCATGAGAGATGCTCTGTCACTCTCTGGTACTCAGTGCTGCTTTGCTGAATGACACAATGTCAAAGATAATAGCCAGCCTCTGGACAAATCACAGACTAATGAATACAGAACATTAAAGCCCAAAGTAATTTTCCCTGTACCCCCCTAGAGAACTATAACCAACACTATAGAAAAGTCTCAATGAAATCTTGCTGAGTTCTGTGTGGAGCCCTGTTGAAAGCCAAGAGTGATGTAAGGTTTGCTTGGAGTTTGAACTGAGCCCTCTGCATTGTTCTGAGATCTTACCATTAAAAGAAGAATAAATGTTAGCAATAAAAAGGTCAAGAAAATGAACATCTGACAGCATCTAAAGATCTGCAAGGGACCCCATAAATATATAGCAAACATCCTCCCTGATGGATTCTCCAGAAGAGATGAATTCTACATCACCCACAAAGCACATTTTTTACAATCTGTTTATTTCTGTCTGGATACAAAGGACTGAAGAAGAGTACTTAACATATGAGTTGTAAAATTCATAGTTTAAAGCTTAGGAGAACAACCAAGATTAGAGCCGTTCAACAAAATCGTATCTCCCTTCACAAAGTGTCTTTTTATTCTTACAATTTGTCAATAAACTAACAAATGAAACTCTCAGCTATCAATACCGTTAGCTGCCATGGCTTTAGGTGCACAAAAATAGATTAAACAGTATGGGCTTGAATTATACCAACACCACCCGCAACTGCTGTGGGTTTTCCCACCCGATGCATTGGAGAGGGCTTAGGGTATTTGCTGTCATTTCATTCTCTGGTCCCCTAAACTTTGAAGAATCCAATAAGTTCTGGCAATTTTTGTTTGGTTAGGTCCCTTCTACATGGGTCATGTGTGACCAAGAACAACTTCTCATGAAGAGCTTAGCAGAAACTTGAGCATGCTCTGCCAAAAAGGCCCTGGGAAGCAGGGATTGTTGGCACATCCCTGCCTTCAAGCAAGCAGGGAGCAGAGGTGCATCTTGGGGTTATTCAGCTCCAGGCAAAAATGGTCACTTCTAAGAATTTGAAAGCAAAATTACAGAGGATACAAGTGATAAACACAAAAGGGGAAGACACAGAAACATGTACCAAAGAACATGCACAGACAGAATGGGAACATTGTCCTGTCAGAACAGCATTTACACATATAGAATAGAGGTGTACAGGATTCTGTTTCTGCTCCTGGCATTCAGCCCTGGGTGGTGAAACAGCTGATGCTCTAGGCTGTAGTGGTCCATCCTTTTTCCAGCTGGTCAGAGACCAGCTGAGGGACCTCTGTAAGCACCACATAGCTCTGGCAACAAGGACTTGCAAGTCAAATTGATTCCTGCACACAAATGCTTGAAGTGGCCTTTAGCTGCTGAAAATTCTACTGCCCTCTCCTCTACCCCTTGTAATCTCTTAGATCACAGCAGAAAAGAAAATGGGCAAAACACAGCTACCTGGTCATGAGCTAACTCTTGAGGTCCATCGTGTTGAGTTTATGTTCTGGAGCTGAAGTGAGAATATTTGAGAAAAGGAAAAAAAACCCACTTCCAAGAGAAACCACACAAAGCAGCTAGAGAAAAAGAAGTGACAACAAACAAGCTCTGCAGTCAAGAAAAGGGTAAAATCTTGGCTCTACTGAAGTCATTGGGATGTTTGCCAGAAAGCTGTAGACAGCGTGTTTTATCCAGGACTTTAATTAGTTATTAAATTATTCAATGGCAAGTTGGCTGGTTTAAGGCACAAAAAAAATATCATAGAATAGAATAGCTCCAGCATGCCTCTCCCTGCCCTGCCTACCCCTTGGGAGGTTCAGATCATGCATAGTTTTTTTTATGGGAGACTTGACAGGTAATTCATTGAACCTTAGTTGAAATCAGTAGGTTTCCAGGCCCTGCCCTGCCTCCTTCCCAAGTTTGGGGATGAAGATAGGAAACACCTGCTAATGACACCAGAGACACAGCAAACATCAAAGCTGTGTGTCAGCAGAAAGCACCCTGGAAACCTGGCCCCTGCAGGACTGACACAGCCTGTCTGGTGGGGAAAGTGCACATGAAGAAATAGGATGCTGTGTTCACTTAATTGACGTACATTTGAGAGGATTTGAATTATTCTTGAATGACATACCCACAATTAAATAAGGCAGCTCACTGCCTTCAGGCCTCTGCCACTTTGTGTAGATCCCCACAACCTGAACCATCTATTCCCACCTCACACTTCTGGTCTGCCTCATTTTTCTGCTTTCCTCACTCTCCTTCCGCCTTTGCCCCTGCAAAGCACCCTGGTTTCTATGGGAACAAAACACATCATGGGAATGGACAGAGCTGGATGATGTCCCCATGTGCAGACCCAAAGCAGGGCTGAAATCAGTGTTTTGCAGGTTCTGCCAGGAGCAGACCCAAAGCAGGGCTGAAGTCAACGCTCTGCAGTCTCTGCCAGGAGCCGGGCAGGCGATGGGCACTGGCCCCACGTGTGTGCACACGTGTGAGCACACGCTGTCCCCTTGTCACAGCAGGCACACACATGCACAGCCACCGGCTCCCTGGGATGGCAGGAGGCTCAGCAGAACTCCTTCCATCCCATTCTGCTTTAATATAGCTGAAAATTGCTTTGACAGCTGAATAGCTTCTTTGTTTATAACTCGTTCCTAGCTGACTCTGCTGCATTATGGAGCTTTGTAAAGAGATTACTTTGTCAAAAAATGAACATATATGGTCTAGGCATGAACAATTTAGTGTGATGAACTGCATTCATTTTCTGTGATATGCAGTCTGCACATCTGCTGCCTGTACTGCATATGCCTTTCTCTGTGGGTTTCATTTTCTGATCTCAAGTGTTTTATGAATTTTCTTGGGGTCTTTGGGATTATCTGTTCTCCTTTACCCTCTTCTGGACAGATGCAGAGAATTTACATTATGTCAAATCTCAAGACAATTTGTCTCACATTAAATGTATAAAATCAAAATTTTGGCTGCAAAGAACAGATTATCAATGTTATCTACCTGCAAATATCTTATTCCTACCTTGAATTGCTAGAGGTTTTTTGTATTTGAAATAGGAGTTCAACAGAGTAGACTGCCAGCTTAGAAACTGGACCTGCTATAGGGAACACCATATGGAACATATGCAGCTTCTTACTGTGTCCCTTCATCCCCAGTGCTAAAACCCTAAGTAGACAGATCTCTATTCATATGACTTCAGCTGCACCTGAACCAGTCCATTGTCTTTACAGAACATTATCTATAAAATATTAAAGCAAGTGTAACCTCTACTGCACTACAGGCACTTATCAGGGCCTAGCGCAGTGCCCTGGATGAACTTTGCAGGCTCTGAAACCATTGCCTTGAGTTGACTGCTCTGGTCATCTCTGATCATCATTGCAGTTTTTACTCCTAGCTATGGCTTATTTAGAAATTACATTACTGCAGATTGACTTTGTGCCCTGCCTGGAGGCACAACAGAGACTCAGGGCATTTTTTATGGTTTCTCCTGTCTTATTCCCCTCTCCCTCACTCAGTTTTTTAAACAAGCAGCATTCATTCTGATGGGTAGATGATATTATCCAATATAAAATGACTAAGAACATTAATTGTCCTAACAGTAAAATTCCTAACAGCTTTGTAGTAGGCATTGATCTTTCCTGGATTGGAGATTGAGCATTTTTCTTACAGACATCACTGGAGGCTTTTCTTGGGCAGACACAGAGCTGGGCTTTGCAGCCTCTTGCATTTCCAGGGGTTTTGCTCAGCCTGTGAACTGTCAGAACTCCAGTTTACACTACACCCTGCATTTTGCACTCAGCCACTTCTGAGCACACCAACCTTCTCTATAAGCAGAGGGGAAGTTGGTCAGACAGACAAATCCCTCCTTATCTCTTAGTCATAACCCTGATCCACCTCAGATGATTTAAAGAGCTTCCCACATATTAACCTTTCAAATAAAAAGGAAAAGAAAATGGCTTCTCTGCAAACCACTGTTGGAAAACAGAAACTGCAGAATGATTCCTCACAACCTTACTTGCTCCCACTCATACCCCTAATGAGCATATATTTCACAAGAGATGGCACAATACATGCTGATTTGTTGAAAAAAAGAATATATGTATTTGAAATTCAACATCTCTATGGAAGTCCTTGTATTAGAAACTAGTGCCTTGACTACTTAATTCCTTAACTTTCATGCCTATGGCAAATGATGGACTGGTGTCACTGAGAAAAAAAAAAAATATCTCTAACCCTGCAATATTGAGGTAAATAATGAAAGGCTGCACAGCTGGTTTAGAAAAATTATACTGGGAATTTTCAGATTTAGCAAGAAGTCATGCGGTCTTCAGAGTCAGTAAATTTCCACAGACAGTTTCTGTTCTTCACCCCCCCTTGTGGCAAACATGGCTGAGCCACCAAACATGTCTCAATCGGTCTGTAACCTGCTCCTGCACAGGAAAATCCCAGCCCAGCAGGCTCCAGCTGCACCAGGGTATGGCCAGTGCCAGTAAAGGCAGCAGGGGTTTGCACCCCTCGCTGCTCGTCAGCATTGGCCAGAGAGGCTGAAACACATCAAAAGTTTTGTGCAAAAAGAGACCACGAGGGAGAAGAAAGGAGAGTCATGGTTTGCAGAGGAGAAGTAAATAATTTCCAAGGGCAGGGACCTAAGATACAGAGAAAAAAAGAGAAGCAGAGAGGGGAAGGAAGGCATGTCATCACCTCACAGCATGATGTGTCGGGAGTAAATACAGCCTTGCATGTGCTCAGTGTGCCTTGCCTTTTCCTTCAAGAGGAGCTCCGTATTGTTCAAATGGAGGATTTCCACATTCATGTATCTTCTCATTTCAGTGCTGCTGGTACCTAAAAATCTGAGTTTAAGTTTCCAAAACCAACTAAAATCTCTGCCTCTGACTCTAGTCTTAGCTGTGCCAGTGTATGAACATGACTCTTCTTCCATGAGGTCATAGTTAATAACAAGCTAAATATGTCCCACCTAGAGGACCTAGAGGGTCAAGGTGTCAGTCCACATCTTACAAGTAAACATGAGACCTTACTGAAGGCCACTTTCCCCAGAAAGGACCTTCAATTTTGGGCCATGGCAATGATTCAGTACATAACTCCTTTGATTAAAGACACATATCCAATTTTCTGTTTAGGACTGTGCCAGGGAATACACATCAGACACTGGACTCCAGGTTCCTGCCGCTTTAGACCCTCCAGTCTATAACAATGCCTCAGATGATTGACTTGCATCAGGCTCCTCATGGACATGAGAATACATTTACCCAGAAAGGAGATCTTGTATGCTCTGGTTTCTGGAAATGTAACTGAAAACACAGGGGTTGATGCTATTAGCAGATGGAGACTTTTCCTGTTCAGAGAGCTTTCAGCCTGTCCTACTTATTGGAAAAGTGGGCATGGTGGGAGCAGTACTACAGGCCCAGCTCTCAGTGCCCATTAGAGGTAAAGATGCTGGGCATGAGCACATAATTAGGATTAGCAGGTTGGACCTCAATAGATCAAAGCATTTAAGACTGTATCTGCAGAGTTGAATAACTGAAGGAAGTCCAAGGCTATTGCAAATGTATTTTTACTGTCAATGACATATTTCCCACAAGTACAGGCAACCTTTCTCTGGATCTCATGAAAATAGTTCCTAAAAGCAATTTTGAAAATCCAAACCCAGAAAGAAACACCTCAAAGAAGCTCTGAAGTAATTTCCTTTAAAGAGAAGGGATAGGCACAGGATTTTCCTTATTCTCTTGTCTCAGAGACAGGCAGTAGGATTTTGCACAACCACAACAGCCTGGCTCAGCCATCCATGGGATGTTTCAAGTTCTCCCTCAGCAGGGCATAAGTCCACCTGAAAGAGTAGTGATAGGGAAGGAATTGCACAGCCACTAACCCAGCCTGAATATCATGAGGCTCTTCCAGACCAGCTCTGTAAACAGGAATTGCCTTTGGACCCTTAAAAACCACGCACCATATCATTCTGGAATGGCGTTAATCTCCTGGTCGTGGAGGTCAAAGCAAGAGTTCTATTATAAGCTCTGTGAAACACATCTCCTTCCCAGCCACTCACTTGCAGGGAACAAAATCCAGTCAGCCAAAATGATCCATGTGTAACAGGACACCAGAGCAGGCATTTGAGGCAACGTGGGCGAGGCATTTTGGAGCTGTGAGACCTCCGAGCTGGTGCTGAGCCCTTGGTGAGGCAATACTGGCTCAGAGCCACAGTCAAGGAAGCAGAAGAGACAGTTTTCTCTTTGCTTCCTTGCAGAGAACAATGGTCTGTGCACAGACAATACCAGCTGGAGAGGCCACGGCCACACCTCTCACCCAAGGTCCAGCAGGGCTTTCCACGGCACTGCCCAGCATCAGCTGTGTTCCCAGCCCCTGCTGTGCTTCCATCTTGCCCAGATCAAGGGATATAACATATATCCTTCCTCTGCATAGTCCTGGTTCATTTATCTCAATAGCACTTAAAGCAGCTGAAGCCCAGGAAGGACTGGACCTTGTGGTTACAAATGACAAAGCCCCAGCCTTGGAATCACGTTGGCTGAGCAATGATTGACATGTGCCAGAGCACAAGCCAGAGCACCCTGATCCCCAGGGTGTGGCAAGCTGGAGGTGAGCTGAGGACCCTCCACATCTCTTTCTTTAACATATTTTCTTTGTATTTTCCTCGGGGTCCAAAAAGCACATTGGATTTGCTGATAAACTTATCAGTAGCAGAGTGAAACATCCGTTTCATTTGTGCTGTTTACATAGAGGCTTTTTCTCCAGTTGGTAAGTTGGAATTCAGTGAAGAGGGTTACCCTGTGTTTTCTTCCATTCCTCACTAACACTGCTCCCAGCAGTGTGTGCCACATGTAAGAGGATGGGGAGAGACTCTGCATCAGGGACCAGCCCTCCCCCACCTTCATGCTGGACTCTTCACCTCTACACTGGAGGTGGTCTCTCCCCACACATCATTCCCAGCCCCAACCCAACCCCTAGAGATGAGGAAAGGCTGTGGCACAGTGTGTGGATGCCGATTACATCTCCAAACAGGAGGAGCACACAATCGGTGGGATCCGCCTGCTTTTCAACCCCTTTGTGCTCAGGGGCAGAAATACAAATAAGCCTCAATGTCTTTTTCCTGCTTATATGAACCAAGATCCGTTTTTCAATAGCAGGCCCTGTCAGATAAGTATTCCCTATTCTCAGTGGTTATTTTTGGGAGAGAAAGCCTTTTGCTGGCTCCCATGACACTCCCCTTCAGCACTTGGGAGTGCAAGGGGATGGCAGGTAGAGCTATGATTCAGGGATGCTCCTACACCCACTGGAAGCTGGTGTTGCCATGCCAACCCTGTAGCCTGTGCACAGCCAGCCCAGGGCACTGCAGGCTGCTGCAGTGTCTGTGCTTCTGCACTTAGATCACACTCAGGACCTTCTAGTGGAAGATTTGTTTGAACTTTTGATTGCAGGATGGATGACAGTGTCCCACCGAATTTTCAGCTCACCAGCCCTTCTCTCCACTTAGTCTTGTCTCAAAGAGAATAGCATCACAAACTTTATGAGGGAGTTTTCCTCCTCAAATGAATTACATCACACAACCATTGTTAATACCCCATGTTGTTTCAGAAAGACCACAGAGAAGTGGGCAGGAATGGCAACAATCCTCCCAACAAGCCCAGGCACCCCTGGCAGAGCCGCACCCATCCTTCACCCACTCAGCATGTCGGGTCATGTGCTGCCTGAGACATCACACAGAGCCCATCTGAAACACTCACAGCACGTGACCAATTACCTTTCCTCTGCTTAGACTCACCAAAAGGGACATTTTAAAAACTGTTCATTCCAAAATGCACCAAGTGACAAAGTCAGCTCTATGGAAAGCCAATGGAGGTGGAGGGCACTGCAGACAGCTCAGAGCAAAAAGACTCGTTTGTACTTTATTGCCTTGGAGAATTCCCTGGGTAATTTCCTCGGTATTTTCTAGCTTACTTCCTTATTGCTCTCTGGGTAAACTAGGTCAAAACACTTGCCTTGTCTAAGCCTTGGTTTGTCAACATATCAAACGAAGGTGATGGAACAAGTTGTTCCTTGCATTTTCTGCATGGAGTTCAACCTCACAGAAAGTCCATACAATGACCTTCTTCTCCTTCATTGGAGCCAGGAAGGCCTTTGAAATCCCCAAATCCAGACAAGTTGAGGAGTGTTGCATATTACTATAGGCAGTTCAAGGGGAGCATATCTGAAATGCGAACAACTAGATTATTAAGGAAGATGTGCTCAGAGTTGCATAGCATTTTGTCCCTAAAAGAAAAAAGTGCATCACCTATAATTGTTTTTTCTTGATCAGCCTACTGATTAAAGTAGGAATATCCTTACAAATCACAATATCTTGTAGTCTCAAGAAGCATTATAGGAACAATGAGATCCTACCACCCACTTTGCTGCATCCCAGATCTGGTTGCTCCTTCCTGAGATACTGCAGTACATCCCAGCTATGTTGGCTGCCACTCTTCTCCCACTGTTCATTCACCTGCACTGATTTTCTCAATAAAAAGCTGAGCATTTGAAACCACAATACCTTTGAGGGGCCTGCGGCACATACAGTGGGATCTGATAAAAGGAAAACTACTGTGAGCAGACAATACAGACAGAGGTGGTCAAGGGTCTTTGAATCTGAATTAATACATGTGGCTATCAAGTTTGCCTTAACAGAAAGGGTTAGTCTACAGCATCCCAGATGGGGAATGAAAAAATTTTTTGAAGAAGGTAGGGGGTTTTTTAATAAGATGTCAGCCAGCAGTAATGTTTTACTGCGCTGTTAACATGCAGGTTAAAATATACCAACAGATACCACATAAGACATAAGATTGTTCTTCAGAAATCTTCTGTATTCAGAAATATGGCAATAAACCAAGACCAATTTTATTGCATGTTACATGGTATCAGCACTCTAATACTTCCTAATATAAGAAGATCCAGCAATCTGGATAGATTTTTTACTTATATGATTCCTTACTCCTTTTGCATTTCAGAATTTGGGAGCAATTTTGGCATCAGGTCTTCAAAAATGTAACCACAGTCTTTTCAAGGGCAGAGATAACCAAAATGAGCATTTTAACTTAGCAAGACCTCCACAGGAAGCGGAGGAAGAAACTGTTGTCAGAACAGTATTGCCATGACTGTTGTTCCTACAGCATCCTTTAGCTGCCTTCCACTCCCTAAGTTGCCCTTGCCTGGCTCCTCCTCCTGCCTGTCCCACCTGTGGGCTCTATCTTCTGTTTCCTGGCCCTGCATGGGCTTTCTCCAGTTTATGATATCATCATAAGTCATTACTTCGATCCACACAGCCAGGCTTGGTACACAGGTTCAAGAGTGCAAGATCTTTGAACTGCATTCCTCAAGTCCACTTTTCGTCCCACTATCAGATTGGTACTGAACAAGGCCAAGTGGAAAATCCCAGCATGACAAGCACAGGCTGTCATTCACATAATGGCTGTGATCAGAAAAGGGTTGGTGAGAGACCTCACCACATACTGAACTATGTGAATTATGTGTGTTTAGTCTAACTGGAATGATTTCTGATATCTCAGGGTCAAAGTCTCACAATTCGTAGGCAAACATTTTAGAGGACTTGTATATTAATGACATGTCATTAGCCAGAATCAGAACTAGTTCTGCTTAGTCAGTTACCTTGGATGGAAAACATTCTGCCAGAGACTTTGAGACATGATCTAGCTCCAGGAGTTAAAATGAGGACTGTTTCCCTCACTGCCCAGCTATGGCAATTACACAACCATGGCTGGGGATTCCAGAAAACAGAGCTACTTGAAGATATTGGGAAGGTCCCTCACTGCCTGTTGAGAAAAAACCCCAATTACACACCAACAAAACAAACATCTAATTTTTGACAGTTTTAAAGCTTGTTTGCCTGATTTCTTGCTACAACAGAATAAAAGCAAGTGCCATAGTGATGACTCTGGGCCATTATTGATCAGGTCCTTTGATGTGCCCGTGTCTTGTGCTGCACTGCACTGAGTCTGCAGGGATGTACATCCTGGAGCATCCCAGCACATCCAGTCCCCAGAGGGGCTTTGCAAGCTGCTTAGATAACTGTTGCATTAAATTACATTTAGCTTGAGTGATCAGTACCTCATCAGTTGACTTCTGGCTCTGATTTCTAATAACTGGAAGCATCTGACATAACGAAAGCCCTTAGAGAAGGCACAGGGAAAGAAATAAATGTGCTAATTAAGCTATGCAGAGTGCCTTGGAGAAGAGTGCTCCACTTCAAGGATACCCTGACATTTCTGACCCATTACAAGTAGCAGCATAGAAATTTCAGGAATTTAATGTAGAGTGTTTAATTGAGACACAAATGAAAACAAATCAGTAGAATTTAAAACTGATTTCTTCCCTATAGCTTAGTAAATATTCTTAGCCACTAATGTGGCTGACTTTGATTACAGAAGGTAAATCATCCTCATAAATGTGATAGAAAACCATGCAGGCCTAGCACATTTATGATGAATTCTTTGCTTGCAGTGCAAATGGAAAAGCAATAGTCCTATTGCTGTATCCTGCTTACCACTTAAATACCATTTTTCTCATTTATTCCATCATTTCAACCTAAAGATATGGAGGAATGTAACTGGCTCTCCCTGTCTCAGTCTTGTGCTATTAATAAAGTCCATGTGAAGAACATACACATTTACAGCACATCTGAAACCTGTGTATGTAACTGGTCTCCAGCTAGAATAGTTTCCATGCCATGTGTCTCCATATAGTCCATCTTTCTGGCACATGTGACCCAGAAATGTGTCATCAGGACTCATGTAGTCACTGGACTGATGAAAGGAATTCAAGGGAAACAGAAGAAGCATGCTGCCTCCAACCTTTGCTCAGCTTGCTGCTGCTCTCTGGAAAAGTTAGCAACACATGAAAAAGATGTCCTCATCCCAACCTGACCATGGTCTTACCTTTTCATACAGCAGCCTTTTATGTAAAGCCATTTTCCCAGAGATATTAAGACAAAGGTACTAAAAATCCACAGCTGTTCGTTTTTGAAAACAAATAATCACTCCCATGCAACAGCTGAAAGGCAGACTTGTACCTAAAGACTTGCAATTGGCATCACTGACACTTTTCATTGTCCAATTGAAATGTTAAAAATAAAAATAAACAAAATCCACAGAGAAAAATACACTGGATTTTAACATTCTTTCACATTTCATAACCAAAGCTGCGGTCAGCAACACGGAGCAAGAAAGATGTTTGGTTATAAGTTATGACTACAATCCAACAGTCTCACTGGCATTTCAAATTAAATGGATGCCCAAATTAAAGACATTCAGACTAAAGATGAAGCATCACTAATAACCCTATTTTGTCTAGAATAAAGAAAAATCAATCCAGTCAAATGCTCAGGAATATAACTGATGCAACATTGTTCTTTTGGGCATTCTTGTCAGTGATTTACCCCATGTGTTTTAAATGCCTACAACAGTTAAAGTAGTAGACAGGCTATTCTAGTCCTCTGGGTACGAACTGTCCTCCTCATATTTGCTCTCCAGGTCTCCCCACAGCCATATCCTTCTAAGGTCTCCCTTCTTCCTTCCAACCAGCATCTGGTGACTCAGTATTTAATCAGTGCAGGATCAGGATATTCACCTGCCAGATCACAGCAACCTTGGTCTCACTGCCATGACCTTCACACTGCCCACTCCCCACTTTTCCTTGTGACTCCTACTCATTGCTCCACACCTAAACTTGAGACTGTCAGCACTGCAGGGCAAAGCTCCCACCATGTGTGGCACCGAGCCCACCCTCCATCACAGTGCCTGCAGACCCTGTGGAGAATCATAAGGATCTTAACTGCCCCAAGGATGGAAGGACCACAACCCTCAGGCCTCATCAGATTTGAAATCCAGGGTAAAACTTCCACTGGCATCAACAGTGCTGGATGAAGCAGCAAGGGGCTGATCCTGAAGGTAATGCTAAATGCTACTTGAAGGATCTGCATCTTCTCATTTGTAAGGGATTCCATCTTGCAAATGGAAGTCCTAAAGCAAACAAGTCATTTTAACAGGGACTGTGACACTCCTCCAGCAACACGCATTAGAAAGTTACCTATCACAAAAGACATGAGGCAATAATGAGTCTGGAGGTGTAGGGGTCACCAGAGGGTGTTTTATCCTTCTCTCTATATTTTCTCCAGAAACAGTAAAGGAAATACAAGGTAAAATGTGAGATTATGTCTCAGCAGAAGAATTTCTCTACCCAGAGGAAGATAAGCCTTTTTGACTAAAGTCAAGTAATCTTCAAAAAATGACTGAGCTGTATTACCATGCACTCTGCAGTTTTGTACAATCTTTCCACTTCCTCTATTTTATGTAAAAAATATTATGTATTACATTATATAGCTCAGCTGATCCTAAGGTGTGCTCCAAGTCCAGTTACTAATTAGAATAAGGAAAAATATCAACCTAAGTGGCAGGAATTTCATCATGTTAGACTGGCAATGGAAACTTTAACAAGGAGAACAGTCAAATCATGTCAGACACGGTGTTTGATTATCCATAGATGGATTACCTGAGCCATGAATTGGCCCATTCTGTCTTTTCCCAACAGCTTTGGCATTGTCACAGCCAGGACAGAGACTCTCACCTGCTGACAGCTTCCAGGAGCCCCAGGTTGGCTCTAAGGAGATGCATTTTCTGCATATTAGAAAATGGAGACACTGACTAGTTAGTGTCTCACTGGCACATGTTTCACATTAGCTGGGGACAATCTTCCCCCTCCCTCTCCCTGCTCTTCATTATCTGCATAGCTGGCTGCAGACTGTCTCTGAAGGAGTATGTTTGGGAGTCATCACAGGAGTGTATTATGAAGGAAAGAGCTCAACCATGATCATATCCTAATTATAAGAACAGAAAGGCCACATAACACAACGTTTCTGCCTTCCAGACCTTTGTACTTCAGATCCCATTTTGCATCCAGCAGTCAATGCTGACACTTTTGCACAGGCCCAAGCTCGTCAGCCCACAATTTGTCTGGTGAAAATCTGCACTTCAAACATGGATTTTGGTGAAATTTCACGATACAGAAATGTTTCAAGACAGCAGCCTGCAGAAAAGCAGGGTATAGGCAGCAATGATCTCCAGTTCTCTGTGCAAACACTCTGCTGCAAAGGTGCTTAAGTGTATTTATGTTGGTAAGTGCCAGAGGGACTTCAGGGTGCTCAGGCACTTTTGGGCTCCATAGCAGCAGGAAATCTTCCTCAGTGGGGTGGGGAAGCCTCAGGCTGAAAAATCTAGCTGGTCGCTATCCAGACCACAAGGATTTCAAAACATATGGTACCCACAGGCTGGATCTACCCACTTGCAACACTGTGCTTTCCCTGTGCCATCCACTCCCTCCCAAAAATCCCACAATTGCTTTTATTCTGACTTAGCTCAGTTCTCTTCTTTGAAAAGACACGGTTGTGAAAATACAAACTTTTGGGGCATATTGGAAATAATGATTCTATTCATAGTTTCCAAACTCTCCTTTAATCATGCTAGGAAGACAGCAAAAGAGATAAATCTAAGTGAGCTGCACAAACTCCTCCATAGTGCTTTCATAGGTACCCAGAGAGAAAGGGCACACAGAGCTCAGGACACAGGACCTGCCTCAGAGACACCAAGGACAAGTTAAGATGAGGCAGCAGGAGCACCTTAGGCTGGAGGAATTGACCTATTCCAATGCAGCTGAACAAGGATCTCAGCCCATGCAGACCCTTCCTTTCCTAGAGTCTACTTTTTTGATCCTGGTAAATTTGTTACCTCTGCTACACTATTATTTACCCCAGGTTTACTTATTTACTTTGATATTAAAAGTTAGCTACACAAGGGGTTGTACATTTTGTTCAACTACGGTCACTGTGAGTTTCCAAAGTCCCCACAGCATCATTCACCACACCTTAAATTCAGGGCTGTGACTTCCCTGAACTATTCAGTGATATAAATTCTTGGAACACAAGGGAAGAGAGCCTTGTGCCACATGTATGGGAGCGTGGCTATACAGAGATAACACCTGCCAGCTTCAGGAGACTTGTAATGACAAGTTTTTTTTCATTGCTTTCATTATCTCAATTCTATATATGGGGTGTTGCTGGAAATCATGTGAGTTCCTGAAGGTCAGCTCCTCTGCTTGTAAATGTGTTTAAGAGTTTCACTTTTGGACTGCTGGAAAATGAAAGTGAGGTACTACTCAATAAACTTTTGCTCTACAAAAAATTAATGACCATGGAAATAATTTTCATTTCTTATACTAATTTATAACTGCCATGTCCTCCCTTTATGAGGAGGGCTTCCTAGCATGAAGGTATGGGATGCCCTAGATTTCATTTATGATGACACTGTCATCAAACCCAAAAAATAGCTAAATGAAATGATAATAATTAAATGTACTCAGCTGCATTTTCCCTGAGAATTTCTGCACGCTTTGAGTGTGGGAGAAGTGACTCATTCTTCGTGAAGAGAACACAGTATAAATCCTGCTAATTATTTGTGCTGAGAGTGGTATCTACAATTCATTAATTATATGAAAGTTTTAGGGCTCTGGCACTTTTTCATGAAGTACCATTAATATTGCAGCTGGATAAGCTACAGACACTCTGCAAGATCTTGAGAAATCATATTTCAGATAGGGTAGAAATACTTTAAATATATTTTTATTCAACATATTTTAGTATTTCTTCTTTGAACATACTCCCCTGACAAATGAAACAATCTCAGCAACTCCAGCAGGACAAAAAAAGAAAGCCTCAGCTGCAGCTAGAATTCAGAAATAGATATTATGCAGCACCAAGAGATATTGTGCACTGTTATAGGATTCCTGGAATGAGTGCAGGACTGGAAGTGAATCCCCTGCCATTTATCAATCCCCTATTACTGAAGACCACATTCCAGAATAACTCTCAGAACGAGCTAACAGGTTGTTAATTAGTAGTCACTACTATATAAATTAGAAGCAGGGGACTAACAAGAGCCCAGACTGTGGCACAGGCTGGAGCCCCCCAGCCCATTCCACAAATGGTCTCTGTGCTGCCCATGCCCAGCCCCACCAGTGAAGCAGCACAGAGGAAAAAGCTCTCAGCAGCAGTGTTTGTATAAACCAAGAGATGGCACTATCCAGGGAAGAAGAAAGGAGGAGGAAGGTGAGGAAGGCAACGCATGAGGTGATGCAAATTCCACCAAGCTTGAAAGAGCCTGTCAAGTCCTTCTCCTGCTATGGATAAGTTGCCATAGCTAACTGAGCTGATCCACCTTTGTGATAAACTGAATCCTCTTCAGCTGCAGTGCCATCTGTATCCAGGCTGATGTGTGTGTCTGGCTGTCTCTAGGACATACATTAGCAAAATAATGGAAACCACCAGATAGCATCAGTCAGGTAAGATGGCTCATGTTCCCTCTACAGTCCAAAATGTTGCAAAAATACAAAATAATATTTTAGGCTGGGATGACTCAGAAATCAGCATCAACTTGCCAACTTGGAAGGCCTTAGGATGTTTGCTTCAAATAGTATCTTGGTAACAAATTCATATGTCACATTCACATACACAGATCCATACATAATGAGATAAAAGGCCACAGCTCCTTAGGAGAAACCCTGTTAATATAGAAATACTAAGAGAATCTCCTGTCTATGCATCTCCTGTCTACAAACAGAAAATTTATAATCCAAAGGCCCTTAATTAAGTGAATAGATCTATTTCTAGAGCTCTGCCCTGCAACAGCCTCCAGCAAGAAAAGCCCATTATTTGTTTATTTGTTTTCATGGGGGTTTTGTTAGTTTTTGTTTTGTTTTTGTTTGTTTGGTTTTTAATCTAGCATTTTTATCATGCCTGGATTTCATTTGGGAGAGTTATATTTTGGGTAAAGGATTTATTCTGAAGGCTTAGATTTCTAATAGGCTGAAACCCATGGAGTTTTGTTTTGTTGTTTTTTGGTTTTTTTATTCAGGAAGAATTCCCTTTGGTATTTAGGAGCTCCAGTAGGACAGGGATGAGCCCTTACATTATGTATCAACAGTTAACTTATGAACTTGATTACAGTTTATTTTAAGAATGCTATCACAGAATTGAGCTCTATGATCAGCAGCAGGAAGAACTAAGAATGGGAATAGTCAGACTGCATGTGAGAATCAAAAGTTCCTGACAGTCCCCTGAAAAATTTCCTTGCAAGGAGGATGCCATGTACCTTAAAATGTTTTCAGGTAGTATCAAGGGAAAAAGCCTCAGCCAAACCTTCTGACTGAAGCACACTGGAGATTGGGTGTACCTGAACAGATGGATCAGTCCCGGGTCAGCCACAGAACTAGATTATTACTGCACTAAAGACACCAAACACTTAAATCATGACACAAACTGACCCTAAAGGTCCTGTAACATTAGATCCTTTCTTTACTTTGCATGGTTACCAGTCACATGTGAAAACCATGACAACTTCAAGCATCATAATGAGATTTGTAGTATTTTCCCATGGGTTATTTTCCAGACTGGAAAAAGATATTTGGGGAAAAATATTTTGGAAACTGAAGTCACATGCTTTGATGTGAAAAAAAAAACCAGCCAGCCTGAATTTATATTTTCTGACCTCAACATTAAACAGAACTCATCAGTTTCTTAAAAGAAAATACAGTATGCTTTGGAAATTAAAATTAACTTCCACATGATCGGAGCAGAAACCTCATACTTGATTTCTATGCATTTGACATGAAATACAGAAACCTTTGATTTAGAGTTCAGCATGTTTCAGTAGGTTCCAGATAGCCCTAAGGGCAACTCCAAAACTAAAGGTAATTATGAAAACAAAACTTTGAATTTCTCAAACAAAACAAAGGTTTGGTTTAAATCCTGAAAAGAAACTTGTGGAGACTGGTCCATGATGGTTCACCAGAACTGGAGACATGGACTGCTTCCACTGATCTGGCCACACCTGAAGCACATCTGTGAACAGTCTCTATGGCTGGCACTTAGGAGAGATGCATGTAAAAGCCTTAACTGAATCTCACTGACAAATTCAGTCTGGACCATCCTGCTAAATGTGCCTTCAAGGAAAAAGCTCCCAAGGCCCTCAGCAGACAACATAAGATTAGGCATCACTTGCTTGACCAATTAGCTGCTATTTGATGTTGTACGTGCTTGACATTAATTCCTTTAATCATGAAAAGGTCTACAAAGTCTTTAACTTGCTAGAAACAAGCAGAGGCAGAGGGTTCCCCTGTGCAAAAATCTCTAGGTCTGCCCTGCCAGTGGGTTTAAAGCTCAAGAAGTTCTACCTCTCCTTGTTCTCAGGGTCTCACTCACCTCTCCACTCTCTCCAGCATTTATTTCAGTCTCTGTAGTAGCAATTGGGACAGACAGGCAGCTTGGCTGTGCCTTGCCCTTCTGTGGCTCACAGAACCTTGCTCAGCCCTGAGCAGGACTTGTCCCTGCCATCCCTGAGCCCAAAAGACAGCACCCAGGAAACGCTGTAGCTGCAGGGTTACAAAAGCCTTCCTGTCAGTGAGCACCTCTCAGCACAGCGCTATTAAATAAATAGCACACAGTGGTGTTGACTTTACCTCTGCGTTGTACCCAGCACGTAGCCACAGCTCACTATTGCACCACACACACCTCATGTTTGCTTTTCAGTGATGGCCTCTGTTGGTTTATCCCCTCCAGGCCCATTTCCCACCCCTGACTTGAACCTGTGCTGTTGTTATACTCCCTCCTAATTGCCAAAAATTGCTTGTCTCCTCCATGCCTGGGACTGTTCAAGGTATCCATTTCATGGTGCTGATGCTCCTCTTGTATTGAAGCCAGTTTGGTATTACAAAAGATGACATTACTAAAACTTAAAATGCTTTTCTTAATAATGACATGAAAAAAAATTAGAAATGTATGCTACAATAATTTGCTGGTCTGTTCCACTTTCTTCCATTATATGAGCATTATAAAGCAAACCACCCAGTTCCCAATAACAGTGACTTACTCTCAGCACACATAAATGCAGGGCCTAGCTTTGGTAGATTTTGAAACTCAAGGACAGTAAAAAAGGCCATTTGGAGACTCACTTAGAGGTAATTATCTTATTCTGTGTATATATTAGCTGTACAGACCTTACTCTGGCCACATATTAATCCCACCTTTTGTTAACTTCCACACCGAGATATCCAGTTCAGCACCAGGGGCTTCTCACAGGGAAGGAACACAAGATCATCCCTCAGACTTCTCAAGGGAGAAAAATTTGACCTTCCAAGTTAGACTTTAGAATGCCACTACAACCTTAAAAAGCCTCTGTTCTGTTCCCATTGAAACTGATAAATTTTAGTTTTGCTTGGCAGATCCTGTTTCCCAGAGACCTGCCTCTCATCCCCTTCTTGTCCCACGTCCTTCCCTCAAGAGCTTTCCTTGCTCCCATCTCCCCAGTCATCTTGGGCTCATTTCCAGGGGTGCTTGTAAAAACACAGCAGCGTGCTATAAACAGCCAGTCTCCTCAGCTTTAAACTTCACTACTTTCTGTTTCTTAGGCAGGAGAGGGGGAAAAGGGTATTCCAAGGGGAGCCCTTTGACGTGACCATGCATCTGCCACATCAGCAGTTCCCAAGCCTGCCTGCTCCCAGCCTCATTTCCGGGCTCATGACCTCCCTTCCATCAGCGCTCCCCGGGTCGCGACCCCACCTCTGGGAGCTCCTCATCTGCATCAGTCAAAAGTGACACCTCAAGAATGATTTCCTAGCTGGTGCCATGTTTGTTTGTGCTCCTGAGGGGCGTGATTACCCTGGGGTTCAGGTTCAAACCTGTCTCTTTGCTTGTTTGTAAGTTTGGAAAGAATTTCTGGGTGTCATTCAGGCAGTTGATAGCAAACTCCAACTTTTGATTGTTCTGGTTAGAGACAATTATACCGCAACTGACCTGGTATGGCTTTAAGCTCTTGGTTGCAAAGTTCATCCGTGCCTGGAAGAAGCAAGGATTTTGTTTCTCTGCAGAGCCTGAAAACATCATTGTTTTCCCTGCTTGCATGTCACGATCCCTCAGATATAACAATTACTGTGCCCAAAGCACTCCTCATGCAGTGACACGATTCCAGCCCCCACGCTCTGCACCCTCTGTGCTGCACACGCATGCAGGCAGCTGAACTCTCACAGCTGGCTCTCTGCACATCAGGTTGTCTTTCTCTGTGTGGTCACCGAGACTCGGGGGGTAGTGAACATTGTAATATTCTGATTTCCCCCTCTGCTTTGTCATTTTTGCTTGGGAGGGGGAAAAGCAACAGTGGTTTGAAGATGCCTTGAAAACACCACTAAAAATGCTAAAACTGTCAGAACATTTGCTGTTTGGATGTGCTACAGCAAGTCCTGCCTTGGAATTTCCCTGGAATTAAAACAATTGGCCATTTTTCAACTACTTGTTTCTTCTGTTTTCACATCATATCCTTATTCAGCCTACATGTCTCTGTAGAGTAGTTCTGCTCCTTTATTAAAGACCAATTGCTTTAGCTTTCCTGCCCACAAAATCTCTCTCAGCTGGTACTCTCTTACTCTAAGCCTAAAGCAGCTGTTTGACTTTCTCTTTAACCTCATTGTATTTCAATGTTACTGTTTTTCAGTTTAAACAGCCAAGAGATATCTGCCTGGACACACCAGGCTGGAATTTGGGGAATGTAAAGTGGAAGCTCAGCAGTAGCAGCAGCACCTGGGCGCAGCCAACCTTAATACCTGCCTTGGGAAAACATAAAATATAAACATCAAGTCAAAGGGAAACCAGGTAATACTGAGTATTAACTAAGGGAAACCAGTTATTAAAGTGTATGAAAGGACACAACACCACCCCTGCACTTGAGAGGGATAAAGTTATTCAAGATCAGTCAGGAGTGAGAGAGAAGAAAGACATTTGTGACTTTTCACCACTGAGGCACATGTGAGTACATGAGGCAGTTGGACACAATCCCTTTTTCTAATTATTCAGTCTCCATTTGAGGTTTAAGCATCTGACTTTGGATGCTGCCAGTAAAAGAGATTAGGCTGAAAATGTTTCAGCATGAAAGGCAACCACTGAAGACAACATCAGGGCTTCTCTCCCCCAGGTATGAGGGCAAACCCCAAGGGCTGGCAGTGCAGGCCAGCAGGTGAGGAAAACACTTTCTTAGAATGAAACCTGGTGAGCATCAGAGCCCATAATCAGCATGGAGAAATTCCTGTAACGATGTGCATGAGACCATCACTTTTTTGTCCCTGTACTGCACTTGCAGAAGGGTTGCAGATCCCTGCTGAATTGCAAATGGATTTCACTTTTGTCCTGGGTTTTGTTGGCACTGTGTGCTTACAAGAGTGCACAGAGGTCAGGTTTGCCTTCTGCCTTCAGCTGTGCCATTATGAAATAGAAAACTGCTGGGGATGTCGAAGTGGTGGACTCAAAGCTGGTGTGGTTATTGCTACTGAGTTGAGAATACTTGAAATGTCTCTGTCTGTGACATCTCCAGTTCCAGCCAGAGGGATTCAGATGGACAGAACTTTCAAGGTTTGAGGGCAGTTGTCTGGTTGTGGTTGGATTTTGCTTTTTTCCTCTTTTTAAATTTATGTATTTGGATTTGTTTCAGCTAGGAGGGAATTAAGAATTTTGCCAGAGAGGACAGAGCACTGGACTGATCTGAGATTTGCAGAAACTAATCCAACCTCTTGCTTAGAAAATGTGTCTTCATGAATACTGTTCTACATAAAGGAAAAACTGTACTGTTAAATGCAAAAGAGATTCCAAAATTAGAATTATCTTATTGATCTTGTTAATATACATTAGAAAAGGATTAGTAATATGCATGGACTAGATGGAATTTAGTAAACAGGTTGACAAATAAAAATATTTTGACCAGTATAGGAGATAAAGCCTCCTTTTGAAGAAAAGGGCCACTATCAAAGGTTCATGGCTGAAAAACTAATTAGAGCACAGCCATTGTAGCTACATGATATTTGTATAATCAGATCAGACTCCCATTTAATTTATCAAATGCACAGGAGCTCTCATTTCAGGGGTGTATGAAACACACTTTGAAGTGCATATTTGATATCTGGATGAAGCTCTCATGTACAGGTGCAGCTTTTGTAAAACATCCAAGAAAATACAAAGGGCTCTTTTAAGAGAGAGCCTCCCACCACTGGGAAAAGTTCTTTTTGGGATTACAAGACTATTCAGCTAATATTAATATTTGGGCTATTCTTGCTGATCCAAAGGAACCAAACAGCACATGGAAATGTTGGAAGGTCATGGGTTTCAGCTTGTCAAAGATACTTTCAGGTTTGTTTTGGTTTTTTTTTAGTAGAAAGGCCATATGCTTTATTTATCCATTGAAATATGACTCTGGAAAATATTTTTCAGAAAAAGTGGATGCCAAAGGGTAAAGGAGTGAAGTTCAGCTGCATCTCCATCCTGGCTTTGAAAGACACATATAACCACAGTGTTTAATGTCACTAAAGGTCCACAGGTCTCTCCTACCACGGCCAACACAGACCAGACTCCAGCAGATATCATCAATATATGTATTTTAGACCTCAGGGCACCAGAAGGCCTATCCTAAACATGAATAATTTAGGGAAGGGGGGGTTTCTTGGGAAGGTTTTTAAAAGATGAAAGTGCTTTTGAAGGAAAAGAAACTTTGCTTGCAAATCACATAACAGCTGCAGAGCAAGGCATGAAGAGAACTCTAAGGTGAACTCTGCTGGCCACTCTGACTGCCTTGCCAGGGAGCTGAATGAGGAGAGCTGAGCTGGCACATCTTGGTAAGGCTCCCAGTGCCAAGGGCTGTACACTAAATGATGCTGAGGGACTCACTCTGCTCAATTTATTACAGGAAAGATAATCATGTTTGCTCATTTTACTCATTTATCAGTTCTAAATGTGTGCCCATTAACTATATAAACTGTAGAGAGGAAAAAACAGTTGGTGAAATATCCTACAAAGCAGCAAGGGAATGGACTACAAATCTGTAATTCTGAGTGAGAATGAGTATCAGAAAGTTCATAGGGCTTCCTGTGTGATCCTGTACTTGTCAGAGAAAAGGATCTAGACAAGGTCTTGTTTTTGAAACTGAAAAATCCACATAGTCCTTGAAAGGAGATGAGCTCTTCAAAATAAAAAGAGGGCAAAGGCAATAATTCACCACAGTTTATTTCTTCTTGCCCTTCATTAGATTATTATTCCCTAAACCAACCCAGCAGGAAACAGAGACATGGAAAATAAGTGCAAGTGTGTATTGCCATGAGAGCAGTAAACCTCACTCCAACAACTCTCAAAGTAAGAAGCTTAACTCATATGGTGATAAAACAATTTCATCTGAGACACCAAATCTTCAGTCCCAAAGATAGAAACATTTAAACTTCATCTGAGAAATGGGAATGATTCCACAGACGTGGAGGCTCTTGGAATTACAATGGCTTTCTTCGAAGATGCTGAAAGGCGCAGATGCCAAAACAAGATCAAGCTGAAACTGATAGTGCACAGGACTATATGAATCAACCAGACAGCCCAGTGATGCAGGGGTCAAACAGATGGGAGGAAGAAAAGAAAAAAGACTGCAGGCCAAGGGTATTTGAACTGTATATGAACACATTTACATTCAGTGTGGCACTATCCATGTGTCACACACAAAAGTGGGACCCGCGCTAGCCCTGAGGAATGCTGCAATATTGCCTTATGACAAGACATTCACTCATGACATGGACACTTCTCTAAATTAAGTGTTTTCTAGTGCCAGATAGTCTTTCAGATTTGCTTTTTTTAGTGCTTTTTAAATAGCTTGCTCTCCAGTGACCTGCAGTCACATGCTTGCGCCTTTGATCATTCAGAGAGTATTTCACAAATTCTTTGGGAAAATACTCAGATCAGCCTAGATAAATAACAGAGCTATGCTTGTCAGAAACTCCCTTCTCTACCTGGAACCAGCTAAAGACAGGGGGAGATATTTCCACAGTCAGCACCAGAGCTAAGACTAAGGAGTAAAAGGTGCTCACCTGTAAGTTTGAGCTCTAGGGCTACTGCTAGCAAGAAGGACCAATGTAAAAGGTCAGTGGAATGACCCAAGTAAAGACATTTACCACATGAGGGTGCAGAATTGAAAAGGAAGGCTGGGATTGTATCTGGGCAGCTCCTGTTGTATCAAGAAGTGCATCTCTGCAGACAGGGACAGGCACAGCCAGAGCTGAACTCAAGAGGGTGGACTCAGAGGTTATTGGGTGGACACGGTCACCACTTGGGAAGAGCAGTGGGGACTTTCCTTGGGTGTGAAAGGAACTCACAGCAGTGGGATCCGAGTGAGCTGCACTGGTGTGCTTTTAGCCCTTGAACTTCACTAATTTTCATATTTACATGTCACTGGTGTGGGAACATCAGTGTACCTGTGGCCAGACAGTTCCCTGTTCCCAGCTGTCCCAACTGCACAGAGCAAGACAGAAGGAGGCACAGCAGTTTTAGAGGGATGGAGTGATTTTGAGGTCCTTGCAGGACCTTTGTTCTTCCTGGCATGCACCAGAGCACTTGAAGGCAGCTCTGAGATGTTTCCCAGGGTGTGCAATGGGCCCTGCCTGCAGAGCACTTCAGCATGGCCCATTTCCAGGGTCCCTGTGCAGTGAGCCATGAACTGCAAGGAATACACCAAAAAGGTTGTTCTTGTCTCTCCTGCCCCCTTTCTACAGCCTCTGAGAGTGGCCAGGACAGCATAAAGGAGGATAAGTGCAAGTAGGAGTGAAGTCTGCTCCAGAAGTGATTGAGAAGTCTGTTAAATAAACTGGCTGGTGAAGTCTGATGCATTAAGTCTCATGGTTCATCCTTGGAAGGAAACTACAGAACTTCAGTTATGATGCATAAGATCACCACAGACCTCAACAAACACTCCTCAAGTCAGCAGGAATTCACTAGTATGAATGAAAGCTGCTCCACTGAATCCTGCAATCCACTGCACAGCAGATTGCCACAGGACTGAACCCCAGAGTGCTCCATGGGGGCCCATCGTGTGCCACTGAGGCCTGGCAGCCTCCTCCACCAGGCATCTCTGTGTGGGTGCCTAACTCATTCTTTCAGGTGTACCTGACAAACTGAAAAAAAGATTTAGGAACCCAGAATGATGCCTTAAAACTGCACAGATGTTAAAAAGCACAAGCAAACAGCACAAGCAGCCCTTCTCCTTCCAAATCCCTAGCCCCTCTCCTAGTCCAAATCTAAGAAAGGATGCAACAGAGGGCAGTGAGTTTTAATGCATAATCAGAAGCTGCTGTAAAAGTCCTTGTAGAAACATGAAATCTATTATATTTATCACAAATTTGCTAAGTAAGGTTAATACCCTGGCATTGACCCTGTCTCATGTGCCCTTAATAACATTATTATGCTTTGTCCTGTTAAGATTGTACAGCAGAAGAGATAACACCTGGTCGATAATCCATTATAAACAGGTACTTTTCTTCTTGTCCCCTTGCCCACAGCCTCCACCCCTCTGCAGCAGGGAAGGTACTGCTTCAGCCAGAGAATTTTCCAATGTCAGCCTGTAACCATCTTATGCCTGAAGAAAAAGAAACTGCTCAGGCATTGTGGTCTTTATCCTGGCAGTGGAAGAGCCTGTATGAATATCAACATTATCATAAATCATTCAATTGCTGAAAGTCGTCCTAACATCTGAAGGAGCTGAATAGCAACCATTTCTCAGTCCTTATGCACATCCACTCACAGCAGCTGAGCTGTGGGAGTATATAGACCTATTTTTCAGCTAGCATGATAATCAAGACATTCCTCATTTAAGAGTGAATTCATTTGCCTTTGTATTAGTCCTAAATAAGAATACCAGAAATTGCTAAGCAATCTCCAACTCAAGTGAAGATTAAATTGAGGCTACCAAACTCCTTTATTCCTTAAAACACATATAAAGCCCCTGCAAGATTCTTATCTTGGTGTGAATCTAAACATACTGAATAAAATTTAAAAGCCCCCATTTCAGGCTGTTTTTTCTCAGCAGCCCCAGTGCAGCCATAAAAATCAGAATCTGTCCTTAATATCTCTGCACACTGGTACCGTGCAGAACTAGCTCCAGACTATTTATAGCTCACTCTATATATACACACTGCAGCTTCCAAAGGAATATTTTATCTTTTGGGAGGACAATGCTTTCAGTAATGTAAGAAGCCAAAGTTTTGCTTTAAAGAAAAATCAAAAAAACAAAACCTCTGCTTAAACCCTTAATGTAAGAAGCCAAAGTTTTGCTTTAAAATAAACCAAAAACAAAAACCAAAAAACAAAACCTCTGCTCAAACCCTTAACCTGGAAGAGTGGCCCTGCACTGCCAATCAGATAATGGGCTTAATTCTTACATCACACTTTATTTGTAGCTCACTGTGTAGTTAATGTTTGCAGCTTATCTAACAGGAGAAATGTGAAACCAGAGTTTTAGAACAATAGAAACAAGGCTGTCACCAGCAGGCTGCCAATGAATCATGTCCCTGCAGTCAAGTTCTCCCAGAAGGTCATTTGTAACAGAAATACATCCCTGCCTGAGCTGGCAAAATGCTGAAAAATGTCTCTCAGTTTTATCCTAATAAAACAGATCAATTATCAGAACAACTTCACCTGGTAGGATTTTTAAGTTCTATTGTCTGCAAGAATTAATAGTAAAGGTTACTGAATGAGCAGGCCTGCTTTCTTCTGTGTCTGGGATTCTAGAGGTGGTTTTGCCTTCAATCTAAATTAAGGTAACAAAAAACTTTTTATAAACCTTAAGAAAAGTGATTTACTGTTCGTTTTCACATTTTCAAAATCAGAAAAAAAAGAACTTAAACACTAAGTAACTTTCTTCCATATCATTCAGAACAGAAGCCCTGAAATCATGGGAAGCCTGCAAGGTCTGCAAGAATGATTTTCCAAGAGACAGAAAGCAGCAGTGATACTTACTTTCTTCTGTTCAGAGAGAGATGCAGAAAAAGGACAAGGAAGTACCAAAAACCAAAAAAAAAAAACACCCCAAAAAAACAAACAAAAAAAAAAACCCACCAGAAAAAGTCCACAAAAAAAAAAAAAAAGTGCCCAAACCTGAGTCATGAAAGCTGCTTTTTGCTCATATGGAATTATTTTAAAGTAACTGCAGCTTAAAAAAGCAAAAACCATATTTTCTGCTGCACTTGCAAAAGAGCTCCAGATTTTCTGCAAGAGGGAAAGCAGATGATGGGGGGAGCTGTTCTTTTAAGAAAAATGTCATTGGCACAAACAGCTGGCACTTGGTGACGTGTTATTTATATGTGCAGTTGCTGTGTTTTTTAACAGATAAGAAAGCATTATCTCATTTGTGATTCAGGTGAGGAACACGAGCAGCTCTGCAGCGCCTCTGGCTGCTGCACCACGTTCCTTATCACATCAGAAACATCTGTCACTCTGCAAATGAGTCCAATATAAAAGTGCATCAAATGTGCTGTTTCATGATGAGACAGAATTCTGCAAGGAAACCTGAAAAGCAGCCATCCCCTGCAAATGCTGGGATGGTCTGTGCCATATTCACCAGTTGGGATGAGAGCAAGGACTGGGAGGGGGAAGGGGGAGAAAAAGAGAGAGACCTTGGAAGTGTCATGATTATAAATGATCCTTTCTCCAGGAGCCAACTGTGCCTGAGAACAACCTCGCCTGTGAGGTTCATGCTGCAAAATGATTATCACATCATAAACAGATCTGGCTGAGTCCTGGCTTTGTGGAGGACTTTACTCAAGAAAACGCTGATGGGCTGGGGTAGGAAGGATGCATGGTAAGGTGGCCAGCATAAGGATTACCACCAGAGCTGCACTTGCAGGGGCTTTGTTTACAAAGATGGAAATGAATCCGTTTTGAGGGCAGCTGAGGATGAACTGGAAGGAGCTCCCACTTCCAGGGAAGGCAAGGTGTGCCTCTAGTCCAAGCTGAGGGGAAAACCAGGGCATGCTCATGCACCCCTGTTCATCCCTGCAGCAATGCTGCACATGGCACAAAGTAAGAACCCAGCAATTCATCATATGCACCAAGTTTTCCTCTGATGGTGTTCTCCAGAGAGCTGGGCTGGGTCTAGTACTCCCATGAGAACAAGGGCATTTTTGTACTCCTCTTTAGCAAGGAAAAAGACAACTCAAGGTGGCTTCAAAATCCCTCATGCCTAGAAATGCCTCTGTAGCTCTGGAAGCAGGCAGCTGGACTGAGATCCCCATCTGTGTCACACTGAGCGACTGCTTCCTGCTTTGCCTTTGGGCTTTTATTTAAAAATACAGGAGAAAAATGACTGTTTCTTTAGCCCTTGCTGAGAAATCCCTTGAACTTCAGCTGATACACAGGGGAAAACTAAGGACAGACTCTGAACTGGGTTATTGTTCCTTTAGCCTGTGCACAGCCACATGCTGCCTTTTCTGTCCCATCAAAGATGCCCCTGGTGACCCTTTATGGCTGTTGTACATCCAATTGTGGATGAAATGTGAAACATCCTCTTTTTTCCCCAAGGAGTACTCAAATCAGGCATGCAACTTAACAAAAATAGGTGAAAATACCTATTTTAACTTTGCTTCTAATCAGAAAACATATATCAAATATGCATACATCAGCAGAAACAGCAGGTAAGGGCTCCCACTCTAAAACAAACAGAAACATGCACTTTGAACCCTCATATGAAATTGCAGTAAAAGCCCAACCCAATAATTATTTTCCTTGATTTTCAGCCAGACGAGGCACAAGACAAATAAGTCATCAAGGACAAATAAAAGGAGGTTCATTCATCGCATTCAGGGCTGGAATCTTTAATGGTCACCAAATGAACTAAGATAACTAAGTAACCATTGTAAATATTAATCTTTAAAGGAAAACAATACTCCCAACAACAGGAAGTCTGATAAGACATTGGATGTGGCCATCAGTGTTATGGAGTCTCTCTAATTTCCTTAGTTTTTTCTTATGCCTCTGGAGGGATCAGGAAGGGGACCATATGGTATCTCTCAAAGGAAGTAAATTAACATTATTAATAGCTAATGTGGGAGAGGTGAAACAGTGATTGTTCGTTCTGGTTGTTATTGTGCTTTTGTTGGGGGGGAAGCCTGCCTGCTAGTAAGCTTAAGCACTCAAGCCAAATTCAAAATCTTGTATTTATAAACAGAGATCTGATAACAGTTGCCTAAGCATCCATGATGCTTTGCCAGCGCACGCACATCGGGCTGATCCGAAGGGCCTGTCCTGGGGTTAGCTCACACAGGGACAGCTCAGGCTGCAGTCCCTGCTCCCAACTAATGCCTCACAAGGACCTTCACAATCTCCTTTGTGTTGGTTTAGTTTGGAGCAGAAGGACAAGGATGGGCAGATCTGCACTTCGAGGGGTGCAGGCATCCCTCTGGCATTCAGGGAGGGGATCAAGGGGCCACAGAGGAGGTGGGCTCTCACAGGCAGTGGCCACCCTGTGGGGCAGCTCCTTTGGAGCTGCTTTCCAAGAGTTCCTCAGCAGGGTGGTATGGAAGTGGAAGAATTATTGTGTTGGGAAGCAGTGATAACAAAGTGCTGTGTTAGGATTGATTGAATTGGTGACTTGGATGAATATGTCAGAGGCCTGGGATCCCTTGCACTTTATCTGCACTACAAGAAGGATTCACCTTTCTTAGGCCTCTGCTGGTATCCCCCAAATATTTAGAAGGTGGCATTTATTTACTGTAAATAATATTGTCACTTAACTTATACATTGTGGCTACTTGAAAGGGTGAGACCCTGATGTCAAACTCATCTGTTTGTCCCAGAGCACCTGGGACCATAAAATACATTTTTCATTTTTTTTCAAGAGTACCTATACTTTCTATTTTCTTCCCAATAATGAAAACCTGAGGCAATTTCTAGCTGGCCTTGCAGAAGTGGATTTTATGACACCTTACATGTTGAGACAATCTGCAAAAGAAATTTGATAGATAAAACCCAGAGGAGTTGATTGCACTTGCCATTATCCATTGAGCTAGGTATATTTTAACAAACTTTGGGGAAAATGTTCAATAAATTCCTCAGAAAGAAAACAGTGGAATTTGGTATAGTTAACTCACTGGACCTTAATAAAAATTGCGTAGCCTAGTAAGATTACCTCATGCTTCAGGGCACATGGTGATTACTTCATAGAGGTAAAGGAATTCCCTCTGCCCTTGAAAGCTTATACTTCAACTGCAAGCTGTCAGCTGGAATTTGATTTCTAGGCCTGAAGAGGACAACTTGAATGTTTTAAGACTATACATACTTCAGTTAAACTTAGGTGGAACTGCTCTGTAAGAAAACCCCTTCCCTACCAGACAACTCCACTTGCAGAGAGAAGTCAGTAAATTCTGATTAAGTTTGTGTCTTACATCTGGTCTAAAATACCTCTTCCTGGTTGATGATGGGATGTTTTATTTCTTAAGAAACTCATCACATTGACCAAGAAGTTCATGAAAGGCTAAAGAGATGTGCATTGTTTCCTGGCTCTATGGAGTCATATGACATGGATAAATTGGTCTCTGTGCTGAAGACTGAGTGGTTTATAATGTTGTGAAGTTTTCCACACTGCAAATTTTAGGGCCCCTTTGTATTTCAAGTTACATAAACTTATAATAAAACTGTTGTTCCTTGGCTCTGCAGAATGGGACTTTCTGCTCCATCAGGAGAGGGTTGGTTTCCAGACAGAAAAGGGAGGATGCTTTCGTGATAGCTTAGGAGAAGACATTTGCATAATGTCCACAGAAGTATGAGGAGACAGATGTTTTGTAAGGACAGCTCAACAATAAGGAAAAACACTAACTCAAAAGAAATTTAATGTGTCAAGCCAAACTCTCTAGTGATTGAAATACTCTTTAAGACAGCAAATCTGCCTGTGTTAATTATCAATATCAGTATGATGATATCACCCTGATGATTACAGCTCATTAGAGTGTGGTCACACATTTGTTTCTTGTTCCCTGTCCCCCATCCTTGTAGGGCACCAAGTGTGGTTGTTTGGTGGTGGCAGATGAAGACCACTCTACTCTAAACCTACCACAACCTCAAAAAGCAAAGCAAGTTACAGTGCATTCCAGGGAATGATAACACCACGTCCAAAGGTTTGCAGATCTCAAGAGGCCCTGTCGTACCCCGATACCAGCGGGGTCTTGGAGTCCACGTGTCTGTGGCAGCGAGAGAGAATGAGCAACACTGGGCCATGCAAAGGTCACAGGCACACAGTTAACTCCTGCACAAAGCCATTGCAGCTCGTTCCCTATCCTTATCATGTAATTAATCACACTTTGTGTGAGCTTCAGGAAGGAGGGTGTTGTCTGGGGCAGCTGCGATAACTCGGTTGCAACTTGGACTCTCCACCCAGGCAAGGGATTATTGGAGAAACCCAGCACTGCCTCCCTCCCCACCCTGGACCTTCTGGCTTCTGGGAGGGCACAGAACCCATCCCTCTTCCCTGTTGGCACACAGAGCAAAGGGCAGACTTGGCTCCTGCCCTGTTCTTGACCGGAGCAGCAGCACCTGGAGAGAGGCCTCAGGTGACGGTGTCAGGTTATTTGTGGTAAAGCTCAGCAACTTGCTTACTAATCTCTGGAAAGAAGGGGGAAGCAGAGGAAGGAATTTAACCCCAGGTGCCTGTCAGTCAGCTGGCACAGGCACACAGTGCCTCCCAGGGCCACCCCAGGGAAGTGTGCCTCCAGGGCACAAAGCTCTCAAAGCCAGGGCGTGTCTCTGACTGCCACAGGACAATTTATAGGACAAATATTGAGGATAATTAAGGATAATCTCTGCTTTAGGTGTCTTACAAAGAAGGTCAGGTACTGTCTTTCCTTGTCAGATGTGATGAAGTCAGGCAGTTCCCACAAGGAGGAGGTATTTGTTTCTCAGGACAAGTAAGAATAAAACCCCTATTTAGACCCTAAGGGTTTCCTAGATTTAATCATCTAAAAATTTAGACAAGATCATTACAGTGAATTCTGTCTCTAAATAGCCATAACAGTGAATTACATTACCAGCATCAATCTCCCTCTGGTACATGCTTTCCGTACTGTTCTCATGCTAGCAAATACAGAGAAATGCTATAATGCTGATGTCCCCAGCTCAGACACTAACATCCTTTCAAGCAATTTGGCAGGTCAGGGTAGATTAGATGGTCACATGAAAGCAGAGGAGGAATCTGCCCTGGCAACTTGTGCTATTTTTTCTGTGTTTAATCTGATGATTTCATAATATTTGGTCATAAGATGTTGTTTTGGACATTCAGTCATTATCATGACAGGTTTCTTCCTAAATAGCCTTTGGGTAACAGATATTTGCATTGCTGGTGAAGTGGCAAAGTTGGGACTAACCAATTCCTGCTCTTGAAAGATCCCAGTATCCCCTGCTGACAGGATTTGAGAGGGCATGTGTTGCATGATCTCTTCTGCTTATAGATGTGACAACTGAAACCAGAGGAAGTCTGAGAAAAAGGCATGTTCCAGCCTCTGTTTCACAATCCTTGGGTACATAAAAGCCCAGTTACCAAGAAACCAGAGCAACAGCATTTCCCCACCCCTGTGAAGGGGGAATATTCCTTGGAAATATCTGTCTTATGCCACAATGGG
This sequence comes from Zonotrichia albicollis, assembly GCF_047830755.1. NCBI lineage: Eukaryota > Metazoa > Chordata > Aves > Passeriformes > Passerellidae > Zonotrichia > Zonotrichia albicollis. Next base: position 9,671,933 of record NC_133830.1, read on the forward strand.
CAGGATTCTGGAGGACCAGTAGCCAGAGGAGGCCAATGGGACTGTGGTCAAACCAAGACTGTGCTCATGCAAGAGAAAAGTTCTGTGATTTCTTTGAAAAGGCTGATTCAAAACATTGGAAAAACATGTGGCAACACAGCACTGTTAGAACTGAGCCATTTGCAGCACTCCTGACCCAGCAATCCCCTTTGTCATGCCTTGGTGTGTCCAGCTCTTTACATCCAAGCACATTGCTGCAGCACTTGAGCAGCTTCAGCACCATTTTTAACCTATCAGCATATAACTATATCTTAATTAAGCTGATGGGATTGAGAGCAGTATTTGATGCTCAAGGCTGCATATGGCAATTGAGCTCTTACAAATTACCATGCCCACATAACTATGAAAATAAGAACTGAAAGAAGCCTTGCTGTCCAGTTAACTCTGCAGTTCTATATCCTTCACCATGTTAAACAAATGCCTGTGATTTTATTTTATGTCTGCTCTGCTCAGGGCTTTCATGATACTCAGCTCTAGCTCAGTTCACCTTGTCACCCACGACCAAGTCCTGTGAAAAGGCAGGTGCTGAGTTCACAAGGAAACTCCCAGCAATGCACACCATCTCACAAAGCCCAAGGAACAAATCTGACAGCTTTGGGGTCTTTATTTTGGAAGAGCTCCCTGGAACTGGAGATGGTCCATAATTCTAGCCAAGAGTTCCACCAGAGCCTCACCAGCATCCCATCTAAAGCCTCATCTCATGACAATCCATCTCATCTTTTGCTGGTTCCTAACAGGGTGCAATGACAGGGCAGGGGGCTAGCATTATTTTAAACTCTAGGACACTGTTCTGAAGCTTGCCAAATTTACACTCCAGATTTTTAATTCAACTTGATGAGCACTGAGTCTCATACCAACTGTGCCTCATGGAATGTATGCTTGTGTTCAGGACAAGCTGCTGTGCTGGCCTCAGCTCCATTCTGTATCTCATGTACCAACTATGTGACCACAATTAGTCCTTAAACCTGCCAGCAAAAAGGAAGAGAAAGACAAGCTCCATTGCCCTGTCCCCCTCTCAGGAGCCCAATTCAGCTCTGTTTACAACAAATTTTGTACTCAGGCAATAAAAGGTGCTTGCTGTTAATAATATTGCTTGGACAATAATAGGCATATATCCCCAGTACATATGCAGACCTTCTAACTCCTAGACCTTAGAGGAGATACTTATAAAAATACAGATATCATCATATAACTGTAGAGATTGGAAAACACAGGCTCGAGAAAAGTATCAGATTAATCATCCAGAATCCCACAAAACTAGAGCCAGAATCACACCTACAGCTCTTAATTTTCTAATGTCCAACTGTCTGCATATTTTTCAGTTTGGTTCTGCTGAAAACTTATGTTGTGACAAGAATCTAAACACTTTTTATCACTTTTGACTTACAAACTATGAGATCACATTTGTCAGATGTAAAACTAGAAGTAATGCATGCAAATTTCAAGTTTTCTCAAAGCAGAAGGGAAACATTTTAGCCTGGAATGGTAAGGATAGGGCGGGCTTGATGTAAGACAGTACTTCTTATTCCGGGTAAAGACATATTCAGCTTCACAATGGATCTTTTACGTTTGACTGTTGATTCTCATCCCATACCCAGCATGAAGATTTATTTTTATTGTGCCTCTTCCTTGCAGAGCTCTAGATATTGCTAATAACTGAATTCCAGTCACAAAGCACACTTGTAGAGATAAGTCCAGTACCTAAGTGGCTGACTGCATTTTTTGATGTCCTTAGAAAACACCAACCTATAACTAACTTAAAATACCAACCAAGAAAAATAGTTCAGTCTATAATACACTCATGTAGTTACACCACTGATGCCTTCCCAGAGTGACAGGGACAGTGCAGGATGCACAGTAGCCTAGAAATGGGTTGGGTGCAATACATCTGTAGGGTAGAAGTGTGTTTTTACCACAGGTGTTCTTACTACAGGTGCCTTAAGCACAAAGATGCGTCAGGCTTGGGGCTCTTTGGACGTTCTCTCAGCACAATCATGTTTGAAATTTTGGGTTGGAGCTGTGCTTATTCATCTATAATGACAAAGTCAGACTGATCTCTGTTATTCTATTCTGAGCCCAGCTTAACTTCATTAACTATCAGAACAAGGTCATGCTCTGTTAAGTTTGTACTTTCACATCCCATAGTAACTTTGAATCATCCTCACTGTCAATGCACTGACATTTATGGTCTTCTACTATCATCCCTTTGTTTATGTTCAAAGTTCATTCACTGCCTTCTTCCATTAGGGCTCTGTAACATATTCTCTGCCCTAATACCTCTTGTTACCTTTTTCTTACTTGACCCATCAGAAGTTTCTATCTGTCACCAGAGGTAGTTTCCATGGAAACTCTGAAGAACAGGCAAAGTTAACGAGGCATAAAATGAAGACAGTGTCCTCAAGCTCACCCATTTTGAAAATCTAGGTCAGCAATGTTTGCTTAAAACATTCCACTCTTTTAAAACCATGTTCACTTGACTGTTAAGGATGTAATAAAAAGAGAAGCTCTAGTATATCCCAAACTTAGCATGTTTAATATAATACTGGATGTTCATGTGAATAAACTATTTTTACAATTTCTCCCAGCTTGTTTTCCCTTTCAGTTTCCTTGGATAACCCACAGGAATTTAGTTTTATCATCCAGTTGCTTATCTTCACCAAACATTTACTCTGGCCATCATAATCTCTTTCAGGTAGTGTTCAAGAACCCTGCTATGATCTCACTGGGGGCAGGAGGTATTGGCTCTGTCATCCCTTTTAATCTCATTTAGAGGATCTACAGGAATGAGAGAACAGTCTACATGAAAGCCCAATTCAGTCTTAGCCTGCACAACACACAGGCAGAAGCCCAGTAATGAAACCAATGCTGAAATTTGGAATTTGAATTTCCTTACAGTTGATGTTGTCTGATCTCAGCCACCACCTCCAAGTACCAAATGCTGATCTGTTGAAATGCAATGGACTGTGCTCCAGTAAATGGTTTATTGCATTCAAGGGGTTTCCTTAGTGAGAATCACAATTTCTCTCAGGAGAAGAAACAGCCAAACCAAGTGTTAGTGCTAAAATATGCTGTCAAGTACATAAGGTTATGGAAGGCTGCCTCAAAAAAGCTGCTGTGGAGGGAAATAATGCTGATGATTTGTTCATCATTTCCTCTACTAGTTGAAAGCAGATGCAATCAGCTAAAGTCAAATACCTTTTGAGATGCAACTATATAGCCAACAATACCCATGTTTTTGGGCATGTCTCAATCTGATCTCCACTATTTCTCTCTAATTTATACTGACTGAGGGCCCTCAGTGCTTTGTGTAGCTGAGTGATGACCTGCTCCTGTTAAAAGGTAAGCTCCTGTGGAACACAGAGCTTTTTTCCTGTTTTTTTTTTTCTGTTCACAGTGGATGGTGATGGGATTTCAGCTGTTGATGACAAGCAAGAAACAAAGGTTAAAAAAATACCTATAACCTCATGACTTGCTGAGAAAATAAGGTGCACATGATGACAGCTTACAAAAAAATCTGCTGTCCCAGTAAAAATCTACTGCAATCCACCCTACGTTCCTTGTGCTATCAAATATCAAATCTGAAGTAAATCAGGCGTTTTTCTGGTCAATTCCCTTTTCTCTGCCTAAACCCCTATGTAATGTGTTGTTTTAGAAATTATGTACAGCCAGGACAGTTTGAACAACATCTGAAGCAGAACAGCAGTCCCCAAAAACACTTCAGTGTAATCCAATTACACTAATTAAAATAATTATTTCCACTTAGTTTGCTACTGAACTGCTTGCTTGGCACAACCAGAGTCAGTGCATACAAAGGTCAGGTGCTGCCTCTCCAAATTCTAGGGAAGACATAAAAAAAGTAATGTAGCAGGATGCAAGTCTCTAGATGCTGGTTGTGGTTTGGTTTTGCTCAAGTGTGTCAGTTAACAACAGGCAGGTGGAGAGCTTCCAACTTGTTTCTTCTTGTCTACACACATCATGCTTTCCCCCCTCAGCTCTTACTCCATTCCTCTGTTGTGCTGCAAGCTGAACTCCCAGCCTGGAAAGTTTTCTCCTATGGTAAGTTTTGAAAGAAGATGTGCTAAAAACTTAAAATGTTTCTGCAAATGGGTACTTCATGGCACTGGTTCTAGAACAAGAATCATAAGGTAGACAGATTGCCCTCCAAATTTGCAATTGAAACGTCTGCTACTTGTGCCTACATCTTTTGCAGAATTTCTGGAGGAAAAATCAATCCATTTTAGAAAGAAACAAATAGAGACATAACTGTCAAACTTATTTTCTATTTTTTTTAGTGAGCCTAAAGGAAAGTTTCCTTCAACTCACTCTATGTTGTCAGTATAGCTTTGTCTCCAGCACTTTACAATTTTCCAGCATGCCTGTCTGCTGCCAAATCCTTCCCTTGACATGACCACAGAACAAAAAATCCTTTGCTTCCCTCATTTGAACATCCAACAAGCCACAGTGGCTTTCTTAACTACTGCCTTCTATGAAGAAGCACAGAAAGTAGTCCTCAGTCATGCCCACTTGGACAACCATGTGAAAGAGCCTGATTTCATTTTTCCTTGTATCAGCACAGCAGACCGCTGATATTACACTGAATAATGCCTCTGACTGGCTACTTCAGCAGGCCCCTGGGTCTTTCAAAGTGCCACCATTCTTCTCCCCCACACAAGACAGCATGCCATTTTTCCCCTCTGTTAACCCAGGGCCAGGGGATTTCTGCTCCACCCTCGGCATTTGGACAGAATAGATGGAAAAAACCCAGAGATTTGGAGCTCCCAAAACAACAGTGACTTTGGTATAGCAGATGCTGCTGTAAAGGAACCTGGTGGCTTCAAAAACTGGGGCACTGGTGTTTTTCTCATATGCCCTCATGTGTCACTCGCTATCTGATCTGTATCAGAAGGACAAGGCCACAATGTGCGTACTGTCAGTATTTCCCTGTGCCTTGGACTTCTAGATTCTTTGGATATCTGAGCCCTTGTGCTGCAGTTCAGATAACACTTACTGTACTCATCAGGAGGCGTGAGGTTATCTGTCAGTGTGTCTTCATTCACAACATATACACACACATTTCCAGGTGAAAAACAGGTGAGGTTGGATTGGCCTTTGTTTTAATTCTGGGGTGAAATTAAAGAAGTTGCAAGCAAAAAAAAGTAATAGAGTTATCAGTCAGCTCTCAGATTATGACAATGATGGGGAGAAAAAAATTAGCCTATTCAGTAGATCAATAGATCTATTGATCTATCTGGGGAGAACATAAATAATGGAACATACGCCAAGCACATGTGGATGGAAGGGACAGAGTAATCCATCTCCAAATGGCACCTGCTGAATTGTGGAACATATAAAATATGCCCTTGCAATCTATTGATTGTGATGAAATTGGATCAAAGCACTGATCTCCTAGCACTGGCACTGCTCTGGCCAGAGCCTAAAAGACCAAATTATTTGACAAATCCCAGCTAAGAATCTTTTAGGTTCCATTGCTTCTGTCATTCTCAAAACTCAGAATGTTTTTGGTGCATTCATTTATGTTTCTCCAGAACCTCTGAGTTATCTTTAATCAAGACTTACACGTTGATGACAAACTTCATTCTGTCATTCAGATGTCCTACTTCTATCCCAGGAATACAGCTAGATTAGAGTTTGCCTTATCTCAGGAAAACTGGGAGATATTAATCCATTCTTGTGTTACATCTTGGCTGGGCTCCTCACGCTCTTTGCTGTCAGCTTTAACCAGCAGGGCCATAAATTTTTTGCAGCTTAATTTGAATTTATCTGCAAAAGATGCCACCTGAGACTAAACATTCATGTATCATTTTGCCTGACTTTAGAGCCCATCAACTCTCTTCCCAGGAATGTGGGGTGTTGATATTAACAACTCCTCTGCTCATGCTTATTGCCATTCACTGATCCTCTGCAATGGCAAACATTGCTCCAGGCTCATCCTTTCCCTTTGCTCCTGCTGGACAGATTTAGTGATCTGAGTGAGGGAAGAGAGCATACTAATTAAATTCAGATATTGCATCTAAATCAGGAGGTGCTGCAAATACCAGGGAAAGCAGGGAAAACACAGTTCAAAAGGAATTCATAGCCCCTGGGACTAAATGGAAAAACCTGTCAGAATGCAAACAGAAATGTTTGGTAAAGAGAAATAACATGAAAGATACTTTCACAACAGAATCATTGCAAAATTTTTGATGTTAAATGGATTGTAGAAAGCAAATCAGATCAAAGCTTGAGGTAAAATATGGCATTAATGAAAACAACACATGATTAAGGAAGTTTCCTTCATCAGAGGCAGAGCACATTTCTATATTTAATTTACTCCCAGGTTGCTACAGGCCACAACTGCATCCATAAAAGCCAAAGTGCAAGAGGAAAACCAAAAGTGATTTATAAGGGTAGATCTTAAGGACTAAATGTGAGTGACACAGCCAAATGGATGGGGAGGAGCAAAAAGATTGGCATAAACATGTTGGGAAAGCTACCGTGGAAAGGAGGAATTTGCAAAAGCTCAGGGGACTCAACTAGGAAAATGAATGAGTCAAACTTTGAAATAAAAGAGGGCCAGGGTTACTGTCCAGGAAATGAAGTTGAGACATCTGTTCACCTAAAATATACTCTCTAGGGAGGTAAGTATGATGGCTGATGTAAATCTGGAATGGGCTAAAGGGCAATAGAAAGAAAATGTTTTTGTATTTTTTGTGCATAAAATGGCTACGTTTTTAGGCACCAACGGATAAATCCTCAGCTGAACTAGATCACTGCAGCTGCACCAAAGTCTGTCAGTTTACACCAGCCAGGATCTGGCATACCTGTCATAATTCACATGCTGGGCTGTGAACAATAATTTATCCTGGCTCCACCCAGCAGAGTTCCCTTGCCCTTTATATTTGTTAGTCAATATATGCTTTAGGAAAACAGGGCTGAAAGGACCTTTTGGATTGTCTGATCCTTTCTTTTGCTGTTACAGTGAGCCATAATCACTCCAGCTGACAAACTGTAAAATGACTGATGTTTCTTGTTCCCACTGCTCTTTGTTAAAAAACTCTCTGTATAACTTGTTAGAGAACCTAACTTAACATCTAAAATAACAAAATCCATTTTAAAACCCTCCCTCTTTCTTTGTTAACAATGTTCTTCTCTTATTCTGGTGTTTAACTCTCCATTGAGAAAGAGGGATAAATGCCCCTTCTAATTACAGCTGATAAATCAGAGGAATGGTGACTTTAGCACAAGAACTAAAAATGTTACTGTATGGCTTCTTTGGGATCATTTTCAGAGGTGATGCTTTGAAATGGACCATACTCACACGGTCCCAGGAGGGCCAGGATTGCCAGGACCAGCCATGACAATATTTTGTTTACTTTTTGTAGAAAGTCAACAGTGTTGAGTGGCTGGAGATAGCAGACTGAAACCCTGATCCAGATGAAGTCAGCATCAGTTCGGCCACTGCTGATGATTCTCTTGCATCTGCACACCTCAGATACTTCTGACATCTGCCATTGCTCCTCTGCACCAAAATTCCTCCCCCATCCTAAGTTCACAGCAGCAAAGAGCTCTTGTACCCCCCCGTTCCAACCTTCACACATGCTTTCAGAAGGCAAAATTGAATGACCTTTCACCAGGCCAGAGTAGCATCCTCTACATTCAGTGATGCCTAACTTGCCCTAGGTCATCACCAATAGGTTTTCCACAGGGTTAATGATTTTGGGAAGCTTTGAAAAGCATTAGCACAGAGAGCAATATAGAGCTGAGGTCATGCCAGGGGAAGGTGGAAGCCTCATGAGGCTGGCCTGACCACAGTTGTCCCAGAAAAAGGGCATTCACCCCATTCCAGACAAGTTGGGGTGGGGAGAAAAGGAAAAAAATAAAATCAGGCCCTGGCTCATAAAAGGTAGTAGAAATTTAATTAGAAGAAATGTTGTACTTCACATGCAAAGAATTGCACAAACCAGTAATAACCTTTATGATACCAGGGCAGAAGTTCACTGGGGAGCAAATTCACTCTTCAATGCTGCACTCTACAGTGAATGAGGAAGTAAAAAGGCCTATTGAAATCCATTGTCCCTGGAAGGTATCTTCAATGAGATTATCAAAACAAAGATACTAGAAATTAAACAGATTTATGAGCCATGATAGTAACAGATCATTTGATACACATGGAAAAGCAACCAAGCTTTCCAACAAACCCTTCAACTCCAAGGCAGAAATCTCTAACTTGAAACTAAACAGAGCCTAGGGAGGCCTGAGCTTATGCTTAGAAATACACCTTTTTGAAAATTCTGTATTTGTTTTCTTTTGTAGGGCAACTTTCTGCTCAAGTCCTAATTAGCAGCATCACATACTTTTTTTCTGCACAGACTTCCCCTTTCCCCTGCCTTCTGATAGAGCAAATAACCACAAAGAATAGAGTTCGGGCTTTGTTCTTCCTGTTGTTCCAAGAGCTGCAGATAGGGGAAGGCAAACAGAAGAAGGTTTCTGTGTTACAAGATGTAGATTAGAGAGGAAACCCAGCATCATTTATTGGGTCGTGCAAGCTGAAGAGGAGGAAACTGGCTCTCGATGCTTCACATGCTGCATGTCCATGAATACCTTGCAAATATTAACTAATCCTCATGAAACCCCTGAGACAAGTTAATATAAACCATTTATATGTAGGCAAACAAACAACAAGAGTGTCCAGAACGTGCCTGGGGGCTTTGTCAGTGACTCAGGAACTGGAGTAGGTCAGTCAAACATCTTCCAACCTTCTCTAGTCCATTGGCTTCAGTGTCATCAGAAAACATAACCAATGTCAAGTTAAAGGTCCAAGCAAGGCCCAAACCTCCCAGACAAGCTGGGACATAACATTTCATGGAACTCTGTGCTGGGATTATGGGATGAGAGCAATTTTAAAGGGTTGGGAGAAGACCCTAAGAGAAAGGCTGGCCATTTCAGCTCAGCTTTGGAAATTTTGGGTTTCTTCCATGTGTGACTCAGTAAAATTTGCATACATGGCATTTACATCCACACAGACATCAAAGAAATTCTTCATTTAGAGAGTTCTCAGCAGTAAGACTAACAAGCTAAAAAGCATTTTCCCATGAAAGACATACCCTCCTCGTGTGTCTAATCCAGGAATTTAATGCAGCACTTCAATAACTAAATTTACACCCTTATGTTCTGTCTCCTCACTTTATTTAATTTCCCTGATTACGAAGGAATGAATTCCATTCCTTATTTGAGCTGCTGAGCACAGAGAAATGGCTTTTTTCTTTCCTTTTGATAGAGAAACTTTCCATTGGCAACAAAAACCTGGACAGTTTTGTCCAACTTTCCTGCCTGAATTATGAGACAGAAAGAAAGCAGCAAGAGAAGATCCTAATCCTGTAAAATCCAGTGGCTTGGAGTGAAGTGGGGCAGCTGTGACATAGTTTAGTGCAGTAGAACCAAGGGAGTCCTCATCAATTTAGATGAAATAAATTTGGTCTACACTTGACAGCTGAAAATTCAAATACTTTAAAAGAAGTTACCTTAGCAAGAGAAATGATTGCTCAAAGGAAGCGAGGCACATGCAGCAATTTGATATGGGGATGGAATCCAGGATTCCCATGGTCTGTTCCCAGCCTTGGGCTGGCCTCCTGTGAAAGTAGGAGGCAATCACTCAACAGCTTGTCCTTCACTTTATTCTTCTTTATAGGATGTTATAGGACTTAAATGCAGGACTTCACAGAGGATGTGTTCCTACAATTCATTATTTGGGCTGAAATGCACCAGCTTGTGCTTTGGTATCATGGGCTGAATAGTGCCTGAATTGCTCCATGCCTTGGTTTTCCACTGACATAAAGAGAATATTCACGTGCTTTGAGATCTTGGATGGAAATGAAATGCAAACACAAAAGTGCTACTCTTCTATTGAGAGGAAGAGACAGTTAAATTCTGCCCTTTTGCTCCCCTACTCTATTGGGATTGGCATGAAAACATAAAGATGACAGGCTGGGCCCCATTCTATTAAGATTTAAATTTAGCAAGGAACTGGAAAATTACTGGGAGCCTTATGTCTAACCTCTGCCTCAGAAGCAAATATGCATAATTCTTGTTCCATAGCTAAATTTGAGTGAATTACCAAATGTTGGACCAATAAAAGAACTGTCCAACACAAACCTTATCTGCCTGAGATGCAGATATCTGCTTACAATATCCTTTGTTAGTTAAACAAAACAGAATCATTGTTGCTAAGAAGTTAATATTGTTTAAGATTCACTGGGTTACACACAGAACACTTTCCTGAGTTCCCCCAAACACATTCCTTTTCTGTTCTCTTCATTCTTTCCCCCCTTTTCTTCCCTTTTGTACTGACTTGGCTATGGCTGAGGTTTCCTTTAGGTGAACTTGCTCATAAGGTGATATGAACTTTGAGGCAGGCAAACATTGCAGCTGATACAGTGAAGGGTAAATAGCTGTTCAGATCAGAGCAAACAATTAATCTGGAGAGCAAAATATAACTGCAGTAATTCCCCAAGCATTGAACAGGAGCCTACTTGCTCTACCTCCTACCAGCTCATTCTTTTCTTGCTTGCAGCCCTTTAAACCTGTGTTGCCAGTGTCCAAAATTCCTTCATCCAAAAACTGACTTTTGGGAAAATTAATCCAACCACAGTGTTCCAATGAATGAATAAACACCTTTCAATGCTTTCTGTGATATATTTTTAAATTTGATTGTCTTTTTTAGTGCTGGGACAGTACATGCCACAAACATCCATATGGGAATGAAAATATAAAGAACCATTTCATTACCAGAGCAGTGTCGGTGAAGATGCCAGATGTAAAACTGAAACCCAGCAGGACATCACTCCATGGCAGCTGCTCAAAGCTACACTTGGGATTGATCTGCTAAAACCATCCTATCCCATTTTCCATATCCTGCAGCACTGTAGGGGCTACCATTAAAAGCACATTTCTGTCAGGGTAATTTCACCTGCCTTGCAGGTGTCTGCCAGCAGGTCTGTGCCCTGCTGAGAGGTGACCACACCTCAGCTCTGAGTGATGCTGTGTGCACCAGCTGTGCAGAGCTGCCTGGCTTGTGAGCTCTGGGTGCCCTCCAGGTCCTTGGCCACAGCTCTCTGCAGAAAGCTGTGCAGGGTAAATGAGGGCACAGCCCTGCCACTGTAACCAGACATCCTGAGCATCTCCCCACGAGGCTGCAGCGTGGGCAGGCACAGATATGCTGGGGGGATGTAGGCGAGACATAAAACCCAACAAGAGATGTTCTGCTCTCTCAGAAAAAAGCACTGATAAGAGCCACTTTTTATAGCATGTCCTTTCCCATCAGAGATTAACAATTCAAATATTTTTTTCCAGTGGTTACCAATTTTTCTAGCCTAAGGACTGATGAAAAACATTTTTGAGAGTCTGAAAAATGAAGCCTTTCATTTTACACACAAAACAGGCAGAGAATTGGAGGCAGTGTTGGAAGCTGCATGATCCAGGATCAGTCTGAGGGTCTGTGTCAGACTTTAATGGGTTTTATTCCACAGGCTGGCAGTGAGCAACCCCTTAAGCCATGAGCAGGCCTTGTAACTAAACCAAAAGCAAACTCCTCTCCAGCAAGCACAAGGGGACTGAATCCAACTGAAACTCATGGCCTATGCACAAATTCACTCTGAATTTCTCCCGGCACCAAGTAGGCCTCATTATGAGGATAACATTCAGATCTCAATGTGTCTCACAGCCAAGCAGGGACAGGTGAAATGAGCTGTCTCTGCACTGAAAGTGTTTGACACCACTTGCTAACTCTTCAAGGCAGAGAGTTACAAGATATGCCCCAGCATCACAGAAATGACTGGCAGAATGAAAATATGATCATGAAATGTGATGACTGAGTTTGTCTTGCAAAGAAACTTTAAAGTCTGGCTGTTAGGGGCTCCTGAAATAGCATTTCCCAAAGGTTTACAAAAAACTACAATGAGGTAGTCAGTGAAGATGCATCATTGCCCCATCCAGGCAGAATTAGAATATTTCATCACATGTCATCAACCACTAAAGGAAGAAGGCACATGTTGACTCATCATGGGTGAGGTGGTAGGGATCTGTGGCTTCAGAGGATGAGGAATTACTCTGCTTCACAGTTCTGTCCACTGGGAAATCACACATGGCTGTGACATACAGCACAAACCCTTTATAACACTCCCACATTACCCTGGAGTATGGGTTTGGTTTTTTTTAAGTGTATTTCACAGAATCTTAATTTGAATGTGAATTTAAGAGCTAGATGGAAGAACATGTTCCTTTTCAGATCAAGGAAGATCCCTCAATAAAATCAGATTAAATAAAACATTAAGTGATGCCAAGATCAAAGAGTTTCTCATCTCAGAAATGCCTCCCTACTCTACAGTTAGATATAATCACAATAGAACATAACTAAAGAGATTCAAAGCATCTATAAAAGAAAATGAAAGAAAAAAAAAAGACTAAAGTACAGTGCCCTAGATCTAAATTGCAGGACTATTCCCTTCTGCCTTCAAGACATTGTATAATGGGCTTTCTGAATCAATTGGGGTATCCTTTTTACACTGCAGAGCATGAGCAGTCTCTGGAACCAGAAACAGAGAAAAACCTCCCAGGAGCTAAAGGCTGACAAACCTCCCACTTGCTGATCCAAAACATAACTCTTTCAGCAGCTTGCACAGCCCTAAGCACAGAGGATTATACAAACACACATCACCTGCACATACCTCAACCCTAACATGGCCCACACAGTCCATCCCTGAAAGGAGCACAAGGGGAGAGCAGGTAACATGCGACAAACAGGATTGTCACATCCCTGCTGCTTGGGATAGAGGGAATGGCCAAGCAGGAGCAGACAGGAGGCTTCTCAGCCCCAGTCCAGGGCAGTGTGTACTTCCATAAACCCATCACAAACCCAGACCAGGAGTCTTCCTCCCCAAATCCCTCTCTCCCTTACAGCAGCTGAATGCTCTCTCCTCTGAGAACATCCCTCAGGTTCACCTGCCATGGACCCTTCCTTGCCCTAGTCCAGCCCCACAACTGCTCCTATAACTTTCCCTTTCCTCCAGCTCTGTTACATAAGCCACTACCTGCTATTTTAGGTTATACATAGCAACATGATGATAAAAACAGAAACAGCAAGTTTGGGTTAATTTCCCTCCCTCCTCTCTTTGTTTGGTTTTCTGGAACTACTTCATCCCAAACATTTGTAAATAGTGCTTGGAGCTACATTCCAAGTTTCAGCAGTAAACATTAAACTATCTAATATATATATAGAAGGATGCCTGTTCTTCCAGTGTATCCAGGCAACCTTGCAACACAAAGTTAAAGCACAGATATTTGTTCAAAAAGTGTTTTCACAGCTATTTCCTCTTCCCCACCCCCCACCTTGACTTTTTCCACTAGGCACTACTTGTATTTATCATCTGGAGATTCTGTTCCCTTTTTCCTTTTTCAAAAATATAACAGCTTGCTTTAAGAGCAGAAAAGCATAGACATTTAGCTTATAATGAAGCTTAATTTAGTTTGTGACAAATGAAAGAAAAATAGCAAAAGTTTCACAAGAACACCTGAATAAAAACTCCTTTGTCACATGCTGTGTAACTTTGGAAAGAAGATAATTTCCAAATATTAAGGAAATTAGAATTCTGTAAGGAAGGAAGAAAACCCCATTTATACAAACACTAAAGCAAGCTAAAAATGTGGTTTACTGCATCCTACCTAACACTAGTTGAAGGTTTCAGAATAAAACATGTTTCCTCAGAGAGCAAAGGTCAGGCTGAACTAAATTTTTTCTAAAGGAAGAATATAAATTTTTATTAGATTTTTCAGTTGAGAGCTCTTTAGAGTAAAAAGTCAGCATCTCAATAGGGAGTGAGTGAATTTCAAAATGTAAATTCAAAATTAAAAGTGTTACTTTGACACATTGGACAACTTTATTTTGGTAGGCAGTGCTGACATTTTATGTTATTTCTTATTTGAAAACCTCTTCAGAATATTTTTCTACTATATGGCTCAAAATTTCAACTTTTGCTTCCTATTCTGATGAGAAACAATTTTTCCTTCTTATTAAAGTTTTCTTCTGGGCTGAAAAATTCTGCTGAATTCCCTGATTTCTTTGCCATTCTTTTCTCATTAAATGCTACAGTACATAGTTGACATTTTTATCAGAATAACAGTCAATTAAACACTGCATATTTTGAAAAAAAATACAAAACATTTATTTTTTCAGCCTTTAGGGTGAATGGAGAGGAAAAATACAGAAAATTCTGAGAAAATGTAACTATATATTTTGGCAATAGCATTCTCATGCCATCTTTTGCCCAGCTACCTCACTGTTTTCCCAGCTATCTTCATATGCCCAACAAACTAAAAGGTGGGTGACACTAAAGTTATGAAATCAACTCTTACTTTCTTTAAAGAAGCAAACCCCACTTCCTAAATGATAGTTTTTGCCTTTACAGAATCTGCAGATATGGGGTCATGTGGATGAGCTAGGAAAACGAGCCTGACACAAGGAAGAGCTGGAAATAAATGTGCTACATTTATGAAGTACAGAGTCATTTGCACATCTCAGGCATGGAGAATGAACTTCCATTGCCTTTTCCAGGCAGCCTCAGCTTCCAGCAAAGAGCCTTTTCCAAAGTGTTTTGTTCCTCAATTTACCCAAAAGGAAGCAATGGGCACGAGGGCAGATGCTGATTTAGTGAGCATAGACTCCTATTGGGCAAGTGGCTTTTCCTGAAGTTGTTTATGCTGAGAGATGACTTTGAGAAGCTGAGGTCAGCAAGGGAATATAGTTTATTTTTTGGCCTCAGAGTTCTTGTGTAATTTGTCTTTCAAGTTCCAAGAGGGAACTTCAGTCACAGTTTTTCCTCACTTCAGTGCCAAATCTTAGGCTTTTTTTGTTTTTTTTTCTTGACCAGGTAAAGGTCTTGGGTCTTTATTGACTGCTTGAGCCCATAGGATGCTGTCTAAGAACAAAGGCAGTAGGTAAGGTAAGGCCTACCACAAATTTCTTCTCATTTTGAAGAATTCCTTAATTCCAGCAGCTTCTCTAAAGGATATGAGGGATTCCGCTAAAATTGATGGGACTGATGAAACAAAATTCTTAGTGATTTTTTCACTTGCCAGTGGCACCCTATAAAACTTAACCCCTCGGTCTTTGATTATATAACTCTCTCTCCCAGTGGCAACACAAGGAGGACATCAATAATTTTTTAAGTTCAGTTGTAAAGTACTTGAACAAATGAAGTACCTGGCAAATAAAACAGCTAATAAAGATCAAGAAAGATGCTGTTAAAACACATCAGTTTTCCAGGCCCTGATTACAGCAGTGATAAAATACTAAGAAAGCAGTAAGAACAACCATAATTGCGTAGATCCCATTTTCCCTGTTATTTACCTATTAAAAGAAAAAAAAATATAACCCAAAGAAAGCAAAACATTTGTAGCAAGTTCCCAAAAGTGTCTGAAATATGTCAAATGTCTGTTTAGGCACTACAACACATTTTCTATTTCATTGCTCCCATACGTCAAGGCAAGCAATGGTTAAAAGGAACAATTTCTCATGGTTATAAAATACAGGGCTCAGGCAGAAAGTCAACAGTCCTGCTCATGCTTCCGGTGCAACAGTACTTTCTCTTTGTTTTGATTTCTCTTTTTTTCCCTTTTAAACAAAAATAGGCATACAAAAAAAAAAAAAAAAAGCCAGAATGGAAGGGAAACAGTTCAAAAGGTGTTTTTAAATACTTTTCCATCTCAGCTGGACAACAATTCATAGCATTACTTGCAGCAACAAGTCTGGGTGAGTACAGACTGCCCTGCGTGCTCCCAGGCACAGCAGGGTGACAAGGAATATTGGTTTTGCTGGTGATGAGCTTTTTTCTTGATGGTATCAGCACTGAAACATTGGCCACCTTTCTAATGTAAGGTAGCTGCCCAAGCTTTGAGCACAGACAAATATCACCTCCCTTAAGCTTTGTGTAAATAAATGTCTTGGCAAGAGCTCACATTTCTGGATTACCTCTGCACATAAATATGACTTCATTTCCTTAAAAGCAAAAAGTAGCTAGATGGGGGTAAGAGTTGGTTTGGTGATTAACTCTGCCTTTACCCCTTCTCATCCCCTGAAAGTTGGGTATTGGAAAAAAAATTCAGACACAAGTCAAGCCAATACCATGAAGGGGTGAACTTTTCCAAAGAGAAATGGAGATTCAGCACCAAAGGTGGTTCTCTTGTGGGACAGGACAGGTGCTCTTGCAGTTATCTGAACTCAGCCAATATCACTGTCCTACACCTCAGGAGTCATCCTGCATCACCCAGGTGGGCAAGGGAGGGCAGAGCCACTCTCCACAGGCTAGGGGTGCCATTCCCCCCTTCTCTGCAGACCTTCAGTGGTACCAGGTGCTGTTCTGGAGCCAAGTGTCTCACTGCCCAGCACCCCTGACCACAGACACATGGTCTGGTCTCTGAAAATAGGGTTTCACATCCCAAGTAGCTCTAGCAGGTGCACTCCCGCCCTGCTTTCCCCATGTGAGATAACAATGATTGCCACAACAGCAATCCTTCCCTTTCCTCCAAATCTCTCCAGGATTCTCAGGTGACCATAATATACATCCTCAATGGTGACCTAAGCCTTCTCTACCCTCCTCATTAAAAATGAGCAGGATGCAGCCATGAGGTTTGACAGAGACAAGGCCAACATGCAAGACAAACAGACAGACCTTGCCAGCTGCAGAGCAGTCTGCATTGAGGTGTGAGATTTATCCAAGGCACAACTACCTACCCTTCATCTGGATTATACAAAGAATAATTTTGGCCTGGGGGCCAAATTGATCCATCTGGATATTAACTGATAGCAGTAATTTGAGCTGGTGAGCTACTGAAGCTGCTGGCATCTCTCTTTGCTTGATTCTTTGCTGCCCAGCAGTCTAGTTCAATTCATCACTGTATTAAGCAGCGAAGCTTCTATTCTTAGTAACAGTTTATCCTGCCCAAAACATTATGTTTCAACCCCGTGTTTCAAATCATGTTTCAAACCTGGAAAGAATCTAGAAATAGGCAATGAAAATGTGAGACATTCTGACACACAAAGGCATGAAGGAAAGGCCAGCACAGTTCAAGGTGAAGACAAATCCCAGGGGATTTTTCAGGGAGTGCTATACAGACTAGACAATAGCACAGTAGCTGGCAGAGTCGTGTACCCATGGGGGAGGCAAGAACAATCAAATTCTTTACTTATACCACAAGCATTTATCTGCAGTTAAAAATAAAATTATCTTCCTCTCCTCCAAAACCAAGAGTTAGACACATGGATAATAATTCAGAAATAAGCAATAAATGTCAGGAAAAGTTAGTGAGTTATAACTTTGGGTACTTTAGATTGTATTAATAACAATTTGATTTATAAAGAAAATCCCACCTTTCACCTGGCTGTCATCTACTGGCTTCCTTTTGTCCATCTCAAAAATTTGTACTTTGAAGAGGGGGTGCTCATCTTCTGGTGACTGGCCTGTCTTTTTTAGGACTTTCTGTGTTTCATTGGTTAGATGTACAGGGAAGGTGGGTTCAGAAATCCAATAAAATGAAAGTTGCACTTAGAACATCTGAAAATTCAGGTGTGTTCTGATCTGGACACTGATTGAAGCACACTCTCACCAAAGGACTCAGTGAAACAAGGATGCCTCTTGACTTTTATGGGGTTTGGAATGCTGTTTATACTGGTGTTGTATAAATACACCATGGTCCTACTCTCTGACAAGAGCAGAAGCCAAGGATCCTACTGATATTATGAAAGTGCACCTATTCAGTTGCCTTAATATTGGACCAATTACATACCAAGATGTTCAAAGCCTCTTGGGTAATTTAGGACTCAAGTTCATGAGGGACCCATCATCTCCTTACAACTAGGTATGAAGAACACTTTGAAAATATACTCAAATTTGTAGCAGGACTCAATAGTTCTGTGCTGTCACCCTGGGACTCCTTGCTCTGCTTAGCATAAAGAAGAGCACACAGATGACATCTGTCCATCTGTCCAACTCATGTTGCACACACACTGCAGGAGTAAAACACAGGTGCTTGAAAAGCTTGGTTTCTACTCTAACAGAGCCACATCACCTGATGTGCTTTACTGGGTTTACATTTTCTTTTTGGAGAAGGGCTGAGAGGTCCCAAAGCCTTACACTTTATCCATATTATACCTGTTAAGAGCTGAAACTCAGCTTGCCTTTCACCTTTCAAAACATGTAGGCCACAAAACTCTCTTTCCCACCTCCTGCCAGCCACTTCAGAATCTGGAAGGCCACGCTTGGGTCGCTGCATCCATGGGCTGTGGAGGGGTGTGCGTGTGACCAATGCCATCTAGAGGGTGGCCATGGCCCGGCAAGACACAGGTGCGGCTGCCCACCCATCACTCCTGTTCTCAGCTAAATACCTTCCCAAGAAAGGTGGGATCCCATGGGGGAAAAAAAAAAAATAATCAAAAGTGGATTTGGGTTTTAATAAAAGTAAAAACCTGTGAAGGGCCATTCATTGGAGGATACTTGGCAGAGCTCACGCCATGGTGTAAGAGTTTCTTGCACAAACACTGTAGTACTGTAAGGAAAAAAGATGAATCAGAAGCTAATCCTCACCTGAGGAGGTCTTTGCAACAAAGGGCCAGTTTAAGAGCACCAACTGCCATAGGGTCCTTTCCTACCTACCAGCATCTTTAAATAACTTGGCCCATCACTCAAGGCTGTGTCTGCATTTGAGAGAACATGTATCAGCTAGCCAGAGACGTGGCAACACTAAGAGACATTTAAGTGAGGTCTTTTCCATTACCAATGGACTCTTTCAGCCAGCCCAGGCCCATTTGTAAAAAAGAGAGAGATGCTTTTGGTGTTATCCTTTTGTCTCAATCCATTGAATGTACTCAATATACTTCCCTCCAGGTATTTCTGAACACTAACTAAAGAGAAGAAGCCTCCACCTAATTTGCCCTTTTTGAAAGTGTCCACATAAGAACTCTCTCTCCAAATGCAACCTTGGTCTAACCTTTCTATATATGACTTTGATCTGCAGACATGAACACAGCTTTCATCAGGGTGCTGCCATTTTGGAGGAAGGATCCAATGGAATGACTATATTTATATCTCAAATATTTCACAGAGCTGTTACATACAGTACAATCTATTCCTTTCCACTGCATATGTATAAATAGTCTCCTCCTAATCTCGGGGTCAGTTGAGCTGTACCTCAGTGCCACTCAGGACTCAGAAACTCCGTGTGTGCTTGTACCCATCAACTGCTCTAAGTACACAGGCCTCTGCTGTCACACATGCTTTAAATCCTTGCACCATAGATCCACCCAAGAGTCTCCAAGGCTCTTTTAAAACCTAAAAAGCAGGTGCCTGCCCAAAAATCCCATCTATAAAACCTCATATACCAAATACTGTGGAAACGTCTCAAGTGGAGCCTGCCACAAATAAAACCTCCAACAAAATAAACCAGCTAAGGGGACAATAGACAGAGCACTGACTGGCTTCTGTTCCTATTACAGCCAGTAATTTGTGGCCAAGAGCATATTACAGGATGTGGGAAAGTAGAATTCATCCCTGGGCTTCCTAGTTTGGGGCCAGGGCTTGATTCCAGCTTTCCAGTGTCTGCACATATACTTGGCATAACACAGCCCGGGTCCTGCTGCAGCCCAGCCCTCCTGGTGCTTTGGGTTTGGGGCTGCTGGGTATCTTCCTTCACATTTCATCTGTGGCTGCCCACACAGGAGCCTTTTTATATACTGCAAGCTTTACTAGCCCCTGCAGACCAGTGTCCCTGTTGAGCTAGAATCTATAATCCTGCAAGCACTCAAAAGACCTTTCTTTTACCAGGTAAGACAAAAGGTCTCGTGGCTCGTGAGCATCCCACTCATCCCAGCCTTTTTCTGAGACTGAGAAAAGCTGTACCAAGGAGCAGGTCTCTGATGCCAACTTAAAAATGGAGGAACCTCTCTGGGCTCCCACAGCATTTATCCTCCCTCTAAACCCTGCACAGTATTTATCTGCTCTCCAATGCTTTAGCAGTCTGGCTTTAAATGCCTCGAGCATTGAAGCTCCTTGAGTTTAGACAGACCAAGAAGCCAGCAATTAGGAAACTCTTTACCAAAAGCCAGCTCACATATTGCTTTTGCCTCATTTTTATCATCTGACTACTCTTGTTCCAATTGTTTATCCCTCAAGGATTATTTTTTTAATGCTTTCTTTTTTTTCTCCTCAGAGTGGAACTTGTTTTGCCAATGACTACTGAACCCTAGCTTTGTATTTGGGAAGCTTCAACATAATAAAAAATTCACCCATTAATGTTTTACAGATATCAGTACAAACTCTAATTCTTAATTTTAGTCATTCTTTAAAAAAAGTGCAAGAAATGATCTTTCCAAACTTCTGGCCAAGTCTGCTGGCCAGGTTTATTTATACATGATCCCAAACTCCTGAAGTCGTAATAGTTCCAGGAAAAGAGAAAAAAGGAAAAGAAACACACTTTATAGGATCTTTCATTGGTTAAGTCCACATCTATTTCTGCTTGATATCCAAAGCCAATTTGAGCTTCCTGATCAGCACAATTCCCTGGTTATTAGACTTGTTTTTGTAATTTCTAAAAATAGAGAGCAACTATATTTTTTTACGTTAGAACATGAGTTTTTCTTAAAAGACTGGGATGTTAAGGAAAGAAGCCACTAGGGGAAAAGGCAGGAAAAAGTTCAGAACATTTCCTTCAGCCAGCTTCTAAAACACACTGCATTTCCTCTCTGCATGAGTTGGAGCACAGTTTTGGAAAACTGTTGTTTCTCACACACTTTCATCTCATAGTTGGTTTCAGAGACAAGTATTCACAGTTGTGTGAAGCAACTGAGAATCTGCTATTTGCAATTATTATGCTTCTCTTGATCTATAAGAATCTGCAGTGCTTATGCATGGATTCTTTTGTCGTGTCAGTCCCACTCTTGCCCCCAGCCTGCTGGCTTAGTGTGGAGCATCCCTTGTCTCCCTGAGAGGACATCTCCTCCAAGCTGGCACACACCCCATCCCTTCTACTCTTGCAGAAGGGTCCTGAACACTTTGTAGTCAAGTGAAGTCATCCCTCTCTTCAGCTCCTCAGTCACCTTTCACGGACACCATTGGTAGCTCACAGTCTACACCACTAACACCCATTGGTACTAAAATGGCTTTCTTTTTCCACTCCTCTGGAAAAAACAGATTCCCTGTCATTATGTTTTCTTTAAGCCTAAGCAAAGCAATTTCACACACATTCCCCACCAAAGCACTCTCTATTTAGGAATGTTCATAGCAGTTTCCCTCCTTAGGATTTTTAAGAACTTTGAAAACATAATTCAGCTTCTTCATTCCTGAAGCTGGCAAATGTTAGAATATGGTTTTCTGAAGATGTGCAAGCTCAGGTTCATCAACTGGTTCAAGGTTATATGTCTCCATGTTGCTGGTGAGAAGAAAACCTCAGCTGGAGCATAAAGCCTCTCTTCTGCTGCCTGTGAGCTGTAACACACTTATGAACAGTCCCATTTTTCTCCCTGTCTCTTTCCCAGCAGGGCTCAGTGAAAAATATCATCTTCTCTTTCCTGGCCTTCTCTTTCTCACATCTGTAAACACCACAAATGATATCTTTGGAAATACAAGTTAGTCCTATTCCAGAAACATGTCCTTTTCCTGATGACTGTTCATTTGGGGCTGTCAGTGATGTCCCTGGTGTGTATTTTGTGCAGGTGGGAGGCTTGGCCATGTCACACACACAGAACACACCCTTGCCTGAGAAGGGAAGGCACTCATCAGTGTTTACAAGGGTACCTGAATTTGGCCTGAGTGCCAAGACCTGAATTTGAATGGACTAATCCCAAAGCAAGCTCAGTATTAAACTCAGCTATGCTTCCCCATAATTCACTGACCTCCGGTCCTCCAGCAGGTCAGACCAGGTGTCCATATGATTCCAAGATGAATGACCTTGCTCTTTAAATACACATTTCCCAGTAAGAAGCTGCACCACATTACACAACAGTAGAACATAATTAACATCCCAGCAGTTGGTTCTGAATGTGGAACTTGCACACAGAGAGGATTAAAACCTGTCACAAACACCAAGCAAATTCCCATGCTTCCGTTGTCCTGCAGGTCACTTTGCTTCCAGCCTCCATTCCCTTCCCCCTATTCCCATCCACCCACTCAGGAACTTCAAAGGGTGTGTGACAGGAGCACAGAACTGGACTCAGAGAAACAGCCTTTTACTGCTATAATATATATTTTTCTCATCTGGGTAATTTAACCTATCTTCCATCTGAAGCAATTCCAGGACACAACACAACTGTACATGAGCAAGATAATAAAGGTATTTTTTATTAAATCTGCAAGCACAGCGTTTACCAGGTGGGACATGAATAATCATCAGACAACACTTAAGACCTTTATTTATTTTCAAGAGAAGCACCTTCTAAATGCCAGAACCAGGCAGGTAGTTATCCAAGTTTGCCAGGTCAGTTTTGAGCGTGAGCTTCTCCCATTTTTCTTCTTCTCCCCTGTTCAGTGTGTCTGCCCCTCCTGGCAAGCAGCAGCCTTGAGAGGAAAGTTACTGTGCCCAGAAAGGGCTTGGCACTGCACTAATGTACTTTGACAGTGTGTTTTCTTCCCTGGCACCCAGCCACACACAAATCCCCTCTCTGAGTCACTCCCAGTGAGAAAACCAACACCGGCATTCTGCTCTGTTGAAATGGTAAGGCTGAGAGAGCAAACATAAAAGGAGCTGCCCATCAGAAGGGGCTGGGGATGAGCTGATGTCTGAAAGCATCAGAGGCAAGGGGAGGGAATTCCTATAGGTGCAGCATAACGCTGATAAGGGGGGAAGAAAGAGAGTAGTGAAGGAAGCTGGAAAACTACCACTTGGCAGAGCAGAGTATGCACACTCCCATCAGTGACTTACGGCAAGGTCAGGCCTCCCACTGCACTCTCACTTTCTGCTTTTCTTCTTACTTTAATTGCCATAACATTTCTTGCAGTTATCAGGGCCAGTTTTGTCCTGCTCTGTACAAATATGGCAGATGCCATCTTGGCAAGTACCGGGGTTGAAACAGGGACCAGCAGAGCAATAAAAGCAGGATTCTTTGCAGCTTGAGGTGGGAAGCCAGGCCAGCAGCTGGGAGCTATAACAGACCAATATCCTCTGCAGATTGGGCACAGATGTGGACATGTAACCACAGGCCAGGGTGTTACACAAACACATCATGTGGACAAACTGTGCCTCAAATGCTTACAGCCTCAACTGGCAACAGGGAGAGCAAGAGCTGGGCAAGCAGAAGATTGCAGAGAAGGTGAGAAATGAGTCTCTAATTTTCTTAGAGACTTCCATTTTCTTAATTAACTTCCATGCTCTGATCTCTCAGAGTAAGATCAGAGCATGAAAGTTAATCTGGATATTACTAGAGAAGAGTAACCAACCTGCACATCTTCCAACAGATTCTTAGTGTTTGTATTTGCAGGATCCAGAAATGGAGAGGAATTTTAGGGGTCATTTTCTCAGTAGTTTAGCTCCCCTCAGGCTGCTTTGCCAGAGTTATTGAAGTAGTTAGTTACTTTACATGGGAATGAAACAGGTGGAGAATAAGCCAGAGGCTTGCTTGGCTGAAGGTAACGTGTCTTCTGCCTTGGAAAAAAGAGCAGAACAAATGTCAGCAGGGCTCCATTCAAGCACTCCAGTGACTAAGCCCTCTTGGAAACCTTTAGACACAGCTTCTTATACTTGTCTCTGAAGGTAAAAATATGGCAGAGCATACAAGTCATAGGTCACTGTATGAAGACATCTAATTTTGAGCCAGGTACTAATAACAGGAGCATCCTAGGCCTGCTTGGAACCATTTACAGAATCAGCAGCTGGTAGTTCCCTCCCAGCATAGGCATAAAAAACAGATATATAACCATGTAACTACAGTCCTGCATATTTGAAAGTACTCTTATGCTCTAGGCTGCTAAAAGCTAGTTTGAAGAGCAGATTTCTGTGTTTAAAGCCCTTTATGACCAGGCAGTGTTAGAGACTACAGAGTTGTTGCATGAGACAGAAGAAGAACTGCCACAATATTACAGCCTTGCAAGGAGAAAAGGCAGATGAATTAATCTATTTCCATAATTGCACAGTGTTTGTTCTGTAGACCAAACAATACACAATCCACAAATCAACCTTATGCAATCTCATACACAATAAGCCAGGATGCCCACAGGATCAAGTATAACCTGGTGGGTTTAGGCAGATACTCAGTCCACACAACTCTGAGAAACAGTAATCAATGGAATAAATAAAAATATGAGCAGGCATCAAATTACTTCAAATACCACAGAATAGCACAGGAAACTAAACCTTTATTATGTGGCAGCCACCGTGAAATGGGATGTATAAATAAAACCAAGTGCAAATGGAAATTGCATGCAAGGCAGAAACTCTATAGAGCTCAGCATCTCCCAGGATCTCATACTGGGCATTGGTGATACAACCACAATATCTCTGGCAGCTGTTTCCCCAGGCAGCCTCACTGTGTCTCCTGTCAATGTTTCATGACAAGAGCATCTCCCCTTGTGCACACTCATGCTTGTGTTGAAAGGCACCAGCGTGCAGCACCCACTCACACAGGCCCTCACAACCAGCTGGTTAACACTTGCACCCACAGAATCTTTTAGAAGGGGAATGAAGCAGAAAAAGCCAACACTCACCAAATCAGGATCAACCAAAGCTACTCAGCCTATAGAAAGAGTGTGAGAGGAAAGCATACTTCTGATGCATAGTATGAGGCTTCACAGCACTTCAAGTCATAGTAAGAGCCTTCTACACTCAAGCTACATAAGAGTAATCAGTTGCTCCTAGAAGCAGTCAGGGTGCAGAAAGATGGAATTATATCCAAATCTTATGGCTGAGGACCCTCACAGGTATGGATGTTTCCTTGGCTTCCTCTTCTTCTACCAGAATACACAGACCAGCTTTGACCACTCTCTATGATTGCTCTGGGATAAAACCTTTACTTTTTCAAAAATACAGCTTCAGACTTCAGAGCTGTACATACACACACATGTAGAGCTGTCCACGAGTGCCTAAACCTGTGTGCACAGAAACACCACCTGAGTCATGACAGGGCTTCTGCAAAGCCCAAACCATGGGCTAAGGTACATGTGTATTTGAGATGAATCAGCACAGACATGATTTTATTTTCACCACCTGAGGGTCGCATGCTAAATGCCTCTTTGTGCTCATTCAAAAGAAGCTGAAGAGACAAGTTACAGCTCCCAGGGAAAAGCACATGCTTGTTTAAAGACGGAGCAAGCTCCTCCTCGTTCTAACAGCAGAACCAGATGCTGCAGTGATATCACTACCCTTGAACTTACCCTTGTCTGAGTCATCTATGAGATGGTTGAAGCTGACAGCTTGTTAAAAATCATTGCCCATGGATTATATTCAGAGAGAGCTTTAAAATATTTTCTAATTATTTTTGCTTCCACTCCACCAAACACTGTTAATCAAGAACTATTTCCAAAACACACTGTATTGTAGCAGAGCTACACTCCACAGGAGAGACACCAATTGGGTTGGAGACCTTCCAGCTCCAACTGTCAGATGACCTAGGTGTTCTCATTCTTAGAATAAAGTGCTCTTTATGGGCAGGGAATTTACATTTTTTCTTTATTTATTCAAAATGCTAAGGAGAATGCTTAGCTATGGGGAAACCAAGCTGCCTGGTTGGATTTTGCATTTTGATGACCATTCACTACCAGTGATACACATAATGCTTTTCTTCACTTATTCCTCGCTTCATTTCCCAGGTTGTTATTTCTTCATGTTGCACATGAAGACCTGGCCTCTGCTCTCCCCATGTGGTTGTGACAACATGCAACACCCAACCCCTTCCTGTGGGTGCAGCAGGAGAAAATTGGATGGAATTTTGCAGCTCCAAAACCTTGTGATCCAGCTTTAAGTCTTGCACTGGTTTTTGGACTTGGCTAGCTCTGTGTCATGCATAGCTGTTTGTTTTCAGAGACTTCACACTACTCCTGATTTTCGTCTACTTAGCGTTCCTATTTTTTTTACATCCAGTTCAGTTTGGGAAAATGTGAGTTCAACATAGAACAAACCGTAGTGCTTCAAACACTGTTACTTGAAAGTACCACAGCAAGTGCAAAAATCAGAACAGATTCTAAAGAGGAATAAAAAAAGAAAACCCCACAAAGAAAAAAAAATCAAGTTTGTCTAACAAGTGACCCTTTTCACTGCAGAAGGCTTCACAGATTCAAAATCATTTTCACAATCCTCCTAATTTAGAATTGGTAAAACATGATGTTACCTCTATTCCTGTGGTTTGAAGTCTCATCCCGAAAAATGTTGGGAAATTTTTGAAAGAAGCTTCACCATACATTAGTAGTTTACATTAGACTTGCTATCAATGTGTAGAGATGGTATATATAGATAAGAAGTACTCAATAACATAATTTCAGTAAAAATGGCACAAGATAATTTACTCCAGGATGCTCTAAAAATTAGTCAGTTTTAAAATAGTTTCTTTTCAAAGAGTGCAAACTGTTTTTACCAAAATAAAATCTTTAAATTAATCTTTCCTCAGAAGCTTTGAAAATTTATATTAAGAATTTGAAAGCCACTTAAAAAAAAGTAAGAATATAGTAATACTTCTGCTACTTAACTAAATTATCAAGCAGCAGCACTGAATCTAACAAAACAAGTCCAAGATACTAAATGTGCTTCAGTCTGGATTTTCCCTCAGCTTGTTTCCATCCATGGTTAGGCATATTTTCCTGATCACCATGGAAGGTAAAGAGGTCCCAGATCACCAAAAATCCCACCCCTAACAAAGAGACCCACAGCAAACAAATAAAAAAAAACCCAAATCACATCTTGAGCCTGAAGATCCTGAACTGTTCCTATCTGGAGTGTTTGTTCAATTTTACAACTACATTTATTTATTCAAAGAGTGTTTTCTCACTGGCTCTCCTCCCAGGCGTGTTTAAACAAGCAGCAGCACACAGTGCCAGGACACAACAGAAACATGTTCTATAGACAAGTAAACACAATACCCAATGGCTCTAGCTGCCCACACCATGAAGGGATTTTGAGCAAGTCACATCAAATTATGTTTCAGTCTCTGGACACAAAGCAGAGTTGGTTTAGAGCTCTTTGGCTATGTTTCGGGTTGTGGTTCTTTTATTGCTTTGGTTTTTAAGCCATTGGCTGGCCCACACTCCCCAAAGATGTGGTTATTCATTCTGTTCCAGCATAAAGACTCAAACTGGACTTGATTTCAGTAAGAAGTGCATGGTCTGTAATGTGGTTATAATTTGGCCTGGAAGCACAGCGAGCCATCTCTACCACGCACAGGGCTTGTGTGCCCAGCCCAACCCATCAGCACAGACTGGTTTTACTGGGCCCTCATGGAGCACACGTGGCCTGGCAGCCGTGTCACTGTGCAGGAACTGTGAACCGCGGCCCTCGGGATGTTGGGCTGTCCAGCTCCACTGCAGCCAGGTTAAAAAAAGAGCACTCAGAAAGGAAAAAGGCATCTTTTCCCTGGAGCTGAGGTTAGCCCTCACCATCAATCTGCCGGCGGTGGCTGGGGTGACACCTCAGCTCCTCCCGTGTGGAGCTGGAGCCAGGCCGCAGGAAGCGGCCGCCCCCGCGCAGGCCTGGGCAGCTGCTCCCACTGCCATGGCTCTCCATCCCCAGGACACTGCTGCAGTCATTTTCCTGTTGTGTAGGCAGGAGGGAGGGGAGCGACCCACATGTGGCTCCTACAGAGATCACAGCCTTGTCAGCAAGAGCTGAAAATACCAGCGAGCTGGCACTGGTTCAGAGCTGCGGCCTCCCCTCTTGCCCTTTCCTCCACAAACACCCTCCCTGAGTCATGGATCAGCACTGGATCCATCCATAAACTCTTCCTGGAAGACCAGCGCATCTTGACCTGGAACCAGATATTTCCCCCATCATCAACATTTCTCCTTGCTTTTGTTAATGTTAGAATGATCCTTTCAAAATTTATTTTCTTAAAAAATGGATTCCAAATCTTGAGATGATTCTGCCAGAGGCCAGCAGCACCCCAGAGGGCACCAAGCAGAGCAGCTATAGTGAGTTAACTGCAAGGAACACAACTGTGGCTCTCTCAGCAGAAACCAGGGGCCTGCATCTACCCACCAGCCCAGCTGGTAAACTGGCCGTGCCTTACCACAGCTGTGATTCTGGGCTCCCCAAGGCTGGAAGTTTTAGCAGCTGCTGCTGAATTCCCTCTAGAACAGCCATTTCAATCTCAGCTCCATGTGGAGCAGACTGGCAAGGAAGGAGGTGAAGGTATAACAACCTGGATATTGTCCTCCAGCACAGCCACCTGGTGTGGCAGCACCACAGCAGGACACCTCCCTACTGCTTCTGTCAAAAATTTTTGCTATTAGGCAATGCCTGTATTCCATGTTAAATAAAAAAAGCCTTCTCCAAACCTGGAGGACCTTCATTCCCCCGCCTTTCATTCTTTTCTCTGTGCTCATGTCTGCTCTCACTGGAATATTTACTGTTTTGACGTCAACTTGCACCAAGAGCCAGGAGGCATCTGACAGCATTTTGTCAGTGACAGACAGCACAGCCTTCTCCTCTGGTCCCCATTTAGTGAAAAACAATTCCTTACGTGAGGCAAACCACCACAAGCTCAGCATTTAGAGCCTAAGTGTCACATTAGACAGGAACATTAGGATCTTCTGCTGTGTAAGATTTTGGCACCTCCTCAGTTTTATGGCCCAGAACTTGTTGACATGATAAAATAAAACCCCAAACTGAGGTTCAAGATGTTTATTATGGTGAGGAAGAGAATTGTATGGTGTGGGAAATTTTCAACACAAATAATTGTGACCATTATTTTGAGGCATAACCACACTGTTCCATATTTGCAGTCTGGGTGTGGGTAGATTTTGTTTCAAGGCAGCACGTCCATCGCACCCCACTGCCCTGTGCACAGCCTGGCTCTGAGGGGACTCATGTTAAGTGCACTAGATTTGGAGCCCAATTCCAGTCACAAGTGTCACAGGAAATAACACGATAAAGGAAGAAGTAATAGAGCACTATGACAGAGCATTTAAAGGGCTGGGCAATCATTGAAGGAGGAGAGAGATGACTGGAAAATAAGAAGCCACTGAAGCACAGTGTTTCAGCAGGCTTTCCCTGCATCCCCTCAAGCACCAAAACATACTATGATTATTTTAAAAGGTATACTACTAATAATAGTCATGCCATGGCCAAAACCAACAATATGTTTGCCTCCTTCCTGCAAAACAAGGTGTTTGCACTTCATCACTGAGATGACACTTTTCTGATGAACTGGCTTTTTATCATAGAGCTATTCTAAAGTAGAATGTTTTGTTAACTAATATTTGCTGCACATAGAGGTTTATTACTGAAGAGTTGCTCATAAGTGCCTAATCTTAAAATTAAAAGGAAGTGAATTAATTTTTTTTATGAGAGTTAAAATTATTACTAAAGCTTAGAAGTTCAAAATAAGTCATGTTAAGAGTGGTTTGCATAGGAGCTTCAGGTAATTTACTTTAGGGCCCACATTTTTTGAGTGTGGCACTTTTACTCTAGCTAACAAATAGGAAAAAAAGGTGTTTGAGGCTTAACTAAACTTCTACATGCCTCTAAAGGTAAGTAATGAACTGACATGAAATGTCAAATTTGATGTCTCTTGTACATCGTCTCGTTTAAGCTCTTCTCCCAAGTCTAGAAAATCTTGCCCCCATCTGCCTAAAAGTACAAAACTTCTCAGTTTTAATGGTGCCCCTCACAGTAGCAGAATTGCACAGCAATCAAGTTTGCAAAACCTTTTACTGAAGTGTTTCATTTCCACCTGACAATGACCACAGCTGGGCAAATAGCCAAGTCTTCAGCACAAAACTGAGAAATCAAGGAAATTCCATTTGCCATCGGCTCAAAACATGTTATTAAAAAGTTTCAATTGTTTAATGGCTTTTTGAAGTGAAAAATATCTCCAACGCCTCCAAAAGTTCTCTCTTTAGGTTATTTAACCATATCAAAACCTTGCTGGATTTTTTTTCTTAGGGAGGATTTTGGTAGAAATGGGAATGGACAGCAGAAAGAGGAGGTTGTTTGTTATTCATTCTAAATTTAGACCAAGTCATCACTGAATTTCAAAAATGTCAAGCTGTTTCAGCATTTCCATAATATTATATTCTGAAAACACTGAAGCAGAACATTTACACTTTTTAAAGTAATGGCTCCTTTCAGCAGAAACAATTTGTAAACAACAACATGAAAACAAGGAATGGAAGAGTTGAACAGAGACTTTCCTGTTCCCTGGAAGACTACCTGTCCCTTTGCACTCTCCAAAACCCCCAGAAACCCCGAACCAACACCAAACCTCAGCATTTAAGCATATGACTCCACATATATGTAAGAAATAGCACATAAGTGCTTACAAATTTGAAGCCTAAGGACTTCTAGAATAAAGCTGTTTGTGAATCCAATTGATTATGATTAAAATCCAAGCATCTCACAGTATAGGCATTCCCAGATAATTATTGCATCCATGCCATCATTTGGAAAAATAAATACCATCCCAAGGAAAGACAAAGCAGTATGGTCTCTTCCCATGAGTTACATGCAAATAAAACCAGGAAACAAACATCTTTCACACACTGCCCATTTGAAAGCCTCTATTTGCATTATGAAAACAATCTCATTCTGCACACAACAAATACTCCCAAGTTTTTGTCATCCATTATCTTTCCTTTTCTAAAATTGCAATGACCAAACCAACAACTTCCCAACTCTCAGCTCTGCAGTTCTCTGTAGCAGAAACACCTGGATGAAAGGTTGAAACACACCATATGCATCATCTACTCCATCCAGTTATCAGAACTTTTTAAATTTAATTAGTGGTCCATATTTCCTCTTCCCACCTGCTCACAAGTCCTGGAAGTTCCCTGTGCAGGTGACGTGTGTAGCTGCACTAAATCTGCATTGTACTGCTCTCTGCAGGAGAAGGAATGTTTCCAAGCCTAAGGACATGGTAGAAATGGATGAGTTATGGAGTCCGTGGGGAGTGCCCCCCTTTCACCATCACACACCTCCAACAAACCAACCTGAGCCTTTAAAGGGTTGTAAAGCAAACCTCTGCTTTGCATCTATAACTGGTGGGGGCCACCACTCCACTGCCCCCCAAAATAAAAGGAAGTGGTCCCGCCTGTGTCTGGACACCTAGGCCTTACACTTACTTTGCTGCAGCTATTTTACCTATTTCACTCCCCACAAAGGAGGTACAGAAGTCATCAACCAAGCCACCTGTCTACTTGCCATGGCCCAGCAAACGTGACACTCCCAGAGCAGCAACATGGGAGCCTGGGCATTCCTTTCTACAGAAATAACTACAGCAAAGGAAGCAAATCTAACCTTGTGCCGTGCCATCCTGCCAGCACACCTCAACTTTAACCTTCAAGGTTTCCCCCATCCCTGTCCATTCTGCTGAGGCTGCCAAAAAGGGCGCAGTTAGTGTCATTTGGGATGGCAGGATCTGCAGGCCTGCCATATGACCCTCTGGAAACTGGACTGTACCCAACACTCCTATTTCCCCAGGCCATTAAACAGCTGTCAGAGTGCTGACCTATAATTCTTCCTGTCCCATCCTATGCAAATTCTGAGCTGGTGATGGAACATGGAAGGCTCTAGGTACTCGCAGTCATCCGGGCATCTAGAACAAGGAGCTGCCTAACCATGGGCTGCCCATGCAATGGCCAAAAGGACTTTGCAGCCAAAGATAAACACACCTCTCCAGTTTCCAGCCAGCTATAGCTTCTAAGCCAGGCAGCCTTCTCTTCTGCTTTATACAAGGAAGGAACTGGTTGTTCTTCAGGAGAGGTGCCAGGCACACCTGCCACCACCTTCCAAAAACAGATCGGTCACCTTCAGCTCTGGCAGGAATCTCTTCTTCTATCAACAGTGTGTTAAATGGCTTTCAATAAATATCAACCTGACATGGGAAATTCAGGCTGGGTGATAGCATCATTTTAATGTAGATATTCACAAATATAAAGAAAAATAAATCTGCATTTACTTGGCAGTGATTAAATGCCTTTTAGATCACAGGTTTCAGCAGCAATTTTTTCCGCAGAAAAAGTCAAGTAGAAAGTGGAGGACTGAAAATGCAAATCTTAAGTAAGAAATTCTCCTAATCTCCTTTTTTTTCATTAACTTATTTATACTCAGCCCTTTCCCTCTTCTCATTTCCATGTATTTTCTTCTTCCCCTCTTCCTTCCATACCCACCCTTTATTATACATGCATATGAGATGTTTGTGTTAAGGAAGACTATGATAATTTATCTACATGTTGGATGGTAAGACCCTCTCTCAGAGTGGAAATTAAGACTGAAACTTGAAACAAAAGTTTTAAAAATTGCCTCATAACCTCTCCCTTCAAACTACTTCTAATTCTGCCCTATTTGCTTTACTTCTCTCGTCTACTACATACAACAGGTATTCCCCATGTGATTGGATACAGCAACAACTAAGAGAGATGGGAGATGAAAGCCTGCTACCTGTTTTTTATTTATGTCCTGTAAAACCCCTGTAAAAGAGTACATGGAGTTACACAAGAGATCCTGTAAACAAGATGAGGGCCAGTTGCTTTTTACAGCACAGAAAATTTCCATTTCTTGGAATAGACAGATCAGCTTGGAAGGAAGTCAGCCCTCACCTCAAGGTCTTTCTCCCTCTTTAGGGCTCATCAGAAACAGCAGCTAAGCCAGAAGGTGCTGCCCAGGAGGCAGGAGAGCCAAACAAACAGATCAGTGTAAGGCACAGTCTCAGCTGCAGTGATGTTTCCATTTCTCTCCTGGCCAGGCACCCGGAGGTGGGGTCGTGTTGTCAGACCAGTATTTCCTCAGCTGCCAGGCTCAGCAGTCTGGAGATTTCTGCTAGAGAAGCACAGCTGGGACTGGCAAGCAGCACTTGTCCCAGGGTTAATGTATGTCTGTGTGCTACCCTGACAGACTTGGGAAGCCAAGGAGAGAAAACCTGAGAACTGTTCCAGAATTAGATCATATGGCCCTGAGCCATCTTCACAGCCCTGGGTACCCAGAGAGCTGGGGGAGAGTCTCAGATTTGAATTTCACACTGGTGGGCAGGTCCAGCACCAGCAATGGTGAAGAGAAAAGTTCATTTGCGCTTCTGCTCCCCTTTCCAGCTCACCTCTCACACCATCTGAATCTATTCTTTCTGCTTTGTTTTCCCTCCTGTACTCAGCAGTGCTCTGACTTTCCTCCCCACCACCCCCAGCACTCCATATGCAGTTCAGCTCCAAGCTGTCACTCAAAAGGTTGACATTTCTGAAAAATGTCCAGATACTTCAGCTATTTCTATTCTGCCTGACATAAGGTGAAAATCTGAGTCAGCTGGCTGTGCTCTGTCAGGTTTTTTGCAGCCAGCGTCCTGCCTCTCAAAAACACCCACCTAATTTTGGAAACGCCAGTGTTAACTTTGGTGCTCCTGATGAGAAGCAGAAAAACACACTCAGCTTAATCCCAGCTGCAGAAAAGGATCCAGAGAAAGGAAGATGCCAGAATATTAAAAAAAAAGAAAAAAACCCCCAACTTGCTCCTGCTCACTTACAAACATTCTATGTAGTTTTTATGGGAGGAAGACAGAAGCCTCTTGCCAAAAATATTGTCTGGGCATAATTATTCCTCTCTCCTCCTCCCCCTGCCAAGCTAACCTCCCTCTGAATCAGGCCATAAGGAAGGAATAGAGCCAGACAGGACTTCTACACATTTTGGCTCAACACACTGCAAGTGTAAGCTGTCAGGCAGCACTGTAGCAACAGAAACGTGTTACTGAGTAGTATGGGAATATTAATAAGCAAGAGATGGACTTTAACTTCTGTCACAAAGCATCCTTCAGAACCACAAAAAGAATAGAAAGGGAAGAAGAGAAGAAAACAAACTAATCTCTGTTCAGGTCAGTACTCAGTCATTCTAGGGGAAACAAATTTACCCCTGGCCAAAATCTTCACCATGACACTGGCCATTTGAAGTGACTGGTAAGTCTGAGACTTGCAAAATTGGTTTAACTCTGCTCCCAGTAACATCAAAAGTAAGCTACAGATAAGATTCAGTGAAAAGTGACATAAATAAATAAAAAAAGCACTTTTGAAAAGCTCAATTTTATGTTCCAGCTCCAAAAGCAATAAAAAACCTACCCCAATCCCAAACCTCAGCTCATCCTATTTCCATGGCACAGGATTAGCTCTACCTTTGTCATGCTTTGTCAGCATTTCTCCAATTGACCTTAGAATTTTGCAGTTCTGAAGGCTCTGTACACTCCTAAACCATCTGTCCCAGGACATCACTGCTTTAAAATCCTATCAAAACCTGCTTCTTCAGCAGCATAAATCCGTTCCTTCTTTACAATTTGTCACAAAACACAGTTTGGTCCCTTTCTTTTTGCAGGGATTTCAATAGAAAGGCTTTTTTAATATCTGAAAGCTGTAAAGGCTAGGGTCACTTTGCACTAAAACAATTTGCACCAATACTATGGTGTCACATTCACATCACCTAGAAAACAGCAATGAATTCAAACCTGGAGAGTGAACCAAAACACCTCTAATATTTATAGATAAAACTACTGTAGGGTGCAATAGCAAGAAACAACTTTTGGAGGTCTCACCATGACCACCACCCACCCCCAGCTTCTTGGCAATTAGTCTTTTGTACTTACTATTAACAATTAGTCAGCTACCAGCCATGAGATAACTTTAACAACTATTAAAAAAACATAGAAAATTCTCAGTATCACTCACCCTTCACACCACAGCCACCTCTCCTCATTTAGCAGTGTGTCTGATGCCAAGCCAAGCCTTCAAATGAAAAACTCTCGCCCTTGAGAGGGGAATAGAAGCAGGGCCTCTGGTAGCTGCACCTCATAAGGGTAATGAGGCTGCCAAGGTGCCACTCTGTGGGCTGTTCAGGGGTGCTCTGGCTTTCCTCACAAATCCTCTGAGGACTCTTCATCCCCACCTGTGGGGCTTTGTGGTTGAAACCAGAAAGAGCCTGTGTACTATTTCCAGCTTGGTTGCAGAACTTCCGATGAAAAAGTGAAAATGTTTCTCCTCTTGGAAACCCTGGCTTGAAACCTGAATCAGTTGTGAACTTTAATTCAGAATTCAATTGTGGTTCTTTGACTTTTTCTAATTAGTTTCTTTTTTCTAATTACTATCACCGGTCTGTTATTGGCATATCAAACTGATGCTGCCTGTCATCAAAAGTGGCTCCTGCTTTATAGTTTCATTAAGGCAAGCAAGTGAGCCTACCAGATATTAGCTAGGGAAAAATCAGGAAGAAACACAGGCCTGTGGTCTAAGCACAGTGTTGGGGATGAAGATCTGCTGTGCTCTTCACTGAACTTAAAGTATCATTCTGGTACTGCTGAGAAAATCAGTTAATGTCTCTGGACCTTGTCCTCTGGAATATCATCTCCATTTGGACCATAAAGCGATTGTCCCCAGTTAGCCATCCCTGCAAGGGAACAGTGTTTGCACAGTGCTTTGTAAACCTGTGTTTTTAAGAATTATCTGCTGGCACTCGAGTCAGAAGCTGTAAGTCATTCTACACCCTCCAAGTAAGAAATTGGATTCTACTGGCATCCCTGGGAATGTTCTCTCTGGCTTGAAGCTGTTCTTATTTAGGTATTGTAAGTGTGTCCTGTAGCCAGTATTGTTTTGTGGCCAACACTATTGCTATAGCTCTATAAATCTGCCGACACTCTGCAGCAGGACTGCAGTGCCAAAAAACTGCGGAGTTCTCTGCTCTGCTTCCAGTTTGGGAGCACATGCTGGAGCAATACAGCTAGGCAGATGTGGCATCCTGAACACCTGATAAAACCTGGTGACTGGAGAGGGATTTCTGCACGTCTCGCAACTGAAATGATTGTTTTCTGCTCAAATGTTACAGCAAATGAATGAAAAATGAACAGGGGATGTTGCATATTAGTGCTTCTAGGACCTATACCCAAAGAGCTATAGTTGGCAGTCATTGGAGGTGTCTGTGTCTTCTCAGTCTTCCTTTCCTCCCCTGCCAAATCAGCTCCCAGGCTTACTTCCTTTGTAGCATGGAGAGGGTAGCAGCCTGCTGGGGGACTGCTTACTGCAGGAAAAGCAGCCCCTTCACAGAGCAGAACAAAGAGAACATCAGTCCAAGCTGATGGGGCCCGAGGGGCTTCTCAGTGCTGCAAAACCCACCTTCCCATCTGTGCAGCAACTGCAGGAGAGAGCTGGGAACCCCGGGGATGCTCTCCCTTGGCATTCTCCCAGGTTCTCAGCTGGCTGCTCTGCTCTGCTCTGCTTGGTGTGAATGAGAGAAACTCTGGCTTCAGATGCTATTCTGCCTCTTTCCAAAACCCCGCAGTCTGGCAGGAAGTGAGGTGCTTTAGCAGGGGGAACTCAAATTTATTCAGTACAATTCAGCCTGCTGCAGAGGACTGCTTTTGTAGAGCAGGTGGCAGCATTACACTGACAGCGCTACCTACAATAGCTCTGCAGCAATAATTAGCATTATGCTAAAGGCATAACATGGCCTCTCCTAGGCCTGTCTGCTCCACTAACCACTGCTCCCACCCACAGCAGCTGCATCCCCATCCCACCACCTGCTGCAGGCCAGGTGAGTGGGTTTGTGCCAGTTTAACCCCTGACCATTCCATCTCCAGCACAGCCTCTGCCAGGCAGGACAGCATTCCTCCCAGGTCAGGTACAAAAGGACAGTGCCATTCCTGTCCATGGAGCTCCTACCTGCCTCAGAATATGGAAGGGGAAGAGGATGGAGAGTTGCCAGAGCTGTGCTGACACCAACTCTGTGTGTCATGTGCTGTGGCCATGGGATTTTGCCTTTGGGCTGGCTCTTAAATGGCTGCTCAGTGGGAGTGGGCTACTGTCTGGCCTTGCAGCTCACAGCACAGGAGGGGAGCTGAAGAGAGCGGCTGTTCCACTGCTGAGATGGGGACAGTGGGTTGTTATTAGTTATGTTGTGGTGCTGCCTAATATGTTCTGGGTGCATTCCAAAGGCAGAGAGAAGCAGGGGCCCTGCCCTGGAGGGCCATGTATAATTGAAAGAGCAGTCAATGCATTATCCAAGCTGCGGGCTCTCCAAACAAACCATCCCTCCCATTCAGAGGATTGTTTGAGGCTGAAGGGAGTGCTGGGGATCATGCAGACCACCCTAACTACTGTCATGGACTGGGATTTATTTAATCTTCCCAGAGCAATGGCTGGAATCTTAGAAGAGATTCCACAGTGTCCCCTGATAGTTTGTTCCAATTGCTGTAACTCTTCTTGGAATGATGAGGCTTTTTCCTAATATTTATACTAAACGTTCCCTGCTGCAGCCTCAAGCCATAACAGCATTTTCTGTCATTTTACTAATGAGACTGTTTGATGTGTGTGCTTCCTCAGAACATCCCTTAATATATCTGAGCACAGCCAGCCTGTCTCCTCCATGGTACGAGCAATCCCAGGGCTCCCAGCATTTCCTCAGAGGCCACAGCGCTTTCGTGGGTCAGTGCACAGCTCCAGCCTGCCTGCCCGTCTTCATCTCAGCTGGTACAAATGAACACTAAACACAGAATCCTCCTCTGACTTGCTTAATAAGTTCCACATGGCCAATGCTCTCCCTGCCTCCAGCATTCAGGCCCTCTGAGCTCTTGGCACCCCATCATTTAGGAGCCTTCACAACCATTGACACAGCGAGAGACTCTTGAGTTGTAATTGGGGTCTTTTGTTACTGAGGCAGAGATAACTGAGGGTCCACAAGGTGCTCCAGAAAAACAGTGGTGAGACTCAGGCTGCATCCAGAAGTGCTGTGGGTGGACCTTTATGCCACATTCCCTCCATTCTGCTGTCTCTGCATAAGGATAAAAAACACGCTGTGATGTCCTGTTCACATAGATCTGGATAATCAAACTTAAATAAACTCAGAAGCAGATTCATTAGATTATTTTTTCTCTCCATTTCTCCTTGTCTCTCATAGATAGCAGGTAAAAGTATATATGTTGTGGTCTCAACAATGAAAAGCAAATTAATTATTTATTGCAAGTCTTCCTGAGTAAAGCCTTTCAGAATAATTTTCTAATCTCTGATACCCTAGTGAAGCCTCTGGAAAGGACCTCAATTTCTGGGATCATCATGCAGCCATGCAAGAACTTTCATTGATGTCAGAGCACCCAGAATCTTGATCCCCTCTGAAAATATTGGTCATCATTAGCAAAGAACTGGTTAAAGCGTGCAGCAGCTGCTTTGTTCTTCTCCTCTGGATACAGCTACCTATCTGGGGTTTCACCAGGAGTAATGAATAGCTAGGACTAGATGGATGAAACCAAGGCTGCGCTTGCTGATGATTTTATCTTGATGATATAAATCAATAAGAAAATGGAAACAAACAAAAAAAAAACCCAAAACAACAACAACAACAAAAACAACCAAAAAAAAAAAGAAAAAAAAAAAAGGAGAAACAATAGAATCCAAGACAAAAAGACAAAATATCTGTAAAGAAAGATGTTTTACAGAGTTTTTTATGAGGTTTCAGGCAGCCTTCCTTAATCCTGACTCAGAGAATTCATGAATATTCCTGACTCTAAGAGGACAGACTTAGGGTGCATAGTGTTATCCTCTCTGAATTTTCTCTCTGAAGTGCATGCATGGACTTTATTGATGGCCTTGCCACAACATATAGTATTCAAACTTAAAAGTATATGCTTTTGTAAGTTTTACCTGGCCTTTCTTGGGGTCCTGAATCACATGCTAGGCAAGCTTATAGTCAATCAGGAACAATCAGTGACTTTAAATGACCATTAGGCTTAAGTGTTTGGGAAGAGCAGTCAGTTAATAATCAAGATCTAAAGGACGTTCCCTTGGTTAATTTCCAGGGCCTGCTTTGAAATTCCCCATGCATTAAGGGCTTGCAGATCAGCCTGATGATTAGAGAAGCATAATTCAAACCTAATGATTAGAGAAGCATATAATCACAAAGCCTGGTATTTCTTCCCAGTTCAGAATGTGCCCATGTAAACATTGTGTATTGCACTTGGCTGAGCACCCGAGCCGAATCCCATTCTTGCTGTGCTGTCCTCCAGCCACAGAAGCAGGTTCATACATCACAGGGCTGCTGGCAGCCTTTGCCAGCTGCTATGCACATCACATCACCAGTTGTGATCTAAAATCTAAGTGTTTACATCGTGCAAGGTTTCACAAAGAGAACTAGACCTCAGCTCATAATCCCAAACCACTGGCTTCACCTGGAGGAGACTGGAAGCCTCTAAGGGGGGATAACAAAGTATTTTGTGACCAACCACAATGGTAACCATGGCCATCATGATGGCACTGATCAAGGGACAAATGGAAGAGGCAGCTGTGGGCACTGACAGGATATCCACACTGAGGACAGGGAGATGAGGAGCTGCACTGCCCATGGAGCCTTGCAGGGACCATATGTGCTGTGACATGGCAGGATTCCCAAAGTGCCAAGGCAAATCGGACAGGCTGTGCAGTCAGCACAGCCAGCAGAGCCAATGCAAGCCCTCCACTTTGGAAGAGGAAAGGATGCTGGAGGCTGGGGAGCCCCAGGGCCAAGAGGTTGCAGCTGCCTCACTGATTTTGCTCTGGGTTAAGGCTGACAACTGCGAAAACATTCCCTGACCTTGCTGTTCTTTGCAGGGTTTGTCACTCAAAGCCAGCATTTGGCTGGACTCAGAGGAAATCACATTCTCACTCTTTCAAATGTGGGGAGAAAAATGAAAAGCCACAGCTAAAACAGCTGCTTCCTCCAGCCTCCCTGAGCCCTCGGGTGGAGACCAAAGCAAGCTGCTTCCCCTGCTCTCCTCACTGGCTCAGAGGACAGCCCTCCTACATGCTCTGCACTCTTAGCAGGGAGGAGCTCCTAAGGGGCCTCAGGTGAAGTTGGTGGAAATCCAAAAAAGAAACCTTAAAATCTTAAAAGTGAGATTTCATGCTGTACTAAAATGAAAAGACATGTGTAAATCTTCCCTGGAAAATGAATTTATCCCTTGCTGAGACCCCATCCCAGGTGAGTGCCTTCACAGCTGGGCAGAGCCCCAAGGTGCTGGAGCTCTTCCAAATCAGGCTGCAGTGCTTTTCTTTCAGTTTCTGCAAGGATGATGTCCCAGGGTCTCCAAGCAGGGAGTGCCACCCCTCTGTGGTGTGCAATGCTGGGGGCTCTTCTCCCCTTCCCTCCAGCTTGCAAAAGAGAAACTTTCCCAACAGCGTGTTAGCTGAAACTCTCCTGGGAGAGCCGGGGGAGAACATTGACAAATACTTGAATTGTGACTGGGCACAGATGGAAAATGAGCACTGAGATGTTCTGATGGGAGCATGTTTATAAAGAGCTGAAGGTATCTCAGGTATATTCAGCTCAAACGAGAAAGGGAGGTTTAACTGCTTCCTTATGTTAGGTGACCCCTCACTGGGGGCAGTGGGTTCAGAAGTGAGCCTGAAACTCTTATTCAACTCCTTAGATCCTGACTGGGTTATTTGAGAGCATGCAAACAAGTTGAAATAGGGCAGGAATGAACCCAAACTCCCTGGACTGTGTTTACCAGATTGTCACTCCTCGCAGACACAGCGCATGTGACTCATGTCTGCAGCGTCAGGAGTGAACTGCACACCCCCGTGAATGGAAGAATGTTTCCAGACCTACTGTGACCTAAAGTTCCTCAGGATTTCAGCCTCCCTAGGAGGCAAGGCAAGGCAAGGACAGACAATATGGACAACTGTGCAGGAACATTCCTCATTTATCACAGAGAATCCTTCCATAAAATGATCGAACGTGCCAGAAACAGATTATTTACTCCTGAACAGTCACTCCAGAATTGGGGTTTTCTGTCAGAAGCCTGAAAACTTCTCTAATTCCTGGGCTAAACAGATATTTTCAGTAGAATATAACAATACCACTGATCAGTTCATGCCCCTCCATTTCTGTGCTGAAGCTGATTTCAACTTAAACAGATTTTAACACCCTGACTCTGTGTGCCCTGTATCCCATCTTAGCCTCATCTTCTTAGGCAACTGACATCTTCCCTTCCATATTTTTTAACATTATTATCTCTCACCTCCCCTCTAGCCTGCTCTCTTTCAATTTTTTTCCACTTTCGTGATAATCCCAAATTTCTTAAGCTCTGAAAAAAAATTCTCCATCATGACCTTATACTTTTATTATTTCACTGAAGTTTAGACAGATGTGATCTATCACATCTCCTTTGTCCGGATCTTATCAAAGAAAACCATGAAGTGAATCAGACATGGTTTATCCTTTATCAACACTTGTTGTTTATCTCATTTTTCCATTTCTTCCTTGTATTTAATTATTGTTTCTTTCAATAATTGTTCTAATAGCTCTGTATGCTACAGCAATTAGAGTGATCAGTTTATAATTTTCCAGATGGTTTCCTCCCTCCATCTTAAGTACATTTTCTATTCTCTTGCAATACAGAACTACCTTTAACTTGATGAATTAGTAAAATATCTTTTAACAAACTTGCAGTTTCATCTGCCAGGTCTCCCAGACTTTGAGGGTGAAGATGTTTTGGTTCCCTTCCTACATCAGTTAAACAGTATATGTTTTATTTCCCATTGGCCACCTTAAAATTTTTCCACATTCAGTATCATTAAAAGGTACCTATTACAAGTTTGGTTCATCCTTGGACTCTTCAAAGAAAAAAAATTGGGGTACCCCATCATTTTCTGCATCAGATCATTGTTACTGTGTCTGCAAATCTGACTTGTCTCCCCTTATCCTCCCTTGTATTTCCTCCTCTCTGCTTTTAAAAGAAATAGTAGGAAGAACCTCTCTATATCTCCAACAAACTTCCTTTTCTGTCTGTTTGTTCATATGTGCTTTGGTCACCTGACAGCATTTGTGTCGAGAGAGAGTGGAGTAACTCCAGAGCAAGCAGGAAAAACTGATTCTGATTATCCATTCCAACAGGAAAGAAATGTTCTGGCTGCTGGCAATGCCTCCCTGGAACACTTTTGGACTGTCCATAGGGAGTACATTTTTAGCTCTATAGGTTGAAACCAGTGTTATATTAGATAAGCATTTAATTTCAGCTGTATGTGTAGTAACGTGCAGAAAGGGTCCTGAAGTGAGACATGCAGATCATACAGATAAGATCTGCACAAGGTCAATTTCCATGTTTCAATTCCAGCTCCAGGATCTTTGAGAACACCCTGTCCCTTTCCCTACTTAGAGGCTTTACTACTGAGTGGCCTTCACTCGTTTCAGATGGGTTTGTTGCCAGATGTCTCTGCAGGCAAGATTGCTTTCTAACCTCATTCTCATAATAAATATGAACACTGCTTTCACAATACCTTTTGGCATGGGAATTCAAAGTGTTTTAAATATGTTGAGCATTTTAACAGCAATGAAGAACAAATTTTGTAAATTGTGGTTTAACCTTGTAAGAGCAGATGAAAATTAACACTGGGAAGAGTACAAATATAAAGGGATAACTTTGGCTTTCTGGTGGATGAAAACCTACTTCAGATCTTTGGACAAACCTCACCTTTCACAGCCTTTTCCAAGCTCATGGTGGTGCTACAGAGATCCTTCAGACAGAAAAGATGTTTCCTGGAGAGCAGTTTATTTGAAGGGACTTTCTGCAGCTGCTGAACAGCTCTTCTCCTCCAAAACAAGGGAAAGTATTCCCTTTGGATTCTGCTATAGGAGTTCCATTGCTTTCCTGCTACATTTTGCTTACTGTACAGTGAACCCATTAAACTGATGTTTGCTCCCAAGCTACACCCCAGAGCTTCAGGGAAGACAGAGACTAGGAGATCATCTGGTATAAGAGTGTTCTTGCCCTCTGCCAGGCTCTTCCCAGGTAACAATTCTGTCAGCACTGCTGCCCTGCTACCACAGGGATCTGGCTCAGAGTTCCCCTGCCCTCAACATCCTTCAGCATCTGGCTTCTTCAAATCTTCCTCATCCCAAAGAAGATGTGATGTGCTCCTAGAAGGAACATCCTGCAGAGGAAATACTTCATTCCCAGCAAGGTGTGATGGCTCAAATTGACCAGACATTTTCTCTCTATTGGAGGACAACGTGTGAATGAGGAGCAGCCCAACACCCATTACACAAGAGGCTTTTCACCCTGATCCAATGCTTTGGAAACACTGCAAGTTATTTTTTGGGCACCACAGCATTTGGTGCAAATGAACTGCCTCTCCTGC
The DNA here is from genome assembly GCF_047830755.1 of Zonotrichia albicollis. Taxonomy (NCBI): domain Eukaryota; kingdom Metazoa; phylum Chordata; class Aves; order Passeriformes; family Passerellidae; genus Zonotrichia; species Zonotrichia albicollis. The sequence goes on from NC_133830.1 coordinate 9,715,273, forward strand.
AGAAGGGAAGAAGTTTGGAGCCCTAACCCATGCTGTGGACTGCAGGACTCCCAAATCTGCTTGGGCTCTTGCATGTGCAGGTGGGGCCATGGAGCTTCAGTTCAGCACAACAGAGGTACCTGGGAGCTACAGACCCTCAGGATCTGCCTGGCTTTCTGCTGGCCATGGTAGTGACAAGGCACAGATCCAGGGGAATTTTCAGAGGGAATTTATTCATTTAGATGAAACAGAGGTTGTTTGTTTTCAGTTAATCATTGCTTTCCAACACAGAAAATCTTGGGAGAGAATTCCCCGCAAATTCACTTTCTAGATTTCAGCAGAGAAGCTCAAAACCAGCTCAGATGCCCTCTCCCACCTCTGCTTACAAAGCTCTTGGCAACCTTTTCCCCTTGAAGGTCCCCTTGGGGCACACAGTCCTTGCTGCAGTCCAGCAGTACTGGAGAACAAAGAGCCCATGGAGAGGAGACACACTTTGAAGGGGGTTGTGGTTTATCTTCTCTAGCTCATTCCCTCATCTTTTTTTTCCTGCAGCATTTATCCCTGCCTTAAAAGATAATTTTCTCTTCTATCTCCCTCCAGAAATACAGTGGCATGGCTGGTCTACTCTTTTCTGAGATAGTGAATTGGCTGGGGACCTCAAAAGTCAGAGAGTGTTGGCAGCTGCCACAATTTTTTCACAAGTTTCTAAAATCTGATTTTCATCCAGCTCCTGCAACCAGACCAACGTGATAAATACAAATTTTCACTTTCTTTTACTTTCGATCCTGCATGATAGCAGAAAAAGATGTGATGATTGAATGGCAAAAATGAGAGAAAATAAAAGAGATCTCCTGGTCCTGAGGCTGCTAGTCTAAAGAAGTAGGGCTTGCAAATCTCTTAAATGCAAGAATTTCATACGGTTTTTGCAAATAAACAGATGCTGAGTGGTAGGGAAACTTAGTTCTCTCTGAGGGGAAGCTGTAGCAGGGTTTAAACCATATTAGACACTGGAACCAGGTGAAAATCCACCAGACTCCATTAGATCTTGAGCTTTTGGAAACACTTTTCCATGTCAGTATTTTGAACTCAGTTTTCCCATTGCAAAGAAGGCAGATTTTCAATGTTTTAAACAGTCAGCAGTAGAGATGGTGATAGCTTGCTTTTTTCCACAATAGCAGATTGAAGTATTCTTTAGTAAGAAAAGATTTTTGTTGAGCTCAACAAAGATGCTTTAAAAAGGATATTTTACTGCAGTTAGAAAGTATAAACTGAATATAAGTCTCTTCCTCTGTAGAGGGTCATGGTTTTCTCTGTCTACAGGTCATTCTCTTTTTTTTTTTTTTTTTTTTTTTTGTGAAATATAAGGTAGGCAGAGCAAAAGTCATGAATATATACTTTAAAAAAATTCTAAAAATAAAAACCTCATTGTGGCCTGACTCCATAAAGAAGAAAAGGTTAAAAAGTGTTCAGACTTTTTTCCTTTAACACCACCCTATGGAAAATCACACCAGTTCTGTAGCACTTGTCAGAGCAGACGCCTTGCTTTAAGCCAGGCAAAGATTTGGTGCTGTGTATTTTGCCCTTTGAGTGTGGGAAAACACCACAGGGGAAAAAAGTGTCAGTACTTTCCATTTCTTGCCTTAATATTCTCAGCCTGCAGAGTTATCATTATCATTCCAAAAAAAATGATAGCAAACCCAGCCATCTGCTTAAAAAGCCCAGGCTGGTCATAAATCCACTGGATCCCTTAGATTTAAAAAAGGGGGAAATGCTTTGAAGCAATTGCAAATTATGCAATGCCAGCCCTCTCCCTGGGAGTGCTGAAACCTTTAATCACCTAAGGAGGGGGAGATGCCTGGGAGCTCCGTGTCAATATTATTCCTCTTACATAACATCCTGCTTTATTTGCTGATTGAATGGGAATTATTTTTTTTTCTTTTTTTGGTTTTAACTGAAGTTGTCTCTCACATGCCAAAAAAGCTTACTGGTGAATTGCAACCTGTTCAGAAGAAAAGCAAACCTCACCCACAAGCAAAACCAAAACAGCATGACAGATTGAGATTTGCTATCTAAACCCAAACAATCATTAACAACAAATAATCCCACAAAGAAGGTACAGCAAGCATTGGGCACCTTCCTGACACAGAAAATTAGGGCCAGCCTAGCAGGACGGAGAGACATAGCTCCCCCTCTCCCACAAACCTGAATTACCCCCTACATATTTTCTTTACCCTCCTGCAGGGAAAATGTTTTATTGATAAGGCTCTCCTGGGTTTGTGATCACCCCCAGGGCTGAGTGAGATCTGAAGCTGGTTGGTTTGACATCATGTTTAGACAGTCCCTTTCTCTGGCAAGCTCTCAGCCTACCTGAGAACAGACCAGTGAGTCCAAAACCTGCAAAACTGGGCAGGAGGAGCCTTTAGGGGCACGTTGTACATAGAGGAGACTGCACAGAGCCACTGAGAGCTGTGTGTAGCACAAGGAGTCCTCCATGGGTGCACTGACAGCTCCTCACACTGTGCTGTGCCATGGCCCATCTGGCACCTGCAGCTCTCTGCCCTGGGCCTGCTGCATGGGTATCTGAGCTGCTGGGGAAATCCTTCTGGAGGTTACAGCCTGGTGGTTTAAGGAAAACAAGCTCAGAACCAGTTTTCCTTCAAACACAGCAGCTCTGGATCACCTGTCCAAAGCTGGGAAGAGAAGGAACTATAGCTGTCTCTCAGTGAAGGCTCCAGTCCCTCTTCCAGCCCCCTGGGCTGTGTGATACACACATTTAGGGGCTCTCTCACAGTAAGTGAGAGAGAAAACATCACATTTGTACATGAAAGCAGACCTGTGCCTTGCCCTGACTTCTTCCAGGGTTAGTGCATGCACAGGGGTGAGTGCTTCATCCATCACCCTGGCACACGGGTCTCTCTTCAGTCTCTGTTCCCTGGTAGAATGGGTGAGGGTGGAGACCTCAAGTTTCCTCCAGGACAGCCAGGCACTATGATTGCCCTTGCCATGTTTTCGGCTCACATGATAAAGCTGCTGCCTGCAGACCAAGCCCACGCCAACTGAATCGTTGTCTGTGCCAACCAACACCCACAGGGCACAATCCCTTTTGTGCTCTCCCTCTTTGAACTGGGTAGAAACCATGTCTCTGAAAACTCCTGGTATTTTTAGGCCAGAGCTGAGCTGCCTAAATGGCTCATGGCTGAGTGCCTGCCTGCCCCTTGGGAGCAGGGCATGGAGAAGGCATGGGGATGAAAAGGCACGGTCATGCCGTGGTGTTTTGAAGCTGTCCTCAGCTGCCTGTGTGCCACAGAGTGCCTGTAGGCAACTTATTCCACAAACAACATAGATCTGAAGAGTCTCCACAGGAGGGAAGAATTCAAAGGTTGCTAAGAGCCACCTTTGCTTAAAAGTGGGGATGGAAGACCTGCGAAGCGCTTCCCTCTGGTCCTGGTTAGCAGCTGGCTGGCTCAGCTGAGCATCCATCACACAGCAAAATGCTATAATTGTCCTTCTCTGTGCTCCCCAAACCTGCCAAGTGTGGCCAATGCCCACTGTGAGCAAATCTCACCCTCATGATCTGCTCCCCATCCCTGTCCATGCAAGGAGCTGGTTCTGGAGCGTGCCATGGAGCAGCCGCTGTCCCCTCATTCCTGGGCTGCTTTGTCATCGCCAGCATTTGTTTGGGAGTGTTTGTTGGGAAGCACATGGTGGCAGGGTCACTGGATGTTGTTGAGGTTTTTTTCCGCTTGCGCCTGGGGGCCAGAGAGCTTTGTGCGTTTCTCAGTCTGTTAAACTCAATTAAAAAAAATAAAAAAACCCAACATCGGGATAACTTAAAGCAGATGTGAGCACAAGCCTGAGACCCTTGTGAGCACAAACACAGCCATTTCATTGCAATTCCAAACGGCTTTTCTGGCAAGCCTCCCCCCCATGTCCTACATTCTTTCATTCCAAGGAAGACAAACAATTCAGACTGGAGCAGCAAGGCACGTTTTTCAAATAAACAGGTTCTCTCAGACAGTTTTTGCCTTTGTGTCACCCCAATACCACATTCCTCACTTAAAGGACCTTCTGGGATGATCTAAATGACAATTTCTGTCACACCTTCCATTTAAATGGTTAGAAACACCCCACCCAGCCCATGTGAGCCTCTCACATGGAAGTGTTTTCACCTTCATATGCCAACACGCTATCTTCATGACCTGAAGTTAAAGACAGGATCTGTGGCATTTTTGGATGCTAAAACTAGAAATTCTATGGAACCTTGCACTGCTGGCAGAGGAACATCCCTGGAATGTGAAGGGCACTACTTGCTGGTGACTAGGGATCCTTCAAAAAGCAGGTTGCATGGTCATTTCTGCTCATCAACACTATGTCTGTGGTTTAAACAAATAAATCATATTTTACCTTACAGGTCTTTAAATGGCCCAACCAGAGGGAGATTTTTGGACAGAAGTAGTCTATAGCACATTACCTGATTCCCTTGTTACCTTAATTCCACCTCTCATTTCTCCCTGTGTCCCTCAGACCAGCAGCTGCCTTGTCCATAGTCACTCATCCCCTCCTTCTAGTTTCTAAGTTTCATGCTTACTTTACCAGCTACTTTTGAGTCTGGCCATGATTTCTGTGACTAATTCCTGGACTCTGCTCCAGCCCTGCTCATGAGTTCTCTTCAGCTCCACATTGCTCCACCTGTCTCTTGCTAAGTAAAAGCAAGGCCAAGTCTGGGAGGATTTCAGTATTTCAAAGTTTTGGTTCATTATATGTTTTGCATATTCTCCTCTGTGAGAAAGAGCAGAGTTTGTCTCTGGAGAACCTCAGGAGATGCAGTTCCAAAATCTGCACCTGGGATCCTGTTTCTCCTGGACCTTCCCCATACAAGGAAACCAAACTGAGGCAGACTCATCTATAGACTTCTACCCACAGAAAGCAGAGAGCCAGTACTGGCAATTTCCATTTCAAATCAAGATGGTTTGGAGATATCCTGGGCTGCTCTGTGTGGTCAATTTGGAGAATTTCTTAAACCCTTGAGTCAAATGGTATGTATACTAATTAAAACTGATTGTAAATATTACATAAGAGATGTAATAAATATAATAGCAGGTAGCAAATAATGACTAAAAGATAATAAAATAGATTATTTCTCACTGAATAAATGCAGAGGGATTAAAAAAAATGAATGCCTTCTGCAATGTGAGGACAGAGCAATGGTTTGAGGAGCAACAGGAGGTCAGTCTCTGGGTGAGCAGTTTCAGTCTATACCACTTTCTCCCCCACTACAACAGCTTAATCCCAAGTTTCAAAGATGGATTCCTTAATAAGACACAGATACAGATATGCCATTATGATCAGTGCAATGGCACCAAAGTGACTCCAGTGGCAGGAGAGAAGCAAGAGAAATGAGAGGGCCTTCACAGCCCAGCACTAACAGGAGGTACACTGTTGCATCAGCTAAGAACAGAAATATCTACTCCAGCCTCCTAATAGGATTTTCATATTCCTCATGAGCTTAACATGGGAAAATATGTACAAAAATAAATCGATCATTACAAATCAGGATGATGAAAAATCTTTAAATCTCCCAAATCCTTCTAAATCCCTTTACAGGCTTCTGTATTTCTCACAGTAAGTTCCTTCAGTTAATTCTGACACTGAGTTAAGGTACCCAGAGGAGAAATAAAAAAGCTGTGCTTGGAAAAAATTTTTCTTTGACTGCTGGACTTTGCAGGACCTGACAAACCAAGGGACAAGCACTTCATATCAAGGACAGCTGCATAAACTTCCTGAGCACAAGAAATTAATCATAATAAAAGGCTTTTAAATTTTTTTAAATACAGTTAGGTACCAAAGATAAAAGTGTTATTTCCCAGAATCGTTCCTGTTTGGCACAGATCCTGATTGCTTAGATTAAGAACTTTTATTATTGAGCTTTTTATAACCTCTAACCTCAAAATCTGGGGAATGCCTTACATGGAAAATACAGAACACAGTAAAATTGCAAGCGTTTCTGGCTTTTGTGTTCCCTCACACCAATATTCCTTCCTGCTCTTCAGCAGCTCAGCCCAGGGCCATGCAGGCAGCAGAGTCTGAAGGCTGCTCCCCAGCCAACTCTTGGCTAATAGAAATAATTCTGAAAGTTGGGTGGGACTGAACCAAGCAAAGTAAATCACTCTTTAAGCCTACCCAGATTTGCCTCTACTTGTATGAGATTGTGAATTGAGTGCTTAAGGATTTCAGGCTTCTCCTGTATTGATTGATGTTTCAGATATTCCAGTGCTCAAAAGCTGCTTGCTGCCAATATTGATTAAGTGTTCTCTCTGTGGTTCTGCAACACAAGCCCATCCTGCTGCATGGATGGGTGAGAGCTCAGTGCCTCTTGTCTGGAGCCAGCTCCACAAAGTGACCTGGGCAGGGCAGCCTGGCCCTGGGCAGGGCAGTGTCCCCTCACCCACCAGGCTCCCACTGCAGCTGGTGCAGGAGGCAGGAGAAGAAGGAGGAGGAATTCTCTCCTGCTGCCAAAATGCAGCGTGAGCACAAACACTGCTGTCACTTTACACCTTTGCTCACCCTGGAGTTTCAAGCATCAGGGAAATGAAGCCAAACTGAGCATGAGGCAGGAGGGGGCCCTGCCCTGTGCTGGCGGGGGCAGCACAGCTGGGATGGCACCAGCTGACGTGGGAGGGCTCTGGCACAGCTGCTCCCGAGGCAGGAGGGTCAGGAAGCTCCTCCATCCCCATCTGCCAGAGCTGTGTCCAGTCCCAAGCTGTCACTGCTTTAGTATTATTCCATCACATACTAGCACTGCCTCTGGCTCCAAGCTCATCCCACAGGCAGAAAATAAATTTTAGGGACACACGTGTTCTGTCATGGCCTTTAGCATCAAAAACAAATATAAAGCTATTAAGTGTGAGAGGGGAAGCTGGTATTTGGGGATGAAGGAAGACTTGCAGCTCAATTCTACAGGGCATTCACTCAGAGGAACAGCCCCTTTGAAATTATCATGCAAATCTGGAGGCTTTTCAGCAATTTCAGCTAAATCCTTCAGGCTTGTGTGCACAGAGAGGTTAATTTGGTTTCAAGCAGTATGGATTAAAAGCAGAACAGTTATTCCTGGTTAATTCCCTCTGTGATCACTTCTATTTTGGAACAAAAATGCCTGACTGAACCAACCCAACTCATCCCCAGCCTGGTTTAGGTACATTAAGTCAGGAAGTCTTTCCCAACTGACAGTGTTTGTAAAGACAATTGGTTGGGAACAGTCAGGAGTTGCTTCACAGACAGTCAAACCTTTACTAGGTCAGGAAAAACACATTAAAATATGGAATATTTCCTAAATGAGACTCAAATATCAACTACATCATTAACAAGTTCAGGATAATTCTTCCATGAGCCAATTTCTGATCTAACCCACAACAAGACCTTGACCGTTGACTTTAGAGGAAGTTTTTCCAAGAACTGGAGGAAAATAATGTTATCAGACCTCCAGCAATGCTTCCAGGGGAGTCTGTCAAGGGTGACAGAACTGACCCTTTATTTCCATGCAACTAGTTGAAAATTTGTCAGTTGGAAAGAAAATTTTATAGGAGGGAAAGCATTGAAGGTCTTGAGTTGCTTGTAATTTACTTTTTAGCTATAATTTTGTTTAATTTATTACAACAAGCAGTGAAATGAAAAGAGTGAGAAATCCAAACATTTCACCAGTCAGGAAATTAAAAGTGCAGAGGGACCTTGACCACGGAGGAGTGGCTGAAAGGAACATTACAGCACAGCAGAGAACAACTAAAACTGGAGGTAAGGAATCAAACAACCTATGGGTTCAGGGGATGCTCTGGGGCCTTCCACTGGCAATACCTGGATACTGACCCTGATCTGCAGTGAAAGCATTGCCCCCCTCTCCTGCCTTCTCCTCAGGAGTGATGCCTGCACTGGCTACGTGCAAATCTGTGTTTCTGTAAATCATCAATTCTGCCCTGCAGAATTCAGACACCTCCAAAAGGGAGCATGGCAGCTCTGTGGGTGCTTATGGCAACACTGCAGGGCAGGCTAAGAGACAAAGTCAAGGACAATGATCTGAGATGGAATATCTGGTCCTGTTGCAACTCATTCAGACAAACTCCAGCAAAACATCTCCCTCCTCCTACCCTGCAGGCAGAACTTTCACCTACCAAATTCACATCCCACTCTCACCACAAACTCTTTCCCAAAACCATGTCTTGCCCAAGCTGATCTCAGAGAGATTAATCCTGAGAACTACCTTTATCAATCTCAGTTTAGTGGGTGAAGAAATGAGGAATTAATTACCTGACTAAAGTAAGTGAGCAATAATAAGGGAATCTTTAAAAGTTGGAAGTGTTAGTCCAAAGCACCTTTCAAGTTTCTGCTGTCACTCTCAGCCTGGCTTGCTGCTATGTCCTACAAGACTCAGGGATGGTTAATAATCTACATCAATTTACAATCTCTCAGGTCAGGAAAATTAGAATAAGAGGTGAATCAAGTAATATGAAAAATAAAATTAGGATATTTGGGCAGTAGACACCATATAAACATTATTCCCATCAGTCACTGTTATTTACTGCTTGTGAAGCACAGAACAGGGCAAGAGGGGGCTGGTCACCAGGCTGCAAGTGGACAGAGTTGCCAGGCTATAAATATGCTGAGGTATTTTTACACTTGTTGTTGCAAAGTCAGGATGGTCGTTGTGATGCTGGAACGTTGCTGGGGCTGTTTTCTAATTATAATTAGATTCTGTTTCTTTTCCAGTGTCATTATCAGAGAGACAGTCATGTGTGCTTGCTTTTAAATGCTGCTGGCTCTGCTAATTATTCTGGGCACAAGGGAACTCTACAGGGAGAGGGGAAATAATTCCAGTCCCAGGAGCGCCTCCTTCAGATGGAGGGTACCACTCTGACCCATCACATCCACAGCAGGGACACTCTGCAGGGCGCTGTGCTGATTTTTGGATGCCAATTTCAGTGAGCACCTCTCCAACAGCACAGCTCAGGGGGTGCTGCAGCCTCTCTGCAGGTGCCCTCATGTCTGTTGGCTCTTTTGCACCTGTGGATTCAAAGGCAGGATTTGAAAGCTAATGTACTGAAACATTTCCAGAATCCAAAAATAAGTGATACCTGTCACTATAAAATGACTTGCTGAAGCAGCCATGCTTCAACATCTGTGCCTGACCTGAGCATCTGATGCTGAAAGGATTTTTCATTTTTTTCTGGAGCACCCTTGTTCTGCATCTCACAAGTACCACCACAGGCACCTTCCCAAACAAACTGTGAGGAGCTGTGCCCTGGAAAAACAGAACCTTGGGCTTTGTGGGTGTAGTTGATGTGCAGAAAGATTCCAGCTGAAAGCATTAGAGGACTTACTGGAGCAGCTCCTCATCTACAAATCCACTGGAAAGTGGAATTAAATGATGGGACTTAACAGCTAGGGAGAATCACACTGTCTCTGCTTAATCTTCCTATTAGGATAAGACAACCAGGACAAGGGCAGGAAACAGCCTACCACACTGATACAACACTTCAGGAGGATTTTTTCTGGAATTCTGTGCCACCAATGATACTTCTGATGTTAAGCAAATAGTAGGAAGAAATCTGAGATTGTTCTGTGTAAATGTTTGGATGCTCCCAGAAGATTTGGCCATTCAGCCCCAGGCTCTGCTCTGCCTGATCAGGTTGGGCTGATGCTCAGTGTGCACTTCAGCTCGACACCAAGCCTGGAGATTCCGGATTCTGCATCTTACACCATTCCCAGGGTGTGGCCCATCCTGTGGAATGGCCTTTGACACATAAAGGTCCATCAGACCCTGCAAACTTCCCTGTATCCCTTGGGATGTGTCTCTAGGCCTTATGCATTCCCTCAGGTTTGTGTATGAATGAGATACTGGAGCTTCAGAGGGGAAAAGCTTTCAGGATCATCAATGGTACGGCTTTTATCAGCTGCAGATTCCTCTTGACACGTTCTTTGTGTGTCAGAGGAAACACTGATTGAGCTGACTCTTGCACTCAAAATTCCACAGCAACTATTTATGGTTTTCCCTAATTACACTGGCTTTGTGACCAGAAAACAAGACTTTTGTGCCCAGTGTATCTCTTCCTTTGTTCAGCATCAAACCCTGAGTTCTACTTTCCTTTTTATCAATAGCTCTCTCCCTTCCTGATGATGATTATTGTACCTTTCAAACATTTGTAGATTGTTTTAAGTCACCTTTTAATCACCTTGTGCAGCCAGGGCACATGTACTTAGCTCCATTAATCTTACTTTATTTAGCTGCCATACTGCAGGGCAAGATGCTCCCATCAATAACCCTTCACCTTCCTGGCTCTGTAGGAATATTAATTCCTCTCATCCCAGGGGCATTGGTCACTTCTGCAACCCAGGGTGCTCCAGAGGTGTGTGCAGGCCAGGATGATGCAGGAGAGCATTTCACCCCATTTCACAGCTTGAAAATGTAGGGAGACCATACCAAAGAATACTTTTTGCTTTTAGAAATACTATGTACATCCTTTAAAGCAGGAAAGTTAATTAGCCTGGCTGCTCTGAAAGTTTTCTCCTGGGAAAAAAAAACTTCCACTCCTTCAGTGATCAGAACTTTTTAATCCTGGTGCCAAACACATTTCTCTGAATTAATATTGGTGGAATGAAAAGGCTTTCTTCTCTGCTGCAGCCTTCTCTCCCAGGATAAATCTTTTTGGAATTTGCTTTACATATTGTGCTTTTGAATGTTCTTTTAAATGTTAAAAAATGACTGTGTGAGAATGTCGCCTTCTCATTAACAAAATTTACTACATATTTTCCTCCATTGTTACCAGTACAGTTCCAGCAGTGTTAACAATGGGAACCCTAGAGCAAATGGTCTGGCACCAGCACTTGTCATCCAACTATGGCTGGTCAAAAATGTGCTTGAAAAGTGGCCTTGTGTTTTTTTAAAGCATGCTTGTTTTCAGTAAGCACTTCCAAATGATTTTTTTAAATAAATAAATAAAAAAATTCCAACATTTATTCGTATTTTAATCAGAAAGATACTGAAGGGTTTCTGGTTTTTTTGGGAAAACCTATGGTGGTGAATGAAGGAAAGTATTGTGTTCCATTACCTGCCTTTTTCTTGGCTAGGGGGAGGAAGTTAGTGAAAATAAAACAACAGGAGGGTTTATAGGTCTCTTCACTCACAATGAACTGAAGCAGGTTTTTTTAAGTTCAAAATCACTAACAAATTGGGAAAAAATCATAAACCTTCTATGTCTTTAAAACTTCATTCTAGTGTATATTCTTTCTCTTTTTATCACAAAGGAGTGTCAGTATAATATCGCCCATCGTGACAACAGTGAGTGATCAAGTTTTCAAGTTTGCAAGAAGCTTTCAACACTAAGGTAAGGAGACCTCAGCTAAATTCAGCAAAGGCACAAAGTGTTTTAAAGTGTTTCTAGCACTGGTGGAAGGAGTGTAGCAGCAAAGCTCTCTGGTGAAAGCTCTGCAGGCAGCCAGAATGGTCCCCTCTGATATTAAAATTTAGTCATCTACAAAGATGCTTCCATTCATTGGAAACTACTGATACTTTTTTTCCTTTTGCAAATACTTAATTTCCTTTGTTACCAGCAATCTCTGCTGTAACTAAAACACAGCAAAAGCACATGCTCTGAAATCCCTCAGCTGTGCTTTCTTATAGCCATGGAAACTGAGTTTTGCATGTCCAGGGCAAGGCAAGGTGGATTTGTCAGGGTTTTTCCTTTCCCTTGCCACCTTTCACAAAGTCTATTTGCTTGTTGTGGGTATGCAAGTCAAGATCCTGGACTGAGACATTTTTTATTTCAACCCAGACCAAGGTCACACCTGGGCATGACTGACACCTGCCTGGCCTTCCTCGGTGAATTGATTTTTATACTCTTCTCATAATGAATTTAAGTCATCAGCTGTTAATACTTCTGCAAACCTACTGCTTCCTTCCTGGTGTTAGGCGAGGATTCAGAGGACCCAGTTAATGCTCACAGCTCGATCCAATTTAAGAACAGGATTTTGAGCTCAATTAGGTTTCTTACTGGCTGCTTCTGAACCTGAGCTGGGACTAAACTGTGTGAGAACCTTCCATTGGGTCAGACAGAAATAACCCAAGATATGTCACCACACCTGAACAAAAGCTCTGCTCCACTGCTGATTTAGAGCTCTGCATTCCCAGTGGTCCTGTGGAGCTGCCTGCAGTTGTATAAGAATCTACTCATTTACAATACAGTCCCTTTTTCTTTTTGTCTATTTTTTTTTAAGGCACTCATAAAGTGATGTTATTAATAGTTTGTGATCTACTGTGCTTTTCATCTGAGGATCTCTCACAAAGCATTTTAGGAGACTGAATCAATTTTCAAAACACTCCTATGTAATACTATCCCAATTTTACTGGAAGCAGTGCTGAGGCAGTGGGAGGCAATTTTCCCAAGGGTTCATTGGTAGTGTCAGAAATAGAGCCCTGGGCTTGAACTCCAAATATAGCTGACATTCTCATCCCATGGCTGAGCACTGGATGCAGGAGTCCCCACTTTACCACTGAACATCCCTTCTGCTTCCCAAACGGCTGCCTGTTGCTATGGCAACTGCAGTTCAGCTCTCTGGACCAGATTTGCCTCTGTTACATCAATGCAAATCATGAGCAAATTCATTGAAAGTGATGGAACTACCCCAGATTTCCGTGGTCAAGGGAGGATACAGAGCAGATTTAGTCCCTCTGAATTTGATATAAGAAAGTGGTGATCTCTTGAGAGGGGGAAAATTTCTTTGATCATTGCAGAGGGGAAAAGGATGAAGAATATCTTGCAACAAAGGTATAAAAAGAAAATCTGAGAACTTAACTTTGGGGTGACCTGATATTCTCTTATCTTCTTCTGACCATTACCAAAGGAAGGCTTTATTGCTCCCAAAGGAGTGTTCTGCTTCCCCCTTGCACTGTGCAAAGGCCACGTTCATGCTTTTACTGTGAGAATAAGGGATGGTGGAGAATGGAGTCCAAGAATCTGCAGAAGGGCTGTGGACAAGACCAGCTGGTGCTGCTGTTTGCAGGGCAGGATGAGGGAGCTGACAAGAAATCCTCAGGTTGCCTCCCTGTGAGCTCTTCCTGGAGGGGAAAGGAATGCCTGATGGAATGGGAACCCAAACAAACAATTCCTTCAGTGTCTGCCACAACACTGCAAGGGCCTGACCTGCTGCTAGCCAGGGAAATGGAAAAATGTGGGAGGCAAGATATGAAACGGGGAAAGCTCTTCTAGGAATAGTGACCATCACCTCAGAGCTGCCTTGTTTCCTGCAGCACCTCAGCTCTCTAGACCAGAGGGCAAACCTGAGGCTGGCACAGCCAGTGTCCCCTCCAGTCACACACAGCCTTTGTGCAGTGAGAACTTGAGGCTGGCATGGGGGAGGAAGAGTATGGTAAAGTACAGAAATGGGAAATGGGGCTTCTGAAAGGCTTGGAAGTTGGTTGGTCACCCTGCACTTGGGCTAATGCACAAATTCTAATTTGAGATAAACTTCTCCTATGATCCTGGAAAGCAAACCATCCTATCCTGTGTCCAAAGCTGAGCAGGCAGCTGCTGTTTCATACAGTTCACAGAGATACTGGAAATAGCCTCCCATAAAGCTCAGTCTGTCACACTAGCAGGGGTTATGCTGTTACTCTTGCTGCACTTCAAACACTTTATTCTACAATTATTTAACTTCATGAATTATTATTCAACCTTTCCAAGCTGCCAGTCATGCACATTACACTGTCCCTGATTGCTCAAGGTAAGCCCTTTGGGTCAGGTAGATTCAGTACTCAAATGAGGTGTTACCACCATGGCAAAACTGATGCAAATTTTTTAAGTGGAACTCCTGAAAATCAAAACAGGAGCTGGAAAGTCTGTGTGCAGCAAGGTCTGGCACCATCTGCTGTTCCTTATGGCAAAAATCCTGACGAGTTTTAAGAGCTGTTTATGCATTTGTGCTGCAAGAAACTTGTGCTGTTCTGGGGATGAGGGGCACGTGGCAGTGACACTGGATGGGAGTGGGACTCAGCACCCAGTTTGGAGGACCACAGACACCATTCCAGAGGTCACTGCAAGATTGATCCTTGCTCTTATTGAAGAGCAAAGAGTGGCTTTGAAAAGCAGGGCTGATCAGACCAAGCACAGTGACCCTGCTGAAGGTCCCAGAGCTACACCAGGGACGTGCTCGGTCAGCCGGGCCACGCTTTGGACACAGGTTTCATAACACTCAGGGTCTCTTGTGAAACAAACATTACTTCTTTGCCCACCTCAAAATAAGAGGTCAATGCTCTGAAGCAGTATCTCATCACATGCTGAAATTTGTATTTGTCCTATAATTTTACCAAAAGCCCAACCTGATTTCAAGCTTTTTAAGGAATCCCATGAACATGAGGTTCAGGCTGAGGGACCAAGGTGAGCATTTTCTACATCTGCTACTGAAAAGGACAACCAAGCAAAAAATTACTGGACATAATACAGAAATAAGGTTTCTATATTCTGAACACTTTCAGTTTCTTGGGAAGACACAAATCCAAATTTTCTCTTTAAGCAATTTTCTAGTTCTACCCAAAATACTGGGTAAAAAGCTTGAAAATACAACACAAAATTGAGTTGTCATACAAGCAATAAAAAATTTTGCTCTTATAAACAAATTTGTGATTTTTATGTCCACTTCATTACATTTTTGAAGGTGGAATATATAAGATTTAAGTACTTGATGTTAGTAATTGTACAGTGCCATTACTATGAGACAGCAATATCCATCCATGTATGATAAAGGCAAAACCAGACTTCTCCCTTTAAGTTAGACCACATTAATCTCCCACAAAACTCCCTTGAAGGTTTATACTCAGAGAATGGAGACTGTCCACTGACTCAGGAAGTCTTGCCACTCTACAGGTTTGCCATAATTTGAAAGGACAAAATGTTTACAAGGAAAGGCAGAAAATCTCAAGATTTGAATTTGCTGATCATTGTTAAAAGCTCAGAAATTAGACAGTCATATTAATATTGGGAACACACTTTGTAAGTAGATGCTTGTAAAAGGACTTTGCTCCTGTTGAAATGGGATTATTTCTAAGTCTGATGGAAAAATCAAAAAATTAGTATCATCCAAACAAGCCCATTTTTTCACAGGTCTTAGAAGAGGAATATTTGAAGATTATTGTCACAAAAGTTTACAGGATGAGCTTCTGCTCTACACACTGATTTTCACAGACATAGCTCTATAGGCAGTAGCTCAGACATGGTGAGTTCTGTGTCCAAGAATGGCAACAAACATTCTTTGGATCTATGTTTTACCAGTACTCTTTACACCCAAACTACAGAGTTTCCTTATTTTTTCTTCCCAGGCATCTCTGAGCACAGCCCTACACCAGGACACCTCAGTGGGCATTGTGCCCCGTTCCTCATGGCTGCCTGTGGCAGCTGGGAAACACTGCAGCCACATCAATTCTTTGGGCTGAAGCTGTAAAATGAGCTTTTCAAGGTCAGAAAATATCAGAAGAGTGAGTGATGATCCCTCTGTGAGAAGGCCTGATACCAGTGAATTTGCCAACACTACTGGTTTTTGCTGACTTTGCCCTGATTTTTTCAGGCACTGCTCACTGCTGTTTTTCTGACTACCTAACTCTGTTCCCAGGGGCACAGGTCAGTTATGGTAACATCCAGAACACAAAAAGATGGAAGCTGAACACTCTCTGTCAGCTAAATATATATATATATATATATACACACAAATGTATACAGTTGGGTTTGCATAAATGAGCTTTACCCATAAATTCAAGAGTGCACCCCTCATTGGGGTATGCAAGTCCCTGATTGCCTCTCCTCAGTAATGAGACAGATCAAGAAAACAAAAACATCCACAGACAAACCAGGGGCTAATTACATGATTGTGCCAAAACTGGAGAGCCATACAAAGGGAGCAGCAGCAGCAGCAGTAAATTATCTCAGCTGCTGCATGAAAATAGAAAAAAAAGTGTTTGGCTATCATGTTCTCCAGCATGGCTTTCACTTGCTTGAGTTGGTAATTTGCCCATTTTGCACAGGTTTTTGGCCTTGTGAACTCAAAGGGTTTTTTCCCCACAGTCAAAACCCATCCCGCCCTCATTCCCTGGTCCCCAAAGTGCAAACTGGAGCTTCTTGCAGCACAGCTCTGCTCTACACCTCCACCATGCAATGGGGAACCCCGCAGAGATCTCTCAGCTGGCTGAGACTGGGCAGGGCAAAGGCAGAGCCAAGTCAGACATTATCCCAACATGCCAATAATCTCCTCAAAGAGAGTCTATTGTAGTGAAAAATCAGATTTAGGTGAATTACAGTCAGTCTAACATGAGTGCTTAAAGGGAGGAGGAGGATGTTTTGCTGAATTCCAGTGAGACCAAAGTTTTCTCACATAAGAAACCAGGGTATAAACACTCCCTTTCCTCAGAGAGGGGCCAGGTGGGTAAGCCCTCTTAGGCTCCCAGTAGAGACCAATTACCAAAAGCTGTAAAATCAGCAAGAAATTCGCAATCCCATTCCACAAGCATTTAGTCTTCATAATAAATTAAATCTAAGAATAAAACATACATATAAATGGTCAAAAAATGAGGAGGTAACACCTCAATGATCAAAATTATCAAAACATGAACCTACAAAAGAAGGAGCAGCACTGCTGGTCCCAGCTGAGCTCCTCCCCACACTCTGGTGCAGAGCCTGACCTATTTGATACATGTTGCTGCACTAAGGCCCCAGCACTAAGTATCTTACACCCCTCAAATCGCATTCCAGACTTATAATTGCAGAGCAGCTGTCAGCCCGAGCCTGCCACAGCCCCTCCCCATCTGTTCAGCCCATCTAGCATTACAGCAGGGGACAGCACGGAGCCTGAAACGGGATCGGATGCGGAGCGGGACCTGCTGCCCCGCCTGGGGCTGCAGGGCATCACCGGCACTTTGTCACTGTCTTGGAGGGCCTCGGGCTTCACCAGAGCAGTGGGCAGAGGCTGACCAGCAGAGGGGAGAAGGGACACTGCACAGGGATCAAATTCTGCAATGTGACTCTGGCAACTGAGTCAAAAAGACAGACATCCTTGGCTTCACTGGGAGGAGATGTTTGACTTCTGGCAGGGTTGGGAATCATCTGAGAGCCCCTTAGAGGAAAACCTGATACCCTGACTTTCCCCAAAGCCTCCCCCTCCACATCCCTCAGTATTAACTCTTTCTGCAGTAGCTGATTTTACATAATCTTGAATCACCTGTGCTGAAATGTAAACCTGGAGGTACACATTTCCAAACTTGTGTGCCATTGCTCAGACAATGTGCTGATGGGGAGTACCTGTCTCTGAATCAAACCACATAGGTCTTGTCCTATAGCCTTTTCCAATAGTCCCAGCAAAACTCCAGATCAAAATTGATCGCTTTTCATTCTCAAGAAAAATTATGGAAACATAGAGGAAGGACTCAGATATTTGACTCCATCTGCTTTGCACTAATTCAGTTTCAGGGGAACATGCTGTATTTTATACAGGAGCTGGAAGTGCTTTGACATGCTGTGTTGCTAACACAAACCTTGAACAAGCAGTGTGCACAATCCCCATCTCCTGACTTTCAGGAGTTTTAGATCCTCCCTAACCCAAGTCCTAAGGCACTGCAAGTGGTCAGCAGGTGTTAAGATGTGAGGAACAAAGCATGGTGCCATTTCCCTCCCTCTGAAAGTGAAGAAATTCTTGCCCTCTCAGCTCCAGCCATGCTGAGTAAGGGTGCAGGCAGCTCTGTGCTGAGTTCCAGTGGTCCTTGTGCTGACAGATGTCTTTGCTCAGGGCTGCTGGGGTCACTTCCCCTGTCCTGCCCTCCCAGCTGGGAAGCCTCCTTTAACCCTGCTGCTTATGCCTCCAGGTGGTCTCAGATCCCCAGTTGCTCTCAGGGTAAGAAAAACGTTCCCTGATGATCTGCCCAAGGAATTTCTGCAGGCTGGGACCTATCCAGGAGAGACCCAAACCCATAACACAAGCAGCCCCTCACTGACTGGAGCTCCCCATCCCACACTGAGCACAGCCAGGATGCTCCATGCCCTGTTGTGGCAGCAGTGCCCCCTTTGCTCATCCTGGACCATGTGGGATCAAAGCTGCCCCAGCAGCTGTGCTCTGGCACTTGTGCCCTCTGTGTGCACACGTGTGTGTGTGTGTGTGTGCGCGCTGGTGGCTGTGAGTGCCAGGCTCCCACATGGCAGCAGATTGGAGGCAGAAGCCGGCATCTCACAAACTCATTTCCTGGCAGAGCGTGCATGGGGGAAGGGACAAGCACTCTTTGTCAGCCCACACAGTTTCCCCCAGTCCCAGCCTGGATAAGCCAAACCTCTTAAAGGCACAAAAGGAGTGTTCTGCCAGCAGCAGCTCTGCCCTGAGTGCCCTGGAGCAGCTGGCACGGGCGCAGCTGTGGGTTCAGCCGCTGGGCAGAAGGGATGGTGACGCACAGAGCTTTATCTGGAGATCTGCTTTATCATTTGCTGCTTTAACCTCTGAGCCTTTGGGCTCTGAGGGCCAGATCCTGGGCTCTGGGCATGCCCTCCCTGCAGTCTTATCGATGCTGGCATAGTCACTGTGATGGTTTCCCACCAAGACTGTGCACCAGGTGCAAACAAGCCTCGTGTTGCTCACTATCCCTCAAATTCCTCCTATGGATCAGTTTGGAGCCACATGGCCAGAGATGTCAGCCAGAATTTTCCATCTGGGGCAAAGCAAACCCTTTCCACAATTTCCCTGCAGCGCTATGCCAAAGGTGCAGTTTGGTATGCTCATCACTCTGATATGTGTTTCCTCCCTACTTACACATCGGCATATCCAAAGCTTTTGCAACCTATCCAGAAAAAAATAACCACCACAGTAAGAGGATATCGCCTCCATGAAACCCCCAAGTTAAGAAAGGCCAACACTTCCTGATTTCTGACTCAAGAGATCTCTAATCTCAGACTGCCGGAAGGCTGGAGGCCATACCAGCCAAAGGATCATCACTCTGTGCTTCATCTCATCTTCTGTCTTCACCAGTGACTGCTCTGCATCCTAAAGACAGGATACAGAGGTACAAGTTTTTTAGCCTGGCCAGAAATTCTCTTCTTATAACGAATAAAGGGATATATTTTACTGCCTGGACAGCTGCTGGCTCCACACATGCCTCCCTAGTTCAAAGTGGCACTAAGGAGTGGAGCTGAAAGGGCAACATGTCCTTTACTCTGGATCTCCAGCCAAGTCCACAGGCACAGGTTCCGCTCACAGACAAGCAGGAATGCTCATGTGGACACTCAGGATTTCAAAGCATTTGGGCAGTCACACAAGTTGCAACACGTGTGAAATCTGCAACATGGGATGGGGTTTGCTGGCACGTGCGAACTGATGTCCCCACAACATACTTAGGCTGATGTCCCCAAGCTTAGCTCAAGGGCTGGCACCAGACTTCCAACACAAGGCTTCTGAAAAAATTCCCTGGTACCAGGTGCTGCAGAAGGAGAGAGGAAAGCACACTCTGCCATTACAAACCACAAGCAGATGGTCTCATTTGGTGACATCCAGAGGACCACATCAGTCCACCACAAACAATTCAGCTCCTTTTCTGATAACTCCTCAGGGGCCAGCCTTGTTCTGAACATCTTATACATCCCCAGCAGTCTAACACAGATCCTGTGTGTATTTTCTTATTGCGCATTCACTCTACTCCATAAAGGCACATGTAGTCCTCTCACATGAAAAACATTACTGGGGAGAAGGAGTTTGAAATTCTCACGTATCAACAAGTCATGACACAGCCCAGTCTCCAACCGCCTGTACTTGGCTGGCTAACACACAAATAAGAAAAATCTTTCTGTCTTCTACAATGGGATTTTAGCTCATCTTAACCATCTGTTTGATTTTTTTTCCCCATAGTAACAAGTCCTTTTTGGAAAATTCCAAGGGTATCTATCTAACCACTCCTTATAAGGCATTACCACCTTAATATCAGAAATGGCATCTTTCCTGTGGACAAGGAATAGTAGTTTTCACTGATATAAAATGGAATTTTTAACTGCTCCCTTGACAGAAAAGCTTAAACTGGCAGTTTTATAATGAATGCTGGAAGCTGAAATTAGATCACTTGTTTAATAAACATCAAGAGCAACCAACCTATGTCAGAGCAAGATTTCACAATGTTTTATTTTTGATATCAAAAATATATTTTCTTTCTAACACACAGAAAAGAAAGGATAGAAAAAGAAGTCTGGAACTGACCTACTTTCATTGCCAAATCAGCCTGTTATTGAGCCAAAAGTATTCTATCAAACTTCTTATTGTTCTTAGCAAAGAGATGACATTTCTGTGAATTCAGAATGATTTGGGGAAAGCAAAATCTCATTTTGTGACCTGAAAAATTTTATACAAGTCTTTCAAACAGTTCCAGAGCACACAAACTTAGGAAACTGCCCCTGTGAGACAATTTCTATAATCTCCTTGATCTTTCCCACTTCTGAAAGTGATAGTGGTTACAGCTGCAGAATAGTAGCTTGCCAAATGTCAGGCTTTTATCTATGTCCTCCTTAATATTTGATAGCTTTTCTAATCCCCAGCTTCTAAATTCATGTGATAAACCCAGAAATTCTGCTTGGGTAAAATAGCAAGGAAATATTTTACCTCTCCTTATCGCAAAGTGCAGCTTCAAGTTGTGAATTCTGGAGGGTAGAACACCAGACAACAAATAAAAATAAGTAAAAACTCTTTATTATTTTCAAAATGTAAATGCAAACCTCACAATTGTCTGGAGCCCCATGCATGATGCTGTGAGTGCTGGGAGTTGAATGAATTAAGCTCATTCCCAAACATCTTATTGACAAACAAGCTGGTTTTGCATTGTTTGAACAACCTAATTTCTCAATTCAAGAGTTCACAGGCAGGAACTACTTTTCTGGCCAGGTGATGGGGTTTGAAGGAGCAGTTTTTGGGCAGAAGTGTCCTCCTTGCTGCTGCCTGAGAATGCACACGCTGTGCCCACAGCCCTCCCTGTCACCTACCCCTTGCCTTTGCTGCCAAGTTGGATCCTCAGCCTGGGATTATTTATTTCCACTTGCTGATGTCAACTGCTGAGTGAGTCATGGGAGGATCTGAATAGCAACCACATGAGCCATCTTCTCCAGAAAGGAGGGAGCACTCAGGACCCTCAGAGCTGGCAGGAGGAGGAGGAGGCTGTCACCCAAACATCAGGACACTCAGACAAAATGGGGTGAAGGGAATGGGATGAGATTGTTAGTGAAGGTATCCAGCTCCCCAGAAAACAGAACCTCAGCAACACCTGGCCATCTGAAAGAGAAGCACATCCACAAAAAGCTACACTTAATGTGATATCTCACAAAGAGCAGCAGCTCTAAAAATTTGCAGCAATTTTAAAAGAGCTGGCATAATAATTTTTGCAAAACCATCACAACCTGCAGTGTTTCTTGACTGTCTTGCATATAACTTCTTTTTTAGGGGAAAATCTTCACTTCCCCTCCCCATATCTAAGAAGACAGCAAACATTTGATTGTTTCACTGCACAGATCCCTTTCAGGATCCTCTTCCATCTTGATTAAATCCTAAATGTTTTGCTGGAACAAAGAATGTGCCTAGCAACCTTTGCCTGTGTCTTCAGAAGTTTGTTTTGCAGCCAATCTCCTTTCACACTTGCACAGATAACAGAAAAAAGTCCTAAATGTACCTGGACTTTACTGTAAGAGAAGCAGAAGGGAAGAAGAGCATTGTCAAATGACAAATGTGCAAATGGGGGCAGCTTCAGGACACTGTCTTTACAATAACTTTTTTTTCCTTTTCTTCTCCTTTTTTTTTTTTTTTCCTTTTTGGCATTTTAGTCAGCCTACAAGAGCACAGACCCTTTTAAAATCCCAGCAGGAGCTTAAAAAAGAAAATTAAACTGAGTTTGTTGAGACCTGGTCCCAGCTTCACAGACTTCTGAAGCAAAGTTGTGCTCTTTGTAGGCTGTCAGATGCAGAAGACAACAAATCCAGATGTTTAGGATTTACCACAAGCATGGTCAAAACAGTAGAAATCAGAAGTGCTCCAATTTATTGGGATACCTACCAATTCTAACATAACATATTCAGACCAAGAGTGCAGCATAAAATTCATTTCTGACAGCCAAATCTTTTCTCAAGTGCTTTAACATTGAGAAGAAAACACTTCTGTTCCCTCACAATTTAGGCTACAGATGGAATACAGAAATTTCTGCAGATCTGCTTCTGTGGGCAGCAGACACAGCTGGACATTTTGTTTCAGCTCAGTATTCCCGTTTCTGTGCCAGAGCATGTCTAAAGCACCATTTTGCATTAAATTTTTCAAGGTAAAGTATTTCCACAAATGAGTGCACAGCTCAGAGACAGCCCTGAAGAATCATAAAGAACATTTCTATCTGATAAGTACCACAAACTCATGCTAATGCCAAAAGCCTGCACCATGGGCCTGAAGAAATCTGGAGGTTCTGGTGCTGCACAGACCTGGCACAAAAGCCCCGTTTTCAGCCATGTGTGTGCATGTGCTCCTTTTGCCTTCTGAAGGGCACCCTGCCCCAGGTCTCCCAGCCCAGCTCAGTTACCTGAGCCTGCCACAGACTCACACTCATTGGAAAACAAGGGCCAGGCTCCCACCAGGAACTCCCAGTGGGTGTCTCATGGCAAAGAATAACTTTCTGTTTCTCCAGGCTAATTGCAACTTGTGCTCCCCAAAAAGAGCAGCCAGGGGACAGCTCCATCATGCTGTCTGCTTTGCACTTCTTATTTCCCTCCCTTTTCTCTCCAAATACATAATTTACTCTGCTTGAGGGAGCCTACTGAGTGGGTATCTGTGATAATCTCCTTCTGGGAGCAGCTGGACTGGTAGAGGCTGAATGCAAAGGCAGCCCCAGCTCCCCTCAGCCTGGCTCTGGCTGTGCTGGTGGCACCCACCCATCCCTGTCCCTCCTCCTCCTCCCTGCACTGCCTGAACATTCTGTGCTGCTGCTGCTGCCCGGGATGTCACTGTGAATAAGTACAACTGTCAGATTAAATCAGTGCCTGGGTGGGATCTGCTGAGCCTACGACACACATTCCAGGCACCTCAGCCATGCCAGGGAATGTGGCCAGGAGAGATCTGACTGGAGCTGCTGCACATGGCAAACCAGCTCTGGGGCTGCAGGGTGAAATATGCTCTGCCCTGTGTCAGGAGGGCTGCAGGGGCTGGAAGGGAGGCATGCAGGGGAGGCACACAGGCTCCTTTTGCTGTGAATGCATTTGCAGAATAACTGTGCTCAAGTCCCTGGAGATTCAGAGCAAGGGGTGAAGTGATGGCTGCTGCTGACAAAGCAGAACTTTTGTGTGCTGGGAGCACAGCTGAGCCTGTGGGCCCTAAGCAGAGGTGGTCAGAGGGATGGTGAAGGTTTATTGCTGCCACCTGACATCCAGAAAGGGCTAGGCTTTATCTAGGAGCCTCTCCTGATGGCAGTCCCCACTGCAAGCTCCAGCTGCTTGGGAGAAAGGCCTGAATTACTTTAACCCACCAAAGTCCTCCCAGCTGCTGGCACTGTGGTGCTGCATCCATGCATTGCCCATCCTAACCTGGGCTCAGGGCATTTCCTTCCAAGCTCTCCTTCCATGGGTTACTGGTGGGCACGCTGCACAGAGAGCACTCCCTGGGCCAATCCTGTCAGCAAGCAGAGGGATCAATCTCCTTTCCAGCTTCTGGAAGGTCTGGCCTGACTTGCCTGCACACCTCTGTCTCCCCCATGACTCCATGTCACCAGTGGTTCACCTGAACTCAACCCACCTGGCTCACCCAGACATACCAGATCTCAGGGGAGAAACGTGGAGTGGTAAACAAATCTAGCAGTTGGGAAGGTAAAGAAAGAGAAGTCATGTATGGACGCTCTCCTTCTCACTTGGTTTCTTTCATGTGAAAATATGAGCAAACTTATTCTGTGCCTGCAGTGTCAGCCACAACTCTGTCGCCACCAATTCTACGTGTGCTAATGCCTTTTTAACATTTTGTGTTGATCACTTTTCCTCCCACTTTAAATATTTTTCCTGTCACCAAGGATTTTTGAAAACCGTGCTGTTTGGAAACTGGCTTTCTTACATACATTTGCCACCTGCCTGTGAGTGGAATGCTAATTTTTGATGAATATTTACTGCTGTGCTCTAGTTCAGCATGGGGAAAGAGGAGCCCTGCTTGCCCTTGCTTTGCCCTTTGGTGACTGTGGCTCCAGGACAAAGATCTATCTCTGAGTGGCTTCATTCATGGCTGATGTTTAATTAGGAAAAGTAGTGCAGTTGAAACAAATTTGCCTTGAACTTGCTCACTGAATGAATAGCAATATAGTAATAAAATGACAATAACACTTTGTTACAGTATTGGATCTTTCACCCAATGCCTTGACAATGCTTTGCAAGGAGGGAAAAATTTATTTATCTTTATGTTTTTGAAGATAAGTGTGGAAAAAGTGAAGTACAAAAAGGTGACACTTCTGCAGAAGACATTGGTAGGGACAAGGGAGCAGAACCCAATGGGAAACTCTGCCAGTCTCTGGCTCTTATTACTCCAGCTGACAAACACAAAATGGGTGCCCCTAGACCTAACCTCAAAGTGTGTCGCTCTCTTAAGAGAATCTCAACACCACCACTGTTCTCTTCCTGTCACTGAAATAAAGAGTACAGACACTACTGTGGCTGTGTCTGTACCCTGATCAAAACTGTGAGCTCCTTAATTAGGACAACTGAAAGGCTGACTGACCTTTATCTGGTCACAGGAATGACCTTCCCACCACTTTTGGCTTTATGGTCCCAAAAGCCACCTAAGAACCCATGTGCTTCCAGGACTGAGATGCTGATCCACACGGCAGTTAGAGTCTCTTGGAGGTGAGGAGTGATGGGTACCCCCACATTTTGGCCACACTTCCCTGCTTTCTCTGGGCCTGGTTCAGCAGCAATAGAGACTTGCCTTGGACATGTTGAACAGGCACGTGGTGGGGCTCTGTGAGCTGAGCCAAGCCAAGCACTGTGGGGCTTCTAAGTGAAGGAAGGAAGGGAAGAGGCTGATCAGGAATATTCAGAGAAGAAGGCAACAACAAAATGAAGTTCTAAACAAAGTAGGAAGATAAAACTGAGATTAAAAGGAAGGAGAGCTACAGACACAAAGAGAAACTGGACGCAGATGGTCACATCGGCACATCCCCGGGCTTTGCCAAGGCGTCAGAATGAAGATGCAATTAAAATGAAAGGCAGCAGAGTGGTGCCTTCAGCAGAGCCCTGCTCCCTCCCCGTGAGATCACTCAGCACACGCCTGGCGCTGTCACTGACCCGGCATTGTCCGGCACAGCCGCTCTCCGGACGCCCCACGGAGGAGCCGCGGTTTGTAACGCGCCGGGGGTGAAAGGAAAATGATGGGGAGGGAAACATTGGGCTCACAGGGGGAGGCATGAGTAACAACCAGACAACCCAAAGCATCCGACCTCAAAGAGCTGGGCACAGGGGACACTGGGGCTGCAATTTTTGCTAGGCTTACAGAAAGGAATGTGAGCTTAATTTGTGGCAGTGGGAAGCCACTGGGGACTCAGGGAAATTAGTAAAAGGAGGTGTTGCTGTGCTACTTTATAGGAACTTGACATGATGTTCAAATGCTGTCTGTTGGGAGCCTGGATTACTTTATTATTATTTTTAATAACTCCAGAGGGCTTTCTTTTGCAAAGGATCTCAAGCTGAGATGGTGGGTTTGTATGTTCATTATTCATTTGGAGGGAGAAATTGTCTGATGGATGCTGGAGTTTATGTTTCTTTTGCAATGAGAATTGTTGGAATGTTTTGTGGCCCAGATCTGTGTTCTCATTTTCACCACGCAGTTATGTAAGACTCTGAAATAATAAAATAATGCTGGATTTTTAAAGGAAATAAATGGCTGCATGTGCTCCCAGTGTGATGGCCTGTGTGTGGTATCCAGTGAACAGCACGAGTCTGATCTGCTGGGTCCATTGTGATGGGTCCCTGATATCCATCAATGTTCTTTGTTCTACCGCTGGGAAACGAGAAGGAATCTGTGTTTCAAAAGCACAAAAAATACTGGATTTGTGTATGCGCAATAGAATGCACAGATGTGAGTTGACATCAAAGTGTATACCTCTGATGCTCTTATGTGTGCACTTTGGGGGAAAGAAAAATGGGACATTTCCAGCACTGAGAGGATCTGGTAATTTCTGCTATTCACCTCATTTCCTGTGTGTGCATCCATTGCATTTTTTAACCCACAGATACTTCCTTTTACAGAGGAATGGACATAAGGTCATTTAAATTGAACTGAAATATTAGCTTGTCATCTAGTCCAAAGTACTTCATCAAGCACAGCACAACTAATTTCTCCATCTCCCACTATTCCCTGGGATGCAGCTCTCTGGTCAAGTTCTGATGTCCTGATATGCTGATTCCATACTGGTCCTGGGCAGTATCATACACAGCTAAAGTATGCTACATAAAAGTTTTCCTTTTGTTTAAATTACCTTGCTACAGCCCAAGCTGATTTGCTTCTGTTCCCTCTTCTCTGGCTAGCAAGAATATCTGATGCTTCGTTTCCTTCTCTCAGCTGCAATAGAAGGTTGCATAAATTGTTTCCCAATGTACTGTGTTGTAACATGATGGGCTGGGTATTAAAATCAAGAGCAATAAACAATTTAAGATAAGTGATTAAATTAGTGCACTGCAAAGACTGGGAAACCAAGCAAGAGAGACTCAGGAATTCCAAAGGAACTATATTATGCTTCTGCCCTTCTTTGAATGTGAATTCAGAGTGACTCCATTAATTACAAAGAAATCTCTGGTGAAGATTTGCCAGGCTGAGAAACTGAATTGCAGTCTTAACAACACTGTTGTTAAAAATACAAAGATTTTTTTTTTTAACGAAGCTTTGTTTCTTCAACAAGTTTCTCCCCACTGCAGTTGGTCTGCTACTCAGTTAAGCTGAATGAGTGTTAAGTACATCCATGTAACAGAGATCTACCCATCTACTGCAGGGATTTGGGAAATAATTTTATTAAGTCTCTATAGCTTTTCTGTGTAGAATGTCCCTTTGTGTAAATGAAGCTCAGTGGCTCACAGTACATAAGAGGAAAATCTCCCAGGGTTTTCACACGCAGTATCCACCAAATGCATCCCCCCCCAAGGAAAGCAGATTTGCTGCTGCTTTCCCATACAGAAGAAGGAAAAATCAGCTCAAAGCTGATCAAAGTTAGAATAAGCTGTGGCTGCTCCAAGATTTTGGGAAGATTCATCCAAAACCAAGACATGTACAATAATAAAGGGTTCTGCTTTTATGTTGCTTCCAACCATGCTGTGACCATGCCCAAGATCCTTTGCCAACATGGCTGTGAGGAAATGCAGCAGATAAGATTTCCTTTGCCCTTTTAAGAGAAAGTTTGAAAGCCCAGGGAGCTCTGCTGGAAGATAATGTGACACAGGCTGTCCGTGTTCTCCAAAGGATTAAGATTAATAATAGGCAGATGATTAATTCAAACAATGATAAAAAATTCCACTGGATTGTTACAAGATTTTATAAATTGCCTTTTCCTCCTTTACAATCTAGAAAATCTGAACAGATCCATTCTCAGAAGCAATTAAGATCACAATCTGGTCCCTATCTTCTGGTTTCATTGGTTCGATTTCCAAATCTATTTGAACACAAATACTAGGAAACCTGAAAGAGAAGCTGTTATGTTGTAAATCAATCAGTTACCCTGTAAGACAGGAACCGAAGCCTCTGCTTTTATTAGTAGAAAGAACTGAGTCATTTGCCATGACTACATGCTTCTGGATATGATTTACTGTTTCTGCAGTTCATTACAGAAAAAGAACCACAAACCAGTGCACAGAGCCTTCCTTAAATTTCATATCAGCATATCCTGGGAACTAGAGATGGACACAAACTGATTTTTGCATCTGAAACTCCCTCTGACATTAATCTCCCTTTATATTTGCTGCACACATCTTCCTGAGCCACAAGAGAGATGCAGGAGACAGGTTGTGACACAGACCCAAAGACAGGAGCAAATTGGCTCAGAAATGTTGATTTCTTCCTTTTAGAAAAAAAAAAAAAAGCTCTTTCTGGACCCTCTCAAAGCAGTTCCTTATCTTTGCTGTGAACACTTAGAAGAGGGACATCACATTTGCCCAGAATATGGCTAATTGTTTTCATAAATTCATGACACATGGGAAGTAGTTTAGGTCTCTCTCTGGAATGGCAGGGGAAAGAACTGGAGAAAAACTTAATTGCCATGAAGAAGATTGCATCAATCAGAGAGACCAACCATGGTTTGGTGAATACAGTGGGACCACACAGAGCTGTAATTTCAGAAAAGGTTCTACTTTGACTAGCAAGCCAGTCATGCTTTAGATCATTGTTCTATTAGTAACTATTTTCTTCATATTAGTACAACAACTACTACATTTTCCAACAGCTTCTTACAGTTGTATCATGGAAACTATTGCCTATAAATTATATAAGTATGGCTTATCATATCTCAAAACATATAACTGAATCAGGCAGCTCATTCACACTTCCTCTTCCCACCTATCTATGGTATTTCTTGGACGCTGACGACCTTGGCAATTAAAAGCTGTTTCTATATACATAATACGCAGGAAACATAGAAGAACATTCAAGTTGTGTCATCATAATCTCATCTGCTGAAAATATTACTTAATACTATATTCCAAGAATTTGTGCTTACAGGAGTCAAGGTGAATCATTTGCCTGGAAAATGTCCTTCTTTTCTTAAAATGGGAATCTTGTTTTGGTGGACTCTTATGCTGAGATAGTTTGGCTGGAACCGTGAAATTTAGATTTGAATGCAAACCCCAACTACATTATAAGCTGTTGAAATCCCAAGGTTAATAGACAGACAGGATGGCTTGAGCTCAAATTTCCCCAAATTGTGATTATGTTTGGGCACAGGGAGAGTTACAGACTTGTGTAATAAGAGCAGGAGTTGTTGAAATAAATCTGGATTGAGCTTGCCCCCCTGGGCCTGCTACAACTGTACCTGCAGGAAGTGAGTAAGAGAAAATTTCCCTGACATGGTGCTTGCTCCTGTGCCCCTGTTTGGGACTGTTTCAGGCTGAGCTTTGCACAGCAAAACAGATCAGTCACAGAAAGTCTCACCTGTGCCTAAGAGCACAGTGCCACCACAGTGGCAGGGCTTGGGGAGTGGGCATGCCAGGGGGGAAAAAGCAAAAGGCAATGTGCAGTGCTGTACCTGCTCCTCAGCCATCCCAGAGGCCCAGTGAGATCACAAAGATCTCAAAAGCTGCTCTCTTCCTTTGGGAGCTGAAGCTGAGCCTCCATTTCTTAAGGAACAGGAAAGGCTGGGTATCTTTGCTGCCTCAAATGGAAGCTCACTGGTGCTGATGATCTATTCTGTGGCTATTGTTTGAGCCTTCAACAAATAATTTTCTCATCATAATCTAATGACCTTATTCGACCTAACAGACTGGTACTGAAACTCATTTCCCATAGAATCTCACACCCAAACAGTATTGTTACAGGTCTCTGAGGACTTGCACTGAAATTACTTTTCCATGTAAAGGGACATTGTTCCTTCTCCCTGCAGACTTGAAACCATTTTCTTGTTACATCTCACATATCACAGTGCTGTTGATGTCCATAGGCCACCTCTCCTCAGAATAGCTTTCCACTGTGTTTCACATTTAAAATGCTATAATCAATAACCTTAGTCTAGCACAGCTTTGTTCCCCCCTAAAATTGCACATTCAAACAGCATCACTTCTGTTCCCTCCAGACTTGCATTTACAATCCATTTCCCACCCTAACAATGTTGCAAAGGAGATGTTTTAGTTGGTGTTACATTAATGTTGCAGGCAATTTACACTCCTATGACTAGAAATTGCCATTCAGAAGCTTGTGCCCTGTATGAGTGCCTGTCCACATGGGCAAAACATTGCCATTAGAGAGCAACATTTACAATGATATGGCACGTAGCTTACACAATAGAGCTGCAACAACCTCACTGATGATATTGTAATGTCAGGCTGTTAACTCCAAATGATCTCATATTTATCATGCTAGAATTTGCCCTCTTTTTATGTTGTTATTCTTTCAGCTTTCTCAAATCCTTTCCCTCCCTATGAAGCCTTTGGTCCCTCATTCTTTCCCTCCTGTGCTGTTTGTGCTACTGCTTTCTCAGGCTACGGTTTTCCATTTCTCTACTGGAATGTAATTTTAAAGACACTTGCTGATGGCCTTCTCATTTGCCTCTTTGGCCTCTTGCCTTTCAAAAGGAAGGCTCAAATTCACAGCCTATCCTATAGTACAATCAATTCTCACCTGTCAAAACTAATCACATGGGTTAGAAATCAGGAACTCGCAGATTTGCTTGCAGGCTTTGTGTTTGTTTCTTCCTCCTCTTCAATCTGCTGTTACCTGAGCCCCTGAGGAGATTTAATTTCTAAACTTTTCTCTGCAAACTAGGGTCTAGAAACCTTATTTTTATGGAAGTCAAATGACAGAAATCACATGAGTTGGGGGCTGTGGTTTTAAGAACATTAAATATCTTGAGAAGTACAGCCTGAATATGTCATGAGAAGTGACTGTGCAGAGACCATAACAGGCATCTTTAGGAAGTTTCCATCTGTTTCAAACCCAGAGAGCACACCAAGCATTGGGCTGGCTCCAGAATTGCTACCTCTTATCTGCAATTCTGTGAATCCCTGGGCTTAATAATCCCGTACTAGGAAAAAGCCTCAGACTCCTGGAGAACAGAAAGCAGCAGAATGGCTCAAAGTATGAAATATATGTCAGAGGGGTGAAAAGTCTGATAAAACCTTCTCTTCTTCCCTAAAAATCAACAGATTTGTCTTGAAGTGAACAAGATAACAATTTCCCTTGGCTGCACTACCTGACATGGATTTCAGTATGTTACCCCGCCCTTAATTAAGGCTGATATTCTTTGGAGTTCATTTGGGCAGAAAAACTCAGAAAACCCATTGACTCAGCTGTGCAGTGACCACTGCAGGGGTTCCTGTGTGGAGCACACATCCTGTGAGCACTGAAACCTGTGCAAATAATTCACACAGGGCTCTGTCAGCCTCTTGCTGTGCCAGCTGCTCAGGGTGGGGGGTTTGGGTGCCCCCTCAAACCCTTCCTGAGATGCCATCAAGCCCATGGCACTAAAGGGACCGGCTCAAGGCCCTGCCTGATGGGCTTTGATGTCATTGCCCCAGAGGACAACGACACATTTTGTCAATGAGCTTCATTTCCAGTCAAGGCCCTGGTCAGGGTCAGGGTCTCGCTGTACCTGGCACCCTGCAAAGTGAGGAGAGCAAAGCATTGCCTCCAAAAGCCTACTCTGTAAAAAACAAGCTGTGAAAGCCAGGGCTAGGGGCCAAGAGAAGGAAAAGACCAATGAGCAGAGAGCTCCACCTGCCCAGTGTTCTGTGTGCTCATGAAGGACAGGGAAAACACAAACTCAGGCCCTTTTTCAGCCTGAGTCAGGCCTTGGACTCATCCCTGGGTCATCGAACTTACATATTCCGACTGCTATTTTTTTCATCAATTTCTGGTCCAGCCTTTCTATTTGGGAACTTCTGTTCTGTATAACTAAATTAAAGCAAGTTGACCTGAAGTTATGACAGCATGTGTGTACTTGTGAGAGCACCAATTGACAGCCTGTCAGAAAAAAGCTGAAGTCCTTCACAGTGATTTGATTCGAATTCTACCCCAGTCCTCTTGCAGGTGAGCTCTGCAGCACTTTTGCTGCCAGCAAAGCTGGTGTGGTGCTGACTTCCACACCTGGTCCAGCTGATTCTTGATAAACTAGCATTATAGGAAGAAAAGTATTTGTCAGAAAGCTCCTGAGGCATCCCTTGATGTTAGGCCTGCAGAACCAGACAGTTTAGCTGCTGTCCACCTTAACAGCTCTGAGTCGCCTCATCTCCAAATGCTGCTCAACCCAGCACCATCAGTTAGTTGATTTCTCTCAGCCATCACAGCAAGAGCTCAGCCCAGGCTTGGATTTTGATAAATCAAGGCAGGTCTTATTTTTAAAAGCAAGATAGTCAGCGTAATACAACTGGTGAGAGAAACACTTTTGTATTCAGAGACAAAAGTTTTCCAAATCCAATAGATGTGCTTTAGGTAACATTTAGTTACAGCCTGACCTATGCACTGAATGCAGAAGCTGGACCCTTTGATTTGCCCTTTCTTTCTTCAGGCACTCAATTTGTCTCTTGGCACAAAGTGCACCTTAGGCAACTCTAAAATATCACAGCACTGCAGTGAGCTCTTCAAGACGTACACATGAATGCCTGTCCCTTCACTGAGATCCCAGTTCAGATAATGACTTTCTCAAAAACTCACACGGATCACACACTTAGGAGGGAGAAATCCTAAAGATAATGTTATGCAGATGAACATATTAGCTAAGAGTATCTGAAATTATTCTGTGAGAAGCCCCAGGGAGCATGAATTAACAGGAGAAGCAGAGCATGTGAAAATACCCCTCTCAATGTCATTTTGTGCTGAGTATTCAAAAACCACACACAAACTGCATATAAACTTGGTAAGTGCTTCAAGGGGCACAATCACCATAAATCTGGGCAAACACTCCAGTCTATTCAAAATGATTTTTTAAAGTACTGCTCTGTTGATGATGTCTTTGTTTTATTTCATCCGGCTTAGGCCATTCTGGACTGGCTTTGTTTTTCTTTTGTTTACAGAGAGCTTCTCAAAGCCATAAGTCTCTGAGAGTCATCAGGATTATTATTTCTGTGGAGCCACAGCTCAGATGTGGACAGGCTGAGTGCACAAGTGTACACAAGCTGCAAGTGACGCTCGTGTGTCCCTCAGCAGCTGCAGGGCTCAGTCCTTGTCCTTGCACTCCTGGAAAACTCTCCAGGTTTAGACCCTGCTCCTCACTCATTAAAATGGGTTATAGGCTGGCTATATTGCTGCACTTTCCACCTGGAAATGTGCATACTTTATTTATTCTTGAAATGAGACAAACAAACCCCTCAAAGCCATCCAAAGCAGATTGAAATCAAACCAAACCTAAACTTAGTTACAGAAGCTAAATACTACTCTCAAACCTTCCCAGCAATGTGTTTCCAGGTGACATTATACTGTGGCTACAGTTTAGGATCAAATCAGGCATAGAAAGAATATGACATAATCAGCACAGTGTCAAGTTTCCAACCCCAAATTCTGCAGCTGATGGCTTTGGGGAGGACAGAAGCATGAGAGTGACAAACTGTACACAGGGAATGAATCACAATTTCAAGGTTGTCTATGGCCATGAAGAAAATTAAACATTAAAAGTGTCCCATGGACTGCACTCAAAAATCAGTTTAGAGGAAGAAAATATGGCATTTGTCTGTTTTAAAAATAAGAGAATGTATAGCTGCCCCTAAATGTACTTAACTCCAGCATCTGCAAGATCTACCACTCAAGAGATGAGTCTCTCAGTCACAGAAGAAGAACATTAGTTCTTTGTTTTCCTCCTTATTAAGAGTTCATAAACCATTTTTTGATCTTTTTTAACAAAAAGAGTATTACTTTATGGTAAATGTAGAAATTAATGAGGAAAGTCATATATTTCAGCTGTAGAAGTCCTTCCCATTGGTAGATGAATGGTTAAATTTAAATGCAAAATACTTTTTCTCATATCAAACTCATAAAAATTGGACTGTAAAGGGGTGGTACCCATCAGCAGCTTGCTGACAGCTCAAATGTTGAGTGTTATGCCCCATCAGATGGAGCAACCTAGGAGATATAACATATATTTAAGAACTTGTGGATGCTTCAGAACACAGACAAGTGAAGAAGATAAAATAAGAGGGCAGAGGTCTCTTACAAATAGATGAATATGGTACAGAACATATCCAGTAAAAGCACGTGGTCTCTCTCCCACCCAAAGAGAACAGACATTAGTACAGAGCTGCAATAAAATCACAAGGATTTTAGAGGATCTGGCACTGTCCCTGCAATGCCCTGTGTACAACAGAAGAAACAGTGTGAGGAAAATGAGGGCTGTATCTGGAGGCACCAGAGAGCAATTGGAACAGATTCTTGGTGAAGAAATGATTCCCAGGACTGATTGCCCCTCATTGGGATTGTCACCATTGTGCCCTGGGAGAATGGAATTGGCCCTGAATGCTTTGCACCACTGAAAAGGAGATGGAATCTCCTCTAGCACGAAATGCAGCCTTGGGGTTTCTTCCTGACCAAATGTGACCCAGCAGAGTCAAATGGAAAAGGGACTAAAGAAGGGTCAGGAACCCTCCATTCCACCCACCTGTAAGGAGTGGCTGAGGATCAGTGAGTGAAAAGTCATTCCAGGTACGATCTCTGTGAGAGAGATCTTTTGAACAGGGACACTTTTACAGAGGGACATTCTTGATTCTTATTTAACTTTTGAAGTCCTGAAAACTACACTGATTTATTTTTTTTTTAATTCCTATTTCCCTAGATTGAAATAATCATCGTTGCTGTGTGGTGAAAAGAAGCTGGGTAAACTCTTTGAGACAGTACATTTAAAATGCCGGAACCGTGAACCAAATGTCTGGGCAGTACAACTCAGGGACAAAGACAGTGTTTGGAGTCAATATTTTGTTAAGATCACACGAAATTGGAAGGTAGAGACAACAAGGGCACCATTTGTAGGGCTTAAATCAGTTTAAAGTAATGTTTACATGGAATCTTCCTGCCAACTGCTGGCAAACAGTGTTGAAAACAGACATTTATTTAGGAGAATACTCCTCTTACTCCCTGAAATCATTCTCCAGTGCAAAGCCCCTGTGGTTCACTGCTACTATCTAAAAATTTAAAAAAAGAAAGGAAACAGAAACTCAGCTGCTCACAGGGAAAACCAGGAGGTATTCAATTCTATATTGGCTAGTCATTATTATTGAACTCTTACATCAACATAAATTGAACTGTAAAGAAGGGTTTATGCTATCTAAAGATTAATCTGAGCCACAAAATAAATTCCTATACTCATTTCCACAAATGTTGAGCTTGTCAGATAAAAGTTTGTTTGATTTCAAATATGTACTGGAATAGTCCTAAATTTCAGATCTGGGTCTGAAAAGAAATCTGAATTTTCCTTAAATCTGAAGAAAAGTTTGACTTGAATCTATATTTATGTCCAGAAATCAGTTGAGGGGGAAGGTGCCTTTCCGACAAACCCCTTTGCAAGACAAAGCTCCATTTTAATCAAACAGAGCTCCTGCCTCTAATTCGTGTTTCCCTGCAGTTGGTCTGTGAATTATATCTGAAAAGCCAATCTCAGAACTCATCATCACCTCCACAAACACACCCTCAATATTAAGATAGGCTCAGCTTTCAATAACCTTTACCCACAGATAGACTGTGTTCATTTTCACTGCTGATATTCTCAACACCAGATTAGTGTTATTTAAGACTGGAGAGTGACATTTTCTGTTTCTGTAGAAAACACTGCACAGGTAAGAGCAGTGCCAGTTACCTCACTCTCCTACCATCCCTGCTGATTTTGATCTCAATTGGATTGCTCTAATTGACGAATATATTCCTATTATCCTGGGAAAATGCCTTAACTGTGCCATCTATTCCATGAGTTTTACTACAGACACCGTTGCCAACAATACAATACACACAAACAGCGCCTTTACAGGTGCACTCAAAGTTCAGACTAGTCATGAATTACACCTATGAATGAGAATTAAGTAGAACATTCCTTCCTAAGTACTTGGAGGTTGGCAATGAGTCTTCTTTAGTAACTAAGATATTAAGCCTGAAGGATTTGGCACTAAAATGGAATTTCTTTCTGGGACAGAAATGATTTTACTGAAATATTTGATAATTGTTACTATAAGCAAGGGTTGGTAGAATCAATTATTACAAAGGTTGCTTGACACTTCCCATTCATTATAAAATCCTCTTTTCAATTGCTGCAAACATTGCCAACCTTTAGCTAGGCAGTCTGAAATTTTCCATGCTGAGTGTCTCTCTTAGGCTGATTTATTTATCTGAAGGAAAATTTCAGCCACAACAGTCGGCCTTTATCATGAACTAAACTGGATAAGAATACATCATTGTGGCCATATTTTAAAAAGAAGCTGATGTGGAAATCCATATTCTTCATAAAAGATCCTGAAGGAGAAGAGAGTTTTTATCATTGAAATGTCTTGTGCTGTTCCTGTGAAACTCAAATTGTGTTGCAAAGACTTCAGTCAAGGATGGTGTCCTTTGGGTACCTCTAAGGCTGATGGGGAAAGCACTTGTGCCACTGGGTTGCTGGTAATGGGGATCAAATTAAGCTCTTAGTTTGAATTTCCTTCTGGTGAACATCTCTCATGGGGAAAGGAGCCTTCAGAGGGAAAAGTTAGGTTGTAAATGAGAAGCTGTGACAAAGGCAAAGGGACAAGAAGATTCACTGCCAGGTTTCAGCTAGAGAGAGGGATTTGGGAATTCATTTGGGAGTAGAGAAATTCAGTTTCTTCTCCTCCTTATCAGTCCAGATGTCTCCTACAGATGTGTGAGTGCTGCTCCTGCAGGATAGATTTCACCTAGCCCTGCACCAGTCTTCTTGTGTGTTGCTAAGCAAATGGATTAATCCACATTTCCACAGCTTGTCAGTTGTCCTCATAGGGATCCAACAGGAGACCCCAGAGTCTGATCTGCAAAACTGTTGGATATTCACAGCTAGAACTAAAATTGGTAGGAACTATTCTTTAAATATATAAAATATTCTGTGGTGCCATGAAGTCAGAGAAAAAAAAAATAATCAAATCCCAGACAATCAAAAACCTTTGGCAATGTTTTCTCTTCATCTTTATATCTCTGTTTTCCATCTGTCCAAATAGAGGTTCAGTATCCCCTCATTTCATTGAGGCATTGTAAAAAGAGATTATTCAATGTCTGTAAAGCACCCAGATACAATAACAATGACTGCTGAAGAAAAGCTCCCAAGGAAATTAAGAATTCAGTACTCAGAACAGGCTTTGAATGGTGTGCAGTAAATAAGCCATGGGGTACACACTGAACAATGAAGATAAAAGAAAATATTAAATAGCTGCTCATTAAGTGAGCAATATCCATCCTGCACTTTAAACAGAGATTTAATAGTATGTGAGCCTGTGATTAAAGACAATGCCCTAATGCATATGACACAAAGGCTCTAGTGAATTTGTAGCAACAACTTAAGTTCTTGCATTCCCCTAGTTTTGAGTGTCTGTCTTGACCACTTTTTGAGAATGCCAAATACTCCTAATTTAGCTCTCCACAAAAAAGGGATGTAGATCAATAAATATTAGAAAGGGGGATGGGTTCCAGAACTGGCTCAACACAAAGTCCAAGGGTGTCTGGATTCAGTTCATATTAGAGAAGAAAGCTGACCACAGCTTTTTATCTGGATCCAGATGTCCTCAAATTTCAAGACTGAACAAAACCTGATTGTGCTTTGGCATCCTCTGTATGGATTTGTCCTCCCTGAGATGGGAGAGTTTCTGTGGACCCCTTCATCACCTTGGCCTCCAGAAATGTTGCAGTACTAATCCTGACATTAAATTCTACTTATTCCCAGTGCATATAGAGGGTCTTGTTTAGCAACATCATTACAAGAGTGTAAGGTTTTGTAGCTCTTGGGTAATGCAGCACAAAACAAGCATTGCTCACTGTGAGATTACAAGGGACAGGACAGAGGAGCTGCCACATCAGGGGCACAGGGCACCCCAGCAGGGTCAGGAGGGAGCAGGAATGGGTGCAGCCCTGTTGGAACTGGAAATCTGTTGTCGGCATTCCCATGTCACACCTCTTGGAGCTCTCCAGCCACACTGAAAAGGGGACAAGAGGAAACCAGAAAAAAAGCAGTGAGAGTGTCTGTGCCACCTGGAAAGGCACAGGAGTACCTTAAAAATGTATTCTGAGCTTTGGCCTTTAGAAGCTAAGTGCCATAATTTGCCATCAGCTGCCCACAGGGAACGCTGGAAAAGCACAGGCTCAGAGAGTGCTGGAAAGGCAGATGCTCAGAGCATGCACATAGAAGGTCTCATTTCCAAGGCAGACAAATCCTTCAGCTGCACCTGCACTACAGCCTGCAGCACCACCTTGAAATTTGCTTCAGCTCTACCATGTGAACCCACAGACAAACAAGAGACCATGTGCCATTTCACATGACAAAGCATTTATATTGTCCTGTCTTCCAGGCCGTTGGCTTCTGAACTTACAGGTACACAAAGAGCAGAGCCCACACTCCGGTCATTGTCACCTGGAGTTACAGAGAGGTCAGAAAGTGCTCATTTCAGACACAGAATCACACCATTCCACACACACGTGCTCCTGAGGGACTGCTTTTACAGTCCTTACTCTTAAAAACTTAAACAAAATGTAAAGCAGCTGTAAAATTTTCTTTTGTATGCTCATTTATCCCAAACATCTTGAAAGGAATCTGTCAACAAGAATGGTCAGTTGCAACACTGTATAATAAAGAACTTTGGTTTATGGCGGCTGAAAGCGTTTGCTTTTATCCAGTATGGACTTGTCAACAGTCAGGAAATTATATGGATGTTTGCTCTTAAGTCCTGAGAGAGAAGTTAGACACTCTTGATCCACTTCTCTTGTTTATTCATTAGTACATAAAACCCTCGCTGTCTGTCCATCTGCCCAGAAATGATAGAAACAGCACATCAGAGGACAAAACTATGACATAACTTTAAAAAACCACAAAAAAAACAAAATAAAAAAACACCACCAAAACAACCAACAAAATCAATTCTAATCTATCCTTCTTGCCACTGGATTGGCAGCCAGAATGTTCAGTATTCCAATCCTGGCTACTGCATCTCGTATCCCATATGAGAATATGGACAATGCTGATTCTAATACCGGGGGGGGCCACCTCTGCCTAAGACATAATTCCTGTTCCCAGGGAGAAAATTTCCATGTTTTCAAAACTACAGACAGGTCCTGCTGTCTCTGAAGCACGAGTAAGCAATAATCACATTATAGACGTGAACAGGGATGTCAGGAGTCCCACCGCCCTGCACCCTGACCTGCTGCCGCAGGTACCGCAGCAAAGGTGCCACAGACATTTCTATGGGAATGAGGGATCTGAGACCCGTCTGTAGTCCCACATTAACCAGCCAGCACTTCTGCAGCATTTCCCAGAGCCTTTTCCCTCTCAGCTTTCGGCTGTGCAGGGACACAGCGAACCCAGCCCATCCCCTGCTCGGTGCCCGGCTCCGGAGCAGCTCCGGGGCTGTCCCGGCCATCCCGGTACAACACCGGCACCTAGCGGAGAGCAGCCCGCAGCAGCCGGGCCAGGAGCTGCACTGAGGGGTGGGAAGCAGGCAGGCACCTCTAGCTGAGCATCAGCTTGCTTCTTCTCACTGATAAACTGCTGCTGCCACCAAGCAGGAATCCCATGCTAATCATTCTTTCTTGTTCTTATCCTCCCCAGAAAATCCATTTTGTAAAAGGTGCTGGAAAGAAACGTGTTTACTGCTGCCTTACTGAAGGTTCTTCAAAGCAAGTGCTAGAGGTCTGTGATCCAACATGTTTGAGCACAGGCACTTTCCAGTGCTGGAATTTGGTACATGATGAACAGGCAGTTACCAGGCTTTGCTGGGCAGAGCAGTCCTGTTCAAACACACTCTGCAGAAATAAAACCTGATTTTGTGTGAAGGCCATACAATGGCTTGGGTTGGGGGTGACCTTAAAGATCATCCAGTCCCATCTCCTGCCATGGCAAGGACACCTTTCACTGTCCCCGGCTGCTCCAAGCCCTGTCCAACCTGGCCTTGAGCACTGCCAGGGATGCAGGGGCAGCCACAGCTTCCCTGGGCACCCTGTGCCAGCATCTCATCACCCTCACAGAGAATAATTCCTTCCTAATATCTAATCTCACCTGCCCTCTGTTGGTTTGGAGTTTTCCCTCGCTGGGGACCCCAGAGCTGGATGCAGCACTGCAGGTGGGATCTCACCAGAGCAGAGCAGAGGGGCAGAATCACCTCCCTCAATCAATGTGAGACCAGTGGAATGTTTTGAAAGTCTTAAGCAGGTCTGTCATCTCCCCAGATGGCAAAAAGGAATATTAGCACCCACTCAGAGGTGGTGAAGTGCTGTTGCTTGGATCCCACTCCAGCTTCTTTAGATTTGTTGTTTAACAACACATCCAAGTTTGTATCTTCAGCTTTCTGATGAGTAGCCCACTTGAAAAATTTCATTACACACCTTCAGATTGCTCATTTCCCCAACCCAACTGAACATAAAGAATTTGGTGCTTGCTGCATTTGAGATTTGTGTGCTGGAGTTTCATGGGGGCAAACCTGAAATACAGAAGCAATGCATGTCAGCACCCAGCAATGATTCATCAGTTTGCTACAAAAGTGGCACCATTAGCAGAATGGGTCTGACTCCCTCCTTCTGTGCAGCTACAGAGATTTGAGCTAACCTCAGTATACAAACATTGTGACTCCTGGTAAAATTAACCATCTCAAGTGAAAAGAAAACTTCATTATCATATCTCTTGTTTGGGTTACAAAGCTCCTTTTCCTTTTGAGTTTTCAAATGCCAGTTTTATTACACTGATTCCTCAAGCCAGTTTAGAGCAGTGGATATCTCAGAAGGAACATCCCAAATATACAACTTGCTCTCAGAATTTAAGTTTCTCCTGTAGGCTTTACATAGCATTTTTTTTAACAATGGAAGCTCAAGAGGATTTTGTGTTCTTCCCTCCCCTGCTTTTACCCCAGGGAAGGCAGCATTGCTAATAAAACCCACAAAGATCAACCCTAAAAATAAATATCTTCTGTTGGTCTAGACAGCTCTGGCTCTTGAACGAATTTGATCTGGGTGGTAATTACACTTCAATTTTGATCCATATATGAATTCAGTACTGGCAAGATATGCCAAACTTTTATCTTTCTATCCTTCCTGATCCATCCATCAGCATTTACAAAGTATTTGTCATAGCAGAAACAGTGCTGGAGATTGCAGCCCTTTGTTCATTCACACAGCAAACAGCACAGACAACAATAGTGGAAGTTTCTTTGCATTACCCTGCCACCATTCCTGCACCATGACCAGACAGAACAGGTTTAGGGTGAAAAAAGCATCCCTTTTATTCATCAGCTTGTGTTATAAATTTGCCTGTCCTTAAGGTCTCTCAGGGAAGGCAGAGTGTGGACACAAATATCTAATGAAAGATCTCATCTCCCTCTGAGTGCTGAGCTTCCATTCCATGCCCAGACCTCTGGCTATTACATTACTGGTAAGGAGTGGGCTGAGAGGTATCAATTTTACAAGAGAATGCTTGTGTGATGATAACAACACCAAAATCTGGTAAGCACCCTGTTTAGACACAAGAAAGAGAAAGCAAACCTTTTTACCATCCATCTCCTCTGCTGTTTCGGACCCTGTTTCTGTGTTTACCTTCTGGCCTTGAAGAATCAGCAGAGCAGCTTACTTGGTGCTGAACAGATTTTTGCTCTTTCAGCTCATGGCCTTTAGCAAGTTCTGTCCTCAAGCTTCCAGATCTTGGTGCAAAAATAGGTGAACAAGGACAATCAAGCATCAGAGACTGGAAAGGTGCTTTTGTGATGACTGGATTTCCCATTTGGAGCACAATGGTTCTCCTAAGTTCACTTCACTAGCTTCTAACTCACCAGTTGCCAGATGATAAGGGGTTTTTTGATACTTAAATAATTCTTTTCCTTTTCTCATTGTTTTTGTAGCTATTTCCACCACCTCTATTTTAAAAACAATTGAAAATGGGAAAAACCAATCTAAGTCTAAATGTCTGCCTTTGCCTCTCTACAAAACCAGATTTCTCTCTTTCATAGTAAAGATCTTTCATAGTAAAGATCTTCATTAATTTCACTTCAAGGAAAGAATTTAAAGGGAGGAATAGCATTACTCATTTGCCTGCTGTTCTTGGCAGGCAGTGACATGCACGAAGCAAAGCCACAGGTCCTGTTGTTGCCTTCAAGTTAAAGGGAGGCAGAAACACAGAAACAAAGGCATTGCTGTTTCACAGAAAGAGAAATGAGTAATGGATATTTTGTGGGTCACATTAACCTGTATGGACACTTCTGAGTAATTCTTTGAATCCTGAGGTCTTCAGGAGGTCACTTGCTTCTTAAACATTCATTTACAGTAAACTTAGAAAACATATAGCTCTGGATAAAGTGGATCTCAATTCTCCTTCCACTTTCTGTTGAAAATTTTTGCAATCATGTCAGTATCACTGATCTAGTTTCAGGCTCAGTGGTGGGGCTTTGCCACCAATATCAGGCATTACAGATAAAAAAAGCATGTCTAAAGTTGTT
Organism: Zonotrichia albicollis; assembly: GCF_047830755.1. Taxonomy (NCBI): domain Eukaryota; kingdom Metazoa; phylum Chordata; class Aves; order Passeriformes; family Passerellidae; genus Zonotrichia; species Zonotrichia albicollis. The sequence goes on from NC_133830.1 coordinate 9,757,587, forward strand.
TCATAAAGTGACGAGAATGTCTTCAGTCTTCAAGAAAACATATCTTTGGGCAAAATCTGAACTTGAGAATGCCCACTGTTTTCAGTGAAGCTGTGGCAATTCCTACCAGCAATCCCTTACATTTAATTTCCAGCTCTGTTTTGATGCTCCTTGCTGAACTCAAGACAGACTGAAGACAGAAGCATGGTGAGTGTTTTAGCACAGCACCTAACACAATGGAATCCCAATCTCAGTTTGGGCTTTCAAGCACCACCAAAGTATGCACAAGAATAATTAACAAAAAGTAATCACATTTAGGGGCCTTCTGACAACCACAGCTGTCCAGATTAGAGGGTGACAGCCTGCAGACCATATCTGACCTAAGGGGTGAACCTGTCCCAGTCCCAGATGATTTTGCACCATACAGTTGCTAATATATTAGTCTAGAAATTGTGATAGTGCAAGAAAAGAAAAGTGCAAGGACACGCAACCAAACCTGCCTGTGACTGTGAAGTTGATCCTTGATATGTTACAGGGTTTAGAAGCTTTTCCAAAGTGGCCAGAAGCTAAACATTGTGTACCCAAGTAATCCTAATTCTGGTTCACAGTTCCTTCACTTGTACCTTAAATAAATCATTTAATAGCCAGACTTCAACTTTGCACATCCAAATTGCTTATTGACAAAGCATTAAGGAGAGAGCAGGAGGGAGATGTGAGGGTCACTCAGCATCCATCTGCTGCTGAGGCTGAGCAATCCCCAAGCCATCCACGACCACAGTGAATGAATCTCCAGTCCCTCTGAAGGGTTGTGGTTGATGCAGGGGGGGGGCAGAATTCTGTGTGCAGAATTGATGGCAGCTACAAACCAGCCTTTCTCAAGAATTCAGCCCCAGACATGCTGAGACAGGGGTGAGGGAGTTTAGGAAGGGTTGTGTGGCCATGAACACAATACAAGGAGGACTAATAATGCTATGAGCCACACCATTAGAGTCTGAAATCAAAAGTTTCCAACCTGTAACATGTGAGAATGTAAGAACAATCACACTGAGCCAGCTGACAGCTCCCTTTAGCCCAGGGCATTGTTTTCAACATAAGGTAAAGAATATAAGAAACAAGGGGTGTGTATAGAGCAATTCTTCCTCAGGGACAGCCTCCTACTCTCTAGCAATCAACACTTTATCACAGAGAGATCACACCAGAACTATTGACTTTAACAGTCACAAACACACCAACCCTCCATAAATGATCCTAATCCCATTTTTAACCTTCATTGACTTCTGACCTAAACACCATCTCATGGCAACAAATTTCTAATTGTAACTAGGAGTTGCACAAAAATGTGCTTCTGTGTTATCAGCTGTAAACTCAAAATTGGTTGGTGCCATGTAGGTAGTGGCCAGAGCAATGCTCATTTCAGCTCAAAGTACTAGACTTCATTAACATCCTGGGTAATTATAGCACCTTAGAGTGCTTTTAAATAATAATGATTTAACACAGCCTTGGAAGGAAAAAAAAGGGTATTTTCAGGAGCAGGCAATGTTTGGCATCATCCAAAGTTCCTCCTCTAGCAATGCTCCCTACCCACTGTCTAGACCAAGAGTATTCAGATAAGAATCTGACTCCTGATCACTACACTGGAATCTTAGGCATGTAGACCATCACACATCCACAGCCAGAATACCTCTCTGAGCTACATGCCACTGCTCTGAGAGCAAGGGCACAGTCTGCTGCAAAAAGTTATATTAAAGTCCTGTAACAGATGCAGGGGAACAAGCCTCCCTTGCCTCCTGCACACGACTGCCTCGATCCCTCCCCACCAGAACTGTTCTGTCTCAAAGACAAAAGCCAAAGGATGCCTGCACAAGCTGTGTTCACTCTGTGGCTGCCTGCAGCAACCCAGTGGATAAACAGCAGCCATTTCAGCTGAAGAATTAGGAAAACCATCTTAGTGCATTTCTCATTGGTGCCATTTCCAGGGGAGTGCAAAGCAGCAAAGAATGAAACAAAGAAAAGCAAAACCTTCTGCAAACAGATTTCAGCATCTGCATAGCTTGCAGGAGTATTTCACATTCAGCATCTGTCTTTGAAGGTGAAACTTTCTATACTGGTCACTGAAGGAACAATTACATGCAAATAAATTGGCACCATTAACTCAACAGGGTCTGAAGCAAATGGGGACAAGTCAGTGAACTTTTTTCTTCCAGAAATGAGCTACTTCTATCATGGAAATGATCTTAATGTTTGCTGACACTGTAATTGAGAATTAAAGCTGCAGAAAAATGTGAGGTTTGCTAAAACACAATAGATATATTTTTCCATACAATATATGGCACCAAAATATGCAGCATTCTGGAGAGGATAATTAATCAGTGTTCTCTTGCTGAAGTTCTTTTAATTGTCTATGATGGTCTGTGTTGGGGGAGACTATTGAGTTTTAACAGGGAACAAGATCAGGCACCATGGGGAATAGTTACATGAATAAAGATTGCATGATCAAGATTTTTGATCTGGGAATTGCTATTCCGTAATCATGTGCAAAGCACCAGGAGTGCCCCTGGTACTGCATATATAATAATAAACTATTAACAATAAATCATGTAATTAAATCGTCACTTCGAACATTCTTTTCATAATTCTTGCCTCAGATTTAAGTTCCCACATCAGACATGTTAGGTCCTCATAATATTATTAAAGCTCCTACACTTCAGCTTTTAAAATTCCCCTAGGGATCTATTGTTTCTTTGTTTAATGTGTTTATGAGCCAAAAGCCCCATTAAATACAATAGGGAAACTCCCAGACCTTTAAAAACTTTGCCACCAGAGACATTTCTTAGGAAACAGGACCATTTTTGTCATTCCATCATGTAACTATTGGAAAGTCTATTGATCAGAGCAGTTCTAGGGGAAAAACAAAAGAAATATTCCACTTCCATGGATCATCAGGTCGATAAGGCCACAAAGCTACACCAGGCAGAACTGCTGCACAGAGTTTTCCCTCCTCCATAGCATCTGGTCATTCACACAATCCCATATTAAGAATATTTCCTGTTATGATTGCTCTTTGTGCCTTTCTAGATGCTGTCTGTAAGGATAAGAGCAACCCCACTTATATTTCCTTGGTCTGGAAGGTGAGGAGATGGGCACGTGCTTGTGTTCCTCTAAACCCACACTGTACATTGTCCTCTACAGATTTAAATAGAACATTCTGTCTGAGACAGGATATGCTGCCAAAACCAGTAGAAATTTTGATGATCAAACACTGAATTTTGAAAATGAATGTCCATCTACCTTCAACAGGACTTAAATATGGAGAGAGATCTACAGAGAGCAGAGAGAAGGATAAAGCTACTATCAATGTGCTGAAAAAGCTGGAATTTACCAGAAATATACTTCATGGTTTGAATCCTTGTTGAAAATTATTTGACACTGTAATCCAGGTATGTTTGGCTTATTTTAGAGGGGTTATTTTATCCAGCTGTAAGATTCTCCTCAATTGCTTGCCACATTTCTCTAAAAGGTAAAACTCATCCAGAATTTATTTAAGTCTCTTCGGTGAAGCCACAAAGGATAAGCTGGGCCGCTGTGATTTATCAATCACAATTCAAAGAAGGCACAAAGCTAAGTGGGGAGTTCACACTTGTGTAAAAATACACCCAAGGGATATGCAGAGTTTCTGTGTAACAGCCTCAGTCTAAAGTGAAAAATGCCTGGCAACACCATGCCAGGGAAGATGGTCCAGTTGACAGTTTCTCAACATAAAAGAGCTTAGAATGAGGTTAGTGTGAGCCATGGGTAAAATGGAAATTCCTTTCGCCTTGACTAATGCATTTTAAGTGACTCCCACTTAGGGTCAGAAAATTACAAGTTCTGTTTTGTTAAACAGTTAAAAAAACCAAACATAATCTGCATGAGGCTGGAAAGTTCCACATTCCAGTGAACACGAGGGATGGTGAGCATAGCCTGTGGCCAAACACAGCCCACGCAGAGCTTCACACTGCTGAAGCTTTCATCTTGAGCACCCCGAGGTACAGCCCACAGAGACTGCAGCATCCCAACAGGCAGTGCTCCATCCCAATGCATTCCACATGCCAGGACCTGCATCCCACGAGCTGCACTGTCACACCACAGCTGAGGAGGCTGGCAGCTCACTGTGCAAGCACTCAGGAGCTGGGGGGCTTCATCTGGACTTCAAGAGGATGAGACCAAGGTGCAAGTCCTGTTATCAGCACAGGTCCCACAGGGCTGCTTCTTATTCAGGAGTTAGTAATGGATAGTGAACGTACTCATCCATCAGTTTGGTGATTCCTGACAAACTCCATTCTCATGTGATGCATGTCCTGATGCAGTAAGGTAGAAAAATTATAAAGAAGGGCCTCATAAAATGAAGCCTGCTCTCCTGGAATCAATGGCTGGCCTTGTCAGGCTAGCCCTTTGCAAGCTCCATGTGAAAGCAATCCTGGTGTGAGCAGCTCGTTAGCACAACAAGCTACACCTGGGTGAAAACCAACTTGCACCTGTATAAACTGTGTTTACACCATTGGATAGGAAAATGAAAACTATCTCACAAACAACTTTTCCTGCATGTACACACCAAGAGTTTGAGTGACCAATTAAAGCAGAATAACAGCTTGTTACTAACCAATAAAGTAATTGGCAAGAAAGCTCCTAACCAACTGGGGTCACAGAGGAGGTCTGTAAAACTGTATAAAAATGAGTTATGTGAATAAAGAGAGGGCTTTTTTCCACCATGAAGAAAATGGAGTCCAGTGTGATTTATTCCCATGTCTCCCATGCTAATATTAACAAGTCACTAAAAAATACAAACCAAGTTTGTTTTGGAGCATGTCCCTCCTATCTCTCAAAATTAATATGGAAATAGAATATCTGCTTGGTTGTGAAGATATTTGAAGGAATATGACCATGCAAAAATTCACATAATCAAGGGAATTTTCATGGTAGATAATTTATATTTCACAACTCAGTGTTAAATAAGGAGGAGTGTTGGAAAAAGGAAGCTTGGATAAGTGAAGCTGCAGCTCCATCTCTGTAATACCTTTACAGGACTTCATGTTATAACTGTAATGAAGAGATCTGGTATCATAATCTACTTTCCCAGATTGCCAGTGGAAAGTTATAACTCTGATTAATATAGATATGATATCTTACCAATAAAAAATGTTGCAGACAACTTCTCCATTCCCCTGTGAAATGGCTACAAGCAGGGTTTGCATGCCAGGAGTTCCAGTTGAGTCAGATGACTGCCTAGAGTAGCTCCAAAGCTACTGGGACAAAAACCCTTCTAGAGGTAGCAGTGTGTTCATGACATCTGAGTTATTTAGCTAATAAATAACTCTTATTCTATGGTAACAGAATAAGAAAGGACTACAATGAATTTGTAATTTCTCATTCCCAGATCTTGAGGATCACATCTTGTTTCTTAGCCTAGTATTCTATTCTGTCCTTTGAGTTACCTTTTGTTGAATTGAACTTTGTAACAGTCTGATCAACCATCAGCTCTCTTTCTCTAGAGAAAGAGATTAGAGATGGAGCTATTCAGGATTGATCCTTTTTTTTGGTTTTGTTGGTTTTTTTTTTTAAATCTCATACCCAAAAATACCTTTTCATCTTCTCAGTATTAAACCCACATGGAAACTGATACTGATACTCTAACATTAATTATTTTGTTTGCTTTATGTCTAGAACAAAACTATGTTTTATCCTGTAGGTTCAGTTAAATTCTTTGTCCAATGCCTTCAGTATTGGAGGTTCCAGTGTTCTCCATGTTAGCAGTGGAACAGTGGAAACAAAGATCCATGTACTCCTGGCCAAGCAGCATTCCTGGGTTTGAGACCCTTCACAGAGGACAGGGCTGTACCCTGTTAGCAGCTCTGCCATGGGCTCAGCATGCAACCTCGGATAAAATGTTTAATTGTAATATCCTGCTTTCTTTTCTTCAGATGAAAGAAATTAGACAATAATTTATAGCCTCCTTTTAAAATGCTCTCAGATTTATGAATGAAGCAATCCTCCTCCTCTTGCTATTGCATTCCTGCAATATTTTTTTGTTGGAAACAAAGGATGTCGTGATAGAAGGGTGACTAATAAGCAACCTAACACCCAAAGGGATCTGTACCAGGACAGCATGACCTGCAGTAATTGTGCTCCTCTTAGACACACACCCAGGATTAGCAGTCATCCTACACAACTCCCTTGACTATCAGAACAATAAAAAAAAAGGAAAAAATAAATAAGTAAGATAAAGCCCCTTGCCCCAAGCTACAGCTCAAAGGACACAAAATACTAAGTTCATTCCTAACTTATAGAGCATGTATTTGGAGGAAACTCTAGGAAGGAATCCTATGGAAATTAACCCTTTCTTCTCTGGATGTTATTACTACATGCAGAGCTTCCATAATCCTCAAAAATTTCCTAGTCCTTAGAAGTAGAAACTGCCCTGATTAGTTTCTCACATAACCATCCAACCCATAAATGCTGGAGCCAGGCTGGAGGGAACAGTTATGCAACAGAACCCATGAAAGAGAAAAAACTGCTTGAGGCCAATTGGCTGCTTACATCATATATTTTCATGCTCTGTTTACAACCTCTCTGTGTAGGCATCTCACAATTCTGCTGTATAAGTTGTGGGTGAATATCTCTTGATAAAGTAAGAAAAAACAAACAAACAACTTATTGAATGTTGACATCAAATTTCAACTCAACAGTCTTTTAAGTGTCACATGTTGAATGAAGGGTTTGCTTCACTAATAGGCTGAGTATGATGAGTGGGGATAGATTCTGTATAACTCCTGGGAATTATTTTTTGAGACCACAAATCACATCACATTCAGTTATTCTTAACTCTTTGTATTTATTCCTGCCTGGTCAGGAACCAGCAGGTCTCTGTAGGAAGTGTGATGATGGGACTGTTGCTCTCTGTAATTTCTCTCTGTGCAGCTGAGCCATGTGAAGGACATTTTCCCTTGCTTTTCAGAGCTGTGTATCAAGGCTGACACCAGAGTCAGATGGAGAAATGTCCATTGGGGAAGCTTGTCAGAGCCCTTCACAAGAATGAAACCTTTTACCCTGTTTGCAGGACAACAGTATTAAAAAAATACAGAGGAAACCAAAAGTAATGGAAATTTAAAGTGAACATCATGTTCAGTACCTGAAACACGACATGTAAAGTATTTTCCCTTAACTCATGAGACTGCACATGAGAGAGGGAAAAAAATCCTTGTATGGGCATCACAGTGCCTCAAGAAAGCAAAAATAGCAGCAGCAGCTGGCTCTAGGATTGAGTACAGAGGACAGAGATCTTGTGTTACCCACAGGATGTTGCAAACCTGGAAGCTGCTGCAACAGCACTGCTGGCTTTAGGCTGGTTTGCAGGGAATGAATGCAGGGCAAGTAAGATATAAAGGCTTAACATTTAAACATTAAAATAGTCTCCATTACGTTAGAAAATCTCCATTGAGATTAGAGCCTGTGCTTTATGGATAGGACCACATTAATTCAGAAACGGTTCTGAATATTTGAATTACACCCACAGGCAGCAATAACGATCCGAAGGTTTGGTATAAGAAAGTTGTTGGGAATTTTGTTCAATTTAACTACAGTGTATCCTCCTGGGCTGCAGTGGAGCTTTGGGTCTCTTGCCTTTTATGAGCAGCACGTCAGTCAACAAGAATTTAGCTTGGAGGAATGCATTACAAATGTAGAACAAATCAAATTAGCTCTCAGATTTTATCTGTTGATATCTCGTTTCTTCCTCAGGCTCCTAACCACTGGAACACATCTGGGCAGTTGGGAGAGGCAACTGTTTTACTAAAAAGTACTAAATATAGGTGCTATAGAACAAATTACAACATGCTGCATTGCCACTCCACCTCCAGCACAGGATGAATTGGGAACAGTTACCTGCTGGAAAAAGATAATTCAGTCAGCTAACATGTCACCTTTACAGCATAAAAAGGCAACTTAATCATTGCAATTATGTGCTAAGGATGAGTGACAAAGTCATCTGGTGCAGCAGTTATTTAAAGAAATCAAGATCTGGAGCACCATTTACTTGTTTCAAATTTTCCCTGCTAGAAATTTGAAGGCTCCTGAAGATTTCAATAATGCATTCCATAAAGAAAACTACAGGATTTATCCTTAATATCCTACATACTTTAACATAAATTTAGAGCAGCATTTTTTCTTATTTTTAAATGGAAATAGTTTGCTTACCTGAAAGTTCTTGTGATGGCCAAAAAATAGACTGGGAAAGGAATTATATGAGTTGCTTGGTCAAAGTTTGACACAGCATTTCACCCTGATCAGCATTAAGTGATGAGCTCCAGTGACACACACACTTGATTCATCAGACTGGAGGTTTTACTGCCCAGCACTTCAGTGGATTCAAGAAGAGCAAATGAAAATTTACTGTAGCAGCAGTGCCACAACTGCAAATTCTGTTAGGTAGCAATTAGACTAGGAATCACACAATAAACTGTGCTATTGATAGCAAAGGCTTTTGCAGCCTCCCTTACCCACAAAGATGGTAATTTTTCTGTGCCATAGCTGAGTGCTCTGAGAAAGGAACAGGAGTAAGTTGCCTGCAGCACTAAGGTTGCCTTTAGAGGCTAAAATTGATCCACTATTGCAGAAGAGTTTAGGAAATTCAAGCTTTGACTTGTCAGTTTAAAGCTCCTGGTGAAAGTTCCTTGCTCAAATCACCCCGAAACAGGCTAGAGGACTACATCACCTACTGCAGGCACAACATGGGCTTTGGGTGACTTAAACCAACAGACTGAGACCCAAGAACACCATGTGTAGTCAGCCCAGGTGTGTAAAACATAATGCCTTATCAGAAAATTATTAAATAACTGGTTCTAAAAATCTAGAGCAATTTTCATGATTAAAACCAAAGAGAAAGTTGCAAAATATGCCTACATGTGAATATCCTGATGCCTTCCATGAGCACCTTGAGGAAGCAAATATTAATGTTTGCCATGTGCCACCCAGAGGAAAGCTTTGCTAAAATCCCTCTTTGTGGTCAGTCATTACCCAGCTCTTGTGCAGTGCTTTCTGCAGCAGCCTGTCCACCCAGCCAGACAGTGAGCACGCCTGCCTCGTCCCCTGCTGGTGCAGGCAATCACATCATAAACTGATCAAATGCCATTGTACAACTCAATAAGCTTTTTGGACTAAGTTTCCAAAATTTGGGAGTGGGCCTTTCTTCCATTCAAACTAATTTGGGCAACAATGAAAAACTTCACTCATGAACAAGGCTTCTGACTACATCTTTTTCCGTCAGTGGTTCTTGTTTTCCGCTCCAACCCACATCATCTATTCTCTTCCTTCCACCCATTCTTCCCCCCAAAAAAGGCTGGCTTGGACACTGTGCTTCAATTTTCTGCAGAACTTTCTATTTTTCTTTCCCATTCTTTTTGTTTAGCATATGAAAGGAGCTTCCTGTTTAGAAACATGGGAGTCCTACACCCTCATAATGATGTATTCAGCCCATCAGTGATCTTGGCAGGAATGCCTTAAAACCTTAATAAGTCTGATGGGATTTTCTGTACATGTCATCATCATCATCATCATTTCAAAAAACAATGCACAGCATTTGTCATCTTGCACTGAATCTGCTCCCTTCCCAGTCCTCTGGTTCTAGTAAGGGAAATCTTTTAAGGCGGCTTACTAGTTTCTTTCTCTTAAGTATTTCAGATGATAGATTTCCAATGAAAGCTACAGAACAGAAACAGAAGCACCAAGGGAAGAAGGTGCTGTTGCAGAATTCCCAACATGATCAATACTGTCCTGCTTTTCAAGCCTTGAATCCCTGCAGCAGCCTGCCAATGCTCACACTGCTCAAGGCTCACTGCAACAGTAATGTCCAAATCCTGGGCTTGTCCTGTGCTTGGGAATAGGAATAAAACATATAATGTAATCCCTGTTCAACTTTTAAAAAAACCAAAAAAACACGTTCCCTCAAACCCTACATGGCCTAGAACATAATTATATCTTGTTCAAATATGTAGGATGGATTCAAAATCTAATTTCATGGGTCAAAAAAAAGGCAGCAGCAGTGGTGACTTGAAATGAACTGAAATATTTGTCTCTTCAGGAGTTTAATGCACAGAAACACCTAAGTGCAGGCAGTTCCCCTCTGGTGAATTTGAGCAACAGTGGAGTTCTCCAGTGAAGGCAGTGGACAGCACTTGAATCAGTGGGTGCAGCAGCAGCCACCTTGTGAACCAACACAACAAGGGCCGTTCTTCTCCAAGCAGGGCTCAGCAGCACAATGGCCAACCTCAGTTTATTCTGTATGGTGCAATTCTCCAGCTAATTCTTCTCCGAGAGAAGCTGCCAGCCTGGAGCTCGTGCATCTTAACCTCTGACAAAGGCACAGGCACTGCTTCACTTTAACTCTTGTGGGGACTTGCTCTGTGCCTACATAAACATCAAAACATATTTTGATTTTTACTTCTGGGTGAGCAGCAGAGTTAATTTAAAACTGTCGGCAAGTGTCATCCCAATTAAAAACAAATGACTAATTGGACAAGTACAGGGCCTGTTGACACAGGCTACAAATATCAAAGCCAACAAAGCTTGAATTTGAGGAAAAGCAGCACCATCTAGTGCCCTGCAGTAGTCAGATCCAAAAATCAATTTCACAAGCCCACAGAGAAATTTCAAGATAGCAAACAGTCCCAAAAACAGTAGAACACCAGAGGTTTAACTCTATCAGCATTTCTGATAAAAGGAATTGTGTAGTAATAGTCTTGTTAAAAAAGAGCTTCCAAGAGCGAGATGTTTTCAGGAAGAACAGAAATTCTTTAAGGAAAAACTAAAAAATTATTCTGTCATCTATAAAAAAGATACACTCCAAAGGCTAGAACTTACCAGAAGGCTACTAGTGTCTAAAAAAGCTGCTAGAAATAAAAAGCCAAGCTTCAAGATGTTCAGTAATATTAAAAGTTCTAGCAGACTGAAAACATAAGACAATATGAAGAAGCCTTGAGATTTGAGAAACCTTGAGAAAATATAAAATGAAAATTAACATAAATTATTTTTCAAACTCATCAGGAATAGATATCTTGACAAATGGTTAATACAGCAAACATATGATCAAAAAGTAGGAAGAACAATATGAAAGAGACCAGACTGCAAAAAACTTTTGAAATGCTTTGGATTTTTAAAACTTTATTTGGGGGGTTTGTTGTTTGGTTTTTTCAGGAGTTCATTTAGGGTGATGTTCTTCTGTTGTTTTCTTGTTTTGGTGGGGGTTTGTTTGTTTGGGAAGGGATGTTTATTTTTTTCTTTTTTTTTTTTTTTTAATCCACATTTATGATGGAGAGACACATTATGATGGAGACACTGGCTCCTGCTCCAGACAGCTCATTTCAAATCAGAGGATCAAGGATGCTACTGGTCACTTCAGTAACACAAAACAATAACAGATCTTTATAACTAGGCAGTAAATACCCAAGAAATCAATTAGACAATAACTGAGCTGCCAACCACCATGATCTCTCACTTAAAAAGTAGGAAGTAACAAATGAGACAATTTTTAATGAGTTTTCCAGAGATTTATGTAGGTGAGCTGACTTTTCCACTGTGCTGATATCCTGTGATATAAAAATATTGTACATACAGATAACTGTGTAATGCTGGCAAATATGGCTCAGGTAAAGGGTACGTGTGGGACTCACATCCATTGTCATTCTCAGAGTCTACCAGTGTTATTAACAGATATGAATTCTAAAATTGATTAAGGTAGAAATTCCTGACTTGGCAGCATTTTGAGTATCATGTCAGTCCTCCAATACAAAAATCCAAGTACGAAAAGGAATGGAGAAAAAAAATTATTGGCAGACCTTGCATTCCTCACCACTGCCTCAAGCTACAGCCTTTTATGAAGATTTCTAACTGTAGGAAAAAGTCAGGGTAAGCTGCTTTTGCTAACCCTACAGAGAACCTAAATAATTAAGTTTAAATCAAAAGTCAAGCTTTGTAGGAAGTGGAGACCTACATCTCTCATATAACTCTAAAACATAATTATAGCAGAATGTCCTTTTTTTACACAAGAAGGAAAGTAAACTGCAAGCAAGGTGGGCATGAGAAAGTATGTATTAAAAAAGAGCTTTGTTCAGGTCCTAGTGCACCTTCACTACAGATAATTTATGAGCATCCTTAGGCATCCAGCAGAATTTCAGGTCTTCAAGAACTGAAACATGGTACAAACAGTGGAAAATGAATGCAGCAGGCAACTCAACGGCACGTAAGCAACAACCTCAGTCTCTACTTATGGCCTTGCAAACTGCAACTGTTAAAGCCACAATGAAAATACCTGAAAACATTGCACTGAAGCCCATCTTCTTTACCTTAGGTGGAAGATTCACATAAACACCATTTCCCTACAATGAGGATACACATCACAAATTTGAACATAGAGCCATAAATTACAGCACCATTGATTGATGTAGTGGTGTCCCCAAAAGCAGTAATCTGCAAGACTTGGGTATTAGTACGGACAGAAGTTAACACAACCCACTGAAGAAATTGCTTTCTTTGACTGTGAGGCTGATACTATAATCTAATAAAGCACTAGCTCTAAGGAAGAACACAGACCCCCACCAACACAAAAAACATGACAAATCAAATCTCAAAGACAAACCAAAATTTATTTAAAACAACAAAAAAAAAGACAGTGCTACTGCCAAGATAGAAAAAAAAAATAGGGATTCTTTTACTGAATGTGACAAGGAATGCAATTTACAGCAGTTTACATTAATTCTGATATCAGGTGGGGTTTTACACTGCTTCAATTGAAATGTACTTTCTGCAAGACAAACTGGTTCCCCTTCCCCTCCCCTTTTCAAAAGAACTGACAAAAATATCCTATAAAAAACATTTACAGAATTTTGAGACATGATTGAAACGTGAACCACTGTCCAAAAGTCTGGAACTTTCCAAGAAGTTTAAGTCCTTTGTTGCTTCAACCAACCCTCAATGGAGGAGCTACAAGCACAACGCCATCCCCTCTGACAAAGAGCATGGGAATATTCCTCTTGGTAGACTGTGAAGAAGGAAAGAGAAGTTTACATTTACAAAACAGTCATGTCATAAAAACACACCTGAAACAACTCCAACAAACACTCAATGTTCTGGCAAGCTAAAGAGATCAAAACAATTAACACCAAGTCTCTAGATGTCCTGTGTACTTTCATAACAGTTTGTCCAAATCCTGTTAGACCTTGGTTTAAAACACCTTGGTTCAAGCCAACAATAAACTGCTTTAATAATATAACACAGTGTAGTTTTAAATAAAAAAAAAAAACTGTGAGGATAAATTAACTCCTTTTTTAGTCCTTACTTTATAAATCTCTTCATAGGTTTCTTCATCAATTTCTATTGTAGTCACAGTTTCTTCCACATCACCCAAAATCATATTTAAGTGCTGATCATATGCCTGTAGAAATTAAGTTTAGTTTACTACATTTTCCAAACTTCAAACATGAGTTTATTAAAATGAGAATTTTAGCAAGACTCTCAGACATAAACAGTTTAGTCTGACCAAAACACAGCACTATCAGCTCTAGTTACAACTCAACACAAACATAAACAAATGAGAACTCTGCAGTAGGAAAAAGAATGCATGACATTTACATTTACTGAAACACCTGCAGGAAATAGCTCTGAAGCATTCTGTGAGAGACAGACAGACTTTGTTAACACTAAACCAGCTCCACACTGCTGCCACTCCAGCCTCCTGGAATTGATTTCCTGGGGCAACTTACAGGGTATGCAGGGCTACAAAACCTTGAACACATGTCCCAAAATCCTTACAAAAATATATTGCAACCTACATGTGTCCCTCATGGATCCCTCATTATCTCTGTGTTTCCAAAGGAGTTGAGGCCCAGTTAACTCATGGGGTAACTGGTTCTCTACCCCAGCAGAGCACAGCACTCAGGGAGGCTGACTTAACAGAAAGCAAGAATCTGAGAACCCAGCTGAGCACCTGTCCCATCACACCTCCCAGGGTGTGCCTGCAGGGATTCTTGTTTGATAATGACGACCTCAGTCTAGAAGAGGCCTCAGGGTACATCACATGAAGAGGCCTGCAGCATTATTGCTTATTTCACAGAGAAATAGAAGCCAAAAGCAGTGAAATCAGTTGCTTGGTATCATTCAGGAGATGAGACAAACAAAATACATCTCTTGATTTTCTAGTGAAGCAGTTAATAGCTGACAGAGTACTGAGGAAATGAGATTTTTTCACTAATCACTTTACAGTTACGGCAACTAAGACAATTCTTAAGCTACTTCCTCCAACCACTTCTGCATTTTCAAGCATGAAATGCAATTACTCACGTTTAAAACTATTTTTTTCAACAACCAGTGGAATATTACAGGTAAACTTGTTTAACAGACTGTGGTACATAAAGAAAGGCTGCCCAGTGCTTAGCTGAATGAGCATGACAACGTTGTGAAAGTTTTACTTACATGTAATCTGCCTCTAAGCTCTCTGTCATTCCTCATTTTGACATAGATTCGCTCATCTAGACTGAGTCTGATGAGATCAAGTGGCTCCTCTACAGTATTTGTTGTTTGTTGCTAAAAAAAATTAAATAAAAGCATTATTTGTACAGAGGAAACCTGTGAACTTTTCCATTCCATAATTTTTGTGAGACACAGAAAACAAAGGAGTGAAAACACAGGTGCAAATAGTTCAAATCATTCCATCACATCCTGGTGAACCTGAGTGCTGCTGATGTACCACTCCACTGACACTCACCAGCCCTGAGCAGTGTGAGTCAAAAGATTTCAGTTGTCTGCAGCAAATCATTCTTCACACACAGGGGGATTGGAACGAGATGATCTTTAGGGTCCCTTCTAACACAATCCATTTTCTAACTCTGTGAACTCTTTTACCTACCAGCAGCCACAGTTACACTGCAGGAACCAGCATCACAGCTGTGCCATGGCTCGGTGCAGCTGAATGAGCAGAACCCATGCTGACAGTGGTGCCGGCACAGGGAGGTACCCGGGTGATAAAAATGAGAGCAGGCTCTCAGTACTAAAGTGATCTCAGCATTTATTATAAGAAAAAGAAAAGCCTAAAGCACGGGGGCCCGTGGGCCGAGCAGAAGCGTTCCTGTCGAGGATGCTGCAGCGCCGGTGCTGGGGCTTCTTTTCAGCAGCGATGTCCCAGATGGAGAGGCACGCATTCAGCGGGTCAGAAGCCCCTTTTTATCCTGTTTTTTGTCCTTTGGGTTGATTTCATTTTGGATTCTTCATTTGCGCCATGAAGGTTTAAGGCGGTTGATTAGCCCATTACAGTTCTGTCCAGGCTGGCTCGTTTTGCTTGGGGGGTGCTGCATTTTACTGAGGTACGTTGAGTACCCTATTTCTTATAACTACTCTTTTAACCTCTTTTACCAAGACCAAACTAACAGTACGTGCTTAACGATCTATTAACTATTTTACAACAGCTTCTAAGCTATTTTTTAACACGGGCACACACTCAGGGGCTCTCAGGCACCCTGCCCCGCGCACTCCCTGCTGCCGAGCCCTCGCTGGGCAGCACAGCAGCCAGGCCGGGCCCCGAGCCTGCCGTGAAACCCCAACACACAGCGGCCTGAGGCCCCGTGCTGTGAGAAAGGCGCACTGCGAGGATCACAACTAAAAAAGGGTGAGGACCTTCTCCAGATCTTCCATATGTCATATATATCCCATATTTCCGTCCTAGCTATTCCCGTCCTTCAGAGCCCATCGCACTGCTCTCCGCAGCTTTCCCCTTTTCCCTCCCCCGGCAGTGCCCGGGGTCAGCGGGCCCGCAGCGAGCCCTGCCCGCGCCCCGGCAGCGGCACAAGCCCCGCGGCCAAGCGAGGATTTCCCCTCGCACGGGAAGCGCTGCTGGGGCCGAGCCTCACGGGGGACCCGGTCGTGCGGGCCCGGCCCAGCCGCGCAGCCCGGAGCTGCCTCCCCTGTAGCCACCGAAAGAACCGAAAGAGCCGAGATCCGCTCACCTGGTCCACCTCATCCGCCATCTTTCAAACCGCCTCCCGTGCCCGCCCGCGAGACTTTATGGCCCGGCCCCTTCCCCTTCCCTTCCCTCCCCTCCGTAGAGCGGGGCTGGGCCGGAGCTGCCCGAGCCTGCAGCGCCATGGCCAGAAAGCGCCGAGCATCGCCCCGGCCCGCGGCCGCCAAAAAGAGGCGTTCTGGGAGGCTGATAAAGGAGGAGGAAGAGGAGCAGGAGGAAGAGGAGGGTGAGTGCGGCAGGGAAGTCGTGGCGGGCTGAAGCTGCGCCACCGCCGCCGCTCGGGCCGCTCCGGCGGCGAGGTCGGGGACAGCTGGGACAGCGCACCTCGGGAAGGACGGGCACGCCGGGCTGGAGGGCGGCTGTTATCGGCTGTGTTTGTTATCGGGTGCGGGATCAGTGCCCCAGATCCCGGGCGTTAAACCCGTTTGAGGCGGGCCCTGCACGCTGCAAAGGCTGAGCAGCTCGTGCAGGGTTGTTTCATCTCGGCCGCGCTCTCCTGAGCAGCGTCCCGCCGCAATAAGTTCTAGAGAGTGGCATGCACGACTTGGTTTTCTGCCGATTCCATCGGTAGGACTACAGGAATCTTTAAGTACTTCTTGTGAGTTACGTAAGTATTTCCCTCCGATAGTCTCACTGTCCACATCCTGCCTATTTGTAAACAATGACATGCTCAGCACTATGAGTGCTCTCGTTCTTCTGAAGATGCCTCTACTGAAGTCCATGGAGATGTTGTTTCAGTTTGCCCTGGAGATGAAACTCCATCCTTTAACATTAATCTTAATTTCTTTTGTCACATGCAGATGATTTTGAAGAGAAAAAGCCCAGAATAAAAAAGACTTCAAAAGCTCCAGCTAGGAAAAAGGGAGAAGATTGTGATACTGAAGTTTCCAACTCAGCAAAAACTTCCAAACCTTCAAAACGAGAAGAGGCAAAATCACAAGTAAAAGAAAGTAAAAAGAATGCTAGAAATAAAGAGAGTTGTATCAAAGAGGAAACATGCAGGTAAATTTATTTATCATTCAAGTCTGTAAGACCTTTTTGTTATTATTATTTCTTTCTGTGGTTTGATTGTCAAATACTCAGTCTGTTGTTACTGATGCAGAGGCCATGCTTGATTTATTTCCCTATTTTTAGTCTTTGATAAACAAGCATCTCTGTTTCCTGATGCTACCACTGTTTTGATGATTTTAACAGTGACTCACTGAAGCATCCTCAGAAGGAGATGAAATTAGAGACAGAATCTCCTGTTAAAAAAGAGATGGATGAAGAAAATACTGACAACGATGATGATGATGATGATGAAAGTGAAGATGAGTGGGAGGATGTGGAAGGTAACAATTGCATATTTTTTCATGTTAAGCACTTTTTAAGAGCTTGTGATTCTTCAACAGCAGGTGTCCAGCATCCCACAGTTATTTGAAATAACTTGGCACACACAGTGTTATGGAAGATCCAAGAGCTCACAGTTACTGGATGTGCTCTATTTAAACTTGTTTGAACACTTGAGAAGGAAAACATAGGTTTTATCCAATCATCAGTCTTCCCTGGTAATCTATTCTATGTTTACTTATAATTTAATACTTTATTTTACAGAACTTCAGGAACCTGCTACAGATAAGTTAGAAGAAGCTGCTGCTCTTCCATCAGTGGGGCTGCCAAGCAATCCTGTTGAGATAGAGATCGAAACCCCAGAGCAGGTGAAGAAAAGAGAGAGGAGGTAAGAACAAGGATGTGTGGAGGGCTGCTATAGGCTGAAGTGAAAAATACTCCAAGTCTTGACTGTCACTGACGTGCTGTGTTCAGGTGAAAATCCCCACTTGGTGCAGACCATTGAGTTGGAATGATGGAGGGTTGTGGGATGAAGAACAGTTTACACACTGACAGTTCTATCAAAAATCTTCAGTGGAAATTGACAGGAATGGAGGAGGCTTTTCAGCTACCTTGAAAATCAAGGGTGTAACTTCATTGTGTTTTACTGTCTCCATTTCTGTGAAGAGACAGCAGGAGATCTCTGCAAGGAGAGCTGTGAGTGAATGACATTGTATTATTGCAAACCCTTAACAGCCTGCTCACTTAGCCAGTCACTAAACCTTTCCTTAAGTGTGCACAGAAGATTCTCTGGGATGGATTCTCTCTGTGAACTGACCCAGTTCAGGAATCAAGAAAGGCAGGTCCACAGAAATCCCATAACATCCCTTTCTTTTGTAATCTTCTGCAGAGAAAAAAGAAAAGCTGAGTTTGAGATGTACCTTCGGAGAATGATGAAACGTTTCAGCAAGGAGGTTCGTGAGGACACACACAAGGTATTTGTCACAGAGAGCCATGACAGGGAAGAAATTGAGGATTAAGGTGTGTGAAGTGATTTGTAGTCAAAAGAAACTCATTTTTATAAAATAGTTAGAATGGCTAGAAGTGAAAAAATAAAGAAGCTGTAGTCCTGACAGATGCTTGTTAAGGTTCCTTCTAAACTGTGAATTGGAAACACCAGTGCCTGTGTTAGTAAAATTCTAACTCAAAGCATATATATGTGTAGGATGTATATTTCTCCATAGAGGGATATCTTCTCATTCTGTTGGGATTAAACTGCCAGTTGTGTAGAGCAGGAGACACTTGCAAAGACTTCACTTACAAAGCTTTGCTGTCTTCTGAGAGTGTTTGGGAGGCTTCATTGTCACTTCTCTCTGTTAAAAGGAGCATTGAAGTATTCCTTGTCTTTACCATGGACAGTAGTTCCAATAAGGGAAATCTCTTGTGAACTCACTTTTAAACTCTTCTCTCTCAGGTTCACTTGCTGTGTTTATTGGCAAATGGTTTCTACAGGAACAGGATCTGCAGCCAGCCAGATCTCCTCGCCATCGCTCTGTCCATCGTCCCCGTGCGCTTCACCCAGGTGCCTGCAGGCCAAGTGGGCCTTGTCTACCTTTCCAACCTGGTGAAATGGTAAAACTCCCTTCTGATGGAATGTAGAGTGAGGATTCAGGGAGAGGGGTAACTGTAACTAGCAATTTTCTGTGGGTTTTCAAAATTTTGTGTCCTTTTTAGAGGAGGAGAGGGTGAACTCAGAAGTTAAAGAATACAGTCACAAACACTGGATAATAAGCAGGTGTCTTGAATTTCAGGTTTGTTGGAACCTTCACTGTCAATGATGAGCTTTCCACTGAAAAAGGAGAGCCCCTTCAGTCAACACTGGAGAGGAGGTTTGCCATCTATGCTGCACAGGATGAGGAGGAGCTTGTTCATGTAAGAGACTGGGAAGTGCAGGGTTGGTTGGTGAATTTGGATGCTGTGTGTCAGGTCATTCACAAAGTGGTGTGAGGGGTGGATTTGAAGAAAGCAGATTGGTGACTTAAGTGATTCTGTAGCTCTTTATTTTCTTGTATTTTTATCTCAAGACCTCCTGTGATTAAATGACTCAATTTAAATTGTTTTGCAGATATTTTTAATTATTCTGCGAGCTTTACAGCTGCTGTGTCGCCTCGTGCTGTCTTTTCAGCCTATTCCTCTCAAGGAGACAAGACCAAAGGTAGATTTGTTGTTTGTGTGGAATAAGGAATAGGTCACTGATTTAGTAGGATTAAAAAAACTTTCTAGCTATTATAGCTTGCAGTGGATCACTTACTGCATGAACCAAGGTTCTGTCTACATTGCAGAAAGTGCACACCCATAATTTTTAATTTTCTTCTTTAAAAAAGCCACTAATTTCTGTGTTTCAGCAAAGATTTCTTAACGTTTCAATGGGTTTACATTTCTTTAAAACTTACATGGCAACTCTTGCTGCATGAGTACACCTCTCTTCAGCCTGTTGCCTGAAGTTTTCACGTGAATTGTTTGTGTCTGCCAACCTTTGATCTGCATGAACCTTGGGCTGATTTCAGTCTTTTCTTTTTACCATGTTTTTGGCTATGGTGTTAAAAGTGACCTGGCCTGTTTCCCTGCAGGGAAAGAGCTCATCCAAGAGGCTGTCTCACAGCAGCACCTCTGAGGGACAGGAGAGTTTTGCCACAACACCCAAAGCTGTGGCAAAAGCGTGCCCCTGCAAAAAAGCCAAGCAGGATGAGAAATCCTCAGAGAGCAAAGAAAACAGCAAGGAGCCAAAGAAACCTAAAACTGCCCAGACCAAAAGGACACAAAAGCTGACTAAAGGTAGCCAGGAACAGGAGGAATCAAAGAATGAGAGCAGTTCAGCAGAAAAAGATGTGCCAGTCAGGCCCAAGAACGACCGCCGGAGACGAGTGGCCTCCAAAGTGTGTTACAAGGAAGAGAGTGGAAGTGATGAGGGCAGTGCTTCGGACTTTGAGCTTTCAGAGGAGGAGAGTGATGTCTCTGATGAGGATTTTGAAAGTGTCCCTAAGAGGCGGAGGAGCTCACGGGCCTCCCAGAATTCAAAACTGACAACTGTGAAAAGGTCAAAAACTGAGACTTCAGAAACGAGGCAATCAGAAAATTTGTGTGGAGCTGAGACTAAGTCAGCAAAAAGTACAACTCCAGCCTTGCCTCAAGCAAAGAAGAAGAGAAACAAAATAATTTCTAGTGATGAGGATGAAGGACAGCAGGAAGTGAGGAAAGCCATGGGCACAGACCAGTGGCTGGAGGTTTTCCTTGAGCCTGAGGACAAGTGGGTTTGTGTAGACTGTGTTCATGGCAATGTGGGCCAGCCCCAGCTGTGCTTTGCACATGCCACAAAGCCACTTTTCTACGTTGTGGGGTTTGACAATGATGGGAGTGTCAGGGATGTGACACAAAGATATGACCCAGTGTGGATGACCTCCACAAGGAAGAGCCGTGTGGACCCAGAGTGGTGGGAAGAGACACTGCAGCCCTATGAAAGTCCCTATGTGGAGAGAGACAAGAAGGAAGAAAATGAGGTAAATCACAGTAGGTTGTTTCGGGCATGTAGTGCCAGGAGTCCAGTCCCTGGATCCTCATTCAGGCAAAAAACATTAGAAATCTCTTTCCATGAGGAAGGAGGTTTGTATTTGAACTTGAAATGTTGAGATTGAATATAAGGGAACATGCAGTGGTAAATTGAAATAATATGAAATATGAAATGGAGGTTGTTCAGACAAGTTTGCATAGTAGAAGTACTGCACAGCTTGTGCTGGAAACTTACTAGTGAGGTTTGTGTAGTGTTTAGCATTACTTTTCTCAGAAATTGTTTTTGAAGTGCATAGGTCAGGGTACACATCTAAGTACTTATTTGCAGCAAGAGTGTTTTGTTCTGTTGGCTCCTCTGCTAAGTTTCTGGTGGTTTTTTTTCCTTTGATTCATTCTTATTTTTTTACAAAGGGTAGTGAAAAAGTTGTGAAATTACTCTTTTCTGTATAATTCTTACAGTTTCAAGTGAAGCTTCAAGACCAACCTCTACCAACAGCAATTGGAGAGTACAAAAACCACCCTCTGTATGCACTGAAGAGACACCTCTTGAAATTCCAGGCCATCTATCCTGAGACAGCTGCTATCTTGGGGTACTGCAGGGGAGAGGCTGTCTACTCCAGGTGAGTTGTGCATCTAAATATCACCTGCATGTGTGATCTTTGTAACAAACTGGAGAGCTAATTTGCATGATGGTATCAGCAGTAGTCTCAGGCCTCATGCATAAACAGCTGAGGCATTTAGCTGCTCTGACAGCATTTGTGTATCACTAAGATACAGCTTTTGTATTATTCCTAATATAAGTTTATTGTGGGTCTGTTAGGGATGACTTGAAAACTCTTACATTTGGTTCTTTTTGGCCTTTTCAGAGATTGCATACACACGCTGCACTCCAGGGACACCTGGCTGAAGCAAGCTCGAGTGGTGAGGATTGGAGAAGTGCCTTACAAGGTAAGAGGGTTTGACTTCCTCCTGTGCAATCCATCTGCCCTCTAAAGCTCAACCTCAGTTCTGTTTCGGTTTTTGTCGTCTGCAGATGTCACACGTGCTTGCATGGTTTGTGGTAGCTGTACTGTCTGCCTGTTGTGCCTGTAGTTACTACATCCTGCCCAAAGCCCAGCTTTGTTTTTTTCCCACCCCAAGGGTATCTGGCAGAACTGTTCCCTTTTCACCTTCTCCAGAGGCATCCCAGTGTTTTATATGCACTGCTGGATCTCTGCCTGTGGCTTACAGGTGCCATGGATTGTCATTTATAGGCAATGGATATTGAAGCTAGGAAATAGCATTTCTGCTCTCCCAGAACCTTCTCCTTCGGTGTCCTAGGAAAACCTGAAACCACTGTCAGCTTCTTGTGACGTTCCAGGCCTGGCTGTTGTATTTGCAGATGGTGAAAGGATTTTCCAACCGGGCGAGGAAGGCGCGCCTGGCAGAGCCGGCCAACCGGGACCGGGAGGACCTGGCGCTGTTCGGCCGCTGGCAGACTGAGGAGTATCAGCCTCCCATAGCAGTGGATGGAAAGGTAGCTGGGAAGGCAGAGGGCTGGTGCTAAAGGAAGGGGTTTGTGTGGAGCTCTGGGCTTTGTTTTTCCAGAAGTTGTATGTTTCAGATGTGAGATCAGTCAGTAATATCTGGATTCAAGATTAAGAGTTCAGAGGTAAATGTTCACAGGAGGAAATAGTCAAAACTTTACTGAGGCCTTTCTCTCACAAGTACTCACTTGAAAGGCAGTGAGTGCAGACTGCTGAAGTCAACATTTTGTTGTTCTGATCTTCTAGCCCATGTTTTGCCTTGCTAATTCTCTGCATTACAGCCTGAGTTGCAAAGCTTGGGCAGAGGACATTGCAAGGAGATAACCACGCAGCTAAAATCTAGGCTTGTACCTTGTCATGTGAATATTAATTGAATACTGGAGTGGAACATAGCAGGTCAGGAGGGAGTCTCTGAGTTGCAGCAGGTATTTTTACCTCTCTCCAGAAGGCAGGATTATCACCATCTCTCTCTAATCTTGCCATAACAGGTTCCCCGGAATGAATATGGAAATGTGTATCTCTTCTTGCCATCCATGTTACCTGTGGGCTGTGTGCAGCTGAAACTGCCAAACCTCAACAGAGTGGCACGGAAGTTGAACATTGACTGTGCTCAAGCCGTCACTGGATTTGATTTTCATGGAGGCTACTCACACGCAGTGTATGTAAAAGCTGCTTCGTTGCACCTGTCAGGTGTTGATGTCCTGCAGAATTTGTGTATCTTGTGTTAAAGGGAACACCTGAGCTGTTGTAGATCCTTTGAGACAGACAGTAGCTTTTCGGCTGGGTCAGCAGACATTTGCTCCCTTTCTTTTGCCTTCTTACAGCTGACTGAGGATTGTGTTCTCCTTCCTAGTACTGATGGCTATGTGGTGTGTGAGGAGTATAAAGAGGTCCTTGTTGCTGCCTGGGAGAATGAACAAGCAGAAATAGAAAAGAAGGAGAAGGAGGTGAGAATTATTTTTGCAGCTTCTTACTGTTACATTTACAAAGTAAATTTCATTGAACCTGGGCAGTCAAACAGGGTGAGCTGTGTAAGCAACAAGCCACAAGGCTTTTTTGATGACAGTTTAAAAATCTTAAAGCTTTCCTATTTCACGTGCATAAATACATTGAAACTCACAGTTTTCTTTCCCATAACAATCCCCCACAGAAACGTGAGAAAAGAGCTCTGGGGAATTGGAAGCTGCTGACAAAAGGACTTCTCATCAGAGAGAGACTGAAGCAACGCTACTCCATCAAGGTATCCTGCATTTCTATTTCATAGTAATTTCTTTTTCTACAGGTTATTTTAACTGTAGAATAAAATTTCCAGACTGTTGTTGCTCAAAAGTCTTCAGCTAGTCAAAAAAGCTAGGCCAGAAGTTCAGTGTGGTCATGTTCATCAGAGATTTGTTACTGTTTAAAAAGGAATGCATGCTTTTAATTTTATTACTGTTTTCTGTTTTGTCATGCATCTTCCTAGATTTATTCCTCTAAGCTAAGCATGTAGCTAACAGATGGAGAGTAGGGCACTTTTTCTTTTAGTTAGATGTTTTAGTTCTTAAATTTTTTTGCAAGAAGATGAAAAGCCTGATTTTTTTAAAACAGGTTGGTTTTATTCTTCTGTTGTCAAAAATGTAAGCATGTTTGGTGTTGAGAAATACAAGCACTTTGGGTGGGAAGCTCAAACCAGAGCAAGCAACTTCTGTAAGGTCACTCAGTGTCACTGTGACCAAAGACAAGCCCTTTTAGAAAGGGGCAGTTACAAGTGATTCTTTAGAGTGATTTTCTGATTTTCACACCTGTTTTTTCCAGACTGAGCCATCAGCACCTGAGACAGAGAAAGGAGGGGGATTCTCCTCTGATGAAGAAGGAGCTCCGAGCTCAGAGAGCACAGTGGGGAACACAGCCATGTATTGGCCCCAGAACCGCCAGCTGGAGAAACAAGAAAAGATAAAAACCAAAAAGAGCAAGCGAGAAAAGAGAGGAGAAGCAGCTCAGTTGTTCCCTTTTGAGAAATTGTGATGGCAAACTTTTCTTTGGTGTTCTCAGGTGCAGGAAACAGTCATTATAAAAGTATTCTTTACCAGTTAGGGCCTTAGGCCCTTCCTCTGCACTTGTATTTCTGAGCAGGCAGGGACCAACCTAATTCAGTGTCCAGTTTCCTTTGAGATCACAGGTATCACTTAGCTATCAGATTCTTCCTTTTGTCCTTGGACCTTGCACCTCCCAAGATCACTTCACTTTGTTGGGGTTTTTGCTCTCTTTTGTATCACTCAGCACTAGTAGTTGAGTTTCCTGAGGCACTCCTGTCATCAACAGTCTCATTTCCCATTTTTCTTGTTTTCATTTTTCCTGCTTGCTCAGAACTAAAGCATCCAGCTGCTTTTTATGTCTGCAGAGAGGTGGCCAAAGGAATGCTGATGCCTGCTTTGATCCATAGCTTACCCAAATCAGTGGTGATGTAGAGTTCTGGCCTTTCTGTCTCAAGGGGGAAACACTTCCTTTGAGGTCTAAAAAACCCCGAAAATCAGAATATGGAAGAATTAGTATTTTCTAAAGAATACTTGCATTTTGTAATGTAAGTTTGGCTTTTGAGCCTGCCATCTTTATTTGCTCTCAGAAATCTTGTGCTGTGGAAGGGAGAAGCCCTATCCTTATTACCAGCTTAGGCTTCAATATGTCTTCTTAAGCAATTTGAATATATACATATTTGCTTCTGTTGCTTGTCAAGATCCTGTTCTGGAGCAAAACACATAAAACTGGCTAAATCTCACTGATGGAACAAAATTCACTAGAACCACAGAATTCTTGTGATCCAGTACCATAGCATTAAAAATCTGTTGAGAGAGGAATATTAAATCTACATAAGCTTTTGTTGCACTTTTGTAGTAGAAATACTGATCTGTCTTTGGCAGTATGTATCTAAAGACCACTGACACAGTCTCTTCAAAAATGGAGGGGAAAATAATTTAGTCATTGCTGGACATTGTCACAGAGTAGGAGATGTAAGAAAATGGCTTTCATGTAACTATGTTGAGAAGAAAATCTATTTTTGTACTGTATTTGTAGATCAAAATAAAGTTTGAAAAAAATAGTATGTTGTCTGTTTTTGGAATGCACAGGTAACCCCCAGTTTCCTTAAAATACAAGGGGCTGTAACAGTCAGGTTGAACCATTATATTTTTGAAATTATCTTAGAGATGCAAGGAAGTGACTGACTTTTTGGTCAGTAATGGGGAGTAAACCCATGCCAGGCTGGCAGCAGTACACAGACCAGACAGCAGCTTCCCAAACCAGAAATATTTGCAGGAAAATAAAACCCAACAACAGGAAACTAGTTTTTGTGGAAGCTACAAACTACCTGGACATTACATTATTCCTGGATATAAAACATGCAATACTTGAATTTAATAATAAAGCCTACAGCCCAACCTTTGGAAAACAGTATTTTATTAAATATACAAAAGCTCAGCACTTCAGTAGAAAATTGTCACTTCATTTCCAATAAGTAATGCTGGTTAGTATTCTGCATCATGGGCAAAACAGCAGCAGTTCAAGAACAGTTTCTCTCCCCTGTGGAGCACAGTTCCTGACTGCTGGAGCATGAGCAGGTGTTGTGAGAGCAGGAAGGCTGTGCAGCACCACTGCCACACACCAGGCACGCACCAGGCCAGCTCCTGTTCCTGCCCTTTCACTCCCTGCTTGTTTTACCAGGACAGAGCTGTGAGACCAAACTGACTATTCAAATACCAAAAGAGTGAAAGTAATTAGCACTAAAAAAGTCATTACAAATTCTCAAAACATTTATGATTTCTAACTCAGATTTCTATTTCAATATCATTTCTAGCAAATGTTTACTTCTGTGTATGTTCAAGTCAAATTCCTTTGGTACAGAGAACATGCCTCTGATGGTCATAAAAAGATTTCATAATAGAAAATATTATTTTTGTACTGAACTGTGTATACTTACAAAAACCCCAAAACAGTAGTGTAGGGGGCTCCATCTGGAAGCCAGGCTCTAGCTTGCTGGAGAGACTTAAGGGTGTCTCTAACCTCAAGTACTGGTTACAGCAGATAAACATGAGCCATCACAACACTACAAGGCATTCCTCTAACAAGATACAAAACTACTAATTTAGGCTACTAAAATCTATGAAAACTAATAAGGCAAAAATGTTTCCATTACTTAATTTCACAGAGTATGTTCATTGTCCTTACTAAGTGAAATTAAACAAAGGAACAGTATACACAGCAAAAAAAAAACCCAACTATTTTAGACTACACATTCAGTTATAAAAGTCAATGTTGTTCCAAGGCAGTAGGTTTTTTATTTACACGTGAATGACCTGTGAGTACCCCTTTAAGTGCAATTTGAAGTGAAACTTTTGAAACTGTTCAGATACAGTCCAGGCTATCATTTTGGATGCTTAACCAAAACCAAGTTCAGACACTTAAAACATGGGGGAAATCAATGTGTCCTGATAAATCTGCCCAACCTCAGAGCACTGCTAACCTGGCCACTCATTGCATCAATGACTTTGAAAATCCTCAGTCCAAAAGCAGAAGGTTTACATGAGTATTCTGTGGAATTCACCTAAGCTATGTTTTCCCTTTGAACACATGCACTGCCAAACACACCAGCCAAAGGAGTGTTCCTGACTGTGCAAACCAGGAAAGGCAGCAGAGGGAGGGTTTGTCAGAGGCAGGCAGGCACATGCATTTCCCAAGGACATCTAACCAGGGTCCATGGGATGCAGCTGGCACTTTCTCCCAAACACACAAGGTGCCCCACCCAGCAAGGACTTGCCAGTTCCCAAATCAGGGGGAATTACTAAGCAGTAAGAGGTATAAATCTGCTTGTTCACTAACTCACCATCAATACCCACACCTAAAATGCTTTTTTCCCCAAAGCTGGTGTCACTGACTTCCCACAAACAGCATCCCACAGTCCTGTGGATAACATGTACCAACAATCCCACCCAAGCCCCCTCCCCAGCTTTCAGTGCTCGCTGCTGAGCTGTGATTTGCTGTAAGCTTGCTGCAGGAACCGGGCAGAAATGCACTTGGGAAGGTTCTAACCAGGACTCAGCTCAAGACCAGAGCACCTCCTTGTCACTGCTGTTTCTTGGGCAGAACGCGGGTCCTGGCCACCAGGATGGGGACAGCAGAGAGCAGCATCAGGAGCAGGGCCCAGAGTGGGCGGTAGAAGAGCCAGCCCACGGCGATGGTCAGCAGGGACAGCGAGCTGGCCACACACACCGCAAACACCTTCAGGCCAACGCTCACCAGCTCCCTCACCATGGGAAACCAGTCCACTGCAGGGAGAATGAAACATGGCATGCAGCAGTTGGCAAGATGAGTTTAAAAAGAAGTCTGATTCCTGCCTAGGATGTGCACCCTAACAGCTGCAATCACAAGACAGACTCAAATTATTTATCCAGAGCACTGGATTAGGCACTTCAGCAGAGCATCATCAAGACACTTGATCATTAAGCGACAGCTAAACATATAAGGCAATGCTATCCTCATCTCTTCACACAGGAAGTAATCCAAAATGAAGTCTGAAGATTTGTCCAAGGCTTGAGAGGCAGAGGAGACAGACAACCCTGCAGCTATAGAGTAAGTCTAGGGCAACTGGTACAAGCTGCTAGCACAAGAATTCCTTTCTGGCAATAATAAATCTTGGAGCAGCATGTATATGGATAAATAAATCAGAAAAAAAAAAAAAGGTTCACATCTACAAAGTGAATGATATCTTTGATGTCTGAAGTTTATGCAAGTTTGAGGCATTGTCCTGTTTTTCTGGTTTTACTCCAGCATTTTCTATATTAAAAGAATAAACAAAAACTTTTTTTGCTGTTTGTTTACAATAGTGTAGAATAACCAGACACAAAAACATATTTCAATACAACTGCTGATTAGGACTTGTTGGGGGGACCAGTTGTGTGTGGGTGCAGAAAGTATTTGTACTGCAGCACCTTGAGTTAGATTTGAAAGAATCAGCCCAACACATGCCTCAGCTTTTTATTTTGGTAAGTACTGGGCTGGGATCTTCTGAGACTGGTAAAAGTTATTTGTGTGGGGTTTTGGTAATGTTCACAAAGCAACCACTTGATTTTGTGGTCCTGTTTACCTGCAGTGACTTTTCAGATCAAATAAAATCTGAGTTCAAAACAGATTTCTCCTGATCTCCAAATGAATTAACTCCCTAGAGGTTACAATCTTGTTCCTAGATCATTTTACCAGTCTGTGAAAAACTTACCTAATGTGTAAAAGATCCTGGTCATCAGGCTGATGCCCACAAACATTGAGAGCCAGCCAGCTGCACGGAGGGCCCAGGTCTTCATGGTGTTACCCTCCTGCTCCTTCTGAAACACCTCCTGAAAGCAAACACCACCACATGCAGCCTGTTTCTTGTTCTTTTTCAAGATCCTCTTAATTCCAGTACATTATGAGCCAAGCAGAGCCAAGAGCATTTTAGGAGTACAATTTCTCTTGCAGAAAATACATTGCAGCTCATTCTGCAAGGTCTGTGCAGTATGGCAGTACACTGCAATAGACTGAACAGTGCAGCATGGGGGAAACTTGGCACTTCTCATAACTAAAACAACCTAAAAAGCACCATTCAACACAGGCAGAAAGCACCCAGGTTTTGCTGCAATTGGACACATTCTCCTTCCTGTGGAAAATAAGACACTAATATGTAACTGTCATAAGGAAGGAAGAGTCTGACTTCACTCTGAAGGAAGAGAGAAGAGGCAACAATATCCACTGATGGCTGAGGGAAAGAGAGCAAGCTGGATACAGGGAAGAAACCTAAAAGGTATGTGTGCATTTCATCAGGCAAAGTAAAGCATCTCTTTGCACAAATTCTGATTAAGATTCTTTCCAAGATGGGCTGTGTGACCCTCTGGCTCAACAAAATGTTCACATGAAGATGGCTGGGACATTAGAAAGCACTAAATGGTAAGAGATGCGTAAGACTGACTGACTATTTGCACATACAAGTACTCAATGTATTATTTATTTGTAACCAGTTCATTTTCAATGAAACAGAATTCTGTTTAATGAAGATTTGGAGCTTAGAGCAGAGGGTTGATTCTGCTGCTACTCTTTCAAGTCAGAACAAAGGCTTTCTAACTGCTTTTGGGAGCGAGCACCTGTAAAGTCCTGACATCTGCTTTCTTTGCAGCAGGGCATGGAACAATCATTAACGGAAACAAACCTACTAAAAGAAGTAAATGAATCACCAAATTGCTGGAGCATGCAGGATTTATTGAAGCATAATGCTCTGCCTGAAGGTTCTTTCTCAGCCAGAATAGTAATAAACATTTCAAACAAGCCTAAACTCCTGTTATTAGGAGCTGAAGAGAGAATAACTCTAATGGTTTATTTAACTAAACCCTGATTTTTACTATTTTTACATGTGACCTGTTCAAAAGCATGTGCTTGCATGTGTAAGTGGGAAACAATCAAGGAGCAAATAAAAACAAAATGAGAGGGCACAGAAACAATCTTTCAAGAAAACAGCCAGAATGTGCAGAAACCTGGAAGCAAACACAGGCTACAACCTGTTGTCCAAGAAAGAGAGAGAAAAGCCAATGTTTATATGAGTAACTCCTCCTCTGGAGCAGGTCTGAAGGAGACCAAGAGCTTCATCTTCTGCTGCTTCTGCACTTCCACCTCAAGTTTTCACCCCTCACTAGAAAAGCATATCTCACCTCCACAGAGAGGTCCCCAGGGTACAGAATCTCCAGAACATCTCCAGACTTGGTATGATATGGAACCAGCTGATCACCTCGCTGCCGAGCAATCACAGTCACCTTGGCAGAGAGGGAAAAATATTTACTGGTTTCTGAGGTGGGAAGAGAGCTTGAAAAATACAGAAACAGCTGAAGACTCACCCTGTCAGCAGAGCCCAAATGGGGATCATCTTCACTCAGACCTGCATAGAAGAAAGAGACACGAAGGTCTCCCACCTACAAACAAGAGAAGATTGGAAGTCAAGAAAGATTGTTTTACAAAGGGGAATCACAGGAAAGAAACTCAGCACAGGAACAGCCTTTATTTATCAACACTTTTTCTGAACATTTATGTCAAGCAAGAGATAGCCAGAATGAATGATTTCCAAGCTGTCCTTTTTTCAGGGCTAGCTGGCCACTGAAACATGAGAGCTGAAATGTTGTTTTGTAATATCCCCTCTGATTAAGCTGCAGGAGCACATGATATGCTTTGTTCATCCCTCATGATTCCATCTTTTGGCAAAACAGGGCAGGCAGCACAATGAGACAACAAGCTGTTTGTACTCCTCAATACAGCAAGGCAGAGGTGGAACCCACCTCCCAGCACCATCCCTAAAAGCACAGCAGACTCGTGAACACAGAGTATAAAGCAGTGAACTGGAAGCTTTCTGCAAGAGAAGCACTCGTTCCCTAGGGCTGCACTAAGGGAGTCATCCTATGTGATGGTCTGCACTCCATTTTCTATCCATTTCAACAGAAATAAGACATGTCCCAATTTCTTTTTCACACACAGGTAATCACTGCTTTAGTTTATCTTTCCCATCTTACTTCTGGACGCCTGGGGTTGTCACTGTGATAGAAATAATTTTCTCTTCGGGTAACATCAGCATGGGGATCCTCCAGGTGTGACAAGCTCAGCTGCTTGAAATCATCAATTCTATCCACGAGACCTAAGCAGAACAAAGCACCAAGCTGAGGCCCAGTGTCCAACCTGGAATGGCCAATTTGCTGGCTGGCTTCCTGATTATCACTTGACACAACAGCTATTGTGGAAAGAACCAAAGTCCACTGCTGATGCAACAGCAGACACAAAGCCAGTACAAAACAACCCTTACCCTTGGAAAGAACAAAGCTGCCAACCTGGACGTTGGGAGAAACAGCAGTGAAAGACTCCACAGCCATGGCACTGAGGAACAGAGAGAGTCCCTGATTAGTCCCAGAATTATGATCAAACTCTTGATTTGCAGTATGCAATATATAGAACAGAAAAGGTACTGGGGCAAATATCAGGAGAAACTCAAAGAGCTAAATGAGACTGTCATGATGTGAAAACAAATCCATCAAGAGACTGTCTAGACTGCATACTGCTGGAGCCATAAAAACAAGTTAAGGCACCACTCTTGGAGCTGCTCTAATTTCTTTATGCCTTCATTCTCCCAACTACCAAAAGAGCAGCAGTTTCCATCTACTGCATTCTGACATGAAATCAGACATTTAGCTTTCATATTTGCTCAGATCCAGTGACAGAGTTCAGAGGGACTGTGCCAGATGGTGCCTCACCTCGGGTTTTTGTGTCCAATTTCTCGATCAAAGTTTCTGCTGTTCACAACTTCTGATTTCCACTCTGTATCTAAACAAAATGACAAGAAGGTTGAGTAAAGGACACTCAGATCTCAGTTACTGAAGACACCTCTCAATCATTTAGTTCTAGGTTACACTTCTAGTAATACTGTTGACATCAATGTCTGTCATAGTCTATACTGATACATATATCCCTCCTCCTAGCATATTAACAGGGAATGGCAAGATTTAGGGTGAAAAAAGGTATTTTTGGGATAAAATTGCAACTCAACTTTGCTCAGATTTTTTTTTTTTTGCATGTTCCATGATCAGGCTTTGATTCCTGGCTCCGCTCTTTGGGAATAAGCTGGTTTTGTAATAACAAGGAGCAGGGGGCAAAGGGAGAGGAGTCTGGAGTGAACTTGAGCCCAGGAAAGGTTGAGTCCAAATGTGTTTTGCCAATACACAAGTCAGTAATTAAATATTTATTTTTATTGACAACAAACTTTCTCCAAGGAGAGTCTGTTTTGCCCCAATGGTAATTGGAAAGCCATCTCCCTATATTTCTTTCAACTCATCCTTCACTCCTGCAATTTCTTGCCCAGTCCTGCTGAGGGGAGAGTAATCAAGCAGCTGTGTGGGTCCATGGCTGGCATACATAGACATTTATGGGACAGAATCCTTCAGTCTTGAGAGGACAGCTGATTTTTTAGATGGCATTTATTTTTGTTCCCTGTCACTGTGAGCCTGTTTTCCATGGCTCACAACCACCAGCTTTGGCCCTTGTGTACCTCCATGGCACAGGGTCCCCATGCTTCACTCAGCTGAGCAGTTTTATATGATCACACCCAGAAACTGCTGCACACCCACACTACACATCCCTGTGCTTTGATCAGAGATAAATGAAGCACAGAGACCAATCTCCAAACACACAATGACTCAGAGCACTTTTCTGCCACTGGGTAGATCAGAACAACGCACTCAGTTCTGCTCCTGCCAAAAAAGCACTTGGCAAAAGCCACAGGGCACATCAGAAGGTGCTGGTGGTTTTCACTGGCTGGTATCAACATCTAAACAGGTTCTCAATAGGCTCCCTTACAGGCTGGGCTAACCTGCTTTTCCCTGTCTATTCTCCTCTGCTCACAGCTGACATATTCCAAATTACTCCATGCCTGAAGTGTAATCTCAGGTGTAGCCTTGAACATACTCCCATCTCTGGTCATTGAGGACCTTATGGGCCCTATTTCTGAAGCATCCTATCCCTGGATGTTCCTCTGAACTTTTAGGGGTTTCAAAGCAAGACTCAGATTTTTTGTAGCCCTTGCCTGCTGACAACACATCTCCTTTCACCTCAGTTACCTCAGGAAATAAAAATCAAAATACACACACAAAAGCTCAAAGTTACATGCATAAAAGGGACTTCCTGTTGATCAACTTACTGTATGAATACTTTGTCTCTTTCTTAATCTCACCATCCTCCTCATATTCCCTGCAGAGAAAAAGGGCTGGGATGAGAACCAAACCAGTGCACACACCCCTGCTCAGGGCAGAACACACTTCACCAATGAAATGCACAGATAGATCTCTGGCAATACAGACTTGTACATCATCTAACTCTTCTCTGAATTACCTGTTCTGAAGAGAGATTTTTCTGTACCAGGAGAAAACTGAACATGAATGCTCAACAGCCACAACCTTTTTATTCCCACATTTTGAACAAGGAGGTGCCAACCAGATTGATGAGGAACAAACAGAATTAAGTACAGTGAGACAAGCTGGCCCAAATTAAGTCTCTAACAGATGCTGCACCATAAGCATGCTAAAACTGAGAAATTATTTTTCACACCTTCACTACCTCTGATCTTTTTTTCATATGGTATGAAAGACATCTGGAACATAAATTCTGTGCAGTCACACCTACATCATACATTCTACCATTAGTGGAATTACTAGCAATAGCAGAAATGTTTTCCCTATTTGGGTTGCAACTATTAGCAGAGCAGTTAACATCTCTCAAGGAAATTAAAGTGATTCTCTAAAGGAAAAAAAATCCAAGAGTTCTAGAATTCTCTGGCTATGAAGAGGGATTTTTATTTGGTTTCTTTTTTCCCCTTTGGTATAAGGAAAGGAAAAAAATTGTGATAGGATCCTGGTAACACAACAGCCTCAAACTACTTTTAAAGATTACTTTCACTTACTTTGAGTCTTCATATTCAACCCACTGGTACATTTCCACGTTACGCTTAAGTTTGACAGCTTGGATGGAGAGCCCATAGCTGGGGTCAAACAAAGGCTGTGCAAAAATTAAAGAAAACACAAATCAGTCTAAATGCTGTACCTCACAACCTCAAACACTGTACTTTTACTACTGAACCTATTTACATATCTCACTGTTAATATTTACATATCTCACTGTTACTATTTACATATCTCACAGCACTGTCTCACACACAGGTGAACACAGTTATAAAAGACACAGTTATAAATGTTATAAAAGACAAAAAGGAATGTCTCTGGCAAATCTGACCTGAAGAATCATAATCAAAAGTTATTGTCATAGTGAAGAATGAAACTAGAACTGCTGACTATGGGTTTACAGTTCTCACTGTTTAAACCAGGAGATTCTGTTTTGCTGGAAGGTGCTCTGTTACCTTCAGCAATGTCCACGGTGGACCATGGAAAATATTATCTGTACTGAAAAGTAAAAACCTGCAGAGCTCCTGTGCTGCAAGAGCCTGAAGACTCAACAATATCACAACACACAACAGGTTCCCTACACAAATGGCAATTGAAATTATCCACAAAAGGCAGCTTGAGGGTAAACACAGCTACAGCTGGCATTGGCTAGAAGAAGGGAGTGCAAGGCCATTCAGCATCTCCCTGATTCCAGGCCAAGAACCAGAGCTTGAGTGGTACTGCCAATGCATAGAGGAGGACGAAAACCATGTTTTCTTCCCTGGATATCAAACAAAACTTTAATTGGCAAAGACTTTTCCTTCCCTCCTAGCATGAAATATTCATATCTTCAAGATTCTATTTTATTTACCTTGGATGTACTCAGAGCTCCAGCCAAGTGCACCAGTCTCCCCTCATTCTGCTGAGAGATGCTGTGGATGCTGTCAAGAGGGACCACAAGAGAAAGCCCCTCATCAAGAGACCTGGCTGTCCGTAAAGCTCGTCCCTGCAACAAAGAAAACAGAAATCAGCTTGTGGAGAATCAACATCACAGCAGCATTTTGTGAACAAGGTTAGCAGACAAGTGAACTGATGACCACAAGAAATACTTGTATATTCAGTCCAAGGCATATTTTGGAAACACACTCATTTCTCCATTCTCTGTCTGAGCCAGTTTGGGGCAGTACTTCTCAGTCAGGCAGCAGGACTGCTAACATCAACTAAGCTTCTCAAACAGACCCAAATTCCTCCTACATGGATCCAAACTTACTGCTCTGCACCTCTTACCTTGTTCATCATTCCTGAATAAGTGCAAAAATGATACAAATTACAGTTAATTTTCCACACACCTATATTGGCTCCTTGGGAGAAGTTTTCCCTGCCTCACCATCATATCCTGATATGTTTTTTTTCTGCAAAGTCATCAATATTTGGAGCTGTTATTTTTCCTCTTGTAGAGGTATGAAAAGAAGTCTCTAAGTGAAAATCCACAGAATTCTGCTCTCCACTCCAAAACTGCCAAAACAAGTATGCTTTCAATGGTAAGGTCTTAAGATTCCTGGCTTACTTTTTTTTTTAACTGTATCTAAAGCAAAGAAATAATACTGAGAAAAAACAAATAAATAACTATTCCAATTTTGCAACACGGGGTATGAATTTCTTTTAAGTAATTGTAACACCACTAGAAATGAGGACCTTTTGTTATCTCAAGAAAAAAACGAGGGCTGGCTCATGCAACCCTCTTAGCACAGGCTGTTTCATCATCAGTTTACAAGCTTTGGAGCTTATCTCTCATCACACACTGCTACTGTCTCTGCCTCGTTCCAGAGAAATACTACCTGTGGCCTGTGATTTCACTTTTCTGTTACATCCTGAGCACAAGCAGCAGGTCCCCACACCAAACCTCCTCTTCTCATGGGTCAAGAAATAATGCTGTGCACAAACACTGACAGTATTGCACTTACTTCATTGGTAAAAAGAACATAGAAAGCCAGAAGAAACGTCACAAGTCCAATCAACATGCCTCCAGAGGTCTCACTGAGCCGCTCCAGGAACCCTGGTTTGGGCTCGCTTGTGACTTTAACATGCTCTTTTCTGCTGCTGCCTGGGTCAGAGAACTGTTGAAAATAAACCAAAAGTGCAATATTGGTGTAAAAGGGGAAAGCATTCAGTTTCAAAACAAGTTTTCTAGCTTGGTTAGCACTGCTGCCCTACAGTGCAGAACCCCTTGCCTTGGACCAAAACTTTCCCACACTTATTAAATGCCTTACCACACTTTTGAAACCAGAAACACATTCAATAAATAAAACTCCAGCCTGATAGAAAAAAACCCGAAAACCAACTCATTTCTATTATAGTGGTTCTACATGTTCAAGCTTTCTTCGGTCTGCCTCCCGGTTCTGTATTTGGAGTCCACACCCTGCATTCAGGCCATGGCAAAATGAGTAATAGCCCTGAATTCCTGACCAGCTAAAACACTGCTATAAATAACAAATTATGATTCACCTCACCAGTAAAAAAAGTGCCTGCTCAGTCTAAAATAATTATATCCAGGGTAACAATAACTCAAAACAAGGGCTAACATGAGAGCCCAGGCGTTTATCTGTGCATACACAACTTGTGGGGAGTTACCAAATCCAACTTCGGCACACGCACGCAGCCAAGGCAGGCCATGGCACTTCTCTGTGCACGGAAAATCACGCTACGAAAAGCCATTGTGCATAGAGGAGACAGAGAAGTCCTGCAATTTTATTCGAATAGAGGGAGAGACCACCCGGGGTTTTCTCTCTCGAGGTTTCGGAGGGCACAGCCTCCTTCCATCCTGAACTCCCAGCCGCATATTGCACTTTTCCTTTCCCCACTGGCTACTCAGAAGGTAGACAGCTTTCCCGAACCGCCTCCCACATATCCACCCACCTTGAACCTACTGTTCTACCCCAAAGTTCGGAAGTTCAGGCTTGTGCAGAGCCACTTTCTGAGTCAGGAGCCAAGCTGTCTCAGCTCGGCAACCAACCTGCTGCCCAAAGTCAGTAGGCATTAAGACCCATTTAAAAGACATGGACACCCACACCTTCACCCACCGCATTATTACTAAAACCATTAGCACACACTGTCCCTCTCATCTAGCTCATTTGGAGATGCCTGGCGGGCTGCGACCGCCACAGGGCCCTGGCCGCAGCCCGGGTACATCGGGGGCGAGCGGGCCAAGCCGGGCGGACGCCGCACGGAGCAGCGGCGAGGCCGGAGGGCGCAGCACTTACATTCCTCGACATCCTGAGCCTCTCACTCCCCCGGGAACCACAACTCGGAGACCGCCAGAGCCGCGCACCGCCAGCCTCGCCCTCATCCGCCTCAGGGCTCTCCCGCCCCCGAGCCGCTCCCCGCCCGCAGCGGCGCACGCCGGGACGCGTAGTTCCCGCCGCAGCGGGGAAGCCCTTCCTTCCTCCTTCCCTTCCCGCCTCCCTGTCTCTCCTCCCTGCGGCCGAGCGCGGGGCAGGCGGGAGCTGTAGTGCGGCGGGGCCGGGCCTGGCGGAGCCCCGCGGCCGGCAGGAGGTGCGTCAGCGGCCGCCTCAGGGCCGGGAAGGCGCTTCCGGAGGCGGGAGGTCGCGGCGTGGAGCGGCGGCGCGGCGCTGCCCGAGCGGTGCTGGCGGGACGGCAGGAGCGGAGCGGCGGGGCCCGTGTGCGGCGCGCTGCGGAGGGAGGCACCGGCCGGCTCCGCCATGTCCTACTGCAGGCAGGAAGGTGCGCCCGAGTGTCCTCACAATGTCACCCTGCTGGTCGGGCTCGCTGTGAGGCGGCCGGGGGTGGGTGCGCCGCAGGGTGACCGCCCGTTTCCCTGAGGGGAAAGCGCAGCCGGAGCAGAGAGGAGGCGCGGCAGCCGCCCGCGGTCCGTGTGTGGCGGCGGCAGCGCTGCCTCTCCTCCCGCCGCGACCTTTCTCCTCACGGAGGGCGGGAAGGGCGGCGGGGCCATGAGGCAGCAGCGCGGTCCCGGGCGTGGGGACGGCGAGGCCCCGCGGCGGGCCCGGAGCGGCCGGAGGTGCCCGCCGGGACCGTGTGTGGCTGAGGCGGGCGGGCAGGGCAGGAGTGCCTGCTGCCCGCAGGGGATACATTTATCCCAGCCTGGCTGAGTGGCCAGAGGTGTGGGGCTTTGCCTTTTGAAGGTCGATGGACAGGGCGGTAGACTGCGAGCTTTTCTGTATCTGTATCATGTTGTACAGGTGGTGGTATTTATGAGGCTTGACCACCTCTTAAAGTGGGAGATGCGTAGGTAAATGTCTATATTTACATATATATGTAAAGATTCTTGCTCTCTTAAGTCATGTAAAGTGGCTGAATGTAACGTTTCAGACTGGAAAAAAGCGCCAATAGTTCTAAATGCCATTTTTATGTTACAAACTTGGCCACATACTATGAGCTGTATTAAGGTGCTCATAATATATGGACCTCTTTTACACTTTATGTTGTGCTTTATTTAATTTTGCAAGATCTGTAAGTTGCTTTATGCAACCCTACAAAATTGCAGTGATGGGGTTAGAGTTCATGTGTTTCTAGCTCCCTTCATATAATAAATGACCGAACATTCCACATTGTAAAGTTTGCTGGAGTACAGTGCAGAGTTGTCAGAAAACTGTTTCTGTTTTTTAAAAGGTGTCAGATTTATTTGTTTTTCAGACGTGTTTAAATGCATGGTTACTCAGCAAGGTTAGGTTACTGATCATCTGCTGGCTGAGGTCACACTGTGGGGCCAGGAGATTCTAATTTCTCATATGCCAAGTTACAGTAGTGGTCTTTATGAATTTGGAGAATTCTTGGGGAATTTACAATTTTTTCCACACTCAGAATGTGTGTTACAGCTTTGCAGGGTTGTTAGAAAACTAAAACTACTGAAGTTTCCAGCCAAACCTCCCCGACCTTGCTATGGAGTGTTTTACTTAAATCAAGAGCAGGAAATTTG
Organism: Zonotrichia albicollis; assembly: GCF_047830755.1. Classification (NCBI taxonomy): domain Eukaryota; kingdom Metazoa; phylum Chordata; class Aves; order Passeriformes; family Passerellidae; genus Zonotrichia; species Zonotrichia albicollis. Next base: position 9,796,416 of record NC_133830.1, read on the forward strand.
CTCCATTGGATTTCCATCCCTTGTAATGTTCACAGCACCTTTCAGTGTAGTTAGTTCTATATGGTGATGGCTGTCCTCAGTTTTTAATTCAGATAATTATAATTAGTGTAAAATACTACACTAGTCTTTAGCAAAAACCTCTGTTATTAATAAGTTCCTGTGGCACACTTTGCTTCTATTTATTATAGTTTCTCTTTCACTTTTTTTTTTAATTCTAAGCCCGTCACCTGTGTTAGTCCTGGTGTTGGAATAATTTGAATTTGTTTTGAAACAGCTTTTTAACTTAGCAGTTTTAGTGAACTGTACTGTTTATTACAAGACATTGCTATGAAAATTGGAGCTTTAGAATAACAGAATTTCAGTGTGTATGTTTTCCTCTGAACTAGTAACTGTTCTCATTGAAGGTGATTTAATACAGCAGTTCCTTCTCAATATTATTGAATCACATTGAAAGTCTCATTACCTTGTGGTGTACAGCAGTTTTGTAAATGACTCTTTTCTATCTGAGATTTCTCTGAGCTTTTGCTTCTTGTCTCCTCCATGGTAGGAAAGGACAGAATCATATTTGCAACCAAGGAGGACCATGAGACACCGAGCAGTGCTGAGCTGGTTGCAGATGACCCAGATGACCCTTATGAAGAGCAAGGTCAGTATGAGCAGAACAGAAGTAAGGGGTGTTACATCATACAGAAGTCCAACACAAAACAAACCCTGCATGAATTAGAAAAAATTTAAGCATATTTAAAGACTGAGGGCAGCTGGTTATGCAGTAAATACCCAAACCCTTGGCAGTTTTATCTGCCAGGTTAGGACATCACTAATGACACATTTTCTTCCAGTATTTATTTTTCTACACTTGTAATGATTTTTCTTAGTGCCTGTTCAGATAATCAGTTGATGGCTTTTAGTTTTGATTAGTGGTCAGAGATATGGAGGGATACCTTTTCCTTTTATTAATAAAGTTTGAGCCAAATCAAGTGAAAATTATGATCATTTTTCCTCTATTTTAGGTAACAGCAGGCAATTTTCAGAGAAGCTGGAGTGAGTTACATATTATTGTCATTGATGTGAAATTGCCTAATATGGCAATCTCTGAATATCTGATTTAATATAAATCAATATCTGGCTAATACTATAATGGTAGCAATATAATCAATATCTTTAAGTGCCACATGATGGGTAAGTTAAAATTATTGAGTGTTCAACTGTAATCATCATGCTTTGAAAAGATAAAAGTTTTCATGAAGATTACAGTTCTTGTACAAAGTATATCTGACCTGCAAATAGAGATTTAAGAGAGCAGAACACTTCTGAGACCAAGACTTACAATATTTTGGTTGTGTATTTTAAATAATGTATTTTAAAAAAATGTATTTTAAATAATTTAAATGAAATATACTTCCAATAATGATGATTTAATACATTTTGCCCTGGATTAATAATTATCATGAAAATGTGAGTTTAGGTTTATTTTTTTCTAATTGCCTCTATGTTTGCAGATCTTTTGGTCTCTTCACTTTGTGTAAAGGGATTTCATTGGTTTCAGCTCAACTGAAGCTGAAGACAATTCTTCAGACTCTTTGAAACTTAGTTAGAAAGTGAAGGTTATTCTTTCTAAAGTGTCTCAGAGACCTTTAGAGGGCAGCATTTAAGCAGTTTAGCAGCTGGAGCTCACAGGGTCTCATTGTTAGCTGATATGGTGTGTACTGTAATTTGAACCACACCTTCCTACGTCATTAAAATTAACTTTTTTCGTACATAGGTTTGTGTGGAAATGTTACTGCATTTATCTGCTTTCATTACTGCTGTATGTAGTCAGTTATATATCCAAAAGCTTTTCTCACTTGCACTGGTAAGTCTGTTGATGTCCTGGTGTCACATATATTTGGGTAATGGTTTGTTTCCTAGCAGTCCTGCACTTACAGAATGTCAGGTCCCTTTCTTCCTCAGCACTAGATCAGAGAAGAGAGGGGGAAAGCCAGGAGCTTTTATGTCACCTTACAGTCACAGTGTGTCTGTGGGGTTCAAAATGAGAAACTATAAACTATGTTTAAGTACTGTCAGTAAGTTTGGGTGGACATTTCTTGTAGTGTGATTTTCTTTGTTAGTTTGTTGAGTTTTCTTCTTAGCATGTGGTAAATTACTGCTGTGTTTTTAAGTCTGAAACACCTCTTGAATGACCCAGGGCTACAGTGCATTAGATCAGAGGAGAGAAAATGGACATATCACAGAATGTAGCAGTAGGGATGGAGTTTATGGGCAGGAAAGACATGGGTAAAATGCTTTGGAATATGTTGAAATGCTGAAGCTCTGGCTTGCATGGCTTTTATTTAAAAGAAAATTGGGAAGAGTTTTGCTGTGCCCTGTGCCCAATGTAACATGCAGGCTTTTCTAATTTAGCTTCTGCTTGGAATAGAAGACTTGGTTTCCGGTGTTGTACAGTTACCTGTAAGGGCTCTTTTCATCTTTTCTGCTCTGCCAAAGAGACCAGTCATATCTGGGAAAGAACAGATGCATTATATAGATCTGCCATAATCTGCATTGTTTTCTAATACATCTGAAACTTGTGTTTGAGGTTTTGTTTTATTGTAGGGGCTTTTTTCATACTTGAGATAAACATCTAGTTCGGTATTTGGTAATTTTTGATAGTTCTTATTTTGTCCCAGACATTAACAGACATTAGTCTTTGAGCAGTCTACTTGAATCAGTAGATTGGTCAGGAAAACTTGTGTTCTGTTTCCCTTAGGATAAAAACCAGTTGTGTACTGCTCTTATTTCTGTCAATATTTTGTTGTTGTTGTATCAGCTGGGTGAGTTTGGTAGGCAAAATGTTAATAACTCACTTTAAGCTAAAAACACTGAAAGAAAAAAGCCACGAGAAATGGAAAAGCAGACAAACTGGAGTAAGTTCAGGTTAGGATTTCAGTGAAGATCACAGTTCACTGTCTGTGCTTTTTGACAGCTGTGGCTGATGGAAACAAATTAAGGATTCATTTGCAGTGGTTTTGAAATAATACTGTTACTGTAAAGCATCTTTCTAGTCCTATGTGTTGCAGATGGTGGAATTTAAACATGAAAGATTCCTGGTTTTCACTGACATCTTGGCTGCCTTCAGTTTGAACATTTTTTTATTTTATTAAGCTTATATGAAGAAGGCAATGATGAGTTTTATGCATGCAGAGTGGTTTTTATTAGTGTTACAGCTGTGATGGGAAAGTTGGATAGAAGTACTTATAGAATTGGACCTCAGACACACATTGTTGCTGGTCTTTCCCTTCAGTTTTTCCAGACTTGTTCCTGTCATCTGATTTTATAAACAGTTTTAAAGTGGTTTCTAGAGGGGACTGATGAAGCCAAACTCCACGTTCTTGTAAGAAAGAACTTGATGAATGATTAGATGTACAGGACAGTTTCTGTGACTAATGATGTCCCTTTCAATCCTGCTTCCTGTCATTTTGCACTGTGAATCCCTGGCAGATAAACTTGTTATTGGATGTGTTTGTCATGTTACAGGGAAAACTCTTCTCAGAACAGCAGTGGGACTTCATCCCAGCGAGTCCAAGACAAGTGTTGACACAGATGCAGGTGGGCCTGCCTTTGCCCATGACAAGAGCAGCTTCCATGAGCCAGGAGAGTTTAGGGTGTGAGATGTCAGCAATCAACTGCTCACACAAATCCTCATCTGCAGTGATCTAAACAGGCTTATTTCTTCTTCCACGAGTGCAGGTTCAAGTAGACTGTGACTCACTGGATCGGTGAGGTTCAGGCTGCATTTGAAATAAGTTTGAATTCAATTTTAATAAAAATAGTAATCCTATCTATTGCAGGCTTGCAACTCAGGAAGAGCAATGGATGAAATCTGTTTCCGATTTAATTGTGCTCTAAGCTTGCTGATGGACTTACTCATTGATGTGTGAATTCTGCTGTGATTATGAATGAGGAAATGCTTGCTTTAGTCATCTGTATTTTTGTTTTGTTTTTCTAAAGCATGGTTTCTGTGCACAGACTTCTGAAACTGATGCTATATCTGTGATAAAATAGGTGTAGGTCAGTGATCTTGTGATACCATAGAATGTGTTCATTATGGGATAACTCACAGTAAGATTTGCATGTTTACAAGGCAGGTCTGGTTCTAAAAGGACCAATCTGTTGTAAGAAAATTATTTTACAAGTAATTTTATTGCTCTAGTGTCTTCAGGAACATTCCAAATTGTGGTGTTTTTATTCTTAAAGCGCTAAAAAAATGACCTTAAATGACTAGTTAATATTAGTGAGGAGGAATGTAGGACTGCAAAATCTAGTTTACAAAGCAAATTGTATTTCTTCTACATCATATGATTAACATCTTTCTGCTTTATGTCATCCTTGGCAATGAGGAATCTGACACCAGCCACTGATTTTCTTGTCTCAGAAGTCCTGCTTCTCCTCCAGGCAGCTGAAGATGCTGTGATGCATTGGATTGGGTGTATATTATCAGTACAGTGAATATTACAGATATTTTGCAAAACCATTGCATTGGATTAGGTGTTATATTATCAGTACAGTGAATATTACAGATATTTTGCAAAACCATCTTGCCAAATAAAGTATGGTCCATGGAAAATGACAGTATTACTGCAGTTCATTGAATCATGCTAAGGACACTGTTACTTTCTGTAATGAAAAAAGAGTCTGATCAATGCTGAGATTTGACTGACTCTAATTTTCTGCTCAGCTGCATTGGCTGAGTTAGAGAACATCTCTGATAAATTGCAAATCACAGTAAAATATTCTTTTAATATAGCAATGAAATGATTGAGCTGCTTTTGCTGTACCAGTCAAGATTAATGATATTGCAGCCTGGTGTCCAAGGAATTACACATGGGAGTCTGGAACTTTCTTAATCCACAGGACAAAGACAAGAAATAAGTTTCTTGAGTTCTCTGACAGTATTTTAGGTTATGTCAGGTTGTATCAGGTGTTAAATATAATTTCATGTTTGAATCAGAATTAATTCAACTATTTTGTCTGCCAGTGGTATTTTCATACCTCCTTTTTAAAGGGAAGGTGCTTAAAATGAAAGGTTTATGCACATGCTGTCAGCTTCTGCAGAAACTCAGAATGGAAATGAGGTTAGAAAAGTCTGCTAAAGAGGAGGAGAGCCAACTATTTAACTGGAGAAGAAACCAGCTTGGATCATAGCATAATTCTTCTCTTGTTCTTCACAGATGAACATACTTGTGTATGTTCATACTAGTAGAGAAAGGAAATGGAGATGTATTTATTGCCTTAGAGAAATGCATTAGAGACTCTAGAAGCCCACAGGACCAAGTCTGTTATACTTAATTTTTAAATCTAAGGAAAGTAGTTCTTCAACATATGCCCTTAAATCTTCACCTTGCCAGTCCACCAGTGAAGTATTTCTGTCAGGACTTTAACTGTTCCAAGCAGAGGTTTACAGCTGTTCCAGTTTAGAGTCTGAAGTGACACTTAACTCCTTTCAGTTGCGTTCTAAAGTACAGTTTTGTTTCTGGCAGCCAGACAGGCAGGCTTGCTCTCAGGATTGCTGTTCCTTGTGTTCTGTGGCATATGACTTAATCTGTACAAATACACTGATTTTTGTTTTTGCAATTCTGGTCTTCCAGTTGAAATTTGAAGGGGGAAAGTTGTGAGTTATGATTTCAGAGCTTATTTCAACCAAGAAGAAAAAGGGATCCATTTGATTTGATTTAAAAGATTTCTAGTCTTAATACTGGATTTAAAGTCTTACTATTTATATGGAATGATTTTAATGCTTGCTTGTTCCCCTGACAGTCTGGCAAATCGATTGACTTGACTTCCATCTGTTTTGCAGTTCCCTTAGAATATTCTCAGTGATCTGTAGTCCAGGGAGAAGGACTTAATTCAGAGATGGATAGAGAACTAATCTCACTTGTGCCCATTAAGGGATTATACAGATCAGAGGGAGAAACAGACTGGCTGGGAGGTGAAAGGTCTTTATCAGCCTTGAAGCTGCAGAGCTAAGATGGCATTATAAGTGCTTGAGTTCACACCTGCAGCCCTGAGTGAAATCATTGTTTGGAAGGTGCATTAACTTTTCTTCTCTCTTGTTTGTTCAGGATTGATATTGCCCAATGGAGATATCAATTGGAATTGCCCATGTCTGGGTGGAATGGCTAGTGGTCCCTGTGGGGAGCAGTTCAAGTCAGCCTTTTCTTGTTTCCACTATAGCTCAGAAGAAATAAAGGGATCAGACTGTGTGGACCAATTCCGTGCCATGCAGGAATGCATGCAAAAATACCCAGATCTTTACCCTCAAGAGGATGAAAATGATGAGAAGTCCAGCAAGGATTTGGAAGCTGCCTCTATGGAGGCCTCTGCTGCCAAAGAGGAGGAAGGATCCAGCTAATGAAGATGCAAGGAGGCTGTCGTCTCCATTTCTCATTTTCAGACATGGACTTCTGCACTGTGTCTGTCTTCTGAGTAGTGAGGAAATGTTCCACCATATTCTGTGCACTGTATCATAATAAATAATTTATTCCCGAAGGAGAAATCTCAGAGCTTCAGCCTTGCAGATAAATGCTGCAAAAAGAGTGAGTGTGTATGTACTGTGTAACCTGGTTTTGGACACAGTTAAAACTTTAACAGCTGTTCTTTACCCTCAAGTTTTCCTTGAGTTGTGACTTGAGTAATGTCTTGAAGTACATAACTTTCAATTAAAATTCCACTGGCACACCAGGTCTGTCTTCATTTCAGTATGTTCTGATCAGTAGCTGCTTTTTATTTAATGTGTTCTGTTCTGTCAGTAGAAAGTACATTAAATGATTGTTTTTCCTTTAAGATTTATTTTTTCCAAAGTGATGCAAGACACTGAAAATGGTCTAGGTCTAGAATTTCTAAAATAATTTCAAATGGTGTTACTAAATTATGGTTGCATTTTACTACTGGTATCAGATCAGGACTGCCAGGAAAACTTTGAAATGCAACATCTTTGATTTCATTTACTTACTGTGATGCCTTTTGCATTTTTAAAAATGGTGTATTGTGCTACTGATGATTCAGATGAATGAAAAGAATGTTGGTCACTGGCTTTATTTTTGCTCTGAAAATACAGCTTTTGGGTTCCTTTGGTTATTACCTTCTCCTTCAAGGTATAGATGGGCACTTGTAAAATACTCTGAGATACAATTAATTGTTACTTGGTGTAATGATCTCAAAACAGATACTGTGACTTAAGTGCATATTAAAAAGAAAATACTTTTTACCCTCACTGGAAGCTCCTGTGTCTTTGTGGTGTGGTGTTTTGTTTGGTTGGTTTTTGGTTAACACTGATTGGATTTGAGAACTGTTCTGTGCTTTAAGCAGATCTCAAATGAATTTGTGGCTTGTGAAGTTGCTCCAGCTTGTCAGATTTTTATTCTTGTCTTATTCTTTTCTCCCCAGCCCAGGCAGGAAGGCATAAAAAACCTAAAGCTTTTTCATTAGTTGTAGTAGACTGGACCATGAACCAGCAAATTAACATGAACAGCTATTAATATATTTGAAAATTACTTAAAAGGTACAAATAATGTAATAGTTCAATATTGTTTAATAGCTGTAGATAAGCTATACTCCATTGTTTGTCTTTCTGAGCAAAAGATAGGCTGTGAGATTTTTTTTTTTTCAAATGAGATTGTGGTTGCGGTTGTTGGGTTTTTTTTCTCCCCTTGTGTTGGCTACCTCACCCAAAGCACAAAGGGTTGTAGTGTCAGTAATGCAGCCACAAAGTCCAGCAATGTTCAAACTCTTCCCTTTCTCTGTGGGCAGCACCCTGGAGTCCTCAGCAGCATTAATTCCATGTAGCACTTTCATGTCTTGCTTGCTTAAGTGAATTCGGTGCCACTGATGTTTCTGAATGTTTGAGGGGAATTTTGGTCAAGATTTACAGTGTCTTGAGGTGTTTGTATTTCAGTGCAGCTGTTGGATCCTCAGAAAAAAGTTTGTAGGCAGTTAAGTGGCTGACAGCTACTTTGTTCTGAGGGCAGTGATAGCAGGGATTGTGCATTGCTGCTTTCCAAAGAAACAAAGTGAGACAGAACTTCTCAGTGTGGCTCTTTCAGGCATAAGAGGCCAAGTGCCAAGTTAACCTGAGTAAACAGGCACAAAAGCAGCAGAGATAATCTTTGGCACTTAGGCAATAGATGAACACTGGGCACTAAATTAGAAAAAAATCACATGCACCCGAGCTTCTGGTTGTTCAAATGGAAATCTAGTGCACTCTGTGAGGAAGCAAAAGCTGTTTGTCAACAGGTGCTCTGTTCTAACAAGTTGCCTCTTCTTTCTTTTTTTGCTGTGCTTTTTTTCCCCTCATTGCCTTTGTGCTCTAAAGTGTTTGGATGTATCCTCTGCAACTGTATTTGTAGCCTCTGTGTACAAAACATAAAATGTGGGAATCTTGGCCTACAGTGGGTAGGGATGTGCACCTACTACTGACAGAGGGACCTGGGGGATAATCTGACAATTTAGAAGGTGTGTTCAGGATGGATTTGCTGCTTTCTGACTGTTGTGCTGCATCCAGTACAAATATGAAGTATGTATAAGGATATTAGACCAAAAACTGTGAAAAGCACTGTGTAATGTGTTTCAAGTGTTTTGAGAAAGGAAGTCATAGCTTTAATCCTAAATAGTTCTTTGTGGAATTTTTTTTTTTTTTTTTGCTGTGTAAACTGATGCACTTGTGAATGCATTGACAATGTAACTCCTTGTTTCTGTTTCCCAGCATTTGCTTAATTTGATTTTCCTCCTATAGTTGCATGCCCCCATTTTAAATCTAAAATCAATCAGTGGTTATTTTAATATATAATAAAGATGATAAAATGATCCTTGGCAATATGTGACAAGCTTGTGAAATAAACAGATGGTAAGTTGCATTTTTATTGTGTGAATACAAAACTTAGAGCTGCAAATTTCTTGTTTTAATGTGTTTCTTATTTTATATATATATTTTATAAATAATATCTTGGTTTTCTGTCTGCCATCACTGAGCTACTGGTTCTTGGAGAGAGAGTAGTAGATTCAAATGGGTTTGAGAAATTGTGTTCATAGAGTTATTTCATACTGATTTTATGTTATCAGGTGCTTATGTCAAGTCATAGGCACTGCTGTGTCAAGTCACAAGTAGTTCTTGGGGGGTAAAGAAAGCTTTTACTATGAAAATATTGCTTTTTAATTCTGTGCCCTTAGTTGATCTTTGGTCTATAGAAGCTGATGTGCTGAGCATGATTAAATGCTTATAAAAGTTCAGCTAACAGAAACTGTTAACAATACATGAAGCACTTCTAGATGTATTGGACTATCTTTCCAATCCAAGTTACTTAGCCAGTTACATTTAGATGGAATTCCAGTTGAATTTGCTCTGTTTAGTTTTTAGAATAAAAAGACATGGTTATAATTGTATTCACCCTACAGACCTACTATTGCTCCCAAAATGCTCCCTCGTATTCTATTGCTGTGTAACACTCCAGATTTTCAGTTTTAATCATTCTGCAGTTTTTGCACACCCTTGTCCTTCTGGTGCAGTGATGACACAATCTCTGTTTCTGAAAGCTGGGTGGACTGTTATCAGCTGGCTGCAATTCCTGCATATGATGCAGGCCACAAGTTCATATATAACCTGTGATAACCTGCTTGTTGGGATAGGATTGTTCCTGCAATCCACTTAAACTTGAATCTGGTGCATGTATTACATATCCTGATGTGGATAAAGATTGCCTCTAAAACTTTAGATGATCCTTTAACAAAACTTAGATTCTAAAATGTAAAAAATAAAATTAGACAAAATTACATTTTCAGAATTAAAAGTTACTCAGGAGGTTTTTTTTCTGCTGTTCTCTGCAGTACAGCCTGAGGATATTGCAGAGAACTGACTTCAACTTGTGATAGTAACTTCCCTAGAGGTATGGCCTTGCTTCAGGTGCAAAAATAACTTTTTTTTTTTCTTCCTGCAAAAGGAATGATGAACAAAATGGTGGCTAGAAGGAGAGACACTGATCTTGCAGGCCATTGTAGGGATCATTAGATCTGGGGATCTGGCAGGGCTGTTTTGGAAACAAGATCTATATCCTGAGCAGTTCTGACTGAGAGTGTCCTTGTTAACCTGACAGCAGTGTCTCCTGGTTATCTGAGCACTGATCTGATCACACGTCAATGAACCTACTTATTCCTAGGGAAGGAAAAAAGGAATTTGTGTGCTTCCAGACTCTTGTTTTACCTCATTAAAATTCTATCAGTGTTAGTGTGGGACAGTGTAGGGGAGCTACCAGCAGTTTGTCATTTATTCTTAGTCAGCTCTCTTCACTGGACATGATTTCATTTTGTTGAACAGGAGCCTGTCTGCAGGTGTTTTTCAACTGTTTATCCCCTCTGGAGCTGATGTTTTGTTGGTGATGGTGGAGCTGAGAGAAGACACACCCAACAGAGGAAGAGTAGAGTGCAGCAATGATTATAGCACCAATTTGTTTGTTTGTTTCTTAAAATGGCTTATTGTAAATCAGTGTTGATGATCTGTGAGCAGACAGCTCAGGAACGCCAAAACAAGGAGCACAGGAGGATTTGTGGTGATTCTACAGTGCAGATTAACCCAGATGACACAACAATGGTGTGAAGGGTAGGTGGACACAGGGTTTGTTGTACCCTGAATGGCAGATCCAGTTATTTGTTTTTGAATGTTACAAGTTCCTTACAGCTGCTAAGAAAGGTAGAGCATCCCCTCACTGTGCACTCATTTCCTTCATAGAATGCTGTGTGGAAAATGGGTGCTTGATTTCTTACTCTGTGGTTCCAAGATGTATTTCTACTAGCAGTACCTCGTAATGCTAGTAAATGAATGTGTCAAAAAATAACTTTTATTGACAGAGAAGAACTATGCAGATGTTTACCCTCCCCACAAAACCACCAGTCTGGCACAAAAATAATAGAGGTGTTTGCTTTAATATGGTGCTGACTATAAACCAACATGGAATATCCTCATTGTCATTAAATAAGATCCCCTGCAGGTAAAATGGCCCCTGTTGAAAAGCACATTCCTCAGGTTAATTGTAAACCTACACTTGAATTTCATTTCTTCTGAGACGCCCTGTGAGATCAGACTGTAAATTCATGTACAGGTCTTTATTGATATTTGAAAGAGAACTAGTTAATCTTTTTATTGTCAGACCATTTCTGGAGACAGTAAAGAAAGCAGTTGCTGGGCTCCTAATTTCATAAGGCTGACATTTCAAATTCTGCCAACTGCCTTGGTTAAAAAGTGTTTTATTGCATTAATTAAATAGCTTGTTGGAGATGCCACATTGTTGGATACCAGTTTAGGTAACAACAAATAAATTATGAAGTGAAAGGGGGAAAGCAGTGGAGGAAGGGAAATTTCCTGAAAAGGAGGGAGGAGGAAACACTAGAAACACTGTTTATATCCTGTTGGGAAACAAATTGGAGCTTTTTGCTTTCTTAAAGATCTGCCTGTCATCCATTTCCAAATGAGCTGAGAATATTTCTGCTGTTCAATCAATGTGAAATTCAAAGTAAAATAGCAGTGAATAGAATGGAAGAGGCTGAATTTTTATGTTTTCATTGGTAAAGAGAACAAAACAATGGCTTAAGTTGTAGGCTGGACTTCTGTTGTTCTGCATTAGTATTAGGGTTTCTAGGTGTCTCACCAGTCAGTGCTAAATGAAAACATCTCTTCCCTAGGAGCATTAAAAATTAGCCATGGAATTGAAACATGCAAAAGTAGCATGTGTACTTCTCTTTCTCTGTAACTCCCTGAAAGAATAGATTGATTCATTGTGATTTTTGCTTAGTTGAAGAGAGAGTGCTCCAATCAACTTCATTTGGTTGTAAGTCCTTAAATGGGGGACACACATCTCAAACTTCAATTTCCTCACAATTCTGTGTTAGGGAAGGATTTAAGTAGCTACCTCTTGATTACTGTAGGATAAAATTGATTTAGAAATAATGCTTCTGCAAAGCAGAACTAATTTTACCTGAAGTGCAGATGTTACCACTCCTGTACTTTTGCAGAGGGAGAAATAATCCTCAGGCACTATGGGAAGGAAGCAGAGCTTCAGCATCTTACCCTGAAGTGTGACCAAGAGAAATAAAGCACAATGAAAGCACTAAGTGCAATTGAAGGCCAGTGGTCTTGAGCACAGTTGGAACAGCCAGGTTGCTCTCCCAGAACTACAGCTTACCTCGTGATACATGCTCCCACCAATCCATTTACCTCCTGTTTCTGCTTTGTGGCTTTTGTAGTGTCACAATTTCAGTATTAGAGCAGCTGCTAGTTCCTCACACTTTGGCTTTTTCCTATAATTAAGGCTTATTTGCAGTTATTGCTGTGAAACCTTTGTGGTGTTGCAGATTAAGTACTAGAGCACAGAGCTGGGTTTGGGATGGTTTGGTTTGAGCCAAGGTGGTTTCTGCAGCAGAGCTCAGCACTAAGCCTTGATGATACATGATGATACATGATGCACATCTCTAAAGGACACTGTCCCAAGATAAGCCACACATTTGTTTCTGTAGGCAGTGGGATAATATTGGCTTCTAGAAAGCAGCCTATTGTACTGGCATAATTGCAGTCTGATGGTAAATCAGTTTGAGCTCTCTTATATGCTTATTTAGTATTATGCCACTTGTAAAGCTGAAAGAAATTGCTGCCTTTTAGTGGTCACTTATAAATAAAATTTACACTCCAGTAATGAATGTATTATGAAAGCAGTTTATGCATATTAATATCAGACTCTGACCTGAAGTATGGAAACACTAGTACATGTCTTTAGTTTTGCCTTGTAAAATGATTCTGTCTGGAATCAGGCTCAAGTGGACAACTGACTTGTGATTTATATATGATGCACTAGGTAACTCTGTATAATAAGGTTGTGCATTTTTTTAAAAAAAGTAGTTATGTCCCAAGTTTCCTGTCTAAGCACATGAAAGGAGGGATGGCAAGTCTGCTTTCCTTGCTTCAGCTAGGAGCATCTTGAATGGGAATGCTTGAACTAACTACACCTTTCACTGCAGTGTTACTAAAAGGCAAAGTCCAGCACTGTAATTTCTGAAGCAGAAATTATTTGCATCCAGTTCTGAGAATATCTGATACTTGTTTTCCCAAATATGCCTTCCAGGGTTTCACCAGGCTGTTCATGTTCACGAGGAGTTTGCCAGTCCTAGAGTCCTCCTGGCCTGCTATGAGATAGTCAGTACCTAGTTAAAAAAAAAAAAAAAAAAAAAAAAAAAAAAAAGGAAAACCTTTAGTTAGCAAATAGAATAAGAAAGAACCAAACCAGAATTTCTCTATTTCATATGGATCTGGCATAGAGCATTTTTGCCAATTTCATCCAGCTTATGCATGTGCCATCTTATGTGTACAAATCCCTGTGCATCCTGTCACTGCTGGTTCCTGGGCACACAGATTCATGGTGTCAGGGCTGTGCTCAGGGGTTATAGCTATAAATGATTTCATTCCAGTGAGGTTCTGCACACAGATCTGCAGGGATTTGGCAGCTGCTGCTCATGCTTTTGCCACCCTCCTGCCTTTACCACCCTCCTTGAGCACTGTGAGCTGGAAAGCAAACATGCTTTGGTGGGATGAATCAAAGGATGCTGCCCCAGAAAGGCTAATCACAAATATTCCTAAGCACTGTTTTCAGGGGAAGCAAAAGCCCCAGTGAAGATTTTGTCCTTACCAGGATTGAGAATGGGACATGTGCAGCCCCTGTTGGTCCAGGATTCTGGGTAAATGCTTCTGTTGCTCCGGGCAATTTTCACCTTGCCTGATTTCAGGACCTTCTTCACTTTCACAACAACTTCTGCATGGGTCCCTTTGTCATGAGCAGACAGGATTCTTGCTTTTATTACTGCCAGAAAACATATCCAAATAGAAACCAACAATGAATTTTTAAATGAATTTTCGTTAATGCTGCTAAAAGGTAGAATTTTAACACCTTGAAAGAAGACATGAAAAATCCCCTAAAGTGCAGTTGTGCAGAAAAGTACAGTGCTTGTCCATTTCACTGATGGATCTTTTAGATAAATCTAAGGAATAAAACCTGAATTTTTCTTTTTAAATAGTTAACTCATCTTTTCACTATGTTATTTAGCAACTATTTTTAATGGGCTGATGTCAAACACTTGGAAATTCTAGGAAAGCACTTGTATGTGTACAGAAGGAAGGGTGAAAAGCCCCAACCAGCAGCTACCAGTCTGTTTTCAAGCACTGATTCTACACTTTATATTTGCAGTTAGAAAATGTTAGTGTTTTGCTATAACACTGGCCTCTCAAAAATTCTGTCCTGTGGGAAGGGACTGTCTATAGGAAGGAAGTCAAGAATTTTCCTATCAGCCATGTCACATGACTAAAACTCCATGATTGCACAACAAACCAGAAGAGCTATTTTTGTTTTGTGGTCCAACACCTGGTTGCCATGATAAATTCCTGTTCCTTTTAATTTATTTGGATCTCATAACTTTTTGGCATGACTGGCTCATGTAGATCATCTCCTCAAGCAAGCTTTGTTGTCTCCTGCCACAATAACATCAAACCTCTGGATCCCCGAGCTTTCCTTTCTTGCTTCATGTGATGGCATGAACCAGGTGTTCATAAACAACAGTTTAAATACATTCTTGGTAAATGAGCATGGCTATTGGAATCTGCATAATGACTGCAAAAGCAAAGGCATTTCAGATGTGAGGGTTTTTATCATTTTTTTCTTGATGCAGAGCCCAATCATTCCACTGAATATTATTCTAGCACCCCTTGTGCTGTAAGAGGTAAATTAACTGGGTGGGAAGGAGACACTACAGAGCTTTGCATGAAAAACGCTTTTAAGTTCTGATCAGAAGTTGGACATGTCACTTGACAAAAAAAGGCCGAATAAATCCTACCTCTCAGGACTTAACCAATCCTGTCATTTTTCACAGCTATCAGCTGACAATATGCATAGCAGGAACATCGTGAAATGATCATAGCTTGGGGGCATGGTGCCCACTTACCATAGGCATATTTCATTTGGCAGAAGTCATTGACACTCCCGAGCACCTTCTCTTTGCACACACACTTTTCTAGCAGGGAAACCCCAGAATAAAAAAGGTTGGAGAAGAGCCAGGACATGAGAGAGAAAAGAAGAGCAAACAATCATCAGTTATGAAGTTAATTATCTATAATTCCGATAATCTATATGAACCTTATGAATAAGTTGGAGAGTGAGCTCAGTTATTTGCAAATGTGTTTCTTGTTATATGATAAAATAATTACTCTGAAATCTGATCAGCACTGTCAAGTAAAATGCAGCCCACATGAGGTCTATTGTACAGGTAATAAACTGATCCTAATGAAGAGATCAGATCCAGCTGTAAATCATGTAAGTAATGAGACCTTTGTTTGATTCCATAACCTAAGAAATGCTGATCCTTCCTGCTGTTAAAGCAATATCCATCTCAGAAAAATCAAGTTATGCAGTGTCACTGTTACCTCTGCCAAGCCACCAGTGATGGCAAGTGCTGATTTTTACAGGGCAGGCAAAACTGAGAACTACTAAAAATACTACAGACAAGCTGGAGATAAGTGGGGCACACCCAGTCAGGGTGGAGGGTTGAAAGAACTGGCAACCAAATGTTCCCAAGCTCTGGGCTGTACCTGGGTGCCTCAGTGCAGAAAATCCCTGCTCGTGGTCGTTCCATTTCCACTCCTCTTCGCTCTCGTTGCTTGGTGTTTGGATGAGGTCGGGAATTCTTCCCCCGATGGGGACATTAAAGAAGGGCTCGCTGTCATAGCTGGGGACACACAAAGCATAGCACTGCCTTAGGGCACTCAGGAGAGGGAAACAAACAAACAAACAAACAGCTGCCTTTGGCTGTGCCCAGAATGCTGAGCTTGCTTTCTTCAGGTTGGGAGTGCAAATATGAGCGAGACTTCATGCCACAAAGAGAGATCACAAGGTCTAGGCTTTTATTCAGGCCTCCCACTGCTGACTTAGCATTTTTAAAGTACCTATAAATTGGGCCTTTTTTGCTTAAATTTGTTTTTAGGGAATTGTGTAACTTAGTGACCACTTGTTGATGTCACTGGGACCTGAGGATAGCTACAATTGCTCAGCAAATCATTTTACCCTGGGCACAGATAAGCGGCAGACTCTTCCATCTATTTACAAAGCAAAGATGTGCTTAAAGACCCTGCACATATTTCCATGGGGTTGTGGAAATGCCTATTATTACTGCAAAGATTCATCTGTTCAAGATTGCCTTGGATAATGCAGTGGACTTAAAGGTGTAAACGTAACCTAAAAAACCTTTTATGATTTATAGCCTCCTTTTCAAATGATTGTGCACCCTCCAATTGTTGTTATTTCTGTAGAATTAGTTTCATTTCCCAGATCCCATCTCAGAGTGACCCCAGGGCAGGTTGCTTTACCCATTGAAGCAGGTCCCAGTGCGCTGGTCACAGTCCCTGGCGCAGTCGCAGGGCCGACAGCCGCTTTCTCCAAAGCCCCAGTAGCCCACCAGGCACCTGTCACAGCTGGGACCTGCCACTCCTGGTTTGCAGTAGCAGAATCCTGTCCGGGGGTGGCACCTCCAGCTGCTGCTGAACGTGCTGTTGGCTGAACCCATGGGCTGGCAGGCACAAGCTATGGACACACAGCAAGAGGCAACTCAAATTAGGGTCAGCTGCTTCAGTGACATTTTAGCAAGGCTGATAAACTTGTGCCTTCTTCCTCATGAGCAGTACTTTTAAGTCAGAACTAGTAAATATTTCAGCCTCCATTAACTTTTCTTTTTAATTTGTTAGACAAAGCAGAAAAAGTACAACTGTGAGCATTTGTGTTTGGAAGTCAGCTCTCTACTACACAAATCATGACCACACAGGGTTTTCCAGTGATACCAGAAAGCCTCCTCTGTGTGTTTATTTTTAAAGGGGCTTGAAGGTAATTTACTTTAAAAGTGTTTTGCAGAAAGTTTCACTAGCAAGGGCAAGGA
This sequence comes from Zonotrichia albicollis, assembly GCF_047830755.1. Classification (NCBI taxonomy): domain Eukaryota; kingdom Metazoa; phylum Chordata; class Aves; order Passeriformes; family Passerellidae; genus Zonotrichia; species Zonotrichia albicollis. The sequence goes on from NC_133830.1 coordinate 9,813,399, forward strand.
AAAGATTTATAGCTATTGCCTACATTGCCTTTCCTGTAAACACAGAATTCGCAAAACTGCTGTTTCCTCTGGGGTAGATGCAGATTATACAGGTGGTTCAGATGACCTGAAACATATTTTCAATTTCTGCCTCTAAAGAGTGCACGGATTTCCTTCTGTTCCTTTCTAAAGTGCTGAACATCACACTATGCAATACTGTATGTGCTTAAAGAAGCTGATAATTTATTTTTTTTACAAATGCATGAGCAGATTTTTTTCAAGGAAGGTTAGCAGAATAGGAGAAGACCTCTAAACTTACTAGATGTATTTACATGTAGCTGAAGGAAATAGGAGGAAAAACCTTGAAATAGGGTTGCCAGTTTCACACCAGCCTAGCAACTCAAGGCAATTTGGCAGGAGAACAGATAGTTACAGCCCCATGGGCGTCTCTTCCTGCACAGACAATAAATTGTCATAATCCCACACCAATGGTACATTCCTGATGTGACAGCATCAGGGAGGGATGCACAGAGAGGCACAAGCCAGCACAGTTGATTCCTCTCCATCAGGGCAGAACCTGGCTGAGATGGCCAAGCCTCATGCCAACAGCTCTGCAGAGGTAAAATACAAGCAGTAAATAAACGCACTCTGATGTTCAGACAAGCTTGATCAAAATGAACTCCAGGCCTTCATATTTCAGCTCTCTTTAGTATTAAGAAATCGGCATGCTCTGACTTTTACTTGTAGCAAACTGAAAAGGTAATGCATCACTACTTCATCCATCTGGAAGAGGGCAGAAATAAAAATCTTGTGGCTAAGGCCTGCTTTGACAGAGATTTTCAGTTAAATGTTGGACACCCAAGGTGTTTAGATAGCTTGGATCAGAGGCCAGCCTTTTTGGATGCTTATTTGAACCAAACACGATCTCCAAAGCTTTTGAAGTTTGTCCATCATTGTTTCTGATCAAACTACTTTTCTTCATGAGCTCACAGATAAGAGACTAAATGAACACTCTGATCCCACACATCACTATCCAAGGGGAAAGGGGCAAATATACGTCTAAAGAAAATTTAAAATGTAGCAGGGACAGATTGACTTTCACCTGCAACCTCATATTTGAAACTCAGGAAAAGAAAATACCTTTTGAAAATAGTACAAGAAGAAGGGCAAGCAATTTTGTTCAAAGGGCATCTCATTATGATCTGCTTACCATATAGTTATTTTTTCCCCCACGCCCCGTGTTCTTTATGCCAATAATTTCAATAATATTATTCTACTGCTGTGGATGGATGTGGGCCCGTTGTGCTCAGGGGGCTCTAGCACAACAGCCTAGGGACAGAAGAGCCACGTGCTGTCACGGGCAATGTGCTGGGCACAAAGGGCGGGCTGGCGCGGGGCAGCAGCCCCGGCTCTGGGAGCACACCCAGGGCTTGTGCTGTCACTTCTGGAGAGCAGGTGGAACACTGAAGTGCTCATTAGCCCTGACACGTTCAAAGGAAGGTCTCATTTTTTGCTGCTAAACTGGATTTCACCCCCGCCCCATTTTTTGCAGGGATGATTACATCACCCTAAAAAAAGAGATTCTTAGTTTGTCAGTCACTGAAAACAATGGATGTCATAGATTTGGAGATCAGGATGGGAAACACCCTTCCTTCATTGCAGACAGGTTTGAGACACAAGGAGTAGGAATTTTTCAACATCAGGGTCACTTGAATCCAGGATGGTTTTCACTGTAATATTGTGACATGTAGGATTTCCCCATGGAGCTTTCACTTAAAATGTCTTCAATTTCTCCAACCTCTAGATCTGTCTTTATCCCTCTTATTTCCAGTTTTTGGGTTTCATCAGTGAGAGTCACTTAACAGATGGGTAACTCACATCATTAGACTACCCTATCCCCAGCTGAGACTGGAACCTGATTCAGGAAGATGAGAACTTCTCCTACCCTATTCATAAGGGAAAACATTACAGCACAGTGACTGAAAGCTGATGAGGAAGCAGAAAACAAAAATTGGTAAAGCTGATGAGGAAGCAGAAAACAAAAATGCCTTTTTTATTTTGAGGCTACAGTTCAGTAAAAATAATGTTCCCAGATGAACTGTGGGACATATTCTCCAGTTAGAAACTGGGACAGCTTCTGGTGCATCAGAAAGCAAGCTGAATCAGTACATGTACAACACTTTCAGATGAGTTATACAAGTGGCTTGCAAACTCTTTACTCAGTCTGTGTTTATTTAGCATTTCAGCTTGGGTGGGTACATTGTCTGGCTTCCAGAGTATTATGGCCAAAATCCCAGTTGTGATCTAAGGTAACTCCTAAAATAAGAGCCCACATGTCACATGCTGAAGGGGCAGCTGTGGATGACTGGGTTTTTATCTGTTTAACAGTACCATGGATTTGCAAATAAACCTCACTATTAAAGAAACATAAAAGCGTGTTTCCAAACCCTTACCCTTTAACATTTTCCAATATTTGACAACCCTTTCCCATTGAATTTTGCTTCTTTTCTCTTGGCAAACCCTCATTTTCTCTCCATCCACCTCCCTGTCTAACAAAACAGCACCCAGTGTGACAATGGCCTTGTTTGTCAAAGGCATCATCAATTATGTTAGGGACGGTGTGCAGACAATCCTGGCTCAGAGCTGGGCAGTTTGTTTTGGTTCTCCCTTTGACAGTAGCATAGTGAAAAACAGAATTTTACTTTAGAGCTGCCTATTGGTCAGAGTGTCAGGAATACCCTCTTGCCTTTTAGTCTCACTCCCGTACCAAGTATTTGTCAGACACTACTGTAAAAGGGAGGAGACAAGAAATAATGAAAAATGAATAATTCATACTGCAGTCCCCACTCAAGTCCCTAATAAATCTGTCTGCCCTCAGCACAGCTGTCTTCCCCATGTAATTAGACACAGATGTAAAATATAATATTGGTTGTAACAATATGGTCCCAGCTTACAGGAAAATAGCAGGTGCTCCAAGTAAGTCAATGGCCTACGAGGTATCTTGTCCATAACTTTTGTCTAATAATACTGCATAAGATATAACTGTGAGCAGACTTGCTATTTGATTAAAAAAACCCAGGCAAAATGAAAAATCAAACAGTCTTTTGAGTCTGAAATATATACATGTGCATCTTGGGAGTATATGATCAAACCAGTGTGATTTTTAAAGCATGTCAGGTGTGGGGATTGACTCTGCCAATGATGTTTCTTAAATGAAGGAAATAAGATAGCTCTGTGTGTGGTCAGGGCTGATTAAGACAGACTTTGAACCAAGATGTGATGGGGCCTTTGTGATATTAGAATTAAAAGTTCACTCCCTCTGCTCAGAAGTAAAAGGATGAGAAGCAGAGCCTTTCAGACCATGTGTGTGCATGTGCATCTGGGCACATTTTAATTTTCTAGCCTCGTTCTTTGAGTAAAAAAAGCTTGTTTTCCTGGAGACGCTTTTTAATGGGTCTACATGCCTGCATTACTTTTAAGCTAAGCAAAGGGTGAGTACAAAAGATGGTGCCATTTCAGAAGGATCCCTTAAGCCTTGGAATAAGCCACAGGAAAGAGCCAAGGATACAGCAGCTTTTCTGACCATTGGTTAGGAAACAATTAGGCTTTTGAGTCAAAGCTCCCATACAAGTCTATATGCAAACTACTTAATCCTGTGTTGTCACCCCCAATAACAGGCAGGTGTGTGCCTTGCTCAGGGACTCTTTTCATGCCTTTTTTTCTTTTTAATATAGATCTAAGCAGTGTCCAAACAAGGCTCTGCCCATGACCCTGCTCTCATTCATCCCAGCTGGTAGGAACAGGAGAAGCAAAGGGATCAGAGGCAAGCTACCTCTGCAGACAAAAAGGAATAGCAGATTCACACTTTCATATCAAATTTCAGCAGATTTTTTGTTTTCTGAGGGAATGTCTTTGCAGTCTCACACTGGAGGGTCAGCTAAGGGTGGTTTAGATAGTGCCAGGAGATCCAATTGTTATACAACTTTTTTTTTTTTTCAGAGCAGATTAAGAGAGAATGCTATTCATTATTATGACTAATGCTTAAAGACTGTTTCTGGGCCTGAGCAGTGTCCTGTTAACTTTCTGGGAGCCTGAGGGGGATGTCACAGCTGAACCTAGACTTTGCTCTGGATGGCAGAGCACTCTTCAAGCGTGCTTTCTCAAAGGGATTAGCACAGCATTTCATTCAGCTTTTTCATCAGACTTCCTTTCCCAGCTCAGTATCTACTGTACACAAGGGTCAAGTTTTCATCTCCCATTGAAAGTTTTTTTTTTTCCTCTGAGCTCAAAATGGGAAGATGGGCACTAGGTTGCCCTCACCAAAACCATCCATTCAGTCTGCTGTTTGCAGTTTATTACTGCTTTTCAACACCTGCTCATTGGGTGGGTTTTTCATTTAGTGTTGTTAGTCCGTCACTGTTTGCATGAATTTTTCAAAGTGAGATGATGCCCTGGAATTGGTACACTTAAATCCTAAAAGAAATGTTAATCCAGAAGTGGCAGCTCTTCAATTTATAATCAGCAGGCTGAGGTATGACAAAAATCTATCTGGTGGTCTCATTGTCTAATATATTAGCAATGCTCAAAGTAGACACTTTTTTTACTGAGAAACCAGAGTTGGTTTTAGGGTCATACAACCTGAACAACTTGGACTACACCAGATGAGGTTTACTGGCAATGCAAGTTTTCAACCTGAAGTGTAGAGATGAGAGGCTCTATCCTGAACATCCTGCAGAACCCTTTTCAGTTTAGCATTAGTTGATGATGGTCCTGGAAGAAAAAGCTTCCCTCTATCAAACTGAGCCTGTTCTAACCAAAGCCTGTCTCCATTGGTGTTTCTGGTTTTGCTGTCTCTGGTAATAACCAAAAGAGGGAAGTGTTCCCTGAAAACTCTCTGCAGAGGTGCACTGTAACACAAAGTGCACACTCACACACTGCCTGCAATCCTCACGGGGAACTGTTTGGGGATCAGGCCTTCCATCATACAAAGTGCTACCTATTATGGGAATTGGTCAAACCTTTTTGTAGGAATTCTCTTATTTTCCTCAAATAAAAGGGAAAATGCACAGAGTAACCACCTCCTTCCCAGTTTCCTCCAAAGTCTGCAGTTATATCCAGAGTTCCCCCTGCTCCCACAGAGGTACAAGCATTGTGCACACAGCTGCTGTAAAAGCCAAGTGGGCTGCAATGCCCTTTCCTTATATCTTGATATGGCAAACATTCATGAATGCCTTTAGACCCCTGGGAAAGGTACCACTGACTTGAAGCACTCACAGATAGGGTCGTGCTTACCTTTGCTGCTGAATCAAACCAATTAAATTCATCTCAGCTAAGAGAAACTCCAGTGCAGGCCAGACTAACACTACCTTTACCTCTTAAGGAAATAGATATGCTTTAGAGGGCAATTCAGTCCATCTGCTTCAGGCATCTACCTTAGACTGCAATAAATAATTTCCCTGAGGTCCCTCTGTTTCTCCATTGACAGAACAAGGAGCCTAGAAAGGACATATAACTTTCAGTGACTGAAGCAGGATGGAGCTCTCTAGGCCTGAGCATGCAACTCAGAGTGCAGACAATTGCATTTGGGGGCCTTCTGCTGGCAGCAACACCTTTCCCAGGTGAAAAGAACATTGTTGGGCTTGACTGGCACAGCAGGAATAAAGCTCTTTCAACAAGGTAAATTTCTGAACAGTTTCTCTCTTGCTATGCAGAGTATTGGCAGGGGTTACCGAGAGACCTGTAACCAGACCAGACAAGAGAGGCAGACGTAGAGTCAAGGTCTGATTTCATCTAAGCAAACAGTTCTAGGGTTTCCAGACAGATAGGATGTATTTTCAAACAATGTTTTTTCCTCTTTGCTGCTCTCCAGCGCTCCTTGACTTCAGCAGTTATCTAGTATTACACATGATGCAGGCTACTGCACCATCTCCCTGCTGCTCAGTACAGGAGTTCATACACAAATTCTTCCAGGTGCTATGAGATTGAAAGCTAATCTTCTGGCATAACAATTTGTTCTCATTACAATATTTCCCTGTAGCAGACCTGCTCAGAGTAGAAACAGAACTGGAAAGGGGCCACCATAGAACACTACTGGATACAGGGTGAGCCAGATAAGCTCACCCTCTGCCCTGTCTGCTGATCCATGTTCTGTGATGAGCACAGTGAAAATCAGAAGAAAAAAAATGTGTGGAAGCAGTCTGCTGTCACCAAGTTCCAGCGGGAAGAAGGCAAAAGAGCAGAAACATTGGATATTTTGGGCACAGAAAGTTTAGGTAATATCACAGGACTCACAACCCTAGGGAGAGGAGTAACCTAAACATTTAAGAGGAATAATGTTGAAGAACATTAAAAGGGCCAGAAAAAGCTTCAAAAGCTCATTATGTCAGTGGGCAAGAGGTCAGACAACAGAGGATGAAGTTCTCTACGCTGGCAACTGATGTCTGAGCTATGGGGAAGGAAAATTATCCAAAGGGGAAAAAAGAAATTAAGTATATTGCTGGAAATAGCAACCTCTCAAACAGATGTGAGATAGAATCAGACATGTGAAGCCTGGCAGGATACTCAGGAAACATTTACTTTAAGTGAGGGAGATTTGGGCTGTTTTCCAGACTGGCTGGGTGCAAACTATCTTGATCCAGAGGTTGTACATCCTCTATGTGCAGCCATTAGTGCCTCTGTGCCAGAGACACACCCTGACACATTTTGCTGAAGTGTTAATGATGTATTTAATTTGGGCAGAGCACTTCATAACAGCTGTAGAGCCTGGAAATAAATCTGAGTTCTGATGTATTTGTTCCCAAGTGAATATGAACAGTTCCAGGCCTCCTGTATCTTCTGCATCCATGATATGTATTTATGTGCACAGATGTTGCACAAACAAATGGAATTTATCAATAGCTTGTACATATGCTCACACAGTCTTGAGAGGTACAGAACAAAACCCCAGGTAAATAAAATGTGCCTCAAGAGAAAAGAAACCATATTAATTTAAAACCAAACACAAGAAGAATGTACCTTTCCCCAGGAGGCAATGCATTTGGAGAATTGAATCAGTTATCACAAAAAAAGTGTCATAACATGGGGACAAATCAGGATAGTCAACTTTGATCAAAACCCCCTGTAGTTTAGGAAAAGAATACAAAGAGAAGATAGTAATACTCATGAGTTACCCTCTAGAAGAGTTACTGATTCTATAGAAATTTTGTTATTTTAATGATTCTTTCACCATTCATTTTTCACCTCGCGTAAGGCGGTCACTTACGTTTGCAGACGTCTGGAGAAGACAGGGGCTTGCCTCTGTCTCTGTAAAAGCCAGGTTTGCACCTCTGGCACCGATGTCCCTCGGTGTTGTGCTGGCAGCTGTCACAGACGCCCCCGCTGCGCTTCCCCGAGGCCAGCCACACGCTCAGGTCAAAGTGGCAGCTCTCAGCGTGGTTGTGGCAGCGACACTCTGGTGGGGACAGGAGAATGTCCTTCAGGCTTTCACAGCTGACACAGTAATATGGAGCATTTTCCAAACCAATCTGGCAGTGTTTTAAACCCTGCTAAAACCTGGAATGTGAGGGGGTGCAGCTACATGAAAATGCCACTCCCCAATAGCCCTAGTGCAGAAGAACAATCTGCACACTGAAGTTCTCCATCAGTGATCAGCAATTTGTCCCCAGTTTCTGTAATGGCACCATTACTGTAAATCACAGAGGTCTTTTGTGGGAATCTACAAAATTAGAGGGAAAATTAGAGGGTTTTGGGGAAAGTTGCAAAAGGCAGGCTTCAGATACAGCAGAACTGTGAGTAGAGCTAAAGCAGCCCCCCTTGCCGGCATCAGTCTTTGTGGGGCAGCTTTGCCTGCTGCTGTGGGGAGTGCTCACCCTGATAGCCTGGGCCAGTAAACTCCTTCCACTTACTTCTGCACTCATTCGGTGCCCCTGTTTTCCCATCTCCTGGCTTCCAAGGCTGGTCGTTGTAGAGTGGAGCACATTTCTCACAGTGGTCCCCTGCCGTGTTGTGTCTGCACACACACTTCCCATGGACCTGCCAGGGAAAAGAGAGCACAGTGAAATGGCCACAGCAGCAGGTGGAGTCCCCAGCAGCTCATGAGGAGCTGGGACTTGTGCACAATTCCCACACGGCTGCCTGGCTCTCTCAGGAAACCTACAGAGCCTGGAGCTAAAACGTGAAGCGCTCTCTTTTCACAGCCATTAATGATGTAGAATTTTTCCTGTATCTTACAACATGCACATAGCAACAATTTAACTCTCAGTTGGCTAATTAATTACTGCATTGATGAACAACCTGTAGACTCTAAATTTGGTGAGCTAACAGGTCTTATTTTGATTTACAAGTTCAGGGCAAGAGCATGCAAAGAGTATCAAATTTACTCTGGGCTAGCAGAGCCAAGTCACAGGAGAGCACAGGCTAACAGAGCATGCTGGGCTCTGTCTTGATGTTAACACTGATCTGGAAGAGAGTATAAATATAGGGAAGTGAAATCACCATGAATTACAAAATTTTAAATTGTTAGATGAATGAGGAAATAGTCATGGACATCCTAGCGCAGTTTAAAATGTAGCAAAAATATTAAAAATAGAAAAATACCAACCAGTACTCCCACAGAAAAGTGGGAGAGCTTTGAGCCATTCTGTAAGGAAGGCACTGATATTTTAACTTAGGTTAAAATATCACCAGCCTGCCAACTTACATATGACTGTATATAAATTAGATTAGTAGAAAAGTAATGTTTTGGGCTATGGAACTAAGAGCACTGTGACCACAAAGGGACAAAAAATTGTACCTGGAATGCTGTGCTCAGTTTTGAACATATTATTACCAGATAAATTAGGAATTAGAAGATGTTCAACAAAAATGAGCAAAAGATGCCTGAAGTACAGGGCTGAAGTACATAAACCCATATAAGCTAGAAAACAATACATAGTATTTGGGCAAATCAAGTCTCTCTGTGACTATTTGCTTGAGAAATTACTTGAATAAAGAACTTGCTTCCTTTGTACTTACCTACTTTCTTTGGAACACAATGATTTTTAGTCATGGCAATATTCAAATACACATCAGATTTGGAAACAGGTATTCACAGAAACTAAACCTTGCAAACTGAGCTAGTCCAGCCTTCAAAGAGAAAGTTACCATTGAAACTACTTCTGCTCTCAAGTAATTTTACACACCAGGAATAAAGCAGCCACTTCCACAATAAACTGTGATTTGGTGCACAAGATTCTATCTACCCAGATTTATTAACAGACTTACAGAAGGGTTTTTATGTTGTTGCTACTTTTTGTTTGGTTGTTTGTTTTTTTTTTAAATTAATAAATAGTATTCCAATATCTGTTTGCAATGCCTCAGGGAAAGGATTTAACAGATAAACTTTTTGGAGGAAATATCAAGCTTAGGGTGTGAGAGAAAGGGAAGGGTGGTACCATAAGTCATGTTCTACATTTATCACAAGAGCAGCTGCTATTTTGCCAGGAGACACTGGTACTAGAGCAGGAAATGTGCAGAAATCTGGGGTCAGACCCCTGTCCCTCCATGGGCTATTGAGGATCCTGAGCTCAGCACAGCTCTGCCCCACTGCACCAAAAAAACGCGCTCAGGGCATGAACAGCGTGAAAAGTGACAGAGAACAAGGCAAAAATGCTAAAAATACTCCTGCAACAGTGTTGTGCTTTTCGCTGTTTGGGTTTGACTTTTCAGGCTTCAAGGTTTCCCCTGGAGAACAGAGGAACGGTAAAAAGAACCTTACCCAGAACTATAGATTTGCATATCTCCAAAATTCAGACTCCACCTGAACTTCACAGCTCATTCTAAACCAGATCAGAACAAAATCCTAGATCACTTTCTTAGGTAATACTTATTTCTATGTAAAATCTGCAAGTTAGCCCATTTTACTGTTTAGAAATACATGTAACACTGTGAATACAGAATACTCTGTATTCACTATATTAAAAAATTATATGAAAAGTGCTGAGACCGTGCAGTTGGGAAATGATCGAATTAAACCACGCAATCTCATTTTAGCCATGAATGACATGATCAAATATTCATTATTCCACAGGAGCCTGTGCTTACAGTGCACAGCACAGATGGTGTGAACACTCATGAACAATTATTCAGAAAAATAAACAGGAAAATTCAGTGAGAGAGGAAAGGAAAGGCTGAGTTATTCTTTGGAAAGTAGACGTGTTAGTTTGCTCATTGCCCACTGGTTTGTTTGAGCTGTAGTTTGTGGCATGTTGTGAGCAGGACAGAGGCAGAGAAGAGGTTCCTACCTGTGATCCCTGCTATGGAACAGCTCCCAAATCCACGTGGAAGGATGATTGGCTCTCCTGCTGGCTGTCTGCTTGGCTTTTTAGCCCTTTTGTCTAAGCCATTGAGCAGGCATGGGGAAACAAGGAAGCTGGCATGGAGCTTCTTTTAGAAAGTGTTACATTTGGGCACTAACATTTTTGGCATAGGTTTAAGAAAGGGTAAAGAGAATGGACTGGTATTGGTGCAAAGGTAAAGCAAAATGAAAATAGTCTGCCAAGTGTATCAAGGAATATTTTTCCATGGAGAGTAATCTCAGATAGCATTCAATAGCATTCATGGGTGAAACAGCTACAGAAGAGAGTGCAACATGAGGTGACAACAAATTACAGAAAGGACTGGGATAGGAGAAGAAAACAGAGACAAACAACAGCTCACATTGACCACACAAGAAAAATGATTAATGGATGTAAGTGGCCATCACAGAAAGACTGGTAAATGCAGGAAAAGCTGAGCTGTGGAAGAGACCTGTTACATTTAAGTGTAATTTGAAATAAGGTTAACTGAGGTGGCTGTGAGTAATGAGATAATTTGTTCTGTTAGAGAGGAAGAGATAGGAGAGGCAGCCAGAGACTAAAGTCCAGGAAAGAGCAAGAAGGAAATACAGGAAACTGTGAGATAAAATAGGAAATGGGATACTGCTTAAAGACTGGAGAGTATGAGAGTCACACTCAACACCAGCACAAGAACAAGTGTGTCCCTGAGTTGTTATTCACTGCTAAAATAAGTCCGCACTTCTCTCACTAAAGTGACCAAAAAGCTGGAAAACTGCAAACTCTACCAAATGCAAAATCTCAGGATGCACTGGATCACAAATATCATGCCAGGGAAGAGAAGATATTCAGACAAGTACAGGTCCAGGGGAACTATGCTGACACCTTTCTATGCCCTTGAAAGCAGAGTCAGATCTACATGGAGATAATGATGATTTATAAGATTAATGAGAAGAGGAGTGTCAGGAAGCAACAAGGACCAGCTGCTCTTTAAGGGCCAAAAAGCTACAATCTCAGGTTTACAACAGCAAAGGCTGAGCCCTTACTGAGGGGGCACCATCCCAAGCACAATGGGCAGAGCAGGGAGCTGGCACCACAGAAACAAAAAGGAAAGGGACTGGGATAATTCAGGAGCAGCAAGAGACAGGCCAAGAAAGACACAACAGGGATGCAAAGTCCATTCAGAGGGCAGAATGAGAGACAAGCACAGGCCAGGGAAAGGTGCAGAGGGAAGGTACAGAGAGAGTAGAGCAGAGCCCCAACACCCCCCCCAGGGTGTTGGGCCAGAGGCAGGAATGCAAACGAGAAACAAGAGCCCAAGGCTGAGCTTAAATAGGACCCCCAAGCTAATGAACAGAGAGCAAAGGTGAGAGTCCCAGGTGGAGCTGGTCAGGGCTGTTAAAGTTCTATTAGTGCCTTCAGGACACTAATAATAACACTTTGATTGCCACTGGATTAATGTCATTGGCATCTTTAGGATATCTGACTAAAAAGAAGCACCTGATACTTTGAGAGTAAGAGATACTTCAGTCTTCTTCATCTGGAGCTGGCAATCCAGGTGGAGGAAGCTTAAGAGCAAGGTGTGAGCAGCAGAGGCAAGATTCATGCCACCAGTTAGGAAAAAAGCCAGTTTTCAGCTAAAGCCTGAGTAATTTATGACAGTGATTTATGTGAATGCATATAAATGTATTAGTACAGCAGATGAAAAATGAAGATCCAGGGGATTTCTCTATCACCTCTATATTTCACTTTGTCCTTTTGTTCCATAGGTAACACATCATCACTTGACATATCCTGATTCTTAGGTACAAAAGTGTTTAGGCCTATATGAACTTCTCCACTGGGCTCATTGCTGCAATATTTGAGTACTTTGGAAACATTATGAAATTCATTTTTATGACATTTCCCTTCATCTGCTTTTCCTCATTACTCTGGTGACTGTCCTGTCTCTGAGGCTCTTTCCCATTCATTGTACTGAGAGTTCAGTTGCTCTCACAAACTTTTTTTTGAAACTGGATGGTGTTTTCCAAAGTTATTGTGGGGAATGGATCTGAGAAAAAGATGCAGGCAGGCAGATTGTGTGATTGTATAAACCTCCCCATTGCAAAATACCAGTCTGAAGTCCCACGTGCATCCCCTGGAATAGTTTGTGTTCTTGCACTCCTGCTCTCCAATGCATTCAGCTGGGGCTGCCCCTGTCACTAATGCAGGCTGTCAGCTTTGAAAGATGAAAACTGCTGCTTTAAATGCTGATATTCTGGCTTCCTCATACTTGAAGTTTTCTAATAAATTTTGCAAAGTGTAGACATTTATAAACTGACATACCTGAATTTATAGGATATAATTAGTCCAGGAAAGGAAGACAAATGTTTTTCTATACTCAATCACCATCACATTGGGTTAAATGGCCATGTGAAAGTGAGTTCTAGTTTTGTGTTTTGGTATAGCAGCTGTGTTCTCAGACTATGGCTTCATGATCTAAACTTTTTTTGGACAATCCCAATTTGAGACATTTCCTTACTATTTCTTGCTATGCTATCACTTACATCATGCCCTGAGTTATGTATAAATTGGGCTGCAAAACCAAACCATGTTTGGAAAAAAGCTAAACCGAGGGGTTTTTTTCCCTTGGCAATAGTATTTTTAATCTGGATTAATTCCCTCATCTGTCTCACAGTACAGTCATGCTGTTACAAGTCTGGTGTTGCTGCCAAAGGCTTTGATTTGTACATCAACCACCTGAGCAGCTTTGGATCAGGACATAGAGGAGGTTATAGCTTTGTGCATTTTAATGCCAGGATGATCAGTTCCAACCATTTAGCTTGACCTGCTATACTCAGCTGTGAGTTTCATCCAGTAGTTCTTCCATCAAGCTCTTCTGGTGGATTTATAGCACATAGTGTAGAACTTTATCCTGTTTTCATACAACAGTTCCAAGAAATTACATGGTACTTGATCATCTTTGCACAAAGCTTCTTCACCTGAATTCTGATTCACAGCTGAGAAAGTGAAAGAAGACTTTCCACCTCTTTGTCCTTTTTTTAAAACTCTGTTCAGCTTTGTATAATACCTAAAGCCTCTTGCTTTTTCTCTGCCTATTTAGTTTCTTTACCTATTGTCCTTTCATTAAACATTGTGGTTGTTGCTCTTTCTCCTGGGCTACTCTCAGTCTATTTGGGGGTGTTTTTCTTCATGAATGAAGGTTAAATTTGGAAGCCTTCCAGGTCAGAGCAACTGTTGCTGATTCAGAAAAAATGTTTGCCTTCAGACTCTGTATTCACTCTGTAATGTCACCAGAGAAATTTGGGATACTGCAGTTTGCAATGACATCAGATGCTATCCCTTACCTGCTTGTAATAAATTGACTTTTCTTGGGTCATTTTGCATTGTTAAATGAAACAATGTCTGCTGTTCTGCTTTGTTTCACTTACAGTTCAAATGACCTCTGTGGTCCCTCCAAATGAAAAGAATATCCATGCATATTTATAAAAAATCCTTGAATATCAAGTCCTAAGGAGAGCACATACAACTTATAAGAGGCCAAACTAAAATTTTCCTTCAACTTTTTTGAGGTTGCAATGAGAATGGGTGATATGGAAGCCCCAGATTACAGTGCCTGCTGTGGGCAGATGGACAGTTCAAATTCCTGCTCTAATCAGGAATGAGAAAAGCCATTATTTTCCTCTGTCACTTGTTGGTTTTTGGGAGAAGGCCTAATACATGTATATGTCAGAAAACTACTACACATATGGGTGCTTTCTGAGGGAACTCAGTTTCTGGCTCATACTTGGTGACTTTGATAAATTAAGTTTGCAGGAACTTGACAGGGAACAGGGATAAGTAGAGCTGGGACACCTGTGGCAGGGCCACCTGAGCCCATGTGGGTTTTGATCTTCATAGTGAGTCAATGAGCTGCTGCTGGTCCCAAATTCACTGAATTGGTAATGGTGGAGAAAAAACAGTGATAGTGTTCAGCTGAATATTCAGACTGACACCCCTAAGAGTTTTTGAACAGTAACAAGACAACATTATTCAGCCTGTAAGAGTTTCAAAACACAGCTCTACCTTCTGCCTGAATTCACCTCTCACAGTTCATATTTCATTCTGCTTGCTTATTGTCTTCTTTCTGAATTCTACCTTGATTACTATTGATTTTGGGGACAAGCTGTCCTCTTGTTTTTGCCAGTAACTCCATTATGAATCTGTAACAAACTGCACACAATGAACAGCTGTCAGGCTGAAATAGCATCTGAGTTACAGTAGGTCACCAGCTCCTGGTGAGTGTCTTAAGAATGGAGGAAGAAGAAAGGGGAATGAGAGTCAGTATTTAAATACTGAGTGCCAGAATCACAGAGTAATGAGTAAATACCACTGTTCAAACGTCCTGAAAGTGAGTGGCACCTCTTGCACCTCTGAGTTCTGGGCACAGCTGGAATCAGATAATGTGAAAACTTAGCTGGGGATTATGAATAGAACTGCACAAGGTATGTGAAGAGGAGTTAGATAATATTTACAAGGCTTACAACAGCCTGGTCACCTAGAAAACTGATGTACAAAAGCAGGTTTTACCTTATGTAACCCCCATTATGCCAAACAAGGAATCCTACTTAGAACCAGGTCCTGCTCCCTTTGAAGTAAGGGGAAAACTTTCCATTTGCTTGGTTGTGCAGGATCAGGCCCACAGGGAGTCTAGTTTGTCTCTGTAAACAGGATAAAGAAGCAAAAGAAACATCCGAGGCCACTTGTAAGAATTTCCTGGCACTCTAGGTACCAATAATTAACAAGTAAAAAAAAACCACCCTAATGCTTTATACAAAAACATTTTCATCCACATTTGCTTTCCTCTTTCCGAACTTCTCATGAGCTAGAAAGAGAATTGTGAAATGTTTGGCAAACAAAAAGGACTTTGGTCTAGATTCTCTGTTCTGTCCATGTGCACTTTCTGCTTTGTAAACTGTTCTGGAAGCACCTCTGGACTCACCTAAAATGGGCCAGCAAAGCAGATCCTAAACCTGGCAGCTCTGCAGAGGCACACAGAACTTTGTGCATCCTGCAGTGTCAATACCTGGGACAGGATTGTGTTCTGTTGCATCCAACCACAGAACAAGACTAGATGCATTCAGCTGGCTGGGTCCTGGCAGTTGTTTCACTTGCAGCAGCATGTTAATAACTCCCATTAATTAAAAAAAAAAGACTGGGAAACTATTTGTAAGAGTTTAAAAAATGCAGGCTGTGATATTCAGAAAGGAGAATTTTGCCATTAGCTACCATACAAAGCTATTGAAGTTGGGTGAGGAATGACATCTCTGTGTCTCCTTTTATTTTTCTGATCCTAGGAAAGCTAAATAGAAACCAAGAAAACATTACTGTCAATAGCAACAGACCTCAAATTCAAGACGTGTTTGTCCTCAAGTTTCTTGCCTATTTACAGCTCCCATCTTGATGTCTCAAAGTTTTCCTCCTATCCAACATGATATTCTCAGTAGTTTGTACAGGAAATGTAATCTAAATAAATTGTGTTGAGAGGGGTGCATGGCTTGTTTAAAAAAAAAAGAAAGCCCCACAGAAAGAGTTAGTACTACTGTTTTGCTCCAAAATAAGAAGTCAGAGAATATTTTCATTGGATCCTATGTGGCTATTTTGGATCTCACTGTATTTTCACAAACTTAGGACCAGAAATATGCATGAAACTATGTAGGATTTCAAAATATGAGGAATGATGCACCATTTGGACATTGGGTTTACAATCTGCAGTTTTCTCATATCCATTTGTTGCTATGACACTGTGGCATCTGTGACATTGCTTCTCATGGAGCTGCTTTTCGTATTGGCAGCCTGAGTGGAGAAGCCAGAAGCTGAATGGGTTGCCATGACTGAAGTGACATATCCACAATAAACTGATCATTGATAGAGTATCCAACAGCCATAGCTCATCCAGTCCCTCCAAAATGGTGTTGAAAAATATTGGTTCAATAGTATCAAAAAATTTGCTTTAATTTTCTCCATTATTTAGCCTTCATGTAATATCAGTTTAGCAGCTTTAGGAGTATTACAAATGGAAGAGATTTCTCTCAGACTAGGAAGAGCAGAATTGCAACTTAACACAATAATGCATTTTCTAAAACCCAAGTGCAGAATGATCTCAGATTTGGTCCTATCCCATATCAAACAATTACAGTTGTATTCTATATGAAATTGTTTTTGTCTTTGTTAACTACAGAAGATAAATACATTGTAGGAGGACTATGAACAATTAAGAGGCTGAAACTCATATTACTTAAGACTTTCTGTGGAGGCCTTTATTTTCTGTAGCATTTTACTTAATTACCTAACAGCAGCCCAGGAAACAAAGCTGCTCTTCCTTCAATCTATGTATGATGTGACATCATCCACATTAAAAGCTGTGTGTCTTGGGACTTTTCTGCCCTTGTGTACCTTAAATATTAGATGTGGCCTGTGGATTGAATTGGATTATTTCTGGATGTGCAGTGTTTGTAACATCTTTTCCACACCCTGTTTTATGTGGGCCACCATTACCATGTGACTGAAAGCAGAGCATCTTTCCTCTGCCAAGAAATTGCAAAATGGCAATGATTTTTTTGCAGTATAGGTTGGCTGATGGGAAATATCATTGGTGTTGAACCCTCAACAACAAAAGCCTTTTCCTCCTGTTTGTAGGCAAGGAGATTGATGTATTTCAAGCCCAAAAGTTAAACTCCCTCATGCCAGCTGTGTGAACCAAACCTTGAGATTTGGACCTATGTGACCTCTCCCCTCACCACTACAATATCATTATTGGCAAATATTAGATAAAATGCAAAAGGATCCAGAGACCTGGATCTTCCAGGAGTTGGTTTTCTCTTGTGTTTGAGAAACACTTATAATGTCTAAAGTACAGAAAATATGAATACAGTAGCATGATCATCTTTACTCCAGGCTTGTGTGATCTGGGAGTAGAATTGTAAATTTTTACCACCTAAGGTTTCACACTTCTCTGGTTAGTACAGAAATAGGACCTAAGGAAGGATATGGAGAGAACCTTCCAGTCCTATTTACAGAAGGAGGATCGACAGCTCATTTTGGGCATTGGGGAAGAGGAGACAAGGAGGAATTACCTTAATTTGCAGCAGAGATTATTTAGGCAGGCACTAAAGAAGAGCTTTCAAAATGTTAAAACCAGAACAACTACTGAAGGTTTGAATGTTCTTTGTGAGGAAAATCTCACTCAACAAGCATTCCCTAGTGGATGGTTCAGGTGTGCTTGATCACACCTTTCTGTGAGGCTGCAAACCAGCCCACTTTGGTCTTTTCCAGGCCTCCTCTAGGATTCTAGAGATAGTTAAAACTACAGAAGGCTTTCCTTATTTTTTGCACAGCTGTGTTTGAATTCTTGCTTAGACAAAAACTTGATAATATCTGTGAGAATCATGTGCTGCATCCACCCCCTGTCTCCTGGGACATGAGTCACTCGTGAAGTGCATTTCATCAAAACTATTTCACCTTCTGCCCTGTGAAGTCATTGATGGCACAAAAAGATTCTATTCCCTTGTGACCAGTGGGAAAAATATCCAGTCATAGTTTACAGTGGTTATGCCAGTAACGCACACAATATTGTGTTTTCCTTTTCTGATGGGCAGAATGTTTATTTTTCTACCAGCTGCATTCACTTAGTGTGTTATTCATCTATTTGATTTCACTATGTGTCTATTTAACAGTTTGCAGTAAGGACGATCCACTCTCTAAACAGCTTTTCTCCACACAGTTATGATTTTAGTGGGTCTATATTATTTGAATCTGATCACATAGTACAGCTGAATCTTGGATTTGAACCACAGATGGAACAGATTCAGAAAATATTTGAAAGTCATACAGTCCTAATTATCTTACAATATCTACCTCTGAACCTAGAAAAGTTGAAAGGAAGACAATGAATACACATTCCAAAATAACATAAACCAAAATGTCAAGTGTGCCATGTATCTAAAGGGACAGAAATTAGCTTATAATATTTTTCTTGAGTCTTTTATGTCAGAGTGCACTGGGGCTATAGTTTTAAGGGTTATTTGGGTTTTCAAAACCCAATACAGAGACAGAGATTTCTGGATCCAGGGGAGATATTGACTAGTTTGAAGTAGCTTGAATTCCATCTCTGATGTATGTGTGTAGATGTACCTGGATATTTGATTAGATTAAATCTGCTCATGATTGTTATTACAGTTCTCTACACAATGCTTGCAGCTAAATCAAAAAGGTGTCATCAGTCATTTCCTCTGAATTTCAATGTCTGAGTGTGCATTTAAACACAACTCTTGTGCACAACTGGAGTCAAATGCAGATAAAAGATTGAACAGGGAAGGGACTCTCCAAATACTACAGAATAATTTTACTACAAGGTTTGGCTTTAAAAAAAATCTAACTTATTTTAAGATGCATGGATAAAAGAGTGGGAGAGCAGATGTTATTTTCACATCTTGAACGTTGCTGTCTATGTTGTGAAAGTAACAGAAGGTTGAAAGTCTAAAAGTGATAGCTGAAACCCTGAGCATGACAGAACTGCTCATGTCACACAGACTCAGAAAATCTGAGATCTGATGCTGAAATTCTGCCCAGGGCAGACTTTATGTCAAAGATATTAATTCAGTTCTGTGCAGGCATATAAGTAGGAGATTTCACTCACTATATTTGGGGTTGGATCTCTGTTTCAATTATGAAGAGCCCCTTCAATTTATAGGTATCTTGAGGTCCACGGTTTTTAGCAATTTATTGAGTTTAAGAGTTCCAGAGTTTTTATCAGTTATTATACATGAAACTGT